>NC_140939.1:46060934-46660934 GCF_014529385.1 Adiantum capillus-veneris
CAGAGCGCTAATCGTTGTATTGTCATACCCGAATGCTTTCATCTTGCCTATGCACATAGCTGTATCGTCTCACAACATATACACAGGCAAGGTGATTGCTACCTGGCTCTTCTCTTACATATAACGTAACCTTCACACACACAATCATATAGATATGGCGGCATACTACCCCATCGCATGAATGGCATTGAAGCATCCGAATATTGGGATTGTTGCAACTTTGGTGGGAACACAACAATACATAAAGGAATTGTGCTACTCATCATAGGTAATCAGACACTAGTTTTTCATTCTGTTTTTTAAACACCTTGCATTTAAATAGATTTTAAAGTTATGTGAATAGACATGGAGAAACTGGGAATAAATATTTTCTCTATATAGCATATCGTATTCTTGTGGCAGTATTTATATAAGGGCATAAGATGGGGGAACTATTCAAAAATAAAAAATCCGCATGGTCCAAAACACCATATAATCCGCATGGTTCGGAACATTGTGTAATGAATATCTCATATGCATGACAATGGACGCTGGCTAGGGATACATAGCTGATAGGCAAGAAGAAGGCAAAACTAGCTCTTAATTCTCCATGCAACAAGATAGAGAACACTCTGGTTGGTAAACAAAAATGAAGTTATGCAAAACTGATCAGCATGGTGTAACAAATACTAGGATATATGGTGGTAAATCCATGAACGTGCGTCTAATATACCATGTTTTGGTTTTATTTGTTATAAAACACAGGCTGAAAGATGGTAAGATTTATTGTTGAGAAGAACTTAGCAATATACATAATATATCGTATTTAAAAGGAATGTTTTTAACACTGGTTGAATGAATGTCACATAATGGTAAACATCTGCTCATGAAATAGTATTTTGTATGGTCTTTTTGGTAGCCTTACATCAAAAATCATTCAAAACGGTCTCAACACAAAGCGTACGGATGACGACCGCGAGCTCTCAGGGTATGGTGCTTTCTATCGGAATCCCACCTATGGGGATATGCCATCCTTTGAGAATGTGAGCCCAAAAACTGGTAAACGATGTTACCTTTCCAGTGGAAAGCCACGTCCCTGCGCCATACGCAATTTTCCGGAAGGATGCAAACCACTTTTCCTCATCAAACCGAAAACAACCATTGTACCAATTGAAACTATCATAAAGAAAAATCTACCAAACAAGCCTATTGAATAAAGTACCGTTACAAAATGGATCATGCCCGATACAAAAGCAAAGAAAAAACTCCCTCAAAATGTGTATAAGGAGAGTGACGGGGTTTAAGGCTATGGGACAACAATAACAATCAGAATAGACTCTTTGGATACTTGTATTCCCATCAAGGTTGCCCATGTGCTAACTGGCTTCTTTTGTTGGATGGTGACAAGTATAGGTCTATTCTTTCATGGATCCTGAGGCTCAATTAGTCTCTTACCAAAACCAGATGTACCAACATAAATTAAAGAATTTTGGTTTCTGTTGATTTTGTATTTGTATATTGTCTACTGTCTTTTATGTCTTATCTATTTTGGTCAAGTGTCAATATATGGCTCTCTAAGAGGGGATATCAAATTTAATCTCTCTCTCTTTATTTCCCGAGTTGTCCTTGGTCGGACAACTACCATATATTGAACTTAATTTCATTCTACACTATTTACAAATTTGTCTCTGATAATATCCTTCAGGTCTGCTGGACTGTATCTTTCACACGGTTTGGATACTCCGACGATAAAAGGATTCATATCCCTCCTATTGGGAAACAATGCCTACTCTTGTGCTTCAAGGGAACTAACTTTCATAAGAGTCTTCTTGACTATGAGAAAAAGGCAATACAGGAACAAGAGCTTTCAGCTTTAAAAATGGCATCTTTTAATGATTGGTTAAAACTCTTAGCCCTTGACAGAAAAGATTGTGCACAACTAATTAATGCATTAAGCTCTTTCTTATTATCATTATGCTTTATTGATGCTCAAGACTGCTCGGATTTAACTTCTATTTCTCATCACTACCTTCCATAGTTAATAAAATCTATTTCATTAATAATCTCCCTATCCTTCCTCTTGCAATCAGGCAGTCTCAAGATATTGTGAACCCTCTTTTGGATCAAGAAGAAAAGGAGGCCCTGGGCCTAACAGATGACCCTTCTTTTCAAAAAATTGAAAGGTCTATGCCGAGGCATTTTTTTGAAGTCATTCCACTACTCCCTTTCAGACAAATTGAGCTCAATGCTATTTATCTTGAAAACAAACTCTAGGATTTTGAGATACTGAATCAATGTGCTCCGTTCACAATTGATTCCTTATCTCTACTTTGTAGTTTTCCACCTAATGTGGTAGAACAATGCAAAACATTAGCACTTCAATCAAAACATCTACTATCACAGGATACACCTTTTACACTGAAATAGTAAAACTGTCTTAAATTGACAGTAAAAAGTGCTCTAGCACTTCCATGGTAGCCCGTACAAAGGGACTATCACTCAATGAGAAAGAAATTGACACTCGAAAGTTCTTGAAGAATTGCTGGAACACATACAAACCATTCATCAAGTGTACTTGTAAGAAGAATCCCGGTTCAAGCTGTCCAACAATGATCATATGGTTTGATCACCTTCTTTGGTTTGTATTTCAAAATCTTCCAAAGTTCTTTCCCTATTCCTCTGGATCCGCACAAGTATGCTTTTATTGGATGGGTAACATCTTTTCCCATTGAAGTTCTACATGCGGTAGTGATTTTTTACTCTCTTCGTGAACATCTCATTGATGCAGCGAAAGGTTTAGTATTATATACACCAGGGACTCCATTCCTCTCTCGAGTTCAACATCACCCAATTGGTATGACCATCGACACAATTTTCAAGACTTCTAGAAGTAGAGAACAATTGAAGCGTATTGCTAGCATATTTTCAAGCCCTCTAGAAGTAGGGAACAACTGAAGCTCTCTCTCTCTCTCTCTCTCTCTCTCTCTCCCTCTTTCTCTATTTCTCTCTCTGTTTCCTTCTTTCTCTATTTCTCTCTCTCTCTCTCTTGCCCTCCCTCTCTCTCCTCTCTCTCTCTCTCTCCTCTCTCTCTCTCTCTCTCTCTCTCTCTCTCTCTCTCTCTCTCTCTCTCTCTCTCTCTCTCTCTCTCTCTCTCTCTCTCTCTCTCTCTTCCTCTATCCATTGATAGCCGGTTTTTGCAAATCAAGAACAAAAAGAAAAAAGTTTATCTTTCCTCTGCCCGAAGCACCGCAACACCACCGGACGGCTCGACAATTCCCCGGTCAATCGGTGAACCACGAATGGTGCATTTTTAGCCCTTCATCCGTAGATCTCGAGTAGTCCTGCTTACACTTTGACAAGGCGGACCCACCATGCCTGGCTTGTGGCCCTCCCCCCCCCCCCCCCCCCCCCCCCCCCCCTCTCTCTCTCTTTCCCCCCCTGCCCACGGCCCATGCGGACCAGTTCTGAAGGCACCCCTGGATATGGCCTGTCATTGTCCATTCATTAGCCCCGGCTTTCAAAGCCGTGGCCGTGGGAGCTGACCTTATTTGGGAAGCACGAAAAATTAAAAGAAAATATTTTTTCTAGATCCATTATTGCCGGACCCTCTTTGCCTTGACCAAGCAGCCCCACAGGGGCTGCCCCGCCTCTCAGCTTCCACAATCCTACATTATCAGCAGAGGATGAGCTCTCTCTCTCTCTTGCTTGGCTCCACCAACCCACTATTACTCTCTTTCTCTCCCTTGTTCTAGTGTCACCAAGCCCAATGAGCGCATAAAATAGGTCTTCTCCCTCTCAAGGGCCATCATACAAAGGGACAAGAGTCTCCCTCTCTCTCTTTCATTATTCACACACACTCACTCTCACATCCTTCTCTCTCTCCCCCCTCTCGTCCACACTCTCTCGTCCTGACCAATTCTCTCTCTCTCTCTCCCCCTCTTGTTTGTCAACAAAAGCGGGCCACTCTCCTACTCTCCCTCTCCCTCATCCACATCACCCACTCTCCCTGGTCCGCCAACCAGCCTCTCTCTCTCTCTCTCTAACCCCTTGGCCTCTCTCTCTCTTCCCCTCGTTCAAGCCCATGCTGGCATAGCAGGGTCTTCCCCTCTCTCTCTTAGAACACACACACATACCCCATTTGTTCACCCTTTCTTTCTCTCCCTCTCATCCATTATTGGCGGAATTCTCTCTCTCTCTCTCTCTCTCTCTCTCTCAGAACGCAGCCGTTTTTTGACCTAGTAGACAACAGTCCACTCTTTTGATCATAACTTCTTCATCCGAACTCCGATTTGGGTGATCTATAGCCTCAATCGAAGAGCACAAAGTCCTCTACGTATTGATGTAAAGACAGAAATTTTCAAAGTTATGGAATGCATTTCTGTAGCAGCATTTCCGAAGTGAACAGGTTCAACAAAATTGATTCTCATCTCCTATTTTACATACAATGTCTTCCGGCACTCGCAAGGGTCCTTCTTCTTCAACAAGGTCCACAACCATTGTGGAAAATGATCCAAAATCTCCTAAGTGTGGAGATAACAACACAACCACCCAACCAATGACATCGGAAACCATGATCATGACGTACTTGGTATCATTGCAAGAGACCGTAAACAAACAAGGCGAAGACTTACGAGCACTTGCAATGGAGAATGGCACACTAAGGGTACTTGTGGTTGAGAATGAGAATCTCAAGAGGACACTTGAGATGCAAACAACACGTTTGATGCAACTTGAAGAGGAAGTCAAGGAATGTAAACGCTCTCTTGTGGACTTGAATGCTTTGAAGGAGCGGATGAGCAAAGGAGAAATTTGACACTATGAGCCGGGATGTATGCGACATGAAAAATGTATGCACAAACAAGTCTTGGACTGATGTATGTGGTAGCAATGTGGTTTCTAATTCCTCACTCATGCAAGCTATGGTTCAAACAAAGAATGTTGAGAATGTGGATGTGGAGGAGTTGAAGGAACGGGAGCGACGTTCCAAGAACATTGTTATTCGTGGAATTCCCGAAGAGAAGTTAGAGACACCTCCTTCTCTTGCCATTGCTATTGAAGATTTCTTCAAAACCCACTTTGGCATGTCCGGGGTTATGGTCTATGGAGCACATAGAGTGGGGAAGCAAGGAGCTCCTCGCTCGGGAGAACGGCCAATTGTATGCA
Source organism: Adiantum capillus-veneris (assembly GCF_014529385.1). Classification (NCBI taxonomy): domain Eukaryota; kingdom Viridiplantae; phylum Streptophyta; class Polypodiopsida; order Polypodiales; family Pteridaceae; genus Adiantum; species Adiantum capillus-veneris. The sequence goes on from NC_140939.1 coordinate 46,066,077, forward strand.
CCATGCCGGATGAGACCAAGCGAAAGATTATCCTTGATAATAGTTGGATCTATTTGAGGGATACAAAATGTTTTGTATGTGCAGATCTCACTATTAAGCAACAAAATATGCGTCGCAAGGCATATGAGGAAAAGAGTAATAAAAACAAGGAGATCTCTCATGAAGAAAATGTGCCCAAGGAGGAGGCAAGTCTCTCAAGCAAATAGGGATGCATGACCTATGAGACCGAGTTACAATTGAAAATATGCTTTTGGAATTGTAATGGATACCCATGGAATGCGGGGGTTGGCATTGATGAACTAACAAGCAAAGCCGATGTTGCACTTCTTGTTGAAACTTGGGACCATGATACACAAAGGATTAACGGCTTGGAGGATTACAATGTACATTCATTGATAAGGTCAAAGAATCTCAAGCAACGAAGAGGACAAGGAGGGTTAGCATGTATGGTTAAGAAAGGATTGGAAGATTTTGTATCAATTGTGAAAGATGACAAGTACAAACGTTATGTATGGCTGAAAATTATGACACCAAAAAGAGCACCCATTTTTGTAGCCGGTTGCTACATTCCTCATCATGATTCTCCCTTTTATGCTTGCATGGATAGAGATCAACCATTTTCTGATTTGGAAGAGGACATTGCTTATTTCAAAGGTGAAGGTGATGTTATTGTATTTGGGGATATGAATGCTCGCACAAAAACATTGCAACATGATACTCAACAATTTGATATGCCATACATTTCAAGGGAGTTGGAGGAAGTTCACTTGTATGATCGTACTTCAATGGATGAGAAAGAGCCGGATCACTATGGAAAGTTACTTTTACACATGTGTAATAGCACGGGTATGCTCATTGCCAATGGTGTATCTTTGTGGAGTGGAACCAATGGATTTACATATAGGAGACATAATGGGGATAGTGTGATTGACTATATGCTACTCTCTAAAGCCATTATGTATCGCATAAAGAGTTTTATGTTTGGTCAATGGACCCCGGAATCCGACCATCGCACCTTATGTATTGACCTTTCATGTGGAGAAGCAACTAAGCATGATAATCTCAGCCAAAGGAAAGAGAAGTTATCACTATGTATGGATTTCAAACGGGCACCAATGTACATTGAAATGGTTGAGCAAAAATTATGGATGACAAAGCTTCAATGTGATGCACCATTGGAAACTAAATGGGAAGCTTTCAAGAAAGCTATTTGTTCTTTTGCGGAAGAATGCTTTGCCATAAAGCATCTCCATGGTATCAACAAAGATAGATCACGCAAAAGGTGGTTTGATAAAGAATGTCAAGATGCTCGAAAGTCCTTGATAAAGCTTGATGCAACTATGGACAAAGACAACTATCAAAGTCATTTGCATACATACAAGGCATTGATTCAAAAGAAGAGAAGAAGATGGAAAGTAAAGCAATAAGAATTTCAAGTCCAAGAAAAGGCACATGCATGTGGAAGATTTTGGAGAAACTTGAGAGGCAAGCAGGTTGAGAATTTTGGTAACTTGAGTCTAGTGGATATGTACACACATTGTAGGCAATTATATGAGCAAGCAAATACTGAAAAAATGCCATTTTATGGTTCACTCCCATGTATGCCGTCTTTTTTTACTATTGAGGATGTATGCGGTGGGCTTGAAAAGTTGGCCACTCGCAAAGCGGGAGATCTTCAAGGTATCAAACCGGAGATGATCAAATGGACGGGAGATTTTACCCATGAGTGGATGTGTGATATGTTCAACCTTGCACTTCAACATGGTATGCCTTATGATTGGAGTACTAATTGGGTTAAGCCTTTGCATAAAGGAGGGGATGTAAAGAATGTAAGCAACTACCGGACTATAATGATTGGGTCTCTTATGGCAAAGTTGTTTGGGTGCATAATGGAGATGAAATTGAGTGATTGGGTTGAAGAGAATGACAAGCGTGCAAAGGGACAAGCGGGTTTTCGTCGATGCCATAGCACCATTGATCATCTTGTCACTCTTCGTGTTCTCATGGAGGAAAGTCAGTTGAAAGGCAAGCGATTGTATTGTTGTTTTGTGGACTTTAAGAAAGCCTTTGATATGATTCCACGTAACAATTTGTGGAGAAGGATGGAAGAACTCCAAGTGCCAAGTGAGTTTATGCTTGCGGTTTCTCGAATCTATGAGAAGGTGATTTGTCAATTGCGCATGGGAAGAGAAATTTCAAAAAAATTTGTAAGCACTAGTGGGGTTAAACAAGGATGTCCATTGTCACCAACTCTCTTTGGTCTATGCATCGATCAATTGGAACAAATGGTACTTGACTTTATGCAAGAAGAAGGCATTGAAGAGGTCACTATTTGCAATGCGGTAATCATGCTTTTTTTGTATGCGGATGATGTAGTGCTTCTAGCACACACTTTAGAAGATGCACAAAAGCTTATAGTTGTCCTTGAGAACTTTTGCTTGCATAGTGGGCTGATTGTAAATGAATCCAAAACAAAGGTTATGCTTGTGAAAACCAACCATAAGGAGAATCCATGCATTGTGTACAACAACGAGACACTTGAAGTTGTTGAGAGCTTTAAGTACCTTGGCCTTGAGGTTCCATCCAATCACAAGTGGCATGAATGTGCTATGCGTCGTTTGGAAGCAGGAAAGAGAGCATATTATGCATTTGAGAACATGTGTAATGCGGGAAACATCAAGTGTTGGGTTCTCAAGAAGTATCTTTTTGATGCATTGGTGACACCGGTTCTTCTTTATGGAGTTGAAGTGTGGGGCGGGAGCATCTCAAAGTCTACTTGGAAAGAGTTTGAGAATGTCCAAAAGCGTTTTCTTACAAACTTTCTCCAAGTTAAGACACAAACACCATATATGCTCCTACTTCTTGAGTCGCGATCTCTTCCAATTGAGGTTATGGGCATGGAAAGGGTTGTGGAGTACATGATAAAGATGCGTCAAAACCTCTCACATCGACTTCCTACAATTGCATGGGAAGCAAGCAAAAAAGTTCAAAAGACGCATAAAAGCAAGATCTTGAGCACGGGATGGATGCAATACATAAAGAAGTGGTTTGGGAGATGGGATGCATTACACTTGCTACATGATGCTTCAATTGACTCTCAAGTGAATGAAGCTTTTCTACAACGCCAATGTATTACGGCTTGGGAGAAATCCGGTGGGTCACGCTTCATACATTACACCAACTATATTGCCCCCAACTACAAAACCATGTTCTTCGCTGAGAGAGGAAACCGTACTCACACTCACATGCTTGAGCCTATTTCCTTGTCCGCGATACGCACTATCGCAGCAATTCGGCTTAGCTCCCATTTCCTTCGATGCGAGATAGGGCATTGGGGCAATGGAGAAGAGTCAAATCGATTGTGCACATTATGCTCACTGCAAGTTCGAGAGTCTGAGTACCACACACTACTAGAGTGCTCAGCTTTTGATCACATCCGAACTTGCTTCTCTCACATTTTCAGCCATAACTTAGACCTACACACTTTCCTCTCCCAGCCAAAGTGTGGGCTCTCCATTGCGACTCTCATCACTATAATTTTGGAGCATCGAGAGTCACTCATCAGCCATACACATACTACATCACATGTAACTTTGATCCCATAGGTCATATTTGACCTCCAAGGAAGATAATAAAATCTATCTATCTCTCTCTCTCTCTCTCTCTCTCTCTCTCTCTCTCTCTCTCTCTCTCTCTCTCTCTCTCGTCACACCCACCCATACATCCACACACTCCCTCTCTGACTCCTCTCACACCCTCGTGCGCTCCCTCTCTCACTCTCACCTCACACTCTCCCTCGCCCTTTCTCTCCCTCGTTCAACCCCACTCTCTCTCTCTCTCTCTCTCTCTCTCTCTCTCTCTCACCCCTTGATTCCCGTTGACCTCTCTAGTATCTTCCTTGGCCGCCATACAGCCCGCAAGCCGTTTCTCTCTCTCTCCCCATACTCTCTCTCTCTCTCTCTCTCTCTCTCTCTCTCTCACACACACACACACACACACACACACACACACACACACACACACACACACACACACTCCCCTCAGCCCCTCGCTCTCCCCATATCTCATTCTCTCTCTCTCTCTCTCTCTCTCTCTCTCTCTCTCTCTCTCTCTCTCTCTCTCTTTCCCCCCATTCAGCCCATGCAGGTGCAACAATCAAAGACTCTCTCTCTCTCTCTCTCTCTCTCTCTCTCTCTCTCTCGTACACACACACACACCTACACACACATGATAGCGGAAAAAAGAGCAGTGCAATTGGGTGGCCTCTGTACTCGTGCACACTCCACAAACCACGCCTCATGCAAACAAGCAAAGAACAAAACAAAGGGGGCACCACCCTAAATTAAGAGGTTTAGGGACCTCACACATAGTGCACATAGGCAAGTGAGACTTCTGGCATTATGATGGCATCAAAACATATGGCAAAACACATAGAAACAAAGCTTAAGGACCTTATGTAGCATATATATACACAAGACATCAGCTTAACAATACAACAGCATCTGATCATACATAACAAGGATATAGAGAAGCAAGCCAAGGATGGCATAATCCCTTGTCAAAAACAATCAACCCAGCAAGTAGGTATGATCCTACTAGCAACACATCAATACCCTAGAGAATGATGGCGAGGATGGTGGCCATGGAGCATGAGAGAAGACTCCTTATTTAGGTTTTAGGGCTAGTAATGTAGCATACTAGAGGGAGAGAGAGAGAGGGAGAGAGAGTAGAGCTCCATCCATAGCTCCTCGTTGTGAGCAATGTCGTCATAGCTTCGTTGCTTGGTGAAGTGTTGGTTTTGAGTGAGAGAAGGCCTCCTTATATAGGTTTCTGAGAGGGTTTAGGATTGGGGATAAACATGCTTAAATCCGCTGATTGGGGTTACTTTTTGCTTAGGGTGGTCAACAGATTGAGGTCACCTGATATGTCACCATCAAGATATTCTCTAGAGTGATGTAAGAGGGGAGGGTAAATGCTGATTTTTCTGATTGTGACACATGGGGATAAGGCCTTGACCAGCATTTAAGAGCAGGTAAGGTGGCTGTTGAAACTGGAGGTTCTGCACATGTCAGGGGGGGACCTGCGGGGGGGAGGTGGCAGCTGGGTCCTCCTGAATATCAAATTCTCAAAAAATCCTCAACCATGGCTTCTTTTGACATGTGTTCTTTGAAAAAATCAGCATGTCTCTTTTCAACTCAAAAGTCTTTATCCCTGTTGACTCACCTTTACCATAAGATTTTCCCCTTTTCTCCTCCTGTAACTGCATTGTTGATGCCCAATCACTGCTTCTAGTAACAGTGAACTGTTACCTACCAAATACTTATGGTGCAGTAAAAAATATTTACCATGGGTAAAAGAAATTACTGTAGGTAAAAAGTGATTTGTATTTACCATGTAGGTGAAAAATATTTACTGTGGTAAAAAATATTTACTGTCGGTAAAAAAGTGAAAACGGAGTATGCTGTGCTGTGAGTCCACACGAACATCCTCGTGTAAATTTCACTAGAAATTCACACCTAGAATAGGCTATTCTGTAAGATATAGGTTGTAGGCATGCATAAGAGCTCGTTCCCACGTATCTTCTGTCCATGGCACTTTTTACTCTTTGGTGCTTGTGAAGTAGATTTTTCTTCTCTTTCGAGATCCCTTGGACTAGAGTATCCTCATCTCCCCAACAACTGACTGTGCCTTTATTGCATCTTCAGAAGGGGTCCTAAAAACCATGCATCATATAGCCCTCCCCCTTAAGCTAGAGGTATTTGATGCCTCTAGCTGTAGGTTGTGCTACAATAGGGTTCTCTTGAATACTTACCCACCTGGTACCAATTGAATTTTCCATGTTACTGCTTTCTTGGCTGATGCACCCTGTTTAGTCCTTTCTGATGAATAATTGTATCCATCCATGACTAACAACTGGTCTCCTAGACCCTTGAAAGCCATACCCCATCCATTGTCAATATCCGCTTTCACTGGTAGCATTCTCTTTTTTTCTTTTTTTCTTTTCTTTTTTTCCTTTTTTTTTTTTTTTTTTGAAACGATTATGTACATGATTGTTACCTTAGTTGGAGCTCGAATATGATGAGCTCTCCTCTGAACCATCCTTAGCATTGATTTCACCAGCATATGGCTGTGAAAGACGACATTGGTAGGCCTTCAATCGCCAACCATTTACCGGGGCCTGATGTACCTTACCATCTAGGTCACCTAGTTGGTAACTACCATTTGAGAACCTCTGTATCACTACAAAAGGGCCTTCCCACTTAAGCAAGAACTTACCATCCTTCCTGCGATCAAAGCAATTGTCGTATCTGAGCACTAAAGAACCTTCCTTGATACCTTTCTTGACAAGGTTGCGATTGAACTTCTTTCCTTTCTTCTCTGCCTGGGCTGCATAGTACTTCACTGCTGACTCTTGATCTAGCCCTAACCTCTCCAAATCGATGATTCTTCCTTCCACCTGCTTCTCTTGACTATCCTCTTGATGTGCTTTTAGAACTCGGAGGCTCGCTAGCTCCACTTCTATAGGCAATAGTGCCTCTTGCCCGTAAACCAAGTGAAAAGGTATATACCCCAAGGATGTTTTAAAGGATGTTTTGTAGGCCCAAAGTGCTGCATCTAGGTGTTTGTCCCATGCCTTAGGATGTAAATGCACTTGCTTAGTGATGATTTTACATATAAGACCATTTACCTTTTCCACAAGACCATTGCACTGAGGGTAGTATGGTGTAGAGTGCCTGCACTTGATTTTTAACTTGCTCATCAATTGCCCGACTAAATCAGCTCGAAATCCCGGTCCCCTATCCGAGAGAATCTCCAAAGGTGTGCCAAAACGGCAACAAAGGCATCCAAAAATGAAATCACTCACGTCCTTGGCTGTGATGCGCTTTGTGGGATGAGCTTCTGCCCATCTGGTCATGTACTCCACCCCCATAATGATGTATTCCTTCCCTGATTGAGTGCAAGGTAGTGGCCCTATTGCATCTATCCCCCATTTTTCAAATGGCCCATAGGTTTTGATTGGATGCTGATTTTCATGGGTAAGACGCCTTGGTCCAGCTTTTTGGCAAACCCCACATGTGCGGCACCAATGTTGTACATCTCGATGGAGGCTTGGCCACGTGAACCCTGCTTGTAAAATCTTTCTGCTAGTAATCTCTTGTGCAAAGTGGCCACCACACACACTTTCATGACAACTAAACAAAATATCCTTTATCTCTTGGGATGCAGGAACTCTCCTTAAGACAGCATCTTTCCCTCTACAATACAAGTCCTCATTCACTAAGCTATAGGTGGTAGCCTTTTTTGCCAACCACCTACGTTCACTTTTACTCATACCAGAGGGTGCTTCACAATGCTCAAGAAAGTAAAGTAAATCATGCAGATCCTTTTTTCCCTGGTATAAAGGACTTTTCACAAGGATAGCACCTACTATGAGAGTTTGTAGTTCTTCACCTGCTAAGGCATCTGCTTCTCGATTTTGATCTCTAGGTACAAAGTGCACTCGAACTTCTTTAAAACCCTTCAACAAGGCCTTTGCTTCCCTCATCTTAACAGACAATTTGCCATTTTTACAGGCCCATACACCAACCTTTTGCTTAACAATCAACATGGAGTCACCAAAAACATTTAGCTTTGTGATGCCCTGAGAAAGACAACATTGCAACCCTAAAACAAGGCATGGTACTCTGCCTCATTGTTAGAATGAACCTCTTTTAGATGAAACCCTTTTGCAAAGATCTTCTCCTTCTCTGGACCTAATATTACTATGCCTGCTGATGCCTTGTCTTTGGTCCTCTTGTAAGCCCCATCAAAATACAGACTGTGTGCTCCCAGTAGAACTTCAGGCTCCGGGATAGGCGGTACCTTACTAGGTGCCTCTTTCTTGGCCTTCTCATAACACCTTTGTGTGAGGACATCTGCCAAACAAGCACGGGTGGAATCCTCTACTTGTAGTGTGTAGTCAAACTCTTGAAGCTGCACCACCCACTTTGCTATTCTTTAAGACAATTCCATGTGTTGTAGGGCATATGGAAAAACCTCCTCAGTTGTGATCACCACAAATTGTCTCAGAAGTAAGTAAGCCCGAAACTTCTCCACTGCAAACTTAAGAGCTAGCACCAATTGCTCAGTTGCGCTGAAACCCTTTTCAGCAGCTGTCATCACTCTAGTAGAGAAGTAGACTGGTCTCATGAGAGATGTCTTTGGGTCTTTTTGCATCAAGACAGCTCCTAGAGCTTCTGGACCTACACTAGGATTTACATAGAATAATTCACCCCATGTGGGTTGTAGGACGACAGGCAATGAGCTCAAAATGTTTTTAACTTCTTGAAAGCACCTTTCACCCTCCTCACTCCATGTCAATGTAGTGTGCTTAGTGAGCTGCTGCAAAGGATAGATTGCCTGAGAAAGGAGATGTATGAATCGTCCCATGTAGCGAACCTTTTGAATGAAGGAGACTAGTTGCTTCACGTTTGAAGGAGTAGGTAAAGCTAACAATGTCTTTACCTTTTCAGGGTCAGCCTCAATACCATCTTGAGACACAACATGGCCTAGTAGAGTGACCTTGCTCTCACCTATGTGGCACTTGTCTTTATTCAATTGCCCACCCAATTGGGCCAGACGGGTGAAACCTTCATCAACCTTGGACAGATGTACTTCCCTAGAGCTGTAAATGCAAAAATCATCAATGAAGACTCGTATGGACTTACCAAAGTAAGGTTGAAACACCAAGTTCATAAACCTCTAGAAAGTAGCTGGGGCATTAGTTAAACCAAAAGGCATAACTCTATAAGAACAACACCCCCAAGGTGTTATGAAGGTAGTCTTTCTTTGGTCTTCATCTGCAATTCTGATTTGGAAGTAGCCTGAGTACCCATCACACACTGTGTACCTTTCATGACGAGCCACTTCATTTGGTATTTCATCTTGAAAAGGCAAAGGAAAATGGTCCCTTTTTGTGGCTGCGTTTAGAGGCTTGTAATCCACACATACCCTCCACTTCCCATTTTTCTTTGGTGCTACCACAACTAGAGACACCCACTCAGAATCTTCCACTGGGTAGATAAATCTTGCCTTCAGTAATCTTTTTACTTCTTTTAAGAGTGCATCTTGTTGCACTAGCCCTAATCTCCTTAGCCTTTGCACCACTGGTTTGGCACCTTCCTTTAATTGGATATGGTGTTGGGTTACCGTCACTCCTTTAATGTGCTTGTAATCAGTTATAAAGAGGCCAGCATGCTTCTTTAGTACCTACAAATAGGGTTCTCTCTCTTCTTCTAGTAGGTCCTTAGCTAGCATCTCCTCTAAGCCTGTGGCTTCTTCCTTGTTTAGAGAGTCTTGACCACCTTCTCCTTCTGGGTTTCGCAGTATTATACCCATGACTTCCAAAGAGCTAGCATCCTCCTCAGATGACTCATCCTCAGATGAAGAGCAGCTGCTTGTGCTCCATTCATCCATAGAAGTCTCCATCTCTAGGTCTTGTTGTCTACCCTGCTTCATGTCATACACAATTTTTTGTTGCTTGCCACCTACCTTATGATTTGGTCGCAACTCAAGGGAACCTGTCTCCCAATCTTGCCTAGCTTTCATAGCCATAAGCCAAGGTCTTCCAAGGATTAGCGGATAGCCCTCCCCCTTAGTTGGGATCACATAAGCATCAATTGAGATTGCCACACCAAACGCTGAAACCTTCACTCCATTAACCTTTCCCACACAAGCCACCCTTACATTATTTGCCATCTTAGCTTGTAAGGAAGTTTGCTCGTTTACTTCCAAACCCAACCTGTGCATTAATTTCTCTGTCATAACACAAATCGCGGCTCCACCATCTACGTACACATTGGAGACTCACTGACTCTTAATCTCTGCATCAATGACTGGCACGATATCCTTCATGCCTCTTGCACTAATAGACCCAACTGACTTTGCCTTAGCCCTCCTGTTGCTGACCATCTTAGACCAGGTTCTACGCATCTTTGGGGAAAGGTGGAGGAGTTGCTGCCATGAAATCTTTGGTCCTTGCTTACTCACATCTGCTACCAGGTCGTAAGGTATGGATCCTACCCCAAGTGGAAAGTCTTCTACTCCTATGTGCCTCCTTGACCTACTCTTCCTTTTCTTGTCTCCTATCACTTGGGAGGAACCCTCATTCCCTTTATCCGGCTCTGAAGCTTCCATTTCATCAGTTCTTTGTCTCCTAACTCTCTTTATTGGCATGGCAACAGCTTCCTCCATTTTTTCTTTCCCTTTATCCTTACCATTGTCAAGACTTATGACAGAGACAGCCCTGTCCTCCCCTCCCGATGGTAGTGGAGGGATCTCTGCTGGTGCTTGTGGTGGTGGAGGAGGGGGTCTCAATATTTGGATTGGTGGAGCCCCGTGTGCATTTTGTCCATTTAGTGGCCTAGCTCGAGGAGGAGTGACTTGCTAGCGAGGAGGCCGTCTTTGATTACCATTGCCTTGATAGCGTCGTGGATGGGGGCAATAATACATGCCGTGACCTACCTCTCCACAGTTGTAGCAAATGTACTCACGTGCTTGCCTTTGTCCTTCTTGTCTATTTCGTTCATTTCCTGGCTGGGGAGCCCTTACACCTTGAACCAGATTGATGAACAGGCTCTCTAGTTGATTGGTGATTTGTTGAAGTAATTCTTGTTGAGAGGACTCTTGGTCTGTTGCTCATGTCCCTGCTACTACCCTTGCCGTAGGTTGAGCTAGCGGTGGAGGCTCCATTCCCCCTTGTAGTTGAGCTTGGAATTTTAACTTCCTATCCTTCTCCCTTGCATAAGTCATAGCTTTATCAAAGGTATCTGGGAATTTACCTTTTACCTTTTCTCGAAGGATGGGGTAAAGCCCTGCCAGGAAACAGTCCTTCTTTAGGCATTCAAGCGCCCTTTCTCCTTCACCTAGTGATGCACACCATTTCTCCCACAGATTGGAAAACTTTCCTTCATAGCTTCTATAGTCATTGGGTGATGTTTGGCGTAGCTCTAAGAGCTGTCTCCATATCTCCTCTGGAGGCTCATGGCGGCGAAATTCTTCGATGAAGGCCATCTTTAAGGACTCCTAGTCTCTTCTTTCTTCAGGTGCCAAAGTTTGATACCATAATTTTGCACCTTCATCTCTATCTCTCTCTATCACCATAGTCGCCATCTCGTCGAACCTAAGGTTTCTGTAAATATTGCATTGAATCAAGTTTTCTCACATCCCGAGAGGTTTTCATCACCTACATCTCTCTCTCTCTCTCTCTCTCTCTCTCTCTCTATCTCTCTCCCTCCCTCCCTCCCTCCCTCTCTCTCTCTCTCTTTCCCTCTTTCTCTATTTCTCCCTCTCTCATTCTCTATCTCTCTTCCCCTCTTTCTTCTCTCTCTTTCTCTTTCTCTCCCTCTTTCCCTCTCTCTCTCTCTCTCTCTCTCTCTCTCTCTCTCTCCCCCCCCCCTCTCTCTCTCTCTCTCTCTCTCTCTCTCTCTCTCTCTCTCTCTCTCTCTCTCTCTCTCCCTCCCTCGTTATCTATTTCTATATTTCTTTCCCTCCTTCCCTCTCTCCCATTCTCTCTCTCTCTTTCTCTCTCTCTTTCCCTGTCTTTATCTCTCTCTCTGTTTCCCTCTCTCTCTCTCTCTCTCTCTCTCTCTCTCTCTCTCTCTCTCTCTCTCTTTCTTTCTTTTCCTCTTTCTCTATTTATCCCTCTCTCTTTCCCTCTTTACCTCTCTCAATCTCTCTCATTATCTATCTCTCTTTCCCTCTCTCTCTCTCTCTCTCTCTCTCTCTCTCTCTCTCTCTCTTTCCTCTCTATTTCTCCCCCTCTTTCCATCTCTCTCCCTCTCTCTATCTCTTTCTCTGTCTCTCTCTATCTCCCTCTCTATTTCTCTCCCTCTCTCTCTCTCTCTCTCTCTCTCTCTCTCTCTCATAATCTATTTCCTAAAAAATCCCTTTTGCAAATTCATTTGCAAACAAATCTAACACAAAGACATTCTAACAAATCTAACATTTGCAAACAAACTTACCACGCATGAAGATATTTCATCTATGTCACAATGCAACCTATATCAAATGAACAAGGTATGTCTCTCTATCTCTATCTTTCTCGGTTTTGTTTTTCATTTATGCATGTGTGTGTGTGTGCGTGTGCGTGTGTTTGTGGATTAGAATACAATAACAAAAGAGGGGGGGACGGTGTTTTGTGATTACCTTAGGTTGTAGCGCAGTTGCCGGTTAGGTTGAGCTTCCAAGGACGAGCACGGTAAACCCCCTTCGATGAAGTCGACAAAAGAAAATCAAAGCACCTCCTTGATCCTAATGTGTGTGTGTGTTGCTAATGTTGTTGTCGTTCTTGTGTTTGTGGGATGGAGAAGGTGGAGAGAAATGGACTAGGGAGAGAGGGAGCAAGGGTGTGGGAGGTGGAGAGGGGGGAAAGGAGCTTGAAGATGTAGCGATGGCGGAGAGGAAAGAGGGCACGGTATACCGCAAAAACGTGGCATACTCTGTCCTTGTTTCGTTTTTAGGCACCAAGTTTTACCGCAGATAGGCTATTAGCGTGACCATTACCGCACGTATCATTGCGCTAATTTTTGTGTAGCATCATTTCAAACGGATACAAGCGTATTTGAGGTTGTGGGGGGGGGTTGGGCAGTTGGGGGGGGGGGGGGGGGGGGGGGCTACAAACCACCCCCTCTATTCAATTAGATATCAATTATTTCATTTCTTAGCCTTTTGAGTTTTTTAATGAAGATTTTTAATTTTTTTATGAGTACTTTTTTTGGTAGTACTTTCAGACGTTTTTTAAGTGAACTTTTTAAGTCCACTTTTATTTTAAAATAATTGTAACACGCATTGCACTTTATTCTCTTTGAAATTAATGTCATTTCTTTTTTAATTAAATTTAAAACTTTTCTAATTAACTATTTCTTTTTTAGGGCACATATGACTAAATAAGAAATTTATTGCATGTGCAGGACTTCGAGTGGGATGATTGTGCCCCCCGCCCCTTGAGGACCTGAGTGTGATCAGTGGCTCATCGAAAAAAACTCCCTTGTCCTTGTGCCAAGTGCAAAAGGGCAATCCCTTGCTGGAGGCGCATTGGAGCATGTGGAGAACGAACGGCTTTGGCATCCTCAAAAAAGCACTCGGAGAGATGAGAGCACCACTCACCCCTCGCTTGAGGAGGTGCCCCATTGGTCTGTGTTCGTGGTGGTGTGCGGTCTCATCTCTCACTTCTCACTACTCGCCCTCCTCTCCATGCCATGTCTGTGATAGAATCTATACGCTACCACTCCAAACAGTTTCAAATTGCTCAACATGGCTATCAGTATCCTAGGACTCTTTCCCTCTCAATTTTCCTACCCCTACTTTAGAATTTGGGGTTGGTGGTTGAGGGGGTAATTTATTGATATGAACCTATTTGTGCATATAGAGCTATTTATATAAAACTAAATGAGACGAATGAACTAATCTAAAAGTGGACTTTACTTTAATGTTGATTTTTTATAAATAAAAACTAAGAACTTTAATATGCACAGTTTTTGGGATATGACATAGATTAGCAAATGTGGCTTGCAGGTATCATCTTAAAAAAGGGAGTGGTAGATTTGGTATACATGTAGCATAAGACAATGCAAATTTAGAAGAGCTAGATGTTTTATGTAGTCATTAATCAAATTCACAAATGTTGTATATTTGACCACACAACTTTCTAGTTTTTAGTCTAGTAAAAAACAATCACATGAGAGTTCCACAATTGTCCAGCACATATATAAGTAGCCGCCATGGATTATTACATGCACCTTGCTCAATTTTCTCCTAAACTAGGGTACGAGTTTAGTGAAACGTCAAATCCTATTTTGTGTAGGTACTTTTCATGAGTGCAGTTCCTATTGAGATTGTGTACAAACGTGAGAAACTAGTTAACATTTTATAGCTTTGCAAAAACATTTATTGAGATGTTTTCTAGATTTCATGTACCATTTAATTTAAATCTATAGAAAAAGAACGTTGAAGTGTCCTGGTTGATACCAAACTAGTGTCAAGGTTGAATTTCTAGGGATGTAAATTTGATGCTTGTAGTAGAGAAGAACATCTTCAATGTAGTAGTCCTTGATCGTGGCTCTCTCTCTTTTTTTGTTGGGTCCTTGGAATTGGAGCTGATCTCTTTAGATAGCTTATTCAAGTGTTAGAGTTTACAGCTACTGGTGATTCATTAGTCAATCAATAGAACTGGAGGAAAAGATAGAAACTGAGCTAGAACAGTTACATGAACTGGAATCATCTGCTGAGAAATAGACAAGATGAATGACTAGAATTAGTGTTCAGATTCAGATTTAGATTCAGAAGGAATGGATACAAAGCATATTTGGCTAAATTATACTCGACTACTCTATTAGGAATTACAGAGTAAGAGTACAAGTGGGGATAATGTAGCTTAGGAACAACTTCAGAACTACAACCATACACTAAGAGTAGAAGTCAAAAGATAAAACAGCCCAAAAGTATAGCCAACCCGATTACAATGTAATGGGTCCTATTTATAGCTTCTTGGAGTTACTATGGTAACAGTCATGGTAATTACTGACTGATCCGCTGCTCGGCTTTCCAGGAGCTAGTTCCCACCTAGTGAAATTGACTGCACCAATGAGACTGCCTCCGCCATCTACATCCTTCTCTCCTTTCTTGAATTTTGGTAAGACTCCAAAATTTCTGAAAAAAAATCCACCGTTTGATCCTTCTGAAACATAGCTTTATGCCATATTTCATGCTTTGTTGAGTGCTTGACACCCCCTATAGTTGTAATTCTAAGGGTGTCATCCAAAGAGATGTCCATACCCGGCTGAGAAAATCCACCGTCTAATTCTAAAAATGTTGGGAAGAATCCACCATCTGATTCTGAGACGGCTAGAAAATTCCTCCATCAAATACCAAGATGGAACTACCCAGTATCCTTCCACTGAACCCGATTCCTTTTGTCCTTAGGTCTTGATGGTGTCTCCGAAGTCCCAGTGCCAGCATTGTCCTTTTGAATGAGTCTGTAAATGGCCTCTTGCTCAAGCTGATCCCGCCTCTCTATGGTCATTTCGACTTCATAACGCGTGAGGGGAGGATAAGTTTTGGTGTCAGGATCATAGAGCATGCATCTGCCTTTGGTTAGATGAGTCCTTGCCCGATTATGACAATGCAAAGCTGTATGGATCCATCCTTCTGGAAGAGGTTGATTAGTTACGATCCTAGCTTCAAAGATAATGTTAGCCATCTCTCTATACTGGGGTCCTAGGCCTGGTTTAGCCGTAATGTCCTTTTCAGGAACTTTAGAGGACTCAACAGTGAGATGTAGTAGTTGGTTTGTGATCTTAGTGAGGCCTCTAATCTAAATTTTCCATTGTCCCATGCAGAGCTTGATCCTCTGTACATCATCTTTTAACTCTTGGAAATCATTTAGCTGAAGAGAATCATTGAATAGCGTTTGCCAAGTTTTCCACTCCACAGTTGATCGCTCATACCAATTCTGAAGATCATCAGTAATCTTAAAGTATGTAAGCTGATCTACTGGTTCAGTATGTTGAGGGTATAGTGTTGGAAAAAACCTCGGCAGCTCCGCTTCTCTTGCTGGCAAAGCATACACGAGAACTGGGGAATCAGGGACAAACTCTAGAAAATTAAGGACAGTCTGGTTCTCCTGCTGCATCATCTTCCTGGTAACTTTAACCGGCTAAAATAATCTCCGGAGAGTAGTTTCCTGTTCTCCTACTGTCATTTGAGTTTGAGGTCCTTTGCTTGTGGTAGTCTGGTCTTCAAGAATAGCTCTCACCCTCTCATCGAGAACTCCCCTAGCAATTTGAATTTGTACTAAGACCTCTTTTAACTGACTTTTGACATCTTTCATACATCTATATGTCGGCTTATTCCCCAACAAGAGTTCTAATTCCATAGAAAGGGAATGGAAATGTGCAGTGTTGGGGTATAAAGCCCAATGTGGTCGCCTAGGTAAGTGGGCGGGCCGCCAGGTATGTAC
Organism: Adiantum capillus-veneris; assembly: GCF_014529385.1. Classification (NCBI taxonomy): domain Eukaryota; kingdom Viridiplantae; phylum Streptophyta; class Polypodiopsida; order Polypodiales; family Pteridaceae; genus Adiantum; species Adiantum capillus-veneris. Next base: position 46,082,074 of record NC_140939.1, read on the forward strand.
ACATATTCTTTTGTTAAAACCTAATAAGAACTCACTATGCTCTACACATTACAGTAGAGCGAGTTCACCATATCATCGTGCTCTTCTTCTCGCACTCTCTCTCGCATCGCACTTCCGCTCGTACTCCTTCAACTGGTATCAGAGCTCAGATCGAGGCTCGGGGCAGCATTTTCAGGTAGCCAGACTCACCTGCTCATATTGGAGTGAGATTTGACATGCAAAGACAAGGCCCCAAATCCTGTGGGAGAAAGCGCAAAGGGCTCGGTGTCCTCATAATTTCATTCTAAGGTCATCTCGGCCACCGTTCGGCTTCGACAAAGCTCTGCGCAGGCCATTTTCGACTACGTGGTCTTGGCGGGTGCAGATCCGACTCTGCAAATTTGGGGTTTCGGCATACGACTGTAAGTGCTGAGGATATCAACACTCCTAGAGTGCTGATTTGTGGCTGTCTACACATCGAAGGATGGCTCACAGTTCTTGGAGGCGTGTCACATACGACACGGGCGCATCTACACACAGACTGTAGGCGACATCCACTAGTTCATCAGGTAGCTTGTGTTTGCTGCTTGATATTCCAGATTTCATCGTGACATTGCAGGTACTTCCACATGGGATGTATTTTCAGAGATGATGTATGTCTGCTGAGGGTTTGCTGGCTGTGAGTCACGCAGCAAACAACCGCCGCCGCAGCGGTTACAGCATATAGTGGGAAATTTGTGGATGTATGACTTTGTGGGAAGTCTATGTATTTTCAGATTTACTGCAACCTTTGTTGAGGGTCGAGTGAGGTTTTATTGAGCTGGGGGATTCTCGAATGTTGAGATCCTTTCGGTGATACAGGTCTTGGAGCGATCCCTCGAGCACCCTTAGATAGGTAGCTAGGATGTATTGACTATGAGTTAGACAGTTGGGATTGCATCTTTGCTTTACTGCCGTTGAGGCATTGTGGCAGTCTATGCTTATAGGACAGTGAGAGACCGTACAGGTGCAGGACAGGTTTACCCACAGCTTACAGTGTTAGAGAGATAGTGGTTTTTTGAGCTATTTTTTGGTCTATTTTTTGAGTACACTAGAGCCATTTTACAAAGGAGACTCTGCCGACATTTTTGCAGAATGTGAAGCTTTCTTGGTTCATTTGACAGGTTGATATTGGTTTAGAGGTCAATTTACAGGGGAAACTCTGCCGAATTTTTCCCAGGAAAGTAAACTACTGTGAAGCGTAGCTATGGTTGGATCACAGGACACTGGTCTTTACAATATCAAGAAGCTGGATGGAACCAATTTCCCATTGTGGAAGAAGCAGATTTGGCACGTGTTGGTACAAAAGAAGCAGATAAAACCTATAAATCTCAAGGGGATAAAACCAAAAGATATGGACGAAGATGAATGGAGCAAAATAGATGAATTGGCACTTTCTACCATTATGCTGACTTTGGCAGAAAGCGTTTACTTCAATGTAGAAGACGAGATGTCGGCTTATGAAGCATGGACAAAGCTGAGTGATCTTTATGAGAAGCAGAGTGCAGCTTCACAGGTATACTGGCTTAAGAAGCTTGTTGACTTGAAGATGAAAGAAGGGACACCTATGTCCAAGCATCTGAATGAATTCAACACCATCTATAGTCAATTGTCAGCTCAAGGTGTCAAGTTTGATGAACCTGGTAGAGCTATGTTCTTGTTGATCACATTGCCGGAAAGTTGGGACACTTTTCGTACAGCTTTGAGTAATTTTGCAGCTCCAGATGGTTTGACCATAGTAGGTGTAGAAGGCAGTCTGCTTACTGAAGAAACCAACAGAAAGACAATGGACAAATTCAAAGGAACACCCTTAGTTGTCAGGGGAAGGATCAAAGAAAAGAACAAAGGTGGAAAGAGGAATCAGTCTCGTAGCAAGTCTCACAGTGCTAAAGGCAAGAGTGACATAGAACGCTACCATTGTGGCAATAAGGGTCACATGAAAAGAGACTGCAGAGAATGGAAAGCAAAAAAAGGCAAAGAGAAAGCTAAGGACCATGGTGAGAAGAACAAGTCCTCAGTGAAGATTCAAGAAATAAATGTGACAAACATTGTTGCAGAGGATGACAGTGTAGTGTCAAGAGACATCTACTTCTTGAACAATACAATGGACTCAGCTCTTCTTACAGCATATGATGGAAATGCACTGAGTGACTGGATTATAGACTCAGGGGCATCACTTCATGTGTCTCCAAACAAAGAGTGGTTTACCTCTTATGTGACCACTAAAGATCATGTTCGGCTAGGCAATGGGCAGACATGTGAGATCTTAGGTGTTGGAGATGTTCAACTGAAGTTTCAGAATGGCTCTTCTTTCACGCTGAAGAATGTGACACATGTTCCCACAATTACAAAGAGCTTGATCAGCAGAGGTTTACTTGATGATGCTGGCTAAGTCACCACTTTTGGACAGAACATGTGGAAGATATTTAAGGGTTCTATGACAGTAGCACATGGAGTAAAGTCTGGAGGACTTTACATGATATATGTATCAAATGTCTCTAAAAATGTAATCAATGTAACCGAGCAGCCGAACGTTTCTTTGTGGCATAGCCGGTTAGGACATATGTCCAAGAAGAGAATGGAAATCTTGTCTCATTCTGGTTATTTGCCTGGCTTGTCATTTAATGATTTTGAATTTTGTGAACATTGTCTGTATGGTAAGCAAACACAGCAGCCACATAAGCATAGAAGCAGTAGAAGAGATACACAGTTGGCACTTGTTCATAGTGATTTGTGTGGACCTATGCCTAACCTATCTCTAGGGGGAGCTTCTTACTTTATGACATTTATAGATGATTACTCGAGGAAAGTATGGGTTTACTTTCTCAAGCACAAGGATGAAGCGTTTAGTGTTTTCAAAACGTTTGTGACACTTGTGGAGAATCAGAGTGGCAAGAAGCTTAAATGCTTACGCACTGACAATGGTGGAGAGTATGTTTCAAAGGCCTTTCAGGAATTTTGTGAGTCAAAAGGTATAAAACGTGAACTTACTGCTCCTTACAATCCTCCTCAAAATGGTGTTGCTGAGAGGATGAATAGGACCATACAAGAGAAGGTCAGAAGTATGTTGTCTAATGCACAACTGCCAAATGGGTTTTGGGATGAAGCTTTATCAATAGCTGTTCACCTTATAAATAGATCTCCTAGCAAGGTTTTGCAGAAGGATTCAGTGGCAGAGATGGTATGGTCAGGCAAAATTCCCTCATACAAGCATCTCAGAGTCTTTGGCTGTGAGTCATATACTCACGTTCCAAAGGAATTTAGGAACAAACTTGAGCCAAAGAGTAGAAAGTGCATCTTTCTAGGCTATGGTAATTTTGGTGAGATGGGGTACAGACTTTGGGATCCCGAATCCAGAAAGGTTATCCGCAGCAATGATGTTCACTTTAATAAATCCAAATATCATTCTAAACCAGAGAGGGTTGAGGAGATTAGAAGAGTTGTCTTCCAAGAAGATGGACATGCACGTGCAAGACAAAATGTCAGGGCTCAAGAGGAGCAAGGACAAGATAGAGTGGAACCACAGGTTGTGGATGAGCCTCAGCCACCTATTTTGCGTAAATCGGGACGTATCTCACGACCTCCTGATCGGTTTGTTCCATCTATGAACTATGTCATGTTGACTAATTGCAATGAGCCTTCATGTTACAAGGAAGCAGTGCAAATGAAGGACTCCGGGAATTGGCAATTGGCCATGCAGTCAGAGATGACAACTCTGCATAAAAACCAGACATGGAAGCTAGTTAAATTACCACAGGGCAAAAAGGCTCTACCTTGTAAATGGGTTTACAGGTATAAGATCACCACTCATGATAGTCATCCAAAGTACAAAGCAAGGCTTGTTGCCAAGGGCTTTAAGCAAGAACAAGGCATTGACTTTGATGAATTCTCTCCGGTGGTCAAGATGACTACATTGAGATGCTTTCTTGCATTGGTTGCCATATTAGATTTGGTGATGCACCAAATGGATGTCAAGACAGCGTTCTTGCATGGTGATTTAGATGTGGAAATTTACATGCAGCAGCCAAAAGGGTTTGTGGAGAAAGACAAGTAAGATTTGGTATGCCAGTTGTTAAAGAGTCTTTATGGCTTAAAACAATCACCGAGGGCATGGTACCATAAGTTCCACAAGTTTATGCTTTCTCAAGGCTACACACGTAGTGAGTTTGATCACTGTCTACATACAAAGAAAGCTAAGGATGGCAGTTGGCTGATCATTATTTTGTATGTGGATGACATGTTGATTGTTGGAAAACACTTGGAAGAAATTTCAGCTTTGAAGTCAAAGATGGCAAAATCGTTTGACATGAAAGACATGGGTGAGGCAAGTCATATACTTGGTATGCGCATTGAGAGAGAGAGAGAGAGAGATCAAAGAAGTTGATTTGGTTATCTCAAACAGAGTATATTGACAAGGTTTTGCAACGTTTCAATATGGAGAAGGGAAAGGCATTTGAGTGTTCCATTGCCACCATATGTGAAACTTAGCAAACAAGATTGTCATGTGTTGTCTGAGGAAGAACAGGCTGAAATGGATAAGATTCCATATGCGTCTGCAGTGGGTAGTTTGATGTATGCAATGATTGCTACTCGCCCAGACATTGCATTTGCAGTGGGAGTAGTAAGTCGATACATTTCAAACCCAGGCAAGAAACATTGGGAGGCAGTGAAAGGATTATTGAGATACCTGAAAGCTACAAAGAGTATGCGTATATCCTATGGGAGTCAGGAGCTAAGTGTAAAGGGTTTTACAGACTCGGATTATGCAAGTGACTTAGACAACCGAAGGTCTACGTCAGGGTATGTCTTTACATTGGCTGGTGGAGCAGTATCATGGCGTTCTACATTACAAGATTGTGTTACTCAGTCTACTACAGAGGCTGAATATGTTGCAGCATCAGAGGCATGCAAAGAATCAATTTGGCTTAATCGACTAGTAACAAATTTGGGAATCAAAGAAGAGATGCCTGTGTTATATTGTGATAGTCAAAGTGCTATACAATTGGCTCGCAATCCAGTTTATCACTCAAAGACAAAGCCTGTGGATGTGAAGTATCATTTCATCAGGGAAATGCTCGAGGATAAGAAACTTCAGCTTGTCAAAGTTCACACCACAGAAAATCCTGTTGATCTACTGACAAAAGGACTTCCCTCAGAGAGCTTTGCGCATTTTTGCAAGCAGTTAGGTGTAGGGTAGTACATCACTTCTCTACATCTCTTGTATATTAGCTTGTATAGTAGCTTCTCTCACACTTAAAGTACCACATTCGACTTTAAGTGGGAGGTTGTTGGGGTATAAAGCCCAATGTGGTCGCCTAGGTAAGTGGGCGGGCCACCAGGTATGTACACATATTCTTTTGTTAAAACCTAATAAGAACTCACTATGCTCTACACATTACAGTAGAGCGAGTTCACCATATCGTCGTGCTCTTCTTCTCGCACTCTCTCTCGCGTCGCACTTCTGCTCGTACTCCTTCATGCAGTAGAATGCCTCTGCCAATGTGGATTAACCACTTTATCATCATCACAGTTAATATCCATTCAAGCACTCTTTCTAGAAGTTGTATTGTACTAGGATGATTAGGCAATTGGCACACCTTGTGATCATAGAAAGCAGCAGATTTCCAATGTTGAACCATTTCTCTAGCGCCGACATATAGTCGCTGAAATCGCTCCAGATCAGTGATAAGATCATCATCCTCCAGATACATCCTGGTTACAGGAGCTTGTTGATGTCGTAATCTCTTGTTCAGCGTGATGAGTTGTAATGAATGTTGCTCATCACTTATTGGAATCTTAGTCACAGCTTTGCCTTTCCCTTTATCATCTGTACCGTGCTGTGAGACTGGTGTGCTGGTGAATTTCCAGCATTGCTGGTTTGTTGATCTCCCCCTTGTTGGTCACTCGACTGCTGTCCTTCAGGTTGGTTTGATTGGTCTGCCTTGGAATGAATCCCTCTTGTAGCCCCCGCTCCACCATGACCAGGTCCTGAAGGTGTAGATGGACGATATTCATCATTACCATGCCCATCATCACCATGCCCTTCTTCAGAATCCTCCCCCTTCTCTTCTTCATGAGCTTCAGCCTTATCATCCTCTTTCTCAAGGTTATTCTGCTACTGAATATAATCAAGGATAGCTTGATTTGCTAGAGCACTGTTATATTCAGAGATTTTGTCTTGCAAGTCACTCTGCATTGTCTCCATGAGAGTCCTCAAATTGTCTATATTGAAAACAACATTTCCTTCTGGATTTAATATCTCATGAAGATTATTATAGATGTACTGTTCTGTTAAGCTGGCTTTCAGAGCAGTGTGGGTATTCAGCAAGGAGTTGAAATCAACTCGCTTCATTCTCAGCAGAGTTCCAAATCTATCCGCAGCCCTTTCAGCTTCTACCTTTTCTTCCCTCAAAGTTCGTACCTTAGACTGTTACCATATACATGTGGTAGTGATGTGTGTGAACACACTAGGACCGCCGGGGCATTTTTTCCCTCTTTAGGAGGTTTTTTCCCCCGAGCATTGTATATACGCCCATCACTCTAAGGCTAACTATCTTTCCATTGCACACTAAGTAATACACTCTCTATTGTGTGCCTTGAGCTTCCTTTGTCTTCTCCAAGCTGTGTGCGTTTCTCTGCAACCCTAATTCCAGCAATTGGTATCAGAGCATGTTACGTCCTCCCGGGCTTAGTCGCCATCTGCTCCAACACATGCCTGCTTAATTTCTCCGATTATAGTGAGGTTTGGTGAGTGTTCGCAGGTCTACAAATATTTCGGGTGTGCTCGTAAAGCTCAGTCTGCTCATATTTTTGATTTGGGCTCATTTCGACCTCCGTTTCCAGTACAGGCAGGTCTGCACGGGCTATTTTGTCATTTTGTGCAGAATTTCTATTAGTGTCAATTTGTGCATAACAGGTACCTTACAGTCTTCTACGGTTTGTGCTATATAGCACATGTTGTTCCTGCTCCATTTCTCCTATTTTCGGGCAGTTTTCACATCAGGTGCAACATTTACCATGGCTGACAGCAATACAGATGTGTTCAAGATATTCGTTGCTGAGGACAGGTTGGATGGGGACAATTACCCTATGTGGGCTTATATGATGCAACACGTTCTTGTGTCAATGGGCGTCTGGAATATTGTGTAGGGCATTGATGTATGTCCTTGTTCTGAGGATGTAGGCGATGTTGAGGATGTTACGGGTCTTGCTACAAGGATTGCTGCTATTAGAGTTGTTTTGTCTACGACAGAACAAGCTCGTTGGGATGTAAAGGATGCACAGGCTCATGCATTGATTGCGTCGTCTGTGAAGCGCACCATTGTTCCTCACATTCATTCCACAAAATCTGCAAAACAAGCTTGGGATATTCTAGCAGGTCTTTATGAAGCCGCAATGAGGCTAAAATTGCTTTGCTACGTAAAGAGCTGGAGTCGAAGATTATGCATGAGGAAAATGATATGGACACTTTTCTTGCTGGTGTCAAGGATATCAATGAGAAACTTATTTCTGCAGGTGAAGTCATTTCAGACAGTTCCCTTGTGCAGACTGTTCTTGATGCCTTACCAGATTCTTACCAGACTTTTGCTAGTACTTGGAGACTCATGACCCAAGGAAATCCAGAAGTTGTCAAGTTTGATGCATTATGCACATTGCTATTGCAAGAGTCACTTTCCAAAAAAAACGGGACTAGACAGCATGCAGTTGAACAGGCTTTTATTGCTTCTCAAAGAAAGGGTGGTAACAACAATGCAGCCACTTCTTATGGTTCTGCTGCGAGTGGCAAAACTTTTGTCATTAGGCAAAATTTGGACTCACAAAGGGGCCCTTTAAGGAGTTTGACTTTACCTCTCTCTACCAAAACGGGCGCATGGATAAAATTTTGCAAACAAACTCCAAAGTTGGTGGAGGTTTGACAGTGAGAATGTCCTCTTCAAGCTCTATCTACTGATATATAGCACGCCATGAGATTTCTCATATTTTACAAGATTCTTTTTTTCATCTACTTATGATGTGACAACTCTATTGGAATCTAAGTGAATCAAAAAAAGAATCTTCTAAAATATGGAGAATCTCATGGCGTGCTATATATCAGTAGATAGAGCTTGAAGAGGGCATTCTAACTGTCAAACCTCCGCCAACTTTGGAGTTTGTTTGCAAAAATTTATCCATGCGCCCGTTTTGGTAGAGAGAGCCCCTTTGTGAGTCCAAATTTTGCCTAATGTCCCAATGCTTCTGCTAGCAGCACTTCGTCTGGCAATTCTAGTGATAAGGGAAAAAAGAAGATGCGTTGACATTTTGTAAAGCTAATGATCACTTGATCAAGTCATGTCCTAAGTTGAAGGCCAAAGAGGCTAAGAAGAAAGAGGGTGGTTCCAATGCCAATGCTAGTTCTACTACAAATGCAGCCATTGTTGACTCTTCTGTAAAAGGAGACTATAATGCTGATGTTGATGCAAAATGGTCTTTTAGCGCAGAGTGCACTTACAATCCTGATGTCCATGATGCATGCTTGTCAGTTGCTGCAAATTCACATGTGTGGTATTTTGTCAGTCGTGCTACAAAGCACATTACCTCACATCATAAATTCTTCACCCTCTCTCGAGCCTGTCCCTCATGGGAATTCAGCCACTTGTGTCAACAATGCCTCTTACCCAGTTCAGGGAGTAGGAAAGATTGTGCTTACTGCTGCTAATGGCAGTTCTTTCACACTTGTTGATGCACTTTATGTACCTGGGATCAAGAAGAATCTCTTGTCTACATCCGCACTTGCTATACTTGGACTTGTAGTCAAATTTGTGGATGACAGATGTACAGTTCATGATCTCAGTATTGGTGATAAAATTGTTGCATCTGCATGGTCTTTTGTGTCGTGGGTTGTATAAGGTCACTTTGTATGACAAGTGTGGACAAAATTTTGCAAATGTTGTTGCAGATTCAAGGTCTATTTTAGATGAAAAACTTTGGCATGCACGTTTTGGTCATCTAAATTTTGCCAGTTTGTTGCGTTTGCAAAAATCTCATATATGGTTGCTTCTTTGCCGCCTCTTGAAGCACCTGTCAAACATGTTTATGAAGGCTGTATTTTGGGTAAGATGCAGCGTTCTAAGTTTCCAAAGGATTGTTTAGTTTGGGCCACATGCAGGTTGCAGCTTGTGCATAGTGATGTTTGTGGGCCCATGCAGACTCCGTCGTTGGCCAATTACCTTTACTTTGTGACTTTCATTGATGATTACTCTAGGCATGCATGGGTATTTTCGCTTAAAGCGAAGTTCGAAGCTTTTTTGTGCTTCAAACAATTTATGGCTATGGCTGAAAATGTCTCAAAATGTACTATGAGCACCCTCCGTTCCGATCGAGGGGGGGAGTATATGTCTCATGAATTCAATGTATTTTGGCTAGTCGTGGGATAAAACACCAATGTACAATGCCTTATACACCTCAGCAGAATGGTGTTGCTGAGAGGAAAAATAGGTCACTTACGGAAATGGCATGATGTATGGTCAAAAGTCAAGCTTTGCCGCATTATTTTTGGCTTGAGGCCATCATGTGTGCCACTTATGTACTAAACAGGTGTCCTACAAAATCTTTGCAGTCTATTACTCCATATGAAGCATGGCATGATAGAAAGCCTTCTATTGAGCACATGCGTGTTTTTGGTTGTTTGGCATATGCTTTGGTGCCACAAACACAGCGCAAAAAATTGGATGATAAAGCTGTCAAATGTATTTTTGTTGGTTATAGTATTGAAAGCAAAGGTTACAGGTTGTATCATCCGCAAACAAAACGTATTCTGGTTTCACGGTGTCAGGAGTTTTTTGGAGCAAGGGATTTTGCATATGTACATACACATGCATGGTGCATCGAATAAAGGATTTCCCATTTTCCATAGCCAGGTGGTTACGTGGGGCCCACATGTGTACATGTAGGACACCATGTACATAGTGCATCGATTTTCACTATTACCAGTACCAGTGTGTTTTCTCTACAATAATGAGGAGTTGGTAGAACTTAAAACTTCTCGAGGAAGCTATCCGCGGGCCGACGACATTAGGTAAGTAGGTGCGTCAGATGGCATCTAGTGGCGTCAGGAGGGCGAACAGGGTCAATATTTGCACGTGGATGAGTACGGACACAACGTGGGTGTTTCCTTGTGATAATTATGCAGAAAGGTCATCATGAGGACCACTTTTTGGGGCCACTTCACGTGGTGGCGAGATGCATTATTGGAAAAAAGCTGAGTGCCAGGTGTGCGAATGATGCAAAAAGGTGACAACTATGCACTGCAAGGTCAGTTTTTGGCCTGTTCGGGGTCCGTTTGAGGTCATCTAAAAGGCCAAGGGTGCCCAAGTAATAAAGCTAAGTGTGGGAACTGAAAAAACAGAGAGAAGACCAGAAAAAACGTGGAGAAGAGAGGAGGAACAGCCGCAGGTGTGTTTTTGCTCATTTTGGAGCCTGTTTTGGCCGTAAACTGCTCATCCGAGGTCGGATTTGAGCACTTTGACATTGTAGACTGGGGTTTTGGGCCGTTCCGGACGCGATGGCGCTGTCCATTTTGCCAAATTCCTCTCTCTTTTCCTGCTATTTTTCTGTGTAAGTTCCTCCTATGAGCGAAGTTTCTGCTCCAGTTTGTGATTGTATCTGGCTTCTTTTACCCATATTGTGTGAGCTATTTTCCCCATTGGTGTTTGCCCAAGCTCAATTGTATCTAAACATCAGAAATTCTCCTCTTTTGAGCTGAGTTTTTTGGGTGTGTGTGTGTGTGTGTCTCTGTGTGGAGTGGGCAAGTGGATAGTCTCTCTCCTCTCACTCCAGAGGTGTGTTCCCTGTCTCGGCCAGGTGTGTTGTCTAAGCCGAGTGGTGCCCCATAGTGTGTGTGTGTATCATTCCAAGAGTGTGTGTCGGGTCGTTATAGAGGCGCTGTGTGTGTTTTCATCCCGCTCACAACGGGATGTGGTGTTTGTGGAAGATTCTCTTCAGCCATTGGTGTCATGTACTAGAGACAGTAATGTAAGCTCACAGGACATTTATGACACTTTGTTGCCTCTTTTCAGTGGTCGAAATACGAATGTAAGTTCCAATGAGGCAAATGTACTGCCTATGGGGGTTTCTAAAAATGTTACAGATCAGCCTATTACTGATGCAGATGTACATGATGTACTTGATGAGGAAAGGGCTGAAAATGAGCAGGCTAGAGGTATGCCAAAATGGCTGGTGCACACTTTGCGTGACAATAAATTGAATGCACCTTTGTCTAGTCATACTCGTTCAGGCTCTCGCCATGCATCTTATGCATCAGATTCTTATGCTTTGGCTGTGTCTAGCTTACATGATGTTGAGGAGCCTCAGTCTTTTGATGAAGCACAGAATTCAGAAAATTGGATGGCTACCATGCAATCAGAATATGATGCACTTATAGAAAATGACACATGGACTTTATGTGATTTTCCTCCTTGCAAAAAGACCATTGGTATGAAGTGGGTTTACAAGTTGAAACGCAAGCCGAATGGTCAGATCGATCGCCATAAGGCTCGACTTGTTGCAAAGGGTTATGCACAGCAAAAAGGCATAGATTATGAAGAGAATTTTTCTCCCACTTGTCGTATGACTACTCTGCGTTTTCTATGTGCATTGGTAGCTCATTTTGGTTGGGATGTACATCAATCAGATATTGTTACTTCTTTCTTGAATGGTGACATATTTGAGGAATTTTATGTAACGCAGCCTTGCGGTTTTGTCATAAAAGGACAAGAGGACAAAGTGTGCAGATGTAAGAAGGCTTTGTATGGGTTGAATCAATCTCCTCGTGCTTGGTATGAGAAAGCTGACACTCATTTGGTCAAACGAGGCTTAAGTAACAGTCCAACAGAAAGCACATTGTATGTAAAGCATGAGAGTGATGTACTTCTCATTGTGGTTCTTTATGTCGATGATTTGTTTATCACTGGACCAAATGAGACACATATTGCTGAATTTAAGGCTGATTTGAATGCTGCTTTCAAGATGAAAGATTTGGGGTTATTGCATCATTACTTGGGTATACAATTTAAGCAGTGTGATGGTGGTATTGCCTTGTGTCAAAAAAGTTACATAGAGACATTGCTATGTAAGTTTGGACTTAAGGATTGCAAACCTATTGCCACTGCCATGGAAACAGGTTTGAAGTTGAGTCTACATGATGCTGGCGATCCTGCTGATGTCACTCTTTATCAAATTGTTGTTGGATGCCTCATTTATGTATGCAACACGAGGCCGGATATTCAGTTTACAGTCTCAAAGGTCAACAGATTTATGCATAGCCCAGGGTCTAAGCATTGGCAAGCTATCAAGAGGATTTTCCGCTACCTTAGGGGCACTTTAAATCTTGGCTTGTTTTATCCCAAGGGGGGATCGTTGCCGCCAGACTTACATGCTTTTTCGGACTCAGATTGACCTGGTTGTTTTGACACGCGAGTGTCCACAAGTGGTTTTTGTTTCATGCTTGGCAGTTCATGTATATCATGGTTGATCAAGAAGCAACCTTCTGTGGCCACTTCGAGTTGTGAGGCTGAGTACAGGGCAGTCTTCACAACTACGGTTGAGTGTGTATGGCTCAGACGCCTTATGGCTGATTTGGGTGTTGTACATGACATTGTCAACACTATCTACACTGATAGTCAGAGCGCATTGGCAGTTGCGAGAAACGCAGTTTTGCATGCTCGCACAAAGCACATTGAGGTGCATTACCACTATGTCAGGGAGAGGCTCTCAACAGGAGAGATCAGCTTGGCTTATGTGCCAACACAGGACAACCTTGCACATCTTTTCACAAAGGAATTGTCTCGTGAGAAGCTTAAATCTTTCTGCAAAGCTTTGGGCTTACTCCCCTTTGTGGACTGATCATGTCCTCAGAGCATGGCACTTCCCTTTACTCATGTGCCAGCTCTCATTCACCGCATCACTCCATGGGGGATTTGTTACCATATACATGTGGTAGTGATGTGTGTGAACACACTAGGACCGCCGGGGCATTTTTTCCCTCTTTAGGAGTTTTTTCCCCCCGAGCATTGTATATACGCCCATCACTCTAGGGCTATCTATCTTTCCATTGCACACTAAGTAATACACTCTCTATTGTGTGCCTTGAGATTTTTTCGTCTTCTCCAAGCTGTTTGCGTTTCTCTGCAACCCTAATTCCAACACAGACTCCACCTTGGACAACCTATTTTCTAATTACTGAATGGTCCTAGCCAACTAAGCTTCAATGATACTGTGGCACAGGGTCTGGGCGGCCCTCTCCTGCTCCATCTTTTCAATCTGCTGCTCAGCTTCCTTTAGTTCAGTCTTTGCCTTAGTTAATTCATCATCTGACACTAAAGTATCTAGTATTTGTCCTGTGGCATTCACAATAGTGTTCCAAGATGAATTAGTATAGAATAGCCATCCTGCACTGTGGCTGGGTCACAGGCAGTTGGCTCATAAACCGTGACAGGAGCCATTTATGGTAGTGTAGAATAATCAGACTTTTGCAAAATTAGACGTCATGTGAGAGGATGAGTCTACAACTACTGCAACCTGTCTTTCTTTGTTAATCGTAGGGTCGCGTCAGTATAAGGAATTGAAACCTTTCCTAGTGGACTTGAAGGTGCTGGCCCTTTTCCCTTGTAAGTCTGATCTGCTGGTTGCTCAGCACTGGCCTTATCTGACTAGTCTTGTCCCGTATTGGTAGTTGGTGAAAACTGCCCTGTTGACTGGGTAACTCCACCAGTGGTCTGATGGAGAGGTTGTTTAGTCTGATTGGCCGGAGTCTTTTCAGTGGACACTGTTTGAATCTGGTTTTCTAATTGCTTAAGAAGAGTAGTGCTTTTAGTCAAAGTCGTCCTTGGTCTTTTAGAACTGCCTGCTTCCTCTTGTGTGGCCTTTCTCTTTTGTCCAGTGATAACTAACTGGTTTTTTGGGGACTCTTCATTTGAAGATACTTCAACATTGCTAGGCGGTGAAAATGGCTATTGGTTCCAAGCCAATCTTACCTGGGCATGGGCGTCCGGAGCAGATGCCCAATAAAGAAACTTCCAAACATACCAAGCTTTAAAGACATTCTGGGACTTCAACTTGGCAGTCTGTTGAAGCACATTGTGTGATAATATCTGACAGAGATTGATAGAAACTGTAGAGTCCAATCTTTTTTCTAAGAGCATAGCAAATAGCTTTTCGGACACATAAGTAGGAATATTTTTAAGACTCACAGCTTTAGCCACAAAGCGATAGGCAGCAGGAATGTCCAGACCTGCTACTACTGGCACTCCTTGTGCATTGGCTTTTCATTTCTTTTCGGCAGCATCGTCTTCTTTCAAAGCTGCACTGATTTTCTCTGTAGTTGCCACAGATGGCTTTGGCTCATTTGGCATTCGGAAGGCAAAAGCAATGTTCTCTAGAGTGACTGACACTTTTGTACCATATCCATAGCACTTTCATCTTCGGCATTGAAGGAATCCAAAACTTGCCTTATAATTGTTGTGTCAAACTCTATCCTTGTTGCTTGCACAACCACATGCAAATCCCACAGCCTCAGTAATGCCTTTGCTTGCTCAGTAAACACATATCTCTGTATTTTACTGTGAGGAATAAGTGAAAGAGTCACTTTTGCAATAGCAATAAGGGCTTGGGTTTCATCTATAGTTTCCTGCATCTTCTCCGACATTTTCTTCCTACCCATACATTGTAAAGACGATGACTCAGTATACGAAGAAGAAGATGACTTACTTGATTCGTCAAACCCGTATCCTGGTGTGGCTGGCAAGGATAAACTGCAGTCTACAGTCTCCTCGGATGAAGAGGTCTGTGGTTGTAGCAAAGAAACTTTAGAGCTCGGCGATGGTGAATGAACAATAGTCTGCAGGCGTTGCGCAGGAGACTTGCAAGGAAACACGCTTACTTGCCTTACTGTTATACGCGTTCACGCTGTTGAGCGCATTTTTGACACCCTGTTTTTTGTAAATTTGGACATATGGACATGATGCACGATGTCAAAAGGGCATGTGGCCTTTCTTTTTGTGGGGTTTTTAGCTTGCTTTAGCAAGCACATGTACATGCACTGCAAGTCCCTAGTCTAGTGATGACAGCTATAGGGCTACTATAAGCGCCCGTGAGTGAGTTTTTTGAAGCGAAACTTGTATATAACTTAAACTCATGTACAAACTTAAAAAACTTCAGCCAAGCTCCAGAAGTTTTCAGGTTTGATCTCGCTGTGCCTCCTTGATGGTTTCTGCTGCAATTTTTGCCCCCGCCTTGCCTACTCTACGTGTAATCCTGTTGGGACAACTCCTTGTTTGCATCAATTTTTCATGTAGCGGCATGTAGATTCAAATTTGTTCATCTTCATCTTTCTCGCCATTCATTTTTCAAGATTTCTCTCAAGCTTTAAAGTTCCCCAATCGGAGTTGTGCTCTTCAAGTTACGACTAGTTCTTTGTAGGGTTATGGCTATGGCAGCCTAGTGGCAAATTGTCTGCAGGCAGATTGGGAGGGCATGTATCTATGAATTTTGGAATTGATGTTGAATTTGTGTATTTTTTATGTCCAATGATGAAAGGGGAGGCCCTTGTCTTCTTATGCATTGGTCAGCATGTGTTGTAAATCCATGCTTTGGCAGGGTTTTTCTCCTATGTGACATAGTCTCTTGGGTGGGCGACAGCCAGTAAATTCCCAAGGGGACTACTCTTGCTGAAATTGTGGTGTTTCAAAGGGATTTTCCAAGGCTTTTGGTGTTCTTGTAGTGCTATTTCAACGCTCTTGGGTGACATCGCTATAGAGGTGTTTTAGTTTTCTTGTTTCCTAACAATGTTTTGGTGTCTGCCACCAAGGAATCGCTTCAAGTTATCTTCAATTGGTTTCATTGAGAGAATGGAGTTTTCTTGCCTTCTTGCTTACAAGCAAGACCCAGCGTTGGTGCTACGAATCTTCTGTTTGAAGGGAGATGCCATGGAATGGTTGGAAGGCTACGAAAAAGAGCTACAATCAAACCAACCTCCTCAAGTTATGACTTATGAAATGGTAAGGCATTCTTTTCTTACACACTTTTAACAGGTGGAAGACCCACAAAAGGTATGGCAATCTATTCAAGGCTTGGTACAGGGTGAAGGCCAGACCATAGAAGACTTTGTGAAGGCATTCAATGCATTATGGACAAAGTGGTGTACATCTTTAGGGGCTGAAATTCCTCCAGCCATGTTGAAGAAGGACACGTTTCTTGCAAGTTTGAAGATTAACCTAAGCTTGAAGGTAGATCTCAAGCAGCCAAGGACCTTTGAGGAGGCAGTTGAAATTGAAAAGAATAAAGAGTGGAAAGCAGAGCGTCTTCATCAACTTGTAATCAATGTCGAGCCAAAGGTTGAAGTGAAAGCAATAGAGCAACCAAGGGTCCTCATTAGGGAGCCAGGTTATGATCAACAAGCTTCTCATGATTTGAATGCTTTTTGCAAGGAGATGCAAGAGGTTGTAGGTCTTATGAAGAATCTTAGTGTGCATATGATGGGAGGTGGAAGAGGTCAAAGCTATGGATATGGACGTGGTTATGGAAGCAATGAGGATTTTACAGGTGGTAGAGGAAGAGGCATGGCTGGAAGAGGGGATATGTTTCAATGTTACAATTGTGGTGAATGGGGTCATAAAAGCCCTCAATGTGACAAGCCAAAGAGAATGGGTGGTGACATGTTTCCTCTTCCTCCACAAATTCCTTCTTGCGCTCAAGATTATGGTATTGAGATTAAAGGGGAAGCAGGACTAAGTGGTTTGACAGTAGAAGAGAAGGGAAAAACAAAAGTGGTAAGCATAATCCGTTTAGAGAAGAAAGAGGATGATTTGGGAGCTATGGTCATGCCTGTAGGTAAGAGGGTTACAAGAGATCATGACATGAGTGATGCAAGTCCCAGCCATAAAAGAGGGAAATAGGTTGAAACGGGTACAGGTAAAGAGAAGAAGAAGAGAAAACCCAAGAAACATTACAATGCATCTGACTTTCCTTTGGGAGAAGGGCAACCAAATTATATTTTAAGGGCTGATTTGGTGGGTAGAAAGGCTGATGTTACCTTTGGGCAACTCATGGAGATGTGTCCCAAGTTAAAGAGGCAATGGAAGCATGTAGTCAACCCCATGAAGAAGGAGCTTGCAAGGGGGTCAGTGAGGAATAAGAGGAAATGCATTGAAGAGGCTTATATTGATGCATGGAATAAGAGGAAATGCATTGAAGAGGCTTATATTGATGGAGGTGCACATGTATGTGTTATTACTCAAGCTTGTGTATCAAAGTTAGGACTCAACATGGTGAAGAATTTAGGTTCTCGCATAAAGCTTTCCAACCAATCAAGGGTGAGGTGCTTGGGAGTTGTAAAGGACTTTGAGGTGGATATATTTGATGTTAAACTGCTGGTCAATTGCCATGTTATGCATGCGGGTATTGGTGCTTTCCCTCTCATCCTTGGAAGACCATGGTTACAAGCAACCAAAGCTGTACAGGATTGGGGACATGGTACCATCACTCTCTACAATAGAAGGGATGATAAGAAGAGTTTTGACATGGATAGCAAGCAATATTTGGATGCTGATTTTGATGAGAATGTGATGAAGAAGAGTACTCAAGTGAAGAAGAAGACAATGGGGATGATGGCAGTGAAGTGGAAGATAGCAGTGATAGCGATCTAGATGTTTCCTCCTTGTTTATTGAAGAAGAGCATGATGAGAACAAAAATTTCTTGGCCTTATGGAGAATGAGGATATATCTGGTCCTTATGAGAAAATTGAAGAGCTGATGCAACCCAAAGCTCAAGCTAACGTCAAACAGGATCTGATACAAGGTATGTTGTCTCCCAACTTGACTAGTCATGAGAAGGGTGAGTACCTACATATGATACAACAATTTCCCCATTTATTCATCCCTTTTTATGAGGAAATTAGAGGCCTTAAGGGAGAGTAAATCCACATTCTAATCAAGGAAGGAGCTCAGCCCGTATGCCAAAAGCCAAGGAGAATGGGGCAGGTACAACTTAATGCTTTAAAGGAAGAAGTAGACAAGCTTCTTGAAGTAGGTTTCATATGTCCTGTGAGTACTGCAGAATGGGTGAGTCCTGTTGTTGTCACACCCAAGAAGGATGGAAAGTGGAGGATATGTGTTGATTTTAAGCCTCTTAACGCAGCCATGAAGAGGGATCCATACCCTCTTCCTTTTATAGATGACATACTTGATTCTATTGCAGGGCATGAGAGGTATAGTGTATGTGATGGGTTCTCTGGATATTTTCAGCTCACCTTGGATTTAGAAGATTGAAAGAAGACCACATTTATCACACCATGGGGATGCTTTTGTTATTGTGTGCTTCCTTTTGGTCTTATGAATGGCTATGCATGGTATCAAAAGCGCCTCAATAAGGTGTTCTCTCCCTTTCTTGGCAAGTTTGTGAATGATCTTATTGATGAATTTTGTGTTTATAGCTCTAGAAAGGATCATTGTGTAAAGCTTGGGATGGCATTGAAACAATATGATGAAAGCGGAGGTCAAATCAACATCTTGCTCAACCAAGAGTGAAGTTTTTGGGGCATATGATCTCAGAGAATGGGATGGAAGCGGATCCTGACAAAGTGAACGCTTTGGTGCTCCTCCCATCACCTAAAGATACAAAGCAACTTTCTACTTTCATTCAAAAGGTGAATTATATGGCAAGGTTCATTCCTTTGTCCTCTCAACTTCTTTATCCGCTACAACAAGTAGCAAGGTTGGATCCTCTACAATGGACAAATGAATGTGAAGAGGTTTTTCAAGGTATCAAAGAGGTTCTTGGTTCTCTTCCTGCTATGCAAGCTCCTAATTGGGAGAAGGAGTTTTATGTGAATCTATCAGTAGGTGAGGATGCCATTGGAGCTATGCTTCTTCAAAAAGGTAAAAACTCCCACTACATGAAGCCTATCTATTGTGCTAGCAGGGTGAAGCTAGAGGTGGAAAGAGGCTATACTAAGGTGGATCTCATTATGGTAAGTGTGATTTATGCATGTCGAAGGTTTAGGCACTACCTTCTCCCTAAACCATTCACATTCCTCACTAGCTACACTCTTTTACTTGAATTGGTGAATAGCCCTACTTTGTCAAAGAGGCTCATGAAGTGGATTGTGGAGCTACAGGAATTCCAATTCTCTTTTCTTGTTGAGGAGAGTAGAAGGGCTACATTGGCTGATTTGCTTACTTATAAGGAAAGCCCTCTTCTTCTTAAGGAGGATGCAGTGAAGAGGCAACACATGAAAGCTCCTGACATAGACAATGCCTATCTATTGTTTTTTGATGGCTCTTATAGGAAAGTGTATTGGGTGAAGCTTTGGTAACCAAAAGGAGTTTAAAGCTTACAGCACAAAGAAACAATGAAGCTGAGTATGCTAATTTGGAGAACGGTCCAACCTTTGCCTTGAGCTTGGCATCCGTCGTGTGAGGGTAAGAGGTGATGCTCTTTTGGTGATTAAGCAAGTACTTGGGGTGTGGAAAAGTAAGAATCCAAGGCTGAATAATATATGTTTTCAAGTGAAGAATCTGCTTAAGCATTTTGAAGCTTGGAGTTTAAGGCATGTGGATAGGTCTCAAAATGAAGAAGCACATGGTGCAGCGCAAGCTTCAATTGGGAAATTGTATGTGATAATGGCTAATTCTCCTCTTTATTTGGGAAGGGAATCTTTAAAGATGGAGGAAGAGTTTCTACAAACAGGTATGCTTCCATCAAATTTGGAGAAGCCAAAAAAGTACGCCTTCCTACGTCGTCCCAAAAGGTATGTGCCACTTGGTGATGCCTTGTATATGAAGGGGGCTGATCTTGTGATGAGAAAAGTAACTTGGAAAGAGGAAATTTACAAAATTTAAGAGGAGAATCATGAGGGTTCTTGTGGTGGTCACTTTGCTTCAAAGATCACTTTGCATAAAGTCTTGCAGGAGGTGTATGTGTAGCCAAGCATTCAACGTGATGTTCATCATTGGTGCAAGTCTTGTAAAGAGTGTCAAAGCATGGAAAATAGGGTTCTCAAATCAGAAATTAGAGGCACCATTGTGTCTTATGATGTGTTTGAGAAGTGGGGTATTGATGCAATAGGTCCTCTACCTATGACAGCTAGAGGCAAATGTTACATACTTACTGTTGTTGACTATCTATCCAGGTGGACTGAAGTCAAAGTTGTTAAGCACATCACGAGTAAAGATGTTTCCTGATTTATATATGAAGATATTCTCTGCAAATTTGGCATGCCATTGGAGTTACTTTCTGACAAGGGTCCAAGTTTCAGGGGAGAGCTAGTGGATTATCAATGTGAGAAGATTCATGTGCATCGCAGGTTTACTACTCCATATTATCCCCAATGCAACAGGTTTAATGGAAAGCTCATAAGGATGATTACAGAGATGATGAGAAAAAACGTGAAGACTTGGGATTTAGAGCTACCTTGTGCTCTATGGGCTTACAAGGCTGCCATCAAATCAGGTACTGGTTTCTCTCCCTTCCATCTAGTTTCTGGCAAAGAGGCTTTACTTCCTATTGAGGTGGAGATACCAGCCTTGAAGATGATGCTAAAGCTTGAAGAAGGTCCCAATGATGCATTCAAGGAAATACTTTTATATTTTCAATGTGTACAATTGGATAGGTTGTTGGCTTTTGAGCATTATGAGCAGGTCTTGAAGAAGAATCAAGCAAAGGCAAATGAGAAGGTAAAGGACAAGGACATCAAGAAGGGTGACATGGTGCTTCGTTACAATAGTAAGCTTGATATCACTTTTCAAAAGAAATTTCAAATCAAGTGTCAAGGTCCTTTATTGCTCTTAAACAGGTTTCCAAATGGCACATATCAGCTTGCTGACTTGGATGGTACCCCACCTAAAGCACGTGTGAATGGCTATAGGTTGAAGAACTATATTGCAAGGTTGATGACTATGATTGAGGATGAGCCTTATTTTGAAGAATATTCTGACCATGTGGCTAATGATGAAGATGAAGTGAAGACTCTCTCATGTGGTTTATAGGATCTCTTTTGTGATGCTGATCATGAATGATCTAGCAGGCTGGGGTGTGGCAAACTATTTTGGGCGCATTTCTGACACCCTGTTTTTTATAAATTTGTACACATGGACATGACGCCCGATGTCAAAAGGGCATGTGGGCTTTCTTTTTGTGGGTTTTTTAGCTTGCTTTAGCAATCACATGTACATGCACTGCAAGTCGCTAGTCTAGTGACAACTGTCGGGCTACTGTAAGTACCCGTGAGTGAGTTTTTTGAAGCGATACTTGTATATAACTTAAACTCATGTGCAAAATTAAAAAAGTTCATACAAGCTCCAGAATTTTGCAGGTTTGAGCTCTTTGTGCCTCCTTGATGGTTTCTATTGCAATTTTTGCCCCCGCCTTGCCTACTCTACGTGTAGTCGTGTTAGGATAGCTCCCTGTTCGCATCAATTTTTCATGTAGCGGCATGTAGATTCAAATTTGGTCATCTTCAGATTTCTCGACAGTAATTTTTCAAGCTTTCTCTCAAGCTTTAAAGTGCCCCAATTGGAGTTGTGCTCTTCAGGTTACGACTAGTTCTCTGCAGGGTTATGGCTATGGCAGCCTAGTGGCAAATTGTGTACAGGCAGATTGGGAGGGCATGTATCTAAGAATTGTGGTATTGATGTTGAATTTGTGTATTTTTTATGTCCAATGATGAAAGGAAATGCCCTTGTCTTATTATGCATTGGCCGGCGTGTGCTGTAAATCCATGCTTTGGTAGGGTTTTGCTCCTATGTGACATAGTCTCTTGGGTGGTCGACGGCAAGTAAATTCCCAAGGGGACTACTCTTGCTGAAAGTGTGGTGTTTCAAAGGGATTTTCCAAGGCTTTTGGTGTTCTTGTAGTTCTCATTCAACGCTCTTGGGTGACATCGCTATAGAGGTGTTTCAGTTTGCTTGTTTCCCAACAGCGCCATAAAAGCTCCACCACTTACCGTTCCTAGAGTTCTGTGCACCGCAAGTGACGTGGCATACATACATCGGACAATACTTTCTCTTGTCTTTGAAATGATTACCACTGATAGTCCTTTCGACCGTTGTTTCCCTAAGAACTGATATTGGTGTCCATACTTTTTTGGTTCTGGTCTAGACAGGGTTTGATCGCACTGGTACTGTTCTGGCTTTTTGACTAGTTCTAGAATTGGTTGTACATGGAAAAGACCTAAAATAGTTGATTTTGGATTTTCCCGGTCTTCGGCTCCCAGACCATCAATGCGCGTTTCCCTGGCTTCTGAATAATAGAGCTTGATTTTAGCTCCATTATATACCCCTGGCAACAATAATCCAGACAGATCTTTCAACCTTACCGTGCCATTTGAGAACACCCAATCAACTTCAAATGGTCCTGCCCAAGCTATCTTTAAGTTTGGTTTCTTAGGGCCTAATATTTACTGATATAAGAGAGCCAGATCGCCTTTCTGAAACTATCAGACCTTAATTTGTCTGTCATGCCCGTGTTTCCTTCTTTGCTGAACAATTTCTTGTTCTAGCATAGCCCTCTGTCTCAAGTCATGTAGATGTGTTAGCTCTTCCAGTCTCTTTTCTAGATTGTGATTAAAATCCAGGCCATGCTCAACGGCCATTCTGAGACTGGGTATGACAAATTCCATAGGTACAATAGCTTCAGTGCTATACACCATTCTAAATGGTGTTAACCCGGTGGTGTCCTTATAAGCTGTTCTATATGCCCATAAAGCAGTTTGAAGTTTCAAGTCCCACTGCTCTGGCTTTTTCTGCACGATCTTGGTAAGGATAGTCTTGAAAGTCTTGTTTACTGGTTTCCACTTGCCCATTGCATCTAGGATAATAAGGTGTTGATTTCTGATGCTTGACTGAAAGGAGATCCATGAGAATATTCATAGTGTCATTTATAAAGTGTGTACCTTGGACTGACACAATCTCCACAGGACATCCGTATCGGCGGACAATATTCTCAAATAGGGACCTAGCTGTGGACTTTGTTGTGTTGTCGGGAAGAGCCTTAGCCTCAACCCAGTTAGTCACATAATAGGTATCCATCAATATATATCTATTCTTCCTAGGGGTAATGTTTTTGAATGGCCCCATAAAATCCAAACCCCATTTCATGAAAATAGCCAGTGGCTGGACTGGTATTAAAGGAGTCATGTCTGCTGCTGTGGGTCTGCCCATTCTTTGGCATATATCACAGGTTTTTCAAAAGCTTCTAACATCAGATATTAAAGTCTACCACCATAAACCAGCCTACAAAATATTCTTGAAAGTAATATCAGTAGAAAAATGTCCACCAGATTCCCCATTATGTGCCTCTGCAATAACTTGCCTTCTACCTTCCATATGCACACATCAACGAAGAATCCCATCGACACCCAATCTGTAGAGTGAGCCGTTGATGATAGTGAACTTTATGATAGTGAACTTAAGGCTTTTAATAACCAGATCCTTCTTTTGATTCTGAGTCCAATCATCTAGGAATCCTCCCTTAGACAAGAACTGATATACTTCATACAATTTTGGATCAATTGACTTTGCCACTTTGAGCTGAAAAAGTTCTACATCTACCGGTTCGTCTCTTAAAGACTCCTTAGAGTAGCCTTCTATACTCCTGGATAGGAAATCAGCACCACAATGGTTTTTTCCAGGTTTATGGAAAATACAAAATTCAAATTCCATGAGGAACATCATCCACCGTATTAGCCTGCCTTGAATAATGACTTTATTAATAAAAAATAATAAGGCTTGATGATCCACATAGAAATGAAACAACTTGCCCAGCAAATAATGTCTGAATTTGGTGGCATTAAAAACCATCCCTAAGGCTTCTTTTTCAGTAGTTGTATATCCTTGTTCAGCTTGACTGAACCTGCGAGACTGGCAAAGTATACCGGATAGTCAGTTCTTCCTTCTGGCTGAGCTAGAATTGCTCCGATTGCCAGTCCCAAAGCATCCACATGTACATCAAAAATGACATCCCAATCTGCTTGTCGAAGAATTGGTTTACTGATGATGGCATTCTTTAATTTCTGAAAACTTTCTTCACATTCAGTAGTCCAACTGAACTTGCTGCTTTTCTTTGTAAGCTCATACAATGGTAATGCTTGAGAAGCAAACTTATGCACAAAACCTTCTGTAAAAATTAATATATCCTAGAAAAGAACTTAATTCTAATGCATTCCTAGGCACCTTGGCCTATTGCACGCACTGGCTTGTCATTGGCCATTTCTATTCCATTTCTTGACACCACATGTCCCAGTAGCTGTCCTTTCCAGACTAAGAAAACAAATTTGAATGGATTTAGACAAATTTGCTTTTCCTGACAGCGCTTAAAACCCATCTCCAGAAATAGTAAATGCTTTTTCTCTGTGGAATATACAGTGAAGTCATCCATGAATATGGCAAGGAATTGATGAAGAAATTCACTGAATATTTCCATCATACATCTTTGAAAAGTGGCTGGTGCATTGCAAAGGCCAAATGGCATTACCAGATACATAAATGCTCCCCACTCTGTAATGAAAGTGGTCTTTCCCCGATCCTCAGGAGCAATTTGTAACTGTTTATAACCACTATACCCATCCATAAAGCTATACATCTCATATCCTGCAATTTCTTCAAGTAACATACCTGTGAAGGGTAATGGAAATGGGTCCTTGATGGTTTGAGCATTCAGTTTCCTATAATCTACACATACTCTCAGCTTCCCATTATTCTTAGGCACAACCACAATAGGAAATAACCAATCACTACTGGCTACTTCAGTAATGAACCCAGCTTTTAGAAGGTTGTTAATCTCTTCTTTGACCTTCTTAGCATAATTCGGATACATTGGATAGCGCTGCAGTCGTACTGGCCTGGCATCGGGTTTCAGTGGTATTCGATGTTGACAGACCTTTGGATCCACTCCTTTGAGATCAGTATGTTCCCATGCGAACACATCACTTTATAGTGCTGGAACATATGCCGTGCCTTCTCTTTCATTGTAGGATTCAGATGTTTATTAACCTTGATCATTCTAGGGTTTTCTTCAGACCCTAAATTCCATTCCTCTATCTCCTGATCATCTGGAAGCAACCAGTTAGGCCCTCCACCCTTTCTCTTGGTTGACTCCTCAGTATAATCCTAGGACGATCCTATGAGCTCTGAATTACCATTCTAATTTCCAGTAGCTCCTCCAGAGCATGCCGGTTCTAGTGGTGTGCTGAAATCAACTAGTTCTTCTGGCCTTCTAGTTAACCAAACTTGACGTTCTCCTAGATGCAATTTCAGTGAACTGTTTTGGAAATTGTTTCTTTTGTTTTTCAACTTCATCTTTGTTTATTAGAACTGCATTGAGATCTATCTCTGTTAATGGAAAAATATTCATAGCTGCCAACATTCTCTCAATTTTCTTCACCTTGTACTTCTGGCAGAGCTCTTTGGGTCTCAGTTCTTTTCTCCAACTTCTGGTGTTATTCGTCTGAATCTAGATTCTGCTACCGACCTTTTGTATTGTCAAAGTCTGATTAGCATAGTCGTGAACAGCCTATGCCATTCGCAGCCATGGGTGTCCCAGTAGCATCCCATACGCTCCTTGCACATCCAATACTAGGAAACTGGCTTTGAACTTTGCTTTGCCCACTCATATCTGCACATTATCTACCATTGCAGTTGCCTGCACCACTCGATGATCCGCCATTCGCACTTTGAAAGGTGTTGGTTTTAGGTTAGTAATTCCCATCCTTTGCTGAAGATGTAATCCCAAAATGTTTACCCCTGCTCCTCCATCTAGTATGACGCTTGAGAGTGGTTCCCACTGTTTTCGCACTTTGTAGTCCACCTGAATCACCGGCACTTCATCATCTTTGATAGTTGTCAAGTCAAATGATCTGGCCTCTGCCTCAGCCTTCATTCACTGCCTGATGAATTTCACTGCTTTAGGTAAAGTTCTTATAATGTCATCTAACTCCACAGTGAGTTTCTGAATTTTGACATGAATTTCCTCTTTCTCATGATCAGAGTTGTCGTCAGAACTCAAAGAAGTGGTAGTATCTTCACAATACTGTTCCTTTGGTTCAGTGCTTTCAGCTCCTTTAGCAGTTCCCAACTCTTCCATCAACCCCTGTATTGTAGCCAACATGGTCTCAGGCATCCCAGGCTTCAACTGATTTGGTTGTGCTGTCTCAGACAACTGGGTAGGTATCTTATGAATGACTCGGGCATCAGAACTCTCTGGTTGCTCTGGCAGCTTCTTGGCTAAATCCTCAGTGATTTTTGCCGCTAGTTCTCTTTGCTCCTGCCATTCATCAACCACCTTTTCTTTACCCTTGGCCTTCCATACCTCTCTCTGCTGAGCCCATTTGCTACTTTTAGGAGTGGCTAGTTTCGCTGGATTTTTTGGAATTTCCTCAATCACCACCCCTTTACTTCGTGTAACTGCTCGTACAGGAACCGGTTATGGAACCTTCACCTCGGTATCCGCAAACCCAGGTGTTTCTGGGACACTGAGCCGCAAAGTGCCCATACTTACCACATGTATAGCAATTCAGGCTTCGATTCTGAAAATTACCACGACCTCGGCCCCGACTGGTACCCGCTTGGTATCTACCGCCCCCTGCACCAATACCACTTACACCTGGTTTCTCTTCTTGAGAAGCACTGATAGTTTCCACTCTTGCTAGTTCAACATTGGTGAATGCCACCATTGAAAAATCTTTTCCCTTCTTAAAAGGATGAATTTGAATACCACAGTTGTTCCATAGATGGCCATAGGCTTTGCAATAAGTGCATTGTGGACATTCTTTTGAAAAATGGTCTTTAGATTTACACTTTGAACACCAGGTTTCCATTCTTCTTACCGGCTATCTGGTTTGGCTAATTTCAGCAATTTGTTGGGCCATCTCTTCAATCTTCCTAGACCAAGATCCTTTCTTAATCTTCTCTTTGGTTCTTTCATCTGAGCTACTTTCAGAGCTATTGGAGGCTCTACTAGACTCAGAATCTTCAGTAGAAGTACTACTACTACTGGACCTCCTCTTCTTATGACTCTTTTCCATCTTAGCTTATTGTTCTAGCTTCAAGGCCCGCTGCACCAAATCATTGAATTTATTGGTTGGTGTCGGCACCTTCTGTTCCCTAAGCTTCTTACTGTGAAAACCATTCAAAAACGATGCTCGCAGCTGCTTTTCGGATGGTAATTGCTGCAATTGTCTAGTTAGTTCCTTGATTTTCTCAACATAGCTTCTGACTGATAATTTTCCCTGCCTTATCTTATCCATCTCACAGAGTATATCCTCATCGCCTTTGTTGTCTGAATATTTGAGTCAGAAAGCTTTAAGCAGTTTATTATATGATCTGAGTTGACAATCCGGGTAATGGTAGTACCATTTCCTTGCTGCCTCCTTTAATGTTTGCGGAAAGTATTCACCCCAATCATCTTCATCAATATATTTTAAATCAGCATACTCCTCAAAGGCTTGGATATGAACATCCGGGTCCTCCTTCTTTCCCCCTTTGAACATGGGAAAAGAAATTTTCAATGAAGATGTGTAATCATGTCTATCAGTCTCATTTCTTCCTCTTCTCACCTTGGAATCCTGACTCCTTTTGTAAGCTTTCATATAATGGTCCGTGTCTGCATCCCAATTAATTTCTACCTCCGTCTCAGTTGTTGTTTCCTCGCTGGTTTTTCTACTAGAAGTATGACGATTTCCTTTACTTCCTGTGGCTCCTTTGTCTCCCTGTGTGGTCCGAGAACTCTTGGCCTTGCGTTCCTCCCTTTCAGCTCTGCGTCTTCTGGACTGACTAGAATGCTGAGAGTCCTATGCCTCATTAGCATGGATGTGCTCCTCCTCAGCCTCAGTGTCAGTTACTTGTTCATCCTTGGGATCAGAGTCTCTTTCTGACTGCTCAGAAATAGGGTCAACATGGTAAGATGGTTTCCAGTCACGACTAGGTTTGGGTGCCATCACTGCAGCTAAAACTCAAACTAAGAGAGGAGTCTGTTGGTCAACGAGCAACAACTCTAGCCACCATGATCGCCAAAATGGAATTGGAGCTGGTCTCTTTAGATAGTTTATTCCAGTGTTAGAGTTTACAGCTACTGGTGATTCAGTAGTCAATCAGTAGAACTGGAGGAAAAGATAGAAACTGAGCTAGAACAATTACATGAACTGGAATACATCTGCTGAGAAATAGACAAGTTGAATGACTGGAATTAGTGTTCAGATTCAGTTGAGATTCAGATTCAGATTCAGAAGAAATGGATACAAAGAATATTTGGCTGAAGTATACTCGACTACTGTATTAGGAATTACAGAGTAAGAGTACAAGTGGGGATACTGTAGCTTAGGAACAGCTTCAGGACTACAACCAGACACTAAGAGTAGGAAGTCAAAAGATAAAACAGCCCAAAAGTATAGCCAACCCGATTACAATGTAATGGGTCCTATTTATAGCTTCTTGGAATTACTGTGGTAACCGTCATGGTAATTACTGATCGATCCGCTACTCGGCTTTCTAGGAGATGGTTCCCACCTAGTGAAACTGCCTCCGCCAGTGAAACTGCCTCCGCCATCTACAGTCCTTTTGACCAAGGAATTGTAGGAGTTGAAGATAAGCCTTATCTTCCAAGCAGTCTTCCTTAAGCTTATCCAAGATTGGATTGTTAACCATGGAAATAGCCCCAAGGAAAGATTTTTGGTTATGGGCATTAACAACCACATTGTCTTTATTTGGTTTATAATGCAAACATATTCATCGACTAGCCAATTATTGGTGAAGTTCAAAGCTTTAGGGCACTTAGTAGAGGGTGAACCTATCCTACCATAGATATGTAACTGGGTTTACTTTTTTTTCCCTACAATGAAAGATGTCTCTCTTCTCCAAGTATTTGTAGGTTTGGAATCCCAATGATAAAGGATTATGAATAGTCCATATTCTTAACATGATTTTCTATAGTATATCCTTTGTCTTCATGACATTACAATGCATTTTCTATAAGTTTTGTTTACAATGCTCCATATGGTATGAGGTTGTTGGCATGTCGAATTGGTCATCTATTCACGTAAATACTAAAATAATAGCCTCTCAAATCCTATAAAATAGCATCAATATTAGCATCACAAAAAAATGTCGTTCTATGCACCAATATAAGCATTGATATATACATTACTGTATACATATATCAACACAGATTTCAATGCATGCATCAACTATGATATCAACACTCCATTACCATATATATGATGCTTGTGGGTGAAAATGTTTTGGGGTGGCAAGACTTAATCATTGTAAATACATTTTAAGTATTAAAAACAAAAACTATATATATTGATGCATGTGTAATGGAAATGGCCTATGAACTTTGAGAATAGCGGAAGGAGAATTAAAGAGAGGCATTTTTGGGAGATTACTTTGAGAACATAGAGGGTGAACTTAATTGATGATAGAAACATAAAAATATTACTTAATTCACTTGGCATGAACAATACTTTTGCAAGAGAGTGAGTTTAGAGAACTTGACAACAATTGAGGACCATATTTATGTGGAGCCGCTCCCCCTCCAATAGGCATTTGTATTATAGATTCTCCCATTAAGAGAGACTTGGTACAATACAATCTTGTGTTCCTTGTGACCTAGGTGATGCAATGAAGATGGAAAGCTTCATGCATCACGAGCATCACATGCGTCGTTTTTCTCAATCGAGCCTTGGGAATCTTAAGTAAGACCCAATCATTTTTCTTCAACGTTAAGGCCCTTCTATGCTTGTCAGCAGCTTTTTGCCTTTGTTGAGAGATGGATGTATCCTCCTTAATCTTTTGGAAAGATTCTTGTAGGTCACGGCTATACTCATTGACAACAAAGATCTTCCCATGTCTTTAAGTAGCTGCAAGGGACTTTTAGGTATTCCCTCTATGATTTCAAAAGGTGCTTTTCCCATAGAAGTATGAACAATATTATTGTGTGCATACTCTACAAGGGGTAAGCACTTTTCCCATTGTGAGCATTGATCTACTTCTATAACATAAGCCTTTAGTAGGTCGAGTATCGTAAGATTGGCTATCTCACTTTGGCCATCCGTTTGTGGGTGATAAGACGAAGCAACATTCAATACTGTGCCTAGATTTTCAAAGAGACCTTTCCAAAAATTACTGGTCATTCTAGGATCTCTATTTGACATGATAGATATTGGCAATCCATGGTGTTTGAAAATCTCTGATATGAAGAGAGTGGCCATTTGGTGTGTCTTAATAGCCTTTTTGACAGGAATAAAGTGTGCTTGCTTGCTTAACCTGTCAATTATTGTTCATATTCCTGTATTCCCACGGATAGACTTGGGTAATCCAAAGATGAAATCCATGGATATACTCTCCCATGTTGAATTTGATATAGACAATGGCTAGAGTAATCCATGTTTCTTCCCTCTATCACACTTAGTCTTTTGACATACTACACATTTTGTAACATACTCTTGTATGTCCACTTTCATGGTAGGCCAATAGAAGTATGTCTCTACTCCTTGGAGAGTAGGTTGAATGCCTCTATGTCTCACATAGGGAGGAGCGTGGGAATCATACATAACTTTCTCACGAAGAGAGTGAGTAACACCTAGATTGTTGCCATGGAGAAGATAACCATCTTGCAAGGTGAATGGTTCCTCTTTCTTCCCCAAATCAAGGATTGACATTATGTTTTTAAAGTCAGGGTCAGTAACATACTCATCTATCATAGAAGATAGATTATTGTAAGTTCTTATAGACGCCACATTAACTTCTGGTCGTTGTGAAAGTGCATAGGCTACTTGATGACTTGATTGTGCTTACTAGCAACGTGAGCAATATGAAAATAAAATTGTGAAATAAAATTTTTCCGCTTCATTTGTTTGTCGGAAATCTTGGTTCGTGTCATGAAGTACTTGAGACTTTGGTGGTATGTTCATAAAATGAATGGAGTCTCCAATAAATAGTGCTTCCATGTGTCTAGGGCATGTAGAATAGCTAAAAGCTCTTTCTCATAAATGCCCAAGAGCCGCTCATCTGTATTGAGCCTTTGCTATGGCATGACCTTCTTGAAAGCGAGACTGTTCCAAGGCAATCACCACAAGCATCACATTGGACCTCAAATGGCTTTGAGAGATCCGGAAGAAGAAGGACTAGTTGGGAGGTAAGCTTCTCTTTGAGCTTGTCACAAGCATTTTTCTCCTTAGCTGTCCATTAATACTTAACGTTCTTCTTTGTTAAGTCATGTAATGGTCTTGCTATTTGAGAAAATTTTGCTATGAAGCGTCTATAGTATGCGCACATACCAATAAAGCTTCTTAGCTCATGTAATTCCTTGGATTAGGCCATGCTTTTATTACCTCCAACTTTGATGGATCCATTAGGATACCATCTTGAGAGGTAATATGAACTAAGTATTGAATCTCTTGAAGTCAAAGTTTGCTTTTCTTTTTTATTGAGAAAAATCTTGTCGTCCCTCAATGCTTGAAAAATCACTTGGAGATGTTGCTTGTGCTCCAAGGACTTGGAGTAGATGATGATATCATCAAAGAGCACTCCAGTGAATTTACGGTAGGGTCTAAATATTTTATCCATTAGACGATTGAATGCGGTTGGTGCATTGCTCAAGCCAAAAGGCGTGACTAGATATTCATAAATACCAAAGGCTGTATGAAACGCGATCTTTAGGATATCTTCATCTACTATCCTTATTTGATGATAGACACTTTTAAGATCAATCCGATTGAAGTAAGTAGAGCCTTGTAGCTTATCGAACAGATCTTCTACCCAAGGCACGGGAAATCTATTTTTGATAGTGATATGGTTTAATGCTCAATAGCCCACGCACATACGATATGTACCATCTTTCTTTTGCACTAAAAGGACTGGAGAACAAAAGGGAGAGGAGCTAGGCCTCACCATCCCTTTGTCTACCAATTCTTTTACTTGCCTTATGATCTCCTCTTGTTGAGCTTGGGAAACTTGATAAGGAGGCTTGTTATAGGTAGTGAGCTTCTTGGTAGGATCTCAATTTGATGGTCATCATCCCCTTCTTTTGGAGGTAAGTCCATAGGGATATCATCAATGAACACATCTTGGAATTCTTTTTAAAAATTAGACAAGTCTTACTCTTCTTGATTCCTACCATTTACATTTGATGAAACATTAGGACATTTTAGGGACTCTTTGACAAAAATTATGTATGAAAAAACTGAGCTCTTCATTGATTTATCAAAAGCAGGAGGATTTACAAGTGGTATAGTACGACCAGACTCACTAGCATCTATATACATGTCCTTTTCCTTGTAGGCAAAGTAGATTCTCCTTTCAGGGAACTTCATGTTGGCAACCATGCGGTTGAACCATGGTGCCCCTAGGATAGCATCCTCAAGTTGGAGAGGAGAGATGAAAAAGTCTTCTTTGTCAACATAGCTTTGGATATGAAGCCTCAACTTCCTAATCAAGGGAGTAACAGAGGCTTGTTGTCCCTTAAAAGCGGTGTCGGCCGTTACAGTATCTCCCATCTTGAAAGCTTGAATGTCCAACTTGGTGACCAACTCTATTGATATGAAGTTGTGAGTAGAGCCAGGGTCAAACAAGATGAAGGCATCATGCTCTCTTACCTTTCCCCAAGCATTGGAGAGAGGTGATCCTTTGCAATGAGCATCCTCTTTTGGAGATTTGATGGTGGAAGCTCTAGGAGTCTCATTGCGGGCATTTCTCTTGGGGCAAGAATGATAGCCATGTACTTGATCTTCGCACTTAAAAAAATTATGGTCCTTGCAAAAAGCTTCAATCTCTTTAGGAGAGAGTTTTTTTTAACCTTTGTAAACTCCCTTCTCCTTGGACTGATTGTTGTTGATGTTGAAATTTCCTTCGGAAGAATTTTGGGCATTGGTATTCCCCTTTGCATCACTCTTGTCTTTGTTTTCCATATGTTTGACATTCCTTCTAGCCCCTTGTTGAAAATTGATACGTGAAGCAACCATGGTGTGGTGCATTACTTCAAAATTATTGCTTTTGATTGTTGAAGTCTATCTTTTGAAAGACAATAGCCTTGACATGTAAATCCCAAAACTTGTCCACATAGTTGTGAATAGCCTTATGGGAGAGAAGCTTCAAACTGCTCCATTCGGTAAGCACTTTGTCCTTTGCATCGCTTGCAAGGAATTGCTTCATGATGGAAACTCGTAGAGTTTTCCATGTCTTTGGGGCTTTTTCATTTCCACGAAGGCTAGCCCACCATTGACAAGCTGAGTTTTGGAAGTGCACGGCTACATGGCGTAGCTTGGAGGACTCCGTGAAGCCCTTGTCTCTAAAGGCTGCATCAAATTGCTGGATGAAGGCAATACTTTGTCAGTGGCACCAAAGGTGCCATCATAGGTGAGAAAAGAGATACTCTTTTCTCCCTCTTTAAACTTCTTGAGCTTTTGTGACCTTTGCCATGCAGGGTATGATTGGCAATGTCCTCCCCTCTTGTATTCTCTAGGAGAATAGCCATAACTTTCGTTGGAAGACAAGGAAGGTGAAGAAGAAGGAGAAGAGGGTGACCTCTTTCTTGCCATTTTATTCCTTTATTTCCTCTCTTCCCTTTTGGAGTGACGAGGAGAAGGACTATGGGTTGACCGTTTCCTCTTGGGAGGAGTTGGCAATTTTCTAGATTGCCGTCTTCATGGAGCCACATCTTCAGAGGAACTTAGGGATTCATTACTTTCCCGTTCTCTTGGAGTGACGAAGAGAAGGACTATGGGTTGACCGTTTCCTCTTGGGAGGAATTGGCGATTTTTTAGATTGCCAGTCTTCATGGAGCCACATCTTCAGAGGAACTTAGGGATTCATTACTTTTCCGTTCTTTGGATTCCTCCTCTCGTATGGGAGAGAGTCTTATTTTGGGGGCCTCATCAAGAGGCCTCCTAAGATCTTTCTCCTCTTGGAGAGGAAGGTGTTAAGTATGGAGCCTGATTTACCCTTGTAATTTTCTGTGGTAAAAGCGCACATTTGTAAGGCCCCCATTATGAGGAGAAGCCATCGTGCGTGAAGGATAATCACTCACTGGAAACCAAAATTTTCACGGACAAGAATCAGGGGCAACTTTTTTTTTTGCCAGAATATTATTTTTCGCCGAAATATTACGGCCGGACGGCGGCCGGAAAGTGGTCGGAAAACAACCGGTCGGTTGGCCGGTGGCCGGTAGTCAATGGCCGCTGGCCGGTGGTCGGAAGTCAATGGCCGGTGGCCGGTGGCCGAATTCAAAAGCGGACTTGTCTTCTCAAGGGCGGCCACACATGGGCGGATTGGAGGGTCCGATTTGGACTTATTCGCACAAGGGAAGCTACACATGGCTGTCTCTCATAAGAGAGGGCAGCCCTTTTGGCCTATAAAAGGAAGCCATTTCTACACACATTTCATAGTGTGAAGTTGATGCAACAAGGTGAGTGTGAGGTGGTGAGAGTGAAGCAAGGTGGGAGCTCCATTAAGGGTATAATCCCTTTGTAAACTACTTCTTGTTTTGAAGTACTAAAG
The DNA here is from genome assembly GCF_014529385.1 of Adiantum capillus-veneris. NCBI lineage: Eukaryota > Viridiplantae > Streptophyta > Polypodiopsida > Polypodiales > Pteridaceae > Adiantum > Adiantum capillus-veneris. Next base: position 46,116,610 of record NC_140939.1, read on the forward strand.
CCATTGAGTGGCTGCTTTCTCGTGGACGTAGCCCACATTGGGTGAACCACGTATATAGTGTGTACTCTCTCTCTCTCTCTCTCTCTCTCTCTCTCTCTCTCTCTCTCTCTCTCTACTCTATAATCTCGTGTATATAAATCTGTCTCTCTCCATTAAGTAATCTACTCATTATCTATTTAGCTACGTCTTATTTCCTAACAACTGGTATCAGAGCAAGGTTTGCTCGTAGCTAAATTATCTCAAGGAAAGGATTCCTTGAATTGAGTGGGAGTTATGGCAGAGGAAGGGAAGCTCAAGATTGAGAAGTTCAACGGAAAAAACTACCAACATTGGAAGATGCAGATTGAAGACTATCTCTACCAGAAGGACCTCTATTTGCCACTAGGCGGTCTTGCGAAGAAGCCCGCAACAATGGCAGATGAAGCATGGATTGTCCTTGATCGAAAGGCACTGGGAACAATCCGGTTAAGCTTGGCGTCAACGGTGGCCTTCAATGTTTCGGAGATGAAGACCATGGAGGACTTGATGAAGTCACTTGACGACTTCTACGAGAAACCATCGGCATCCAATAAGGTATTTCTTATGAAGCGCTTGTTCAATCTAAAGATGGCAGAGAATGGTTCAGTTGCAGAACACCTAAATGACTTTAACACAAACATAAGTCAACTTCGATCTGTGAAAATCAATTTCGATGACGAAGTGCGAGCTCTCCTTATACTATCATCTCTACCGGATAGTTGGGACAGCCTTGTGATGGCTGTAAGTAATTCTATCTCTGGCACAAATACTCTTAAGTTTGATGATGTTGTGGGTGTTCTCCTAAGCGAGGAAATGCGAAGGAGAATCACGGGAGAATCATCAAGTGATGCACTATCAGTGGAAACAAGAGGAAGGCTTAAGGAGAGGTTCAAAAACCAAAAGGGTCGTGATCGCTCAAGGCGGAGCAAGTCACGCACAAAGTCAGTTCTTGAATGTTGGAACTGCGGCAAGAAGGGCCACGTCAAGAAGGATTGCTGGTCCAAGAAGAAGAAGGAGACAGAGTCTCAAGACAACAAGCCAACATTGGAGGCCAATGTGGCAGGTAAAGTAGAGCAAGATGCTCTAATTCTCTCATTAGACAATGTGTCTAATTCCTGGATAGTAGATTCCGGGGCTTCATTCCATACGACACCACACAAGCAACATTTCCAAGACTACACCAAAGGTAATTTTGGGTATGTATACTTGGGAGATGATGAAGCTTGTGAGATTGTCGGCAAAGGTACAGTTTCTATCAAAACTGCTAACGGAAATGAATGGAAGCTTAAAGATGTTAGGCATGTTCCTTCTCTTCGCAAAAATTAGATCTCTACAGGACAATTGGACGATGAAGGTCACAACATTGCATTCGGAAACAAACAGTGGAAGATCTCAAAGGGATCTTTGGTGGTTGCCAAGGGTGAAAAAGTCGGTACATTTTACTTGTGTACTGTTAGCACACAACCTTCAGCTTGTGCAGAAACTACAGAAGTTGACAGTGCGGTGTGGCACTACCGACTTGGGCATATGAGTGCCAAAGGAATGCAAATCCTTCAAACAAAGAAGCTTCTACCAGGTTTGAAAGAAGTGGACTTACAGTTCTGTGAAGATTGTGTTTATGGTAAGCAAAAGAGGGTAAAATTTCAAAAATCGGGAAATGAAAGAAAAACTAAAAAACTTGAGTTGGTTCATTCTGATGTTTGGGGTCCTGCAAGTACACCATCACTTGGTGACTTATTGTACTATGTAACATTCATAGACGATGCGACTAGAAAAACATGGGTTTATGTCATGAAGAATAAATCTGATGTATTTTCCATATTTCAAAGGTGGAAAGCCTTTGTGGAGAATGAAACAGGTACCAAGGTTAAATGCCTCAGATCCGACAATGGAGGCGAATATTGCAGCCAAGCTTTTGAAAGCTTTTGTGCTAGCAATGGCATTCGGAGGCAAAGGACAACCCCAAGGACACCTCAACAAAATGGGATTTTGGAAAGGATGAACAGGACAATCATGGAACGAGCACAAAGCATGCAGCTACATGCAGGCCTACCGCTTGAGCTTTGGGTGGAAGCTGTAAGTACGTCTGTGTACTTAATCAATCGGTCACCATCAACGGCATTGGATGGGGGAGTTCCAGAAGAGGCATGGACAGGTAAACCGGTGAATTATGCATTTCTCAAAGTGTTTGGGTGTGAGGCTTTCATGCACATAGATAGAAGCCTAAGATCAAAGTTAGATGCAAAGTCCAAAAAGTGTTTCTTCATTGGCTATGGAGAAGGAGACTTTGGGTATCGCCTATGGAATCCTGAAGATGGTAAAATCTTAAGGAGTAGGGATGTAATTTTTAACGAACAAAATATGTACAAAGATTACTTGGAAAGAAAACAAACAAAAGAAACAGGTGATGAGTACATGGAGCTTCAGGACGGTGAAGACTCAAGGACTGCAAACGGTGACAATGTGCAACAACGTCAACCAAATGAGGAGCCTCAACCTATCCCCCGAAGATCTACAAGAGCAAGTAGACCTCCAGAAAGGTTTGTTCCTTCCTTCAACCATCTCTTGATCTCAGATTCTGGAGAGCCGGAATCATATGAAGAAGCTATGCAACATGAATCCAAAGAAGAATGGACGAAGAGCATGCAAGTGGAGATGGACTCACTACATCGCAACCAAACATGGGAGTTGGTTGAGTTGCCTAAAGGTAAGCGGGCACTTCAAAACAAATGGGTGTACAAGCTAAAGGAAGAAGAAGGTGGGAAGAAAAGGTACAAGTCTAGGCTTGTGGTAAAAGGTTTTTCTCAAAAGAAAGGTATTGACTTCAATGAAATATTTTCTCCTGTTGTAAAAATGAACTCAATTACGCTTGTCTTAAGCCTTGTGGCTGCTCATGATCTAAATCTCGAGCAAATGGATGTAAATACGGCATTCCCTCACGGTGACTTAGAGGAGGAAATCTACATGCTTCAACCAAAGGGGTATGAAGTAAAAGGTAAGGAGAAAATGGTTTGCAGATTAAAGAAGAGCTTGTATGGTTTAAAGCAAGCATCAAGACAATGGTACTTGAATTTTGATCGATGGATGTTGGATCATGGATTCACAAGATGCAACTCGGATCACTGCGTCTACACGGAGAATTTGGGAGATGGGAAATTCATCATCCTAATGTTGTATGTTGATGACATGTTGATTGCAAGTGCTAACATGCAGGACATCAAAGACCTAAAAGAGGAGCTGTCCAAATCTTTTTCAATGAAAGATTTAGGTGCTGCAAAGAGGATACTTGGTATGAAAATATCAAGGGACAGGACGAAGAAGACAATGAAGCTATCTCAAGAAGATTACATCAAGAAGGTACTAGAAAGGTTTGCAATGCAAAATGCAAAACCAGTTTCTACACCTTTGGCTGGTCATTTTAAACTAACGAAGGATATGTGTCCAAAGACACAAGAGGAGATAGCCTATATGTCTAAAGTTCCATATGCTGCATCGGTAGGTTCTCTAATGTATGCTATGGTCTGGAGAAGGCCAGACATTGCACATGCAGTGGGAGTTGTGAGTAGGTTCATGGACAACCCAGGTAAAGAGCATTGGCAAGCTGTGAAGTGGATACTTAGGTATCTAAAAGGGACAACAACAAATGCTTTGTATTTTGGAGGAACTGATATTTTTCTAGAAGGGTATGCTGATGCAGATATGGAAGGTGACAAAGATACTCGAAGGAGCACTACAAGCTATGTGTTCACGGTTGGAGGCACAGCAGTAAGCTGGGCTCAAAGCTGTAGAAAGTGGTTTCACTTTCTACCACGGAAGCAGAGTATGTAGCAATGACGGAGGCAAGCAAAGAAATTCTGTGGCTTCACAGATTCTTAGAAGAGCTTGGACTCAAACAAGACAATTGTGTCTTGTACAGTGATAGCCAAAGCGCTATCCATCTTGCGAAGAACTCAGCCTTTCATTCAAGGACAAAGCACATTGAGGTGAGATATCACTTCATACGCACTCTTTTGGAAGAGGGACAACTAAAGCTAGGAAAGGTGCATACAAGTGAAAATCCTGCATACATGTTTACAAAGGTGGTCAACAAGGAGAAGTTGAGCTTTTGCTCATCTTCAATCGCCATTCAAGGATAAGAAGCCAGAATGGAAAGCAGTCACAGGTTTGGTTTGGAGATCAGTCTCCAAGTGGGAGATTGTTAAGTATGGAGCCTGATTTACCCTTGTAATTTTCTGTGGTAAAAGCGCACATTTGTAAGGCCCCCATTATGAGGAGAAGCCATCGTACGTGTGTGAGCGGGATGAAAACACACACACCGCCTCTATAACGACCCGACACACACTCTTGGAAAGATACACACACACACTATGGGGCACCACTCGGCTTAGACAACACACCTGGCCGAGACAGGGAACACACCTCTGGAGTGAGAGGAGAGAGACTATCCACTTGCCCACTCCACACAGACACACACACACACACACACACAAAAACTCAGCTCAAAAGAGGAGAACTTCTAATGTTTAGATACAAATGAGCTTGGGCCAACACCAATGGGGCAAACAGCTCACACAATATGGGTAAAATAAGCCAGATACAATCACAAACTAGAGCAGAAACTTCGCTCATAGGAGAAACTTACACAGAAAAACAGCAGAAAAAGAGTGAGGAATTTGGCAAAATGGACAGCGCCATCGCGTCCGGAACGGCCCAAAACCCCAGTCTACAATGTCAAAGTGCTCAAATCCGACCTCGGATGAGCAGTTTAGGGCCAAAACAGGCTCCAAAATGGGCAAAAACACACCTGCGGCTGTTCCTCCTCTCTTCTCCACGTTTTTTCTGGTCTTCTCTCAGTTTTTTCAGTTCCCACACTTTGCTTTATTAGTTGGGCACCCTTGGCCTTTTAGATGACCTCAAACGGACCCCGAACAGGCCGAAAACTGACCTCGCAGTGCATAGTTGTCACCCTGCTGCATCCATACGCCACCTGGCACTCGACTTTTTTCCAATTATGCATCTCGCCACCACGTGAAGTGGCCCCAAAAAGTGGTCCTAATTATGACCTTTCTGCATAACTCTCACAAGAAAACACCCACGTTGTGTCCGTCCTCATCCGCGTGCAAATATTGACCTCGTTCGCCCTCCTGACGCCACTAGATGCCATCTGACGCACCTGCTTACCTCATGTCGTTGGCCCGCGGATAGCTTCCTCGAGAAGTTTTACACGCTACCAACTCCTCCTTATTGTAGAAAAAAACACACTGGTATTGGTAATAGTGAAAATCGATGCACTATGTACATGTTGTCCTACCTGTACACATGTGGGCCCAACATAACCACCTGGCTAAGGAAAATGGGCAATTCTTTATTTGATGCACCATGCATGTGTATGTACATATGCGCAATCCCTTGCTCCAAAAAACTCCTGACATAATTTGCCCACCCCCTAGCCTGCTAGATCATTCATGATCAGCAGCAGCAAAGAGAGATATGAGACTCGCCGCATCACAGGTCTCCTCATCCCTCACAGACATCACTCGCTCTTCAGAAAACTCATCTTGCTCCACCATCATCAACCTGGCATGATACAACTTAAGACGCAACCCATTTACCCTTGACTTATGTAGAATACCATCCAGGTTAGCCAGCTGATATGTGCCATTTGGAAAACACTCTACTACCTTGAAAGGGCCTTCCCACTTAATTTGAAACTTCTTTTGGAAGGTGCTGTCCAGCTTACTATTGTAGCGCAAAACCAAGTCATGTTTCTTGATACCCTTACTTTTGACCTTTTCATTTATCTTTGCCAAAGCCTTATCCTGCATCTGCCCATAATGCTCCAATGCGCTCATCCTATCCAACTGGACCTCTTGTAACTGCAAGAGCCTCTCTTTGAATGCATCACTAGGCGGCCCAAGCAACTTCTCTAACATCTTGACCGCAGGCAACTCTACCTCCACAGGCAATAGTGCTTCCTTTCCATACACCAAATGAAATGGAGTAAACCCTGTACCTGTCTTCACCGAAGTACGGTAAGCCCATAATGCACTAGGCAATTCCAAATCCCAATTCTTTCCTTGGTGCTCTGTCACTTTCGAAAGAATCTGTACCAACTCACCATTGAATCTTTCATTTAAGCCATTACACTGCGGGTAATAAGAAGTGGTATGCTGGTGACTAATCTTCATCTTTGCACATAAAAAATCTAGCAGTTTAGCTCTAAAGCCAGGCCCCTTATCTGAAAGTAACTCCAGTGGCACCCCAAACTTGCAACATATTTCATCATACACAAATTTTGCCACATCCTTTGCAGTGATCTGTTTTACTGCTATAGCCTCTGCCCATCTAGAAAGATAGTCCACTGCCGTCAAAATATAGCTTTTGCCCCTGCTTGTGATAGGTAACGGGCCTATTGCATCAATCCCCCACTTTTCAAACACATCAAACGCCATAATGGTTTTTCGTAGCTCTGGCTTCAACACTCTCTTCCCAAATGCTTGACACCTATTGCAAGACCTACACCAATGGTGAACATCCTTGTGCAGACTAGGCCATACATACCCCTCTTGCAAAATCTTATGCAAGGTGATCTTTAGAGCAAAATGGCCACCACATGCGCCTTCGTGATTCTCTTCCAACACTCTGTAAAGCTCCTCCCGCCAAGGTACACGTCTCAACACGAGATCAGCCCCTTTCATGTATAAGACATCACCAATCAATTTGTACCTGTATGCTCTACGCACAAAGCCATACTTCTTAGACTTCTGAATCTCCTTTGGAATGATTCCTGTTAGCAAAAACTCCTCTTCTTGAGCCAAACTTTCCCGGCCATGATAAAGAGGTAAAGTGGTCCTCAACAAAAATAGCTCCCCAATCATGCCTTGAGCTGCTTCATGTGCCTCTCCATTAAGAGCACGTTCAATGTGTCTGATACTCCATGCTTCAAACTTTTTTAACAGGCCTTTAATTCTGAAGCACATTTCCTTCAATGAGGTGTTCTTGCTCTTCCACACCCCCAACACTTGCTTCACCACTAACAAGGCATCACCTTTTATGCTCAACCTTCGAACCCCATGCTTCAAACAAATGTGTAATCCGGCTTCCAATGTAGCATATTCAGCCTCATTGTTACTATGCGCATCCAATTTGAACCCTCTCTTGCATACTAGCTTCCCCTCTGGATCATAAAGTGCTATACCCCCTGAAGCTGCATCATGGCTCTTTCTGTATGAACCATCAAAGAACAACACATGTGCATTGCTGATCTGTGGCACTTCTTCAACTACCTTTCTCACCACCTCTTCCTTAACAATAAGGGGATTCTCCTTGTAGGTCAACAAATCAGCTAGGGTAGCCCTTGTACTATCTTCCACTAGAAAAGAGAACTCAAACTCTTGCAGCTCAATTACCCATTTCTTCACCACATTTGACATGTTAATACCATTAATTAACTGTGGCAAAAAGGCATAACTCGTCAAGAAAACAAAAGGCCGTGGTAGCAAGTAATGACGAAATCGTCGACAAGCAAATATTACACTGGCCATCACTAACTCTACTTCCGATAACTTTCTCTCCGCTACCAACTTCACTCGGCTTGCACAATACACTGGCCTCATATAATGGCTGCCTTTCCCCTTTTGCAATAGCATGGCTCCAATGGCATCATCCCCCACTGATGGATTTACATAAAAAACTTTCTCCCAATCAGGAGCCTGCATGGCTGACAACCCCCCTAACACCTCTTTCACCTCTTGAAACACTTCTTCACACTTGTCATCCCATTGCAATGGATCATGCTTTGCCACTTGCTGTAATGGATAAAGAAGCTGCGAAGACAATGGAATAAACCGTGCCATGTACTTCACTTTGTGTATAAAGGTTGCCAATTGCTTCGTACTCATAGGTGATGGAAGAAGAATAATAGACTTCACCTTATCTGGATCAGCCTCAATGCCATTTTCTGACACCATATGGCCCAATAACTTCACCCTTGGCTGTGCTAGATGACATTTCTTTGGATTTAGTTGTCCTCCACATTCATCATATCGAGCCAATACCATCTACAGCTTCTCATGGTGTTCAGCCCTACTGCTATAAACACAGAAGTCATCCATAAAAGCCTTAACACAACTACCAATGAATGGTTCCAGCACCCAATTTGCTCTTTCTTGATAGAAAGATGGTCCATTTGACAACCCAAACGGCAACACTGTGTAGCAATAGCAGCCCCATGGCGTAATAAATGATGTCTTTGTGCGGTCTTTAAGAGCAATCTTCAATTGAAAATAGCCTGAAAAACCATCACACACACTGTACCTCTCATAACCTGCCACTGAATCCAAGATCTGATCGATGAATGGAAGAGGATATGGGTTCTTCTTAGTGGCTGCATTTAAGGGTTTAAAATCTACACAAATTCTCCACTTCCCATCCTTCTTTGGACTGACTACTACTGGACTCACCCATTCTGTGGTCTCCACTGGAACTATGAACCCTGCCTTCAATAACTTGTCCACCTCTACCCGCAAGGCTTCCATTTGCTCTTGACCCATCCTTCTTAGCCTTTGACGCACTGGCTTAGCACCTTCTTTCAGCTCTATATGCATCTCTTCACCCTTGAACCCTCTGATCTCTTCATATGAAGTAATGAACAAATCAGGAAAACTAGCCAGCATATGCAAAAATATATCCTTCTCCATAGCTGAGAGGTCTCCACTAATCATTTGCGTCATTAATTCCTGCTTCTTTGACAACTCAACTTTGGTTTGCATCAGCCCTTCAATCACTTCATAAGGCCCTTCACTTTCATCTTCAACTTCCTTCGCAAATGCTACTAAACCAATCTCCTGGATTTCTTTGTCCATCAAAAGAAATGCAACATCAACATCCTCATCACTGCTGGTAGTGCTATCACTATCCTCATCTGTCACCGTGGAAGAGTCTTCATCACTAGACTCATCCTCATCTTCATAAAGCTCCTCTAATCGTTTCCTTGTGTCCATATTATAAAGCTTCTTGGTACCTGTCTTTCCATAGAGGCTAATCGTACCATGTCGCCAATCTTGAACAGCTCCCACTGCACGTAACCATGGTCTGCCCAGTATAATAGGATATGCTCCCAACCCTGCTGGCATCACATGAAAATCAACCACTGCCTTTGCATCATATGCCTCCACTTCTAAGCTCTTTACAACACCCAAGCATTTTACTTTTTGATGGTTTGCCAATCTGATCCGAAAACCTGACACCCCAGCCACTGTGAGACCCATCTTCTCAACGCATGAGTGTGTTATGACGCATATTTGGGCTCCGCCATCCACATAACCTTGTCCCAAATTTTTCCTTTTATGCCGCACATCTACTATTGGACAAATGTCTGGTAGCTCGTCCATTGCCAACACCTTCACTGAACCTCTCTCTAGCTCTTTCTCCATTGGGTTAACCATCCTCTTCCAGTGTCGCTTTAGCTTAAGCACCATCTCTATAAGCTGCCCAAAAGTAACATCTGCCTTCCTGCTCGTCAGATCCTCCTTCAAGTCATAGCTTAATTGCCCATCCCCTAGTGGAAAATCTGAAACATGAAACTTTCGACGAGCTCTCCTTTTCCTCTTGGCCTTGACATCCTCGCCTTCATGGCTCTTTCCCTTCTTCTTGCTAGGACCTGGGACACTTCTTCCTTCCTTTTCCTCTGTCGTCCTCTTCCCAATAGGCATCACTAATGTATCCTCTAGCTTTGATACCTTCTCCAAGGTGACTACACTTAGCACTTTTGTCTTTCCCTTTTCCTCCTGGGTCAGTCCACTGGTTCCTTCGTCTCCCTTAATTTCGATGCCATAATCATTTGACCTAGTTAGCACCTGTCTTGGCAATGGATACATGTCTCCCCCCATCCTTGGTGGCTTATCACATTGCGGGCTGATGTGACCCAACTCTCCACAATTATAACATGTGGGCGTCTGCCTCCAAAACCTACTATTACTTTGTCCAGCACCATTCCTAGGTCTTTCTTCACCTCCTGGCTGATTTGCAAACCGCCCTCGACCTCGATTATTTCCCACTTGACCTAGCATGTTTAGGCTGAGATTCTTCATCAGATCAACCACTTGCCTCATGTCTTGCCTTAGGCCATCATCTTGCACTGCTGTAGTGACCACTGCTGGCATAACCTGAGTAGTAACAGGAACCACTGGTTCATGATGAACCCCTGACATGCGCCCTTGTAAAGACTCTATAGGCTGAAATTCAGACCTCATTGGCAAAGACTCCACCCCTAACTGGCTCATTTTCCTCAGCTTCCACTCTTTGTTCCTTGCTACCTCTAGTGCATCTTCATATGTCCTAGGCTTCTTTAGCTCCACTCTCCAACGTATATTCTCCCAAAGACCAGCCAAGAACCTGTCCTTCTTCATCATGTCAGGCGGGGGTACCTGTGGTGCTAAAGCCTTGCACATTCGCTCCCATGCCAATGAAAACTTACGTATGTACGCATCTACTGGCTCACCTTCCTTTTGCACCAAAGCCTGTACTTCTTGCCACACCTTGTCAGGGTCTTCTATCTTCACAAACTCCACTTCCAATCCATGCCTTAGATTGTCCCAACTCAATCTTATAGGTGGATCAGCCATACGCAACTCCTCTTCAAATGCTTTGGACCAAGCTCGTGCATCACTCTTCAAACAAATTTGGAGAAGGCGTAACATTTGCGTAGGGTCATGAATCTGGTTGCTAATGCAGGCAACCTCCATCTTTTCCAAAAATTCTTCCACATCTTCATCACTTCTTCCATGAAACTCGGGATAAGAGAAAGCCATGGCTACCCAAATTATGATGCTTTGAGAACCCCTTCGAACACACGTGCAAGAACCCAAAACTTTTCACTTCCCAATCCCCAAAAACTTCAATGGAGCTCAACTTTAGATAAGGACAAACACATGCACATCAAATGAGTTTTCATAGTTGATCATCAGAATGACAACAGGCAAAGGACATTCCAGGATCTCTCTCAATCTTCTTGGCCCAAACATAAAGACTATGCGCTGCTGGAAAAAGATCTTCCTGGACACATGAACATTAATCTGAATTCTTTGCGTTAAATGAAAAGGAGTGAACTGAGGGCCATTTTGATCATCCATTAAAGCCAACCATGAAGCTCCCAAGAAGGCACACCTGACTCAACCTCTGATTTTGCCAAAATTTCAGCAGCATAACAGCATAAATGGCTCAAAATACCAAAAAACCAGCCATCATAACTTGGGAAAATTTCGATAGAGTTTCCCCAGAAGTAGAGCAATGAGAACCCAAAATATAGACTGTATCTGTATGCATAAATTGCCAACAATAGAACCCGAGCATCAAATAGGAATCACTAATACATAGCCTATGGCGAGGTCACGAAAAGGGTGCTCCAGCTACCTGTATCACCGAAAGGATCTCCACATTTGAGAATCCCCCAGCTCAATAAAAACCTCACGCTATCGACCCTCACACGAAGGCTAATGCAAATCGCATATAGTCAAGTCTCAGAAATGACTATCTTCCAGACCAAGTCTCAGAAATGACTGGGACTGCCAAATACAACCAAGTATGGCTCCACAAATGCGTACAATGGCAGTTTCCACAAGTAACGTACAATCCAGTAGACAATGCGCTCAAACAGGCGCCAAGTGATGCATACCCACAACAACTGCAAGTGACATCACTGCTAGTATATCACTGTACTCCAGCTACCTGTACCTGTGTGAATCACCTGTACCTGTAACCTGTAACCTGTAATCTGTACCCTGCAACCTGTAATCCCAAATCTCGAAGCTTGAAGCTCGAAGTAGAAGGTACTCGAAGAAGATCCTCAGTGGGGGCGCCAAAAGAATGTGAGCGGGATGAAAACACACACAACGCCTCTATAACGACCCGACACACACTCTTGGAAAGATACACACACACACTATGGGGCACCACTCGGCTTAGACAACACACCTAGCCGAGACAGGGAACACACCTCTGGAGTGAGAGGAGAGAGACTATCCACTTGCCCACTCCACACAGACACACACACACACAAAAACTCAGCTCAAAAGAGGAGAACTTCTAATGTTTAGATACAAATGAGCTTGGGCCAACACCAATGGGGCAAACAGCTCACACAATATGGGTAAAATAAGCCAGATACAATCACAAACTAGAGCAGAAACTTCGCTCATAGGAGAAACTTACACAGAAAAACAGCAGAAAAAGAGTGAGGAATTTGGCAAAATGGACAGCGCCATCGCGTCCGGAACGGCCCAAAACCCCAGTCTACAATGTCAAAGTGCCCAAATCCGACCTCGGATGAGCAGTTTAGGGCCAAAACAGGCTCCAAAATGGGCAAAAACACACCTGCGGCTGTTCCTCCTCTCTTCTCCACGTTTTTTCTGGTCTTCTCTCAGTTTTTTCAGTTCCCACACTTTGCTTTATTAGTTGGGCACCCTTGGCCTTTTAGATGACCTCAAACGGACCCCGAACAGGCCGAAAACTGACCTCGCAGTGCATAGTTGTCACCCTGCTACATCCATACGCCACCTGGCACTCGACTTTTTTCCAATAATGCATCTCGCCACCACGTGAAGTGGCCCCAAAAAGTGGTCCTAATGATGACCTTTCTGCATAACTCTCACAAGAAAACACCCACGTTGTGTCCGTCCTCATCCGCGTGCAAATATTGACCTCGTTCGCCCTCCTGACGCCACTAGATGCCATCTGACGCACCTGCTTACCTCATGTCGTTGGCCCGCGGATAGCTTCCTCGAGAAGTTTTACACGCTACCAACTCCTCCTTATTGTAGAAAAAAACACACTGGTATTGGTAATAGTGAAAATCGATGCACTATGTACATGCTGTCCTACCTGTACACATGTGGGCCCCAGATAACCACCTGGCTAAGGAAAATGGGCAATTCTTTATTTGATACACCATGCATGTGTATGTACATATGCGCAATCCCTTGCTCCAAAAAACTCCTGACAACGTGAAGGAAAATCACTCACCGGAAACCAGAATTTTCACGGACAAGAATCAGGGGTAACTTTTTTTTCGCCGGAATATTCCTTTCTGCCGGAATATTACGGCCGGACGGCGGCCGGAAAGTGGTCAGAAAACAACCGATCGGTTGGCCGGTGGCCGGTAGTCAATGGCCGCTGGCCGGTGGTCGGAAGTCAATGGCCGGTGGCCGGTGGCCAAATTCAAAAGCGGACTTGTCTTCTCAAGGGCGGCCACACATGGGCGGATTGGAGGGTCCGATTTGGACTTATTCGCACAAGGGAAGCTACACATGGCTGTCTCTCATAAGAGAGGGCAGCCCTTTTGGCCTATAAAAGGAGGCCATTTCTACACACATTTCATAGTGTGAAGTTGATGCAACAAGGTGAGTGTGAGGTGGTGAGAGTGAAGCAAGGTGGGAGCTCCATTAAGGGTATAATCCCTTTGTAAACTACTTCTTGTTTTGAAGTACTAAAGCCATTGAGTGGCTGCTTTCTCGTGGATGTAGCCCACATTGGGTGAACCACGTATATCGTGTGTACTCTCTCTCTCTCTCTCTACTCTATAATCTCGTGTATATAAATCTGTCTCTCTCCATTAAGTAATCTACTCAATTATCTATTTAGCTACGTCCTATTTCCTAACAGAAGGGAAATCCCACAAGTGTAAAGTTGTTGAGTAACTTTGGCTTGCAAAGAGCAGGGTTGCCCATAGCTTGTTGCAACCTAGTAACAAGATAATTGACAAACATGGGGGCATCATCATTAGCACCTTCATGTGCAAAATCAAAGTTATCAATGTTCATTCTACTCTCTTGGTTATTGTCAGCCATGTTAATTAAACTTATGTATTTACTTAGTGTATTCTTTGGCAATTCAAAGCCTTAGTTGCTACTCCTCTTAGCCTTTAAAAATCAGCACTTAAGTATCTACACCCAGGGCTTGAATTGGTTAATTATAGAGAGTAGTGGAGTGGGTCTAATATTGCAGATCTACCAAGGGATAGCTCCTTTCAGACTTCTTATGGCTCAATAATGGTAAAACCGTAGGCAATTCTAAAAAGAACCCATTATTAAGACCAAATCTCCCGAGGTGTGCACCATATCCCACATAGTGGGCTCAACAAAATTGATATATAGATCCCAATCCCACTTACCCTGATATAATTAACAAAATCAACCATTAATAGGCTACTTAAGGACCTCACTTCTTAAGCAAGAAAAGACAAACCAAATGCTCTGATGCCAACGTAATGAAGGTGGCCTATGAACTTTGAGAATAGCAGAAGGAGAATTAAAGAGAGAATTTTTGTGAGATTACTTTGAGAACATAGAGGGTGAACTTAATTGATGGTAGCAACATAAACATAGTACTTAATTAACATGGCATGAACAATACTTTTGCAAGCGAGAGAGTTTAGAGAACTTGACAACAGCTGAGGACCGGATTTATATGGATTTGGTCCCCCCTCCAATAGGCATTCTATTATAGATTCTCCCATTAAGAGAGACGTGGTACAATACAATCTTTGTGTTCCATGTGACCTAGGCAATTCAATGAAGATGGAAAGCTTCATGCATCACGAGCATACCATAAACTTTGTAAAAAGTATTAACTATCGAAAGCCTCAGTCCCAAGGCCTATCGAAGGTGGAGAGAGCTAGCGGGGAATGAGGGTAGGGAAGAGGAAGAAGAAAAATTCATAGGAGAAAGCAATAGCTCCTCAATTATCATCATTCTTCTTGCTAGCATACATAATAGCATAGTAAGTGAATATGGAGAAGATGGAAAGCATGGAAAGCTGGGGGAAAGCTTAAGCATTGAAGCATGGCTCTTACTTGGATTTGCATTCCATATCCAAGAGTGTTGGTGTAGGCTCTCACCTTCTCTACTAGCTTGGAGAAAGAGATGGAGCTCTTGCACTTTGCACTTCACACAATGAGAGTGTGTGTGGGAGAGTATGCCCCCCAAGCAACCCCCCTTCTTGATTTGGTTTCCCTCCCTTGTAGCTCATGGTTGAAGCTCATTGGACCCCTCCGACCCTAGCCAATCACATGCAAGAGGCATATCAAGCAACAAGGGTAGCCTTGGGACAAGTGTCCCCCTTTCCCCTTTGAGAGAGAGGACTTGATAAATGCAAAAACAACTAATTAAATTAACTAATTTATCATTGGACCCCTTGGGAGACCAACCAATAGGCTTTAGGCACACCATGAGGACAACATGGGTAGGGGCTTAACATGTGTCCTTGTTGCCTCTTGAGGCTTGGGTGTACCTTGTGTGTGTGTGTGTGTGTGTGTGTGTGTGTGTGTGTGTGTGTGTGTGTGTGTGTGTGTGTGTGTGTGTGTGTGAGATTAAGGATGCTATCTCTATCTCACAGCAAAGGCAAAAGGCTGCTGCTGACAAGCACAGAAGAGCCCAAGCCTTTAAAGAAAACGATTGGGTCTTGTTAAAGTTTCCCAAGGCTCGATTAAGGCACACGACGGGCAAGAATCCTACGGGCCACCAAAAGTACTATGCTAAACTAGCAAAAAGGTATTATGGTCCCTTCCAGATTCTTAGGCCAATCAATGAGATGGCCTATCAACTTAAGTTGCCCAATCATTGGCTCATACACAATGCTTTTCATGTGAGCCTCTTAAAACCTTACAAAGGAGAGCCACCTCAAGAACTAACTATTGAAGACCCACCGGAGATCGAGGACCACGAGGAGGTGCTGCAGCCCGAGTCCATTCTCCGACATGAAGACAAGGTATTAAGAGGCGGTAAGAATATCCGACGATATCTTATTAAGTTTAAGAATTATCCTTTTGAAGATGCTAGATGGATGCAAGGCATACAATTAAAGGATAACCTAAACCTTGTCAATGCTTACAATGCTTCCCAAGAGTAAGCAAATGTACAAAATGTTTAAAAAAAATGAACAAAAATTTTTGTCTTATAAGACTCTCTTTTTCTTGATTTGTGCACAAAAATGAAGTAGTATGCATGCTTAGATCAAGTTTGCGGAGACGACGTCTCCCAAACACCAAGTAGAGCTTGTCACTCTACTATGGAAGACTGATAGGACTAATGTGCAGACATGCTTGTGGCAGCCTCAGGCTCTCAAGCGCCAAATGGACTAGTCATCCATTATGGAATGATGTCGTAGGGATCCTCTACCCGCTAAGAAAAGGACTCATGCATATGCTTTATCTTCTCTACACCATAGTCGAGGACGACTATGATTTCAAGAGAGAGGTAATGTCATAATAATCAATATCTAATTCTCCTAAATGATTTTCTCATATTAAACTGATCATTTAATGTGGGGAAGTGCCAAGGGAGAAAAAGCTAGAATATTGGTTAAGTTAGCAGACCGGCCACAGTAGGGATCCAAAGGAGGGAAAATAGGGATCCAAAGGGGGGGCCATCTGCAAAAGAGCCATGTGAAACAATGGGCCAAAAAGACCCTAAGGTTCAGCCCATTAAGACTTCCAAAATGCTAAGGTTCCAAAATTCAAAGGTTGTGTCCAAAGGTCAACCCTAGGGAAAATTGGATGCTTAGTGTGTGCCCAAAAAGTCTTTCTACATCCCTACATGGGAGGGGGCGAGCCCCAAAGCTAGGGGATGAGAGAGAAAGCCACACACACACACACAGGCTCCCTTTACACAAAGGGAATGAGGGACACATGTCAGCTCCCTAGGCCAGATGCCCACAAGGTGTGCCCAATTCCTATTGGAAGACCCTTGAAGTGGACCAATGAGAATTAAGCTAGAGTAAATCTAGTCTAATTAATTTAAAAACATTTAATAAAAGAAACCAATGAGAATTAAGTCTCCTAGAAGACTATTGGGCAGTCTCCCAAGGGGTCCAATGAGCATTCAGGAGCCCCATGGCTTGCCTGATTCCTATTGGCCAGGAGGCAAAGGGGTCCAATGAGAGTTTAGTTTAATTATTTAATTACCTAAAGCTCTCACAAAAGGGGAAAGGGGGACACATGTCTAAAGGCTATCACTTATGCTGCTTAATTCCTATTGGCTTGACCTGGGGAGGTCCAATGAGGCAAAGGCCAGACTTATTTAGCAGCTAGGGCTCGCCCAAGAGAGAGGGGGGGCTGATTTTTGCTTGGCATTGACACACACACTCTCACACTTGACCATGTGTGAAGGGAAAATACTCTATCTCCTCCCAAGCTTTAATGGAGAGCTCATCACCTACTCCAAGCTTGTGAGATAGAAGCCTACATCAACACTCTCTTGGCATGTGGATGCAAATCCAACCAAGAGCCAAGCTTCAATGCATGCTCATCTTCTCTACCAAGCTAATTACTAAGCTAAGCTATGCTAATATGAGTGATTATGTGAGGAGATGTACTTCTTTCTCGTAAGATACTTCTTTTTCCTCTCAATCTACTCTCATACCCTGCTAGCTCTCACCATCTTCGAAGGTGTGTGAGGTCTTGGGTCTGAGAACGGGGATAATTCAAGTTGTGTTTGATTATGTGTTTTGCTTGGTGTATGAAGCTTCCATCTTCATTGCACTAGCTAGTCTTGAAGGAACACAAAGAATTGTATTGTACAATGTCTCTCTTGATGGGAGAAACCATAATACAAAGCCTTTTGGAGGGGGGACCGGCTCCATGCAAATCCGGTCCTCAACTGTTGTCAATAGCTTAATATCTCTCTCTTTTGAAAGTATTGTCGATGCTATCTAACTAGGTGTTATGCTTTTTGTTGCTCTCTCCACCCAAGCACTCTTGTAATTCTCATTAGGAATCTATTCTAATGAAATGCCCACTATATTCATGCTAATTTCCGCTACACATAAGATTTTAGGCCATTAAATGTTACATTGGTATCAGAGCGCAAGGTTTCTCTTTTCTTGCTCAAGAAGGGAGGTCCTCAAGCTAGCTACAAATGGTTGGTATTATTAATTGCCTGTGAGTAAGTAGAATAGGGATTTTTCAGCCTTGCAGTGCGCCTGCCTTTGTGCAGTTAACGGGGCATCACCGTCGAGAGCTATGGTCTTAATAGTGGAGTCCTATGGGGCTTGCCTACGGCTTAACCACTATTGAGCTATTAGAAGCTTGACAGGAGCCGGTGCTGTCTTGGTGTCGAAAGACCCTCTCTTCTATTCCTTGCAATTAATGGTATTCGAGCCGCGGGTACAGTAGCTTGAGTGCTTTTTCTAAAGGGGTAAAGAGGAGTAGCAACTAGGGCTTGAAGTGCCAAAGTACACCTAAAAAGTTTACACCTAAAAGTTGTTAGAATGGCTGACAATAGTAAAGAGAGTGAAATTAATGTTGATAACTTTGATTTTGCTCATGAGCAAGCTACTAATGATGCTTCAATGCTTGTTAACTATCTTGTTTCTAGGCTTCAACAAGCCATGGGCAATCCATCTCTCCAAAGTGAAGTGCAACGGCAGCTCCGTGCTCACGGGATTCTCCAAGCTCATCACCATGACGAGAGAACACCTAGGAAGCCTCCTTGTGAGACTACCAAAAGAGGTCTCTCTCCGATTCGGGAAGAAGAAGAGAATCCATATGAAGGGCTCAAGAACTTACTTCTGATGATGCATCTCCTTCCCAAAGGAGAACTCAAGAGCCTCCACCGAAGGAACGAGAAAGAAGTGAGTCTCCCGCCACCTCGGCGGAGATGGCTCCACGAAGACGGCGGGCTAAACGCTCTCCATCACCACCAAAGCGGAGAAGACCATCACACTCTTCTCCACGCCATAATTCAAAGAGGGATGATAAAAAGCAAGAGAAGAAAAAGGCGAGAAAGAGGACACCCTCTTCTCCATCTTCTTCATCCTCTTCCTCTTATGAAAGCTATGGTGAAGACGACAAAGATCAAGACAAGAAAAAGGCGAGAAAGAGGTCACCCTCTTCTCCACCTTCTTCAAATTCTTCATCTTCTGAAGAAAGTGATGGTGCAACTTTTGAACCATCAAAAAGAAGAGGCCATAGGAAATCCTATGCCACATGGAAGAGGTCGTCCAAGCTGAAGAAATTCAAAGAGGGAGGGAAGAGCATCTCTTTCCTTACCTATGATGGCACCTTCGGTGCTACAGACAAAGTTTTGGCCTTTATCCAGCAATTCGATGCGGCGTTTGGAGATGAGGGCTTCACGGAGTCCTCTAAGCTACGCCATGTAGCTATGCACTTTCAAAAGTCCGCCAGACAATGGTGGTCTAGCCTACGAGCCAACGGTGAAGCTCCACGAACATGGAAGGCTTTAAGAGCTTCCATTATGAAGCAGTTTTTGGCCACCGATGCCAAAGACAAAGTACTCACCGAATGGCGAAGCTTAAAGCTCTCTCCCAATGAATCCATCCACAAATATGTAGACAAGTTTTGGGACCTACAACTCAAAGCCACTGTCTTCAAAAAGTTGGATTTTGGAGAGCAAAAGCAACAATTTTGTGCGGGCTTAACCGAAGAAATGGCGGAGTATGTCAACTCCCAAAGGCCACGTACCATATCGGCGGTAATACATCATACTATGGTGGCCTCGCGAATCAATTTCCAAACGGGGGGTAAAAGAAATAATAAGCCCCCGGAAAACAAGGGTTCCAATGAGCCTAAGGGGAAGGACAATGTCCAAAAGTCTCCTAAGGGCAATTCCAACAAAGCTAAAGAGAAGGGAGTTTACAAAGGAAAGAATAAACTCTCTCCTGAAGAGCTTGAGCGTTATCGTAAAGATAACCGGTGTTTCAAGTGCGGCGAACAAGGGCATGCGTACCGCGCTTGTCCCCAAAAGAACAACCGCCAAGATCCTCCTAGAGCTTCTTTGGTTGAAATCCAAGAGGAGGAGATTCACCAAACTCACCACAAAGGATCTCCTCTATGCCATGCTTGGGGAAAGGTAAGAGAACATGATGCTTTTATTCTCTTTGACCCTGGTTCTACTCACAATTTCATATCTATGGAGTTAGCCACCAAGCTAGGCATACAATCCTACGAGATGGGAGATATCCTACCCGCAGACAGTGCCTTCAAGGGGCAAGAAGCTTCAGTCACTCCCTTAATCGGGAAATTGAGGCTTCATGTCCAAGGCTATGTGGACAAAGAGGACTTCTTTATCTCTCCTCTCAAGCATGAGGATGTAATCCTAGGGGCACCATGGTTTGACCGCCTGGCTGCCCATGTTAAATTTCCTGAAAGGAGAATCTCCTTTAAGTTCAGGGAAAAGGACATGTATATAGATGCTAAGGAGATGGGTAACACCATCCCCATTGTACATACACCAGCTTTCAACAAGTCAATAAAGAGCTCTATTTCCGTGTACATGATTTTTGTTAAAGATTCTCAAAATGAACCTAATGCTTTAGCAAAAGAAAATAAAAGCAACCAAAAGGAATTAGAGTTATCCAATTTTCTCAAGGGGTTTCAAGATGTCTTTATTGACGACATCCCTTGTGAGCTACCTCCTAAACGAGGTAATGACGACCATGCAATTGAACTTCTTCCAGGAAGTTCACCGCCTAACAAACCTCCTTATAGAGTTTCTCAAGCTCAACAAGAGGAGATTATGCGGCAAGTGCATGAGTTAATTGAGAAGGGCATGGTTAGGCCTAGCTCATCTCCATTTTGCTCACCTGTGCTATTAGTGCAAAAGAAAGACGGCACATATCGTATGTGTGTCGACTATAGAGCACTAAATAGGATCACTATCAAGAATAGGTTTCCCGTTCCACGGGTAGAAGACCTATTTGATAAGCTACAAGGATCGACCTACTTCAGTAGGATTGACCTAAAAAGTGGCTATCATCAAATAAGGATAGTTGATCAAGACATTGTAAAGACCGCATTTCGTACTACATTTGGTCTTTACGAATACATTGTCATGCCTTTTGGCTTGACTAATGCACCAGCCACATTCAACCGCTTGATGGAGAAGCTGTTCAGGCCTCATCGAACCTTCACTGGAGTGTTCTTTGATGATATTATCATCTACTCTAATTCATTAGAGGAACACAAGCAACACCTCCAGGTAATATTTCAAGTTTTAAGAGAGAATAAACTTTATGTTAATCGAAAGAAAAGTGAATTTTTCTTGCAAGAGATTCAATATTTAGGTCACATTATCTCTCAAGATGGAATCCAAATGGATCCATCCAAGTTAGAGGTAATAAAAGGATGGCCTAAACCAAGGAATCTTCATGAACTAAGAAGCTTTATAGGTATGTGTGCATACTATAGACGCTTCATAGAAAAGTTCTCACAAATTGCGGGACCATTACATGACCTAACAAAGAAAAATGTTAGGTATACGTGGTCTGCTAAGGAGAACAATGCTTTCAAAAAGCTTAAAGAAAAGCTTATCTCTCAACCTGTGCTTACACTACCGGATCTCTCAAAACCATTTGAGGTCCAATGTGATGCTTGTGGTGATTGCCTTGGGGCTGTTTTGCTCCAAGAAGGGCACGCCATAGGCTATGAGAGTCGAAGGCTCGACCCTGTTGAGCAAGCTCTAGGCATATACGAAAAAGAACTCCTTGCAGTTCTACATGCCTTAGACTCATGGAAGCACTATTTATTGGGGACTCCTTTCATTCTGCGAACGGATCACCAAAGTCTTAAGTACTTCATGACGCAGACCAAGCTCTCCGACAAACAAATGAGGTGGGCAAATTTCCTTTCGCAATTTCATTTTCATATTGCTCACATTGCTGGCAAGCATAATCAAGTAGCCGATGCACTCTCAAGACGACCGAGAGTGAATGCGGTTTCCATAGCAACTCACAATGATCTATCTTCAATGATAGATGAGTATGCTATTGATCCCGATTTTAGAGATGTGATTTCAGCCCTTGCATTAGGGAAGAAAGAAGAACCATTTACTTTACAAGATGGTTATCTTCTCTATGGCAATAGACTATGCGTTACTAACTCACTACGTGAGAAAGTAATGTATGAATCTCATGCTCCCCCATATGCAGGGCATAGAGGGATTCAGTCTACCCTAAAGGGAATTGAAACATATTTCTATTGGCCTACCATGAAAGTGAACATACACGAGTATGTTTCCAAATGTGTGGTATGTCAAAAGACAAAATTTGATAGAGGGAAGCAACTTGGATTGCTTCAACCCTTGCCAATCCCTAATCCACCGTGGGAGAGCATATGCATGGATTTTATCTTTGGATTGCCTAAGTCTATCCATGGGAATACGGGAATATGGACGATAGTAGACAGGTTCAGTAAACAAGCTCATTTTATACCTGTCAAAAAGACTATCAAAGCCCATCAAATGGCAACCCTCTTCATTTCACAAATTTTCAAGTACCATGGCTTGCCAATGTCCATAGTGTCGGATAGAGATCCTAGAATGACCAGTAATTTCTGGAAGGGTCTCTTTGAGAATTTAGGAACAAGGCTAAACTTCTCTTCGGCCTATCATCCACAAACTGATGGCCAAAGTGAAATAGCTAACCTAACCATTCTCGATCTACTAAAAGCCTATGTAACGGAAGTAGATCAAAGATCCCAATGGGAGAAGTACTTACCTTAGTAGAGTATGCTTACAATAACACTGTACATACTTCTACAGGAAAAGCACCTTTCGAGGTAATTGAGGGAAGATCAAAAAGTCCCTTGCTACTTAAGGTACATGGGAAGATCTTCGCTGCAGATGAGTATAGCCAAGACCTACAAGAATCTTTCCAAAAGATTAAGGATGCTATCTCTATCTCACAGCAAAGGCAAAAGGCTGCTGCTGACAAGCACAGAAGAGCCCAAGCCTTTAAAGAAAACGATTGGGTCTTGTTAAAGTTTCCCAAGGCTCGATTAAGGCACACGACGGGCAAGAATCCTACGGGCCACCAAAAGTACTATGCTAAACTAGCAAAAAGGTATTATGGTCCCTTCCAGATTCTTAGGCCAATCAATGAGATGGCCTATCAACTTAAGTTGCCCAATCATTGGCTCATACACAATGCTTTTCATGTGAGCCTCTTAAAGCCTTACAAAGGAGAGCCACCTCAAGAACTAACTATTGAAGACCCACCGGAGATCGAGGACCACGAGGAGGTGCTGCAGCCCGAGTCCATTCTCCGACATGAAGACAAGGTATTAAGAGGCGGTAAGACTATCCGACGATATCTTATTAAGTTTAAGAATTATCCTTTTGAAGATGCTAGATGGATGCAAGGCATACAATTAAAGGATAACCTAAACCTTGTCAATGCTTACAATGCTTCCCAAGAGTAAGCAAATGTACAAAATGTTTAAAAATGAACAAAAATTTTTGTCTTATAAGACTCTCTTTTTCTTGATTTGTGCACAAAAATGAAGTAGTATGCATGCTTAGATCAAGTTTGCGGAGACGACGTCTCCCAAACACCAAGTAGAGCTTGTCACTCTACTATGGAAGACTGATAGGACTAATGTGCAGACATGCTTGTGGCAGCCTCAGCTCTCAAGCGCCAAATGGACTAGTCATCCATTATGGAATGATGTCGTAGGGATCCTCTACCCGCTAAGAAAAGGACTCATGCATATGCTTTATCTTCTCTACACCATAGTCGAGGACGACTATGATTTCAAGAGAGAGGTAATGTCATAATAATCAATATCTAATTCTCCTAAATGATTTTCTCATATTAAACTGATCATTTAATGTGGGGAAGTGCCAAGGGAGAAAAAGCTAGAATATTGGTTAAGTTAGCAGACCGGCCACAGTAGGGATCCAAAGGAGGGAAAATAGGGATCCAAAGGGGGGGCCATCTGCAAAAGAGCCATGTGAAACAATGGGCCAAAAAGACCCTAAGGTTCAGCCCATTAAGACTTCCAAAATGCTAAGGTTCCAAAATTCAAAGGTTGTGTCCAAAGGTCAACCCTAGGGAAAATTGGATGCTTAGTGTGTGCCCAAAAAGTCTTTCTACATCCCTACATGGGAGGGGGCGAGCCCCAAAGCTAGGGGATGAGAGAGAAAGCCACACACACACACACACACACACACACACACACACAGGCTCCCTTTACACAAAGGGAATGAGGGACACATGTCAGCTCCCTAGGCCAGATGCCCACAAGGTGTGCCCAATTCCTATTGGAAGACCCTTGAAGTGGACCAATGAGAATTAAGCTAGACTAAATCTAGTTTAATTAATTTAAAAACATTTAATAAAAGAAACCAATGAGAATTAAGTCTCCTAGAAGACTATTGGGCAGTCTCCCAAGGGGTCCAATGAGCATTCAGGAGCCCCATGGCTTGCCTGATTCCTATTGGCCAGGAGGCAAAGGGGTCCAATGAGAGTTTAGTTTAATTATTTAATTACCTAAAGCTCTCACAAAAGGGGAAAGGGGGACACATGTCTAAAGGCTATCACTTATGCTGCTTAATTCCTATTGGCTTGACCTGGGGAGGTCCAATGAGGCAAAGGCCAGACTTATTTAGCAGCTAGGGCTCGCCCAAGAGAGAGGGGGGGCTGATTTTTGCTTGGCATTGACACACACACTCTCACACTTGACCATGTGTGAAGGGAAAATACTCTATCTCCTCCCAAGCTTTAATGGAGAGCTCATCACCTACTCCAAGCTTGTGAGATAGAAGCCTACATCAACACTCTCTTGGCATGTGGATGCAAATCCAACCAAGAGCCAAGCTTCAATGCATGCTCATCTTCTCTACCAAGCTAATTACTAAGCTAAGCTATGCTAATATGAGTGATTATGTGAGGAGATGTACTTCTTTCTCGTAAGATACTTCTTTTTCCTCTCAATCTACTCTCATACCCTGCTAGCTCTCACCATCTTCGAAGGTGTGTGAGGTCTTGGGTCTGAGAACGGGGATAATTCAAGTTGTGTTTGATTAAGTGTTTTGCTTGGTGTATGAAGCTTCCATCTTCATTGCACTAGCTAGTCTTGAAGGAACACAAAGAATTGTATTGTACAATGTCTCTCTTGATGGGAGAAACCATAATACAAAGCCTTTTGGAGGGGGGACCGGCTCCATGCAAATCCGGTCCTCAACTGTTGTCAATAGCTTAATATCTCTCTCTTTTGAAAGTATTGTCGATGCTATCTAACTAGGTGTTATGCTTTTTGTTGCTCTCTCCACCCAAGCACTCTTGTAATTCTCATTAGGAATCTATTCTAATGAAATGCCCACTATATTCATGCTAATTTCCGCTACACATAAGATTTTAGGCCATTAAATGTTACACATTGTTTATCATAAATGAAATTATTGATTAAAGTCATATGTTTTACATGGCCCGGTTCAAATCTCAAAATCTCTATGAGCTCAGTAAGACCGTGGCTTGCTTCAAAACTTTTCTTGAATGGGGTAGGCTCCCAATTTGTCATTGCAATCAATAGCTCCTCAAGCACGTTTGTGCTTTCCAAAGCACACCACATTTGACATACTTATCCATCAAACACTACCAAACACAACACATTTGGCATACATCTCAACCACCATAGTGTCGAGCACAACTCCACCATCATACCTTGCTATCAATGCACCGCAAGAGATGACATTCCGGACAAGATTCTCTTCAAGCACTTATTGCCCTGGTGATGAATAAAAGAAAATATGATGCTCTCTGCATCGAAATCATAATCCAAGTCTTCGAGCTCTTTCGAGGAACTTTAGGTTTTGTTGCCAATGGATTGGTGGTGGCTTCTTCTGGTTGCCATTTCCATTTCCACTAGTAGGGAACGGTCCTTGTCACTATTGTCGATTACTACCTTGCTAATTTGGAAAGGCTGGCTAGGTGGGTTTCAAGGATTTTCTTTAGCATTATTAGAATGATGGCCAGTTGAAATCATCCTCCTTCTCTAGTCAAAGTTCTTCAGCATTATTAGAACGATGGCCCATTGAAATCATTCTCCGTCTTTGGTCAAAGTTCTCCCAATTCTTGTTTTTTACAGCCTTTGCCACAATATCTAGGAAATTACCACAACCTCAACGCATCACACATCACCTTTGGAGCATATTTATGTAAACACAAGAATTTCTCTTTGTAATCATCCATAATTAGAACAAGATGGGATGATACATCTAGAGCAACCTTACCTTGCCATGGTTTAGTAGCTGATTCTTTCTCATCTTCATCCTCTTTCTAAGCATGCTCTATTTTTTCTATCCCATAAATCATGTTGGCAAAACATCGGATTTTTGGTTTTGAGTTTCCTTGGGTCACTTTGCCAAAATATTCAAAATCTCTACGTAGCTCCCTTTCTAGCTCAAAATCTTCTTGTTCTCTTTCTAAATAGACAGCCGTGTGATGTCTCCTTAATCTTCAATGACGATGGCACCTTAGCCCTTTTGCTACTTTGATCCCCTACTTTTACATGAGGACATATAAAATCCTCAAAGGATGAAGAAAATAAAAGAATATCAGATACTTCAAGAAACATGAGCAGAGAAACTCATGATTAAGAGAATGGAAACCAAGTTCGAGCTCAATATAAGCCTCAAGGAAGAAGCACAATGACTCTACCCAGTAACATATGGTACAATGAGAGACTTACAAAACCTATTACATATTGGTGATAAGATAAATCTCCAACTAGAAATAGTGCACATTTGTGGGAAAAGGAAGTCTACTGGCTTCGAAAGAAATAAGCTAGTGGGTTGCAACAGGCAAAAGATGCCAAGCCAATAATAATAAAACTCTTGAGAAAATGTTATAGATCTTTGGAACTCTCACTTGGCTAGTGGCATAAAGAATCTAAAACCATTAAAGGTAAGATGGAAAGCACTGACATGAATATTTTGATGTTCATTGGTGTAGGATACTTGGTTTACGAATATTTAGGCACTAAAGTGCCACAGTAATCATCTATCACCAAAGAACCAAAAAAGGTTATGGATTGCAAGTGGCAGATGGGTGAACCTTGAGGAAACTTTTGTAAGTATAGCTACAATGAATTAATGATTAGCATCATCAATTTATGAATGCTTAATATAATTGTAGGAAAAAGGATTAAAATGTTTAAGAGAAGAGGAGACAATGATCTAGAAGATATGGATGAGGAAGAAGAGAAAAACGCAGGTGAAGATCAAAGTGAACATGAAGCTCTGGAATCATCCAGTGAAGAAGAAGACAAGGAAGATGTACAAGAGGTCTAATCTTACAAAGAGACCATGTGGCACATACCGGAGGATGTGCAGGTTTAGAGGGGGTGGATGTCGTGCTGTGACACGTACATAGTGGGAACACATGCTACAAGATCTATCTTGTATTTTTTTAGATACATAATTATATTTCCTATAGTGTACATATGCATATTTAAATATAATAATAAACCTTCTATCTCATCCTATTATTTTTCTCAAGGGTAACATATCCTTACTTTACCATCAGAAAATACTATGGTCACGGTAATAAAATCCGTAATTTGATTCAAGGCAACTGTAGAAATGTATGGCTTTTATCAAATTATGCATATAGAGCTCTAGATGTGCTCGTTGCAAAACTTGAATGAAAAGGGGCAATTTACCACCACTTACTAGAAAACAGTTAGGATTATCACAGTCACATGAGGGGAAACTGAAGGAGCAGCTTGGTTTTCTGAGTAATATCTTGCCCACAGAGGATACTAGTACTACTACAAACCAGAGCCTAGGTGTGAGATTGTGTGAATATTTGGGATCATTTGTTTGGCTCCATGGCCCATTGTGGGCATACAGATTTGTTGACAACATGTTTTCATAACTCCCTCATATAACACTGCTTTGACAAAAAAGGTTGCGATGCGAGAGGGATCGGCACCGACACTTGCTATGGTTGCAGATTGAGTTTTGAGGACCCACCACATCTGTTTTGGAAGCCAATGAGTGTACCCTAATGGTTGCATGTATTGCTGTGAGCGCAACTAGGGAGTTCAACCCTACTCGCCCGTGTTTTGTGTTGTGAAAGTTCATGGTAATGCAACTCTTCTGTTTTTTTTTTTGGGTGGTGGTGGTGGTTGGGGGGGGGGGGGGGGGGGGGGGGGGGGGGGGGGCACATTGGTATTCTATTTTCTTTTTATTTTGAGGGTCACATATTTGACCAAGAAATTTGCTCGTTAATGCACTAGCGTACACCAAATGTGTCGGAGCAATCAACGCTAACCCACTTGTGTTTGATGATCCACGCTCTCGCAACTGCGCTTGGCTTCATAGTTTTACCCTTGCTAGACAAAAAAGGGAATCTCATGAGGGTATCTCGTGAGAGTCCTAGTGAATGAAATGTACAATAGAGCCAATGTGTTATTGAATATGTCACAGCGAATGGGAATAGGTGGAACAACATAACCTTGTCTAAGGAGCGAAACTAATTTACATGTGGAGTAGAGCTAAGAGGCCTGACATGGGGTAGGACAAAGGAGGGACTCGGAGGAACAAGTGTCTAGAAAGACAAGATTAATATCAGGGGGGAGAAGTTCAATGAAGGCACAAAGCCGTAACTAAGGCTAGTGATGAATAGGAGAGTAAACCACCAAGTGGGAGGATGAACTAAGGCCACTCAAACCTTGACCCTATATCCTCCGTTTCACATAGCCGCGCCAAGGACCCCCTTTACTGGCTCCTCCACCCTAGCCTTAAAAAAATTCAAGAGAAAGAGGAATTCCTTCTAGATTCCAACTGCATCGCTTGACACTAGATGACCCCAAGTTCAAATCAACGAGCCCCCTTGTAGGACGTGTCTCAATTAACGGCTAGGGTTGAAGTGCCTACGCTAGGTAGGCATGTTGCGTGCAATTAGTGAGATACTTTATTGAAGAGTTCATGCATGTCGATGTAGCTAGTAGGGGGTACCACTTTTTTAATAATGCAATTTTGAAGGAAATCTCCTAATTGTTCATAGATATATGAACCGTAGATGAAATCTCTGTCTCTCTGCGTGAGCAAACAGCTGGCGTACTTACCTCGACACGTTGGAAAGGCCAGCAAGCGGTTTTAGAAGAACCCGCTGGGCGCTGAGGTTTTGAGAAGCGGTAGGCTAGGCTAGCACACAACATTTGAAGCCCTTAAAAGCGTCGCGACTCTATGAGGACGAGCATTCAGCGCTCTCTCTCTCTCTCTCTCTCTCTCTCTCTCTCTCTCTCTCTCTCTGACACCGACACACACACAGAGCTATGGATCGCCTCAGCGCAGGCATCGTGAATGTGGCCAAATGCATCTCGAGGAAGAGGCAGGAGACGCGGGCCTTGAAAATGAATGCACAACGCCGTCCTTCTTCATCTTCTTTGGCTCTGGAGGATCAGCATGCAGGAAAATGCGGCACCCAGGCAAGCAGAATGCCCTCTTGGACGAGAAGCAGCAGCCCAGCCGATGAGGTAGCGCAAGATCCCGTCCTGCAGGTGCTAATGCGTCAGGTACTCGTTCAGCTGGATTAGCCTCAAGCCCCTTAATCGAGATGGATTAGCTTCAAGCCATTAAATCTAGATGGATTAGCCTTAATCTAGATGGATGAGGTTGAAGCCATTTAATCCGCCGATTGACGCATCAGCCAAGTCTATGCTAAAGACTTGGATGCATTTCAATTCTTGTAAATATGCAGGGTTTGAACCTTTTGAACCATACCCACCAAACTACTGTCGCATACAAATGGTCATACAATTGGAGTTTCCATGCCAAAGCGAAGATTGGGTCTCTTATAGCTTTCCATGAGAATGCGTAAAGCAAGCAAGGGAATTGTTTTGCACACATACAAAAGTCGGAACCTCAAAGAGCTTCTTGTTACCCAAGAACATATTTTATTGGCGGTGTCGTGTTTAGATGGGGTGTGTAGATCTTGGTTACCTTCGAAAAGGTCCCCAAAGATTTGCTGTATAATCATGTTAATGTACCATGTGAGTTCAATAGGAGGGGTTTTTTAATTTGGAGCATTTAAGTAGTTTAATAGAGATACATTAACAAGAGGGAGTTTTTAAATCCATCTTGACGAAAAAACTCTTTAATTTATCATGAAAAGGGGTTAATACATTCATGTCAACAATTTAATAGAGGGGTTTTTTAAGCAACCTATGAACATGTGTCATATAAGGGTTCTTAATAGTGGACGCCTAAGAGAGAGTTATATGTAATTTGTGTTTATATGTGAGATATGCAATGGCGAATCTCATAGTGTGTGCGACATGGGAGAAGTTTTTTTAATGCAAATTTCTTTAATTCCATGAGCGAGGGGGGTAAACCTAAGACATGCGCACCGACGGGGATTGACTCCACATTTCAGCCAATCAAAACTCAAATTTAGTCCTCATAACCATTCTAACTCCCGAACCTCGTTGTCCTAGATTTCAAACCTTGGCAACTTAGTTTTACGAGCACGTGCATCTGATTAAAGGGGGCCATTCCATTATTGGCCCCCGTACCCTATGGCGAGAGGGGTTACGGCACATGGAAACACATCCACCCTCTTTCCCTTTGAGATGATATGCATAATCCCTCCTTATGGGTTCTCAGTGGCCCTCCTTATCTTCTTCTCCTCTTCCAAGTTGGCAACTTCAAATGTCATGAAGATTAGGACTAGGTCTAGAAGCTTCAATCAAGTGGCCATGGATTCATAGTCCTCATCTAGTAGAGCACTAAAATAAGAGTGTCTTCTTTGACCAAGGCAATCACACTCAGTTAGGGGGTGATACTCTTGAGTGCACTGATGTGAGTAGAGACAGACTCTCCTATCTTAATTTCTAGCTCAAAAAGAAAATACATTTTGGAGATTGGTTTCCAATGTGTCCCATGCATCTTTAGCATGTTAAGCTTTTCTCTCAATGTGCTCAATGTACTCATTCCCAAGGTCGACTGCTACAATAGCTATGGATTTTTCATCTCCTTACCAACCCTAGCTGATGGTTGAACACCGCCCCACAATCCCTTATTGAGAATTGCAAACGTATGGTGTTGCACTTTCCAACACGTGTGAAAGTATGCCCTCAAAGGTGTTTGAAAATTACCACGATGTGCAAACTTGTGCTTACAAGATACCCTCATGAGATTCCCCTTTTTGTCTAGCAAGAGTAAAATTATGAAGCTAAGCGCAGTTGCAAGCCTAGAGCATCGAATGCAACGTTGATTGCTCCAGCATGTTTTGCCTATGCCAGTCTATCGAGTAACAAATTTCTTGTTCATATATGTGACCCTCATAGTAAATAGAAAATAGAACCCCCCCCCTTTCCCCTTGCTCTTCAATGTCTTTATGCGTGTCCGACCATGGATACCTGGAGCCACCTGCCTTTCCGTGTACATTGTTGTTGACGATCGTGAAGCCACACATCCCCGAGTGCGTAGGCCATTCGATTTGCATGTGAAGGCCATCTTATGCCTTCAATTTAACTTTTTCTTTTCCTATGCTCAAGGAATCTCCTAAGATTCCTCATAATACAAATGGGTTCAAAATCATTGGCACACCTACTTCATTAGTTACGAGATTCACACAATGTAGAGGAAACAAAGAATAGAGGTAGGTATGCGAGGAGCGAGGATCTCCATTGGCATGCACAGATTGGGCAAAAAAGGCACAGGGCATTTTTGGACCACATTCACTTGGGCGAGTCCCCCCTCAGAAGAGTCAGTGTTTGCCATGCACTTTTGCTGCACAAAATGCGAGCGAGCAGGATTAAACCCCCCTAGTTGTGCTCAAACTTGATGTGCAACTGATGGGATACACTCATTGACTTTGATCCACTCTGCACTTTTGCATTGTATTGTACTTTCACCATACCGTGTGAACAGACTAGTTGGATGTAGCTTTAACTACTCACGCTATCGACGGGCTCATTTGAACCCGCCCTTTTAGGTAGGAGAGAAGATGTGACTGTGATATCATACACGAGGTAGAAACTAGAATCTGCTAGGTAAGGCAATCATATACTCGGTAGGTTGGTCATTGCTCTAGGATTATTAAGTCCTACAATCACGAGATCAAAAAGTAGAGCATACAAAGTTATATTTAGTGGATCAAATCATAGATAGCATGTGGATCAATGTCTTTCAAAGATAGATAATATTTTCATACAAATGGAGAGGGTGACAAAAAGAGAGAGGAAAACCTAGTGCTACCAGAAAACCTTCTCCTTGGCTTAACTTACACAAATGAGAGAGGAAAACCTAGTTTTTTTTTCCATACTGACAATTGTGAGTTGAGATAGTTTATATTAACCCAATAAGAATACAACAGTCCTCAAGCACAACATGTGCCTTGAAAGGGCTACAGTTCCATCAAAGACTTGTACATAGAGTACCTACCAGATGAGTAACTCCTAACCTCTTGGGTGTTCTAAACAACTCAAAGTATGCATCCATCCTTCATCTTTGTCTTCTACCTCTCTTCTGCTCCTGCCCTATTGTGAATGAGCTCAATGCTTGATCGCACAATATCATCAAAGAGAGCTACCTTTACTCTGCCCTCAAATACTCAAAGGTTCTTGGACTTCCATACTTGGTTCAGATAGCAGAATCTGATCATTTGAGTGCATATCATATCGGCATGGCTTTGGATACCACGCCTTCCCAATATCAAGTCATCCATAAAAAAGGTGATCTTCCAACTCCTTCTTACCCACTTGCACACTCTCGCGGCTAGACCCCACGAAGTAGGACACTTGCAAAACAGATGGAGGGGGTCTTCCATGGCTGACCTGCTGCCTGAGCAAGTGCCTGATCCAAGACCTCTAGCTTGCACCTTAACCCTGATGCGTGTTTTTTATGACCCCTCTTAAAACCACAATTTTGGCATTTCCAGCAACCAAAAGGAAGAAGCTCCTCTCGACCAAGAAAGCACTAGTGCATGTATCACAATCTTGGGTGTTGCCACAAAGTCATCTTGGTAATGATAATAATTAGCAAGGTAAAAGTGTTTCCCAGATGCGACCACCTAAGCTTGGACCGCTAAGGATTACAACAGCGAGTAGAATGATCACAGCAAGAAGTGTGAAGCAATGAAGCAACAAGAGTGAACCTTGCTCACAAGAAGGGTTTTTTGGCACTTAAGGTTTGGCTAAACCTTGTACAAACTCAAGAAATTAAAAAAAATAAGTTTTGGCAGTGGATCTATTACTAGGAAAATGTCCATTTTTGGCAAGGGATTTCGGCATGGTTTTGGCACACGCATGAGCTTCATATGGGACGGAGCCCTAAACAAAGTTGAAACCCATGGAAAAAGAGAACTTGGAGTCGGTTTCACCTATGGTATAAGTGAAACTTAAAGGGCCAAGCGGTGGGATCCACTACCTAGGTATTTCCTATTATGTAATTTCCATGTGTACATAATATCTACTAGTCTTACAAATAAGATTCCTTAGTGACATCATGGGCCCATGGGGCCTCTTGAGGTGTCATCGCACATGTGATGCATAATAAAGAAGTCTAAAAGGAGCATCATGCATGGTGGGTCACCTCACTTTTGGCTCATAAGGAAAACAGGAAAATGCCAAGCCAATTTTCTTCATTTTTCTCCATTTTCTTGAGGGAAATGATTCCTCCACCCCCCAAAGGTCACCCTAGACCCCCCTCCACGCCCTCCCCTTGTCCTCTATCAACAAAATTCGTGCAAAGCAAGTGGGGCCCCATATTGGAGCCATTTGTGGTGGAAAAAGTCTTTTTTTCTGTCATATTCATCACCTAGTCTTTCCCCCTTTCACCCTAGCCACCTTCTTGCTCACACACACACTTAACATTATTCAAAATTCTATCATTTTCCACTCCTAATCAGCCCTCTCAAGCTTCCATGGCTGCAGTTCATCTTCCTCCTCTTACTAGTGTGTGTATGCACTAGTTAATTACACACACTATCACTAAAATCCTACACATATTGAGGATCCATAATGGATTTCTATTCTCTATTATAACCTCTACCTAATTCCATCAAAATCAGCCACAAAAAACCTTAAAACAACTCCATAGCTTCATCCCTCTCCACCCAATTCTCATTCATCCTCACACACATGTATCTATCCCTCTAAGTATGGCCCATTCCTCTCTCCTTTTCACCACAATTTGTGAGATAGGTGCTAGTCATTCCAGAACCTCCAAAGAAGAAGGTGAATTGCTGCAAATAATGATCAAGAATCAACCTCTCAAGTGGCAAGGTGAAGCCATCAAGAAGGTCAAGGTGGCTGCTCCCAAGGCATCCCAATCGGTCCCCCAATTCAAGCCCTTAATTGTAATTTTCACCAATTGTAATGGAGTGGGAGAGGCTATATAAAGAGCCCCCTATCTCAGCCCAAAGAGACTTGAGCCCCTCTCCGTATGACTAGGAATGCATTTACATTGGTGTGGGTGCATGTAGCAAGTTTTGTTAAGGCTTGATCAAGGCAATCCTAGTCATACGTGTTTCATCCTTCTCCCACATCCATTATCAAGCACATTTATTCCCCACTTTCTCTTCTCTTTTCAAACCTCTCACTCCAATAATTCATTACTTGGATCCTTGTTGGTGGCTCTCTCCCTCTCTCTCTTTCTCTCTCTCTTTCCATTAAGGTTGGTTGAAGGTTTGTGTGAGCACAACTCCTTCCATATACTCAAGGTGATTATCTCCCATAAAGATGTCATTCTCAACAATAGAGCGTCAACTCTACTAGCTCTTGGTCGCCTCCTAGCCGCATAAAATTCTAGGTGGTGCCCCTTCAATACCCCCTCCCCGTGAGGCATCCAAGTAGTACCTTGGTGTAGAGGCCACCGGGTGCGCTTTGTGTGCTTCATTTTGGTGCCCCCTTGGAGGAGGGCTACATAGACCTTCAGTTCACAAACAATGAAGGTGTGCAATTTTCAACATGGACGAGTGGCGTGAGGAGTTTGCAAATTGGAGGACAGAGGAGGAGGAGGCTCTAGAGGCTCTGAAAGCTTTCATCGAGATCTTGTTGCCTGGCTGTAGCGTCATTGACATTCAAGAAGTAAGTCCCTCTCCTTGCCTTGTTCGTGATCATCACCAATGAAAAAGAATAAGGAGAAGATCTTGATTTACCTCTCCGCTTAACCTATGAATTCTCCAATAACCCTCGATGCACACACAGTTGAAATTCTCTACATCAATACACACAAAAGTACAGTAATGCACATTAAAGGAAGAGAGAGTACTACTAGACCTCTCTAAAGAGGTAATTAAGAACAGGAAGATAACATCCACACCTAAGTGGCCTAAAGCTGCAGCACGTGCTCAAGCGTGAAGGTGACATTTGGTCCCATCTCATTAGTGGGGGTTACATGACCACTTTTGGCAAGAAAAAGGCCAGTGAGCAACCAGCTTCAACATCAAACTCACGTCCATGAATTCCACCCCTAAACCCTCATGAAGCAAAGAGGCGGAGGCTTGCCTATAAGATTTCTGCTCATATGCGTGTGCTCCCAGTGCACTTTGTGAATCCAGATGCCACCAGTCCTAAGCCAACCTCCTCTCCGCGTGAAGATTTCTTTGGATATTGTCCAAAGTGCTTTGACGATCGGGTGAAGAGCCTTCCCACTTTACCTTTGTTGCTAATTTTCAAAAAGTTATCTCAATCTAAAGAGATTGTCCTTGTTGATGATGTTTTGCACATTAATGGTGTAACTTTTGTTCGTCATGCTGATTATGGCAATAGCATCCAACTACTACTTGCAAAAAGGCTCCGCATAGTGAGAAGTGTTGCCATCACCCCCTACATCTTCACAAACACGTCAGGAAGAGTAGAAGTGATCCGAGGTGCCGACCTTCTGTGGCTGATCACGCTCTTTGGTCCAAAGATGGTGCAACTAAGCTAGTCTATTTGTGTGGGTAAGTATGGATGCCAATAATGACAATAATGATCCACGGATGTTTCCTTTCCATTTTGTGCATCATATGCGTGTTAATATATGTATTGATAGGAAATTATTCTATCAACAAAGAATAGCCTTGTTGTTTGGAACTGAAAGACTTGGGAAAAACTTGCGCTCTCCTCATCCTGTCATTCTACCCTTAGTAAATTATTACCACTCTTTTGATGTGTCAATATTCATCCTATTTTGAGCTAGCTATGCTAAAGCTCCAAATTGTACTTATCATACTCTACTTTCAATAAATTGGAGTTGTTGGTGTAATTGTGTTCTCTCTCAGTTACATTATGGCCTTCTCTAATTTTTATGGTAAGCATGGGGAGGTTGCTTTAGACTTTTTGGATAATTTGAAAATGGCATTTTTAGTGTTAGGAAGGGATGATGAGGCCACAAAGCTAAGGTCCTTTCCACTAGTCTTAAGAGAAGGTGCTAAAGTATGGTATTAAACTTTGGCACCTGAAGAAAGAAGAGACTGGGAAGCCTTAAAAACGGCCTTCATCGAAGAATTTCACCATCATGAGCCTTCAGAGGAGATATGGAGACAGCTCTTAGAGCTACGCCAGACATCACCCAATGACTATAGAAGCTATGAAGGGAAGTTTTCCAACTTGTAGGAGAAGTGGTGTGCATCACTACGCCAGACATCACCCAATGACTATAGAAGCTATGAAGGGAAGTTTTCCAACCTGTGGGAGAAGTGGTGTGCATCACTAGGCGAAGGGGAAAGGGCGCTAGAGTGCCTAAAGAAGGACTGTTTCCTAGCAGGGCTTTACCCCACGGCCTTACCCCATCCTTCGAGAAAAGGTAAAAGGTAAATTCCCAGACAACTTTGAGAAAGCTATGAATTATGCAAGGGAGAAGGATAGGAAATTAAAGTTCCAAGCTCAGCTACAAGGAGGAATGGAGCCTCCACTGCTAGCTCAACCTACGGCAAGGGTAGTAGCAGGGACAGGAGCAACAGACCAAGAGTCCTCTCAACAAGAGCTGGTTCAACAAATCACCAATCAGCTAGAGAGCCTGTCCATCAATTTGGTTCAAGGTGTAAGGGCTCCCCAGCCAGGAGATGAACGAAATAGACAAGAAGGACAAAGGAAAAACTCGTGAGTACATTTGCTATAATTGTGGAGAGGTAGGGCACGGCATGTATTATTGCCCTCACCCACGACGCTATCAAGGAAATGGTAATCAAAGACGACCTCCCCGCCAACAAGTCACCCTTCCTCGAGGCCGCCAAATGGACAAAATGCACATGTGGCTCCACCAATTCAAATATTGAGACCCCCTCCTCCACCACCACAAGCACCAGCAGAGATCCCTCCACTACCATCAGGTGGGGAGGATAGGGGTGTCTCTGTCATAAGTCTTGACTATGGTAAGGATAAAGGGAAAGCAAAAATGGAGGAAGCTATTGTCATGCCAATAAAGAGAGTTAGGAGACAAAGAACTGATGAAATGGAAGCTTCAGAGCCGGATCAAGGGAATGAGGGTTCCTCCCAAGTGATAGGAGACAAGAAAAGGAAGAGTAGGTCAAGGAGGCACATAGGAGTAGAAGACTTTCCACTTGGGGTGGGATCCATACCCTATGACCTCATAGCATATGTGAGTAAGCAAGGACCAAAGATTTCATGGCAGCAACTCCTCCACCTTTCCCCAAACATGCGTAGAACCTGGTCTAAGATGGTTAGCACTAGGAGGGCTAAGGCAAGTTGGGTCCATTAGTGCAAGAGGCATGAAGGATATTGTGCCAATCATTGATGCAAAGATTAAGAGTCAGCGAGTCTTCAATGTGTATGTGGATGGTGGAGCCGAGATTTGTGTTATGATAGAGAAATTGATGCACAGGTTGGGTTTGGAAGTAAACAAGTAGACTTCCTTACAAGCTAAGATGGCAAATAATGTAAGGGTGGCTTGTGTGGGAACGGTTAATGGAGTGAAGGTTTCAGCTTTTGGTGTGGCAGTCTCAATTGATGCTTATGTGATCCCAACTAAGGGGGAGGGCTACCCATTAATTCTTGGAAGACCTTGGCTTATGGCTATGAAGGCCAGGCAGGATTGGGAGACATGTTCCCTTGAGTTGCACCCAAGTCATAAGGCCGGTGGCAAGCAACAAAAAATTGTGTATGACATGAAGCAGGGTAGAAAACAAGACCTGGATATGGAGACTTCGGTGGATGAATGGAGCACAAGAAACTACTCTTCGTCTGAGGGTGAGTCATCTGAGGAGGATGCTAGTTCTTTGGAGGTAATGGGGTATAGTACTACGAGACCCTGAAGGAGAGGGTAGTCAAGACTCTCTAAACAAGTAGGAAGTCATAGGCCTAGAGGAGATGTTAGCTAAAGACCTACCAAAAGAAGAAAAAGGACCCTATTTGCAGGTACTAAAGAAGCATGCTAGTCTCTTCATAACTGATTATGAACACATTAAGTGAGTAACAATGACTCAACACCATATCCAACTGAAAGAAGGTGCCAAGCCAGTGGTGCAAAGGCTTAGGAGATTAGGGCTAGTGCAACAAGATGCGCTCTTAAAGGAAGTGAAATGATTACTCAATGCAGGATTTATCTACCCAGTGGAAGACTCTGAGTGGGTGTCCCCGGTTGTGGTAACACCAAAGAAAAATGGGAAGTGGAGAGTGTGTGTTGATTACAAGCCTCTAAATGCAGCCACAAAAAGGGACCATTTTCTTTTGCCTTTCCAAGGTGAGATACTAAATGAAGTGGCTGGTCATGAAAGGTACACAGTGTGTGACAGGTACTCAGGCTACTTCCAAATCAGAATTGCAGATGAAGATCAAAGGAAGACTACCTTCATAATGCCTCCATAATGCCCTGGGGGTGTTTTGCTTACAGAGTTATGCCTTTTGGCTTAACTAATGCCCCAGCTACTTTCGCAAGGTTTATGAACTTGGTGTTTCAACCCTACTTTGGTAAATCCATACGAGTCTTCATTGATGATTTTTGCATTTACAGCTCTAGGGAAGTGCATCTTTCTAAGGTTGATAAAGGCTTCACCCGTCTGGACAATTGGGTGGGCAGTTAAATAAAGACAAGTTCCATATAGGTGAGAGTAAGGTCACTCTACTAGGCCATGTTGTGTCTCAAGATGGTATTGAGGCTGACCCTAAAAAGGTAAAGACATTGTTAGCCTTACCTACTCCTTCAAACGTGAAGCAGCTAGTCTCCTTCATGCAAAAGGTTCGCTACATGGGACGATTCATACATCTCCTTTCTCAGGCAATCTATCCTTTGCAGCAGCTCACTAAACACACTACGTTGGCATGGAGTGAGGAGGGTGAAAGGTGCTTTCAAGAAGTTAAAACCATTTTGAGCTCGGTATGAGTAAAAGTGAACGCAGGTGGCTGGAAAAAAAGGCTACCATATATAGTCTGGTAAGTGAGGACTTGTATTGTAAGGGGAAAGATGTTGTCATGAGGAGTGTTCCCTAATCCCAAGAGATCAAGGATATTTTGTTTAGCTGTCATGAAGGTGTGTGTGGTGGCCACTTTGCACAAGAGATCACTAGCAGGAAGATCTTACAAGCAGGGTTTATATGGCCTAGCCTCCATCGAGATGTACAACGCTGTTGATGCACATGCGAGGTTTGCCAAAAAGCCGGACCAAGGCGTCTTGCTCATGAAAATCAGTAGCCAACTAAAACCTACGGGCCTTTTGAAAAATGGAGAATAGATGCAATAGGGCCACTACCTTGCACTCAATCAAGAAAGGAGTACATCATTATGGGGGTGGAGTATATGACCAGATGGGCAGAAGCTCGACCCACAAAGCGCATCACAACCAAGGACGTGAGTGATTTTATCTTTGAGTGCATTTGTTGCCATTTTGGCACACCTTTGGAGATTCTCTCCAATAGGGGACCGGGATTTCGAGTTGATTTAGTCGGGCAATTGATGAGCAAGTTGAAAATCAAGCGCAGGCACTCAACACCATACTATCCTCAATGCAATGGTCTTGTGGAGAAGGTAAATGGTCTTATATGTAAAATCATCACTAAGCAAGTGCATTTACATCCTAAGGCATGGGACAAACACTTAGATGCAGCACTTTGGGCTTATAGAACATCCTTGGGGTATACACCCTTTCACTTGGTTTACGGGCAAGAGGCACTACTACCTATAGAAGTGGAGTTAGCAAGCCTCCGACTTCTAAAGGCACATCAAGAAGATAGTCAAGAGAAGCAGGTGGAGAGAAGAACATTGATTTGGAGAGGGTAGGGCTAGATCGAGAGTCAGCAGTGAAATACTATGCGGCTCAGGCAGAGAAGAAGTGAAGGAAGTTCAATCGCAACCTTGTCAAGAAAGACATCAAGGAAGGATCTTTAGTGCTCATATATGACAATTTCTTTGATCGCAGAAAGGATGGTAAGTTCTTGCTTAAGTGGGAAGGCCCTTTGGTAGTGATACAGAGGTTCTCAAATGGTAGTTACCAGATAGGTGACTTAGATGGTAAAGGACATCAGACCCCAGTAAACGATTGGCGATTGAAGGCCTACCACTGTCATCTTTCATAGCCATATGTTGGTGGGATCAATGATAAGGTTGGTTCAGAGGAGAGCTCATCATATTTGAGCTCCGACTAAGATAACAACCATGTACATGGTTTATTTCAAAAAAAAAGTAAAAAAGAAAAAAGGAAAAATGTTACCAGTGAGAGCGGATATTGACAATGGATGGGGTATGTATTTCAAGGGTCTAGGAGACTAATTTTTTGTCATGGATGGATACAATCATTCATCGAAAGGGCTAAAAAACAAACAGGATGCAGCAGTCAAAGGGCAGCTACATGGCAAAGGAAAGGGTCATGATAGAAGTCCAAGATATAACGTTCGCATATCAAAGGCTTTCATCTACTGTAAAATTGCTTCAAGATTGTAGGTGTGTAATGCACTCCACAAAACACCATATTACAACTCCTTCTATGGCTAGAGGCATAAAAAAACTCTAGCTTGATGGGGAGGGCTATATGATGCCTGTTTTTTATGACCCCTCTTAAAACCACAATTTTGGCATTGCCAACAACCAAAAGGAAGAAGCTCCTCTCAACCAAGAAAGCTCTAGTGCATGTATAACAATGTTGGGTGTTGCCACGAAGTCATCTTGGTAATGATCATAATTAGCAAGGTAAAAGTGTTTCCCAGATGTGACCACCTAAGCTTGGACCGCTAAGGATTACAACAGCGAGTAGAATGATCACAGCAAGAAGTGTGAAGCAATGGAGCAACAAGAGTGAACCTTGCTCACTAGAAGGGTTTTTTGGCACTTAAGGTTTGGCTAAACCTTGTACAAACTCAAGAAATTTAAAAAAAAAATAAGTTTTGGTAGTGGATCTATTACTAGGAAAATGTCCATTTTTGGCAAGGGATTTCGGCATGGTTTTGGCACACGCATGAGCTTCATATGGGACGAAGCCCTAAACAAAGTTGAAACCCATGGAAAAGGGAAACTTGGAGTAGGTTTCACCTATGGTATAAGTGAAACTTGAAGGGCCAAGTGGTGGGATCCACTACCTAGGTATTTCCTATTATCTATTGCCATGTGTACATAATATCTACTAGTCTTACAAATAAAATGCCTTAGTGACATCATGGGCCCATGGGGCCACTTGAAGTGTCAGCACACATGTGATGCATAATGAAGAAGTCCAAAAGGAGCATCATGCATGGTGGGTCACCTCACTTTTGGCTCATAAGAAAAAGAGGGAAATGCCAAGACAATTTTCTTCATTTTTCTCCATTTTCTTGAGGGAAATGATTCCCCCACCCCCCAAAGGTCACCCTAGACCCCCCTCACACCCTCCCCTTGTCCTCTATCAACAAAATTCGTGCAAAGCAAGTAGGGCCCCATATTGGAGCCATTTGTGGTGGAAAAAGTTTTTTTTTTTGTTATATTCATCACCTAGTCTTTCCCCCTATCACCCTAGCCACCTTCTTGCTCACACACACTTAACATTATTCATCACCTAGTCTTTCCCCCTATCACCCTAGCCACCTTCTTGCTCACACACACACTTAACATTATTCAAAATTCTATCATTTTCCACTCCTAATCAGCCCTCTCAAGCTTCCATAGCTGCACTTCATCTTTCTCCTCTTACTAGTGTGTGTATGCACTAGTTAATTACACACACTATCACTAAAATCCTACGCATATTGAGGATCCATAATGGATTTCTATTCTCTATTATAACCTCTACCTAATTCCATCAAAATCAGCCACAAAAAACCTTAAAACAACTCCATAGATTCACCCCTCTCCACCCAATTCTCATTCATCTTCACACACATGTATCTATCCCTCTAAGTATGGCCCATTCCTCTCTCCTTTTCACCACAATTTGTGAGATAGGTGCTAGTCATTCCACAACCTCCAAAGAAGAAGGTGAATTGGTGCAAATAATGACCAAGAATCAACCTCTCAAGTGGCAAGGTGAAGCCATCAAGAAGGTCAAGGTGGCGCCCAGGGCATCCCAATTGGTCCCCCAATTCAAGCCCCTAATTGTAATTTTCACTAATTGTAATGGGGTGGGAGAGGCTATATAAAGAGCCCCCCATCTCAGCCCAAAGAGACTTGAGCCCCTCTCCATTGTACCATGAACTAATTATGCTCTGTGTGCACCTCTAGGCTACCATCATTTTGGCAGGGTGATAGTGTTTACATTCCCATGATTGTAGCTAGCATGCTTGATTTGTGTGGATGCTTTGTGTGTGTAATCACTCCCTTGGTGGAGGTGTGAAGGTTTTCCATTTGATTTCCCCTTAATGAATGATTAATGCTCGAGTTTTTATTTTATTGTGAGGAATGCAGTTACATTGGCGTGGGTGCGTGTAGCAAGTTTTGTTAAGGCTTGATCAAGGCAATCCTAGTTATACGTGTTTCATCCTTCTCCCACATCCATTATCAAGCACATTTATTCCCCACTTTCTCCTCTTTTCTTTCTCCCTTCTCCTTCCTCTCTCCGTCACCCTCATACGTATATTTGTTCCGCATGCATAATTGCAACCATTCGTACGGTTAGCCAA
This sequence comes from Adiantum capillus-veneris, assembly GCF_014529385.1. Classification (NCBI taxonomy): domain Eukaryota; kingdom Viridiplantae; phylum Streptophyta; class Polypodiopsida; order Polypodiales; family Pteridaceae; genus Adiantum; species Adiantum capillus-veneris. The sequence goes on from NC_140939.1 coordinate 46,159,390, forward strand.
GAGAGGTTTTGGAAATAGGCACCCCTTCAAACCTCTCACTCCAATAATTCATTGCTTGGATCCTTGTTGGTGGCTCTCTCCCTCTCTCTCTTTCTCTCTCTCTCACCATTAAGGTTGGTTGAAGGTGTGTGTGAGCACAACTCCTTCCATATGCTCAAGGTGATTCTCTCCCATAAAGATGTCATTCTCAACAATAGAGCATCAACTCTACTAGCTCTTGGTCGCGTCCTAGCGGCATAAGACTCTAGGTGTGGCCCCTTCAATACCCCCTCACCGTGAGGCATCCAAGTAGTACCTTGGTGTAGAGGCCACTGGGTGTGCTTTGTGTGCTTCAAACTCCAGTGGGAAAAGCTCCCCATAGCACCTTCCAGATGAATATGTTTATGTAGTCCAGCCCTTTAGTCTCCTAGATAGTAGCAACCAAGAAAACCTAGTCTTACCCGACAACCTTCCCCTTAGCTTAGCTTATATATATGAGCTAGCAAAAGAATGCCTAACAATTCCATGTTCCCAAAACAAGGGTGTACGTACAAAGGTAGAGTCCTAAAAAAAACACAGAGAGATTGATACACAAAGAGAGAGATCTCAAAGTACGATCATCCACAGACTTATTTATGCTATAGATAAAGGGGGGAAGGATTCTGAGATCCCCCCGCCACATGTGACATGTCTATCTTATATGCATCCGGCCACTTTGTAGCACAATGGCATAGAGAGAGAGGGGGGGGAGGGGGACCTCTAGACTAGTTCCAATAAGTTGTAGCATTGCAGCCTATTTTAACATGACTTGTGATGTTTATTTGTTCCTTGAATCGATCTTGCTAGCATTTTGTTGTCTTTGAAGTAGGAATGGGTTGAAGAATGGTTGTCCTTGCCTCAATTAATGCATGAGTTTAATTTGTCGTCGCAACCCCTCGCAAGGTCTCTTTTTCTCCCACCATGTTAAGACCACTTCTTGAAAGGGCAACACCATAAGCACCTTCAATGTTCTTCTTGCCCTCCTTGGTCAACTTTCTTTCCTCTCTTTGAGGAGAATCTACCACATGATCTAAACAAAGAAAAGCATTGTATTTCCTCTTTGAGGAAAGGTGTGTAGTCTATACATAGGGACAAGATGATTCTCTTTGAGGAAAGGTGTGCAGTCAGATAGGTGCTCAAGGTGTCGAGGGGCTAGCGAAGACCTCGCACATCTTATCATGGAATGTCTGACTATTAGAGGAATGGCGGGGAAGGTGTGGAAGTGGATTCAATAAACATGGAAGATGGGTTTCTTCAAGAAGGATCTGTGTACATAAATTTTTGTTTGTACCCAAATTGTTAGGTTTTGCTTCTTTAATAATAATTGGAAGGCAAGGAACTGCCACGTCTTCGATAACGACCTTTCTACGGAAAGCTTCTCAGTGATTATACAAGAAAGTGAGAAGTTTATATATGTGATAGGTAAAAGTCACAACTTGGACGACTGGCTCAGGGAAACCCGTTTCATTCAGGCGATCCCTTAACAGTGGTGGTGATAATAGTTTGTCAGCTTGAATCGGATGTAATTTCAGTACCTCATTAGGGCCAAAAACGACTCAAAAAGGGATGTTTGTTAATCTAAGGATTAAGGAATAGTCCAATAGTCTTTTGACACGTATACAAAAGTATGGCACTCTTCGCTCCTCCATCTTGGGTTTTGGTGGTCCTATTTTGACGGAGAGCGGTTAAATGTCTTGATCATAAGGCTCAAACTGCTATATTTAGGTGCTTTCGGCAAGTAAGCTCATTAAATTTTCAGCCCAAAGTAATGAAGTCTCATCTTTTATTCTATTTTATATTTCACAAAATCATTGCCAAAAGATATGAAAACTACGTGAGAAGGCTCTCAAAACAAAGCCATTAATGACAAATCACCTACTTTTTTCAAACGTATACCTTTTTCACTTTATCTCTATTTTGTGAGAGGTTTAAGTCTTTTCGTCTGTTTATTTTCTTTCTTCTTCTCTAATCTTTGATTTTCCATGGCCTCTTCTGTACGTCGCCCTTCACATAACATAACTTCTTGTGACTTTCATAACGTTAGAGAGGATGGTCTTTGGAACCCATATCTTTTCATGTGAATGACTGGGTAACAATGCTTCCTTCATGCAAAGGTGTACAGAGAGTGAAGAGAACTAAACGTGATAAAGTAAAAAACCATTGGAAAGGTCGTGTTCTTGCTTTTAAAGTGACCGAAAATGGCTAGCTATCTAAGGTTCAACATGTGTACATGGCCAAGGATATGGTGTTATACTTGGACGAACATCCCACACTGCATTCTTATTGTAAGTTTTAAAAAAACTTCTATTTGATACAATGAATTTTTCATTCTCCCATCGTTTTTTCTCATTTTTTGCTTCCATTCCATATATATTTCCTTCAACAGTTGTGGAATGGCAGCCTATGGAGAGTCTAAGTGTGACGTTCAAAGCAATGCATAAACGGATTGCAGATGCTATGTATGCTGACAAGCCACCTTCTTTTTACAAAACAATGGATTTGTTTGTCTATTTTGCAGAATACAAGGTTCCATCACGAGAAGGTGCATATGGAGAACTACATCAATTACCCGTTCCCACCATAAGTTCACTTGAGTGGGAAGCTCCTGATGCATGTACTATATCAAGCTTCAAATCCAAGATCAAAGAAGACATCCTTAAAGTTATGTCTCCGAGCAGCATATCAAGAAGGATTAAAGTTCAATGGTTCTTGCCTATACATGTCTTTGTGGCATGTTTCAAAACAATGGACTTGCAGAGGACAAAGAGTATATGGCTCAATAGAAGACTTTCTATGACTGAACTGGATAATGTACTTGGAGACCGATGGAGTACCAAAGAAAATTTTCATATTGGTGACAATATTAGTTGTAGAGTAAGCCCAAATTCTATGTCTATCCATATCAACTATGTCGTCAGCCATTAGTTCTGGGCTACGACTATAGGAGATAGAGAAGCAAATTAGGTAGTTGGGTTCCTCTCGACTCTGAGGAAAATTGTCCAGAGTTTGAACTAAAAGTCACAGTCCATCGACACACCAAGCATAGAAGCCTTATAGTAACAAAAAATTGGAGAGTACAGGATGTTAGAGAATCTCTTGAGTTTCTTGATGAAACATCTCCTGAGTATAGATTCAAAGTGGATGGAATTGTGGTGAGCACAACGATGGAGAATTCAACCTCTTGCACCACATGCCTTCCCCCAAAAAGAGTTGTATTTGAGCCACTTGCAAGGACTTGAAAAAACAAGTTCAATATTGTAATCATTGCATTTTGCAAATATATTTGTCTTTTTCTACCTTATTGTGATCATTATTTATGTTGTTTTACACTTACGTGGCACATGATACACATTTAAGAATTAAATAGTTGGTATTAAGTATTTGAAGTACAACATTATGAATCACCAAAGGGTATTTGTTCATATGGACAAAATGAACAAAAGTGTACATAATTTTTGTGGAGTAATCAATCATGAAACTCCACTTTTCTTTTTGCCTGAGAGGATTTTGCATTGTCAGAGACCCTTTTTCTTTTGTGTTCAGAAGGAAGGGGTGAAAGTTCAGGAGTGGGTGGTGGTGACTTGGGCTCCTCAGAGCTTGGCACAGGGGACTTGGCAGGGGTTGGTGCTTTGGGCTCCTGAGGAGTGGTTGGCTTGGGTGACTTGGCAACCTTATTTGGTAACATGAATGGTAGCTTGAAATGTGAGCTAAGTGCCTCCCCCTTACTGTTCTTAGCTGTACAACACTTTTGAAGCTTGAATTTCAATGGTGAGTGGAATGGATGGCTCTTTGTATTTGCATTTTCTTTTGCAAGGCTCTTCTTCTTGGTGGGACTCTTCCCCTTGGCAGGACTCTTCTTGGCTTGGCTCTTACTTGTAGGACTCTTCTTCTTGTGATCCCTTTTCTTTGAAGGGCTTTTCTTTCTATGGATCTTCTTTGCAGGACTCTTCTTTTTGTGATCCCTTTTCTTTGCATCCAAACCCTTGGTGGCTCTACCTTTCTTTGGTGGTAGAGGAGACTCTTTTTCATCTGTAGTTGGTGCCATAGGAGATTGTGGATCATTTGGTTTTCTTGATCTTTCCAAAACCATAGAAACGGCCTTCTCTCTCACCCACGTGACCCAAGACTCTGGATAGTCATGAAACTGCAACAAATAGAAAAAGAAATTAAAGGACATGAGTACATACATAATTAAGAAGTCAAAATAAATCAATGGCACATGAGATACACACTTACATTGAGTGTAGTCATCCTGCACCTTGACTCAAGATATCTCCATGCATTGGCAAGCACCCTCCATCCATAAGATGTTGAGTCTATTGTAAAGGCACTTTTTGATTGTAGTACTTGAAACCTTCTATATTGTAACCCTTATTTGTGGTACTCAGGTGACCAACGATAAGTTTGGCAGCACTGCAAGAAGACATCAATCAAAAAGCTACTAATAGAAAACAATGGGCCATCAAGCATAGATCATACTTCATACTTACAGTTTACTTCTCACATGGATACTTGACAATGAATTCATAAATATAATATCTTTCTCCAAAAGATTGAAGATAATAAGACTCCAATGTCCTCTACAAAAAAAATAACAACTAGCTAGGAATACCACAAAAATATTATAAATTGTTAGGAGTTAAGATTTACCCTTCAACATAGGGGTATATTATGTAATTGCAGGTCAGCATGTTAAAATCTTCAAAAAAAACTTGAAAGTCTTCCTTGCTTGTTGAATTTACATCGTGTCACTAGAGGATCAAGTATGAAAATTTGCATAGCTATAGCGTTCGTAAGATCTCTCATAAGACACCTGAAAAAGAAAACACATCCCCCAATGAGGCCTTGTGCATGCATATGCACTAATGATTAGCAAAGGGGTAACACATACCTGAGACAAATAAAGACCACACTATCACCAAGCTCAATGTTGGGGTTTACAAGCATACTTGTGTCTTGAGGGAATATGTCATAGTACACCTCATCATTCCCACAGATGGAGACATCCACAACCATTTGGCCTGTAACTTTTTCATAAAGGAGAGAGTTAGATGATCTTAAAATTTTTGCTTGCTCTGTAAGGATAGCATCCTCTAACATCATGTCTTGCTCCCTCTCCACCTCCTTGCCTGCTTTGATATCATGGGCCTTTCTTGTCGCATACTGATGTGTAACATCTTCAATGACAACCCCTGAATTCTTTTACTGCCTGGAAGGGGGGATTCTTTTACTACCTGGAAGGGGGGATATTTAAAATTTGGAAGGCCCTAAGATCTTCACTAGGAATAAGCTCAAGAGCCTTATCAAACTTGTACGTCGACTCTGACATAAGCACAAAATCTTTGCTCATGAGTGTGACCCAGTGAGCAAATGCAGCTGCAATGTAGCTATCATTCATAAAGTCTATAAGAAAATACTCATCAGCCTCCTGAAGGCACATCAAGGCTTGAGATTGTCACCTTATTGAAACAAAGGTTTTGATATTCATCATGCTCACAAGTCTATCTGATATCTCTTTGACCACTCTCATGAAAGGTAGCTTTGGAATGAGAAGACAAGTAGACTTTTGTGCTTTCCTTATTTCCCTTAGAGATTTGACTTGATAATTCAATCTTTTTCTAGCAGTAGGCCTCTAGCGAGGTTGTGTAGGTGGTTTCCCTTCTTTCTTCACAACCTCTAGATTAACTGATTCTTCTTGGTTGTGATCATCTTTCTCTGAATCTTTTGAGGCTTGGTAAACTTTTCTTGCAGTTTGCTTTGTCCTCGCCGTTTGATAGTCGGAAACTGCTTTGTCCTTTGCCACAAAATTCTCCAAAACAAGGCCCATGGGAGGTCCAAGAGACTTCAAAAATATCAAGAACAATTCAAAAAGAGGTCCTCCCACAATCTGGAAGTGCTCGCTATCGCGTGGTCCGGGAAGATGAAAAAATACCGCAAAACGCGAGAAGAGGTCCTTCCACGGTCTTGAAGTACTCGCTATTGTGTCGTCCGAATAGATGATGAAATACCGCGTGATGTGATAAGATGTACTCCCAAAGTTTGAAAGTACTTGCTATTGCGTCATGCAAGAAGTTGTAAAAAATGTGGCAATCAGAGAGCAAATCGGGCAGAAAGAGGGTGTGCAGGTCAACGAAATAACGCGAAAGGGGGTGTGCGGGTCGATAAGAAAAATGTAGTATAAAGATGAAAGAAGAGATTGTGGAGGATGCTGGAGGTACAAAATGACACGAACGTATTGTTTGGGGGGGTGGAAAATGAACACGTGACACGAGCTTTTTATTCAACTGACCATCCGTACAGTGTTTGTTGAAAGCATGCCACATGGCACGTGTGCATGACTGACATGTGTCTATAACGGTCATTTTTTACCCCCTTATATAAAGCTTGATCTCGTCTTTTTATGGTGTTTTACTTTTTTTGGTGCCGTATGATGTGAGAATCTTTAAGCTTAACCTTTTCAAAGCTCTGTTTCACTGCTCTCTCAACTTCATTCCACTGATCTCTCTATCCATCACGTTGGTCCCGCACGACGCAAGGGTGAGTGTTTGCAAAGGTTTGATCATTGCTCTATCGCTTTGTTCGGGTTCTATTGGCACGTTCTTAACCACTTGCACGATGTGATAGTGGTAGTTAGCAAAGTGTGCCTTGTGCTTCTATTGCGCTATTTGGGTTTTGCTTCCACGGCCTAAACCTCTGCACAACATGATCGCCATAGCTAGCAGAGTTTGTCAGGTGCTTCTATCACGCCGTTTGGATTCTTCTTCCATGGCCTAAGCCTCTATCTGTCCTTTTAGGTCTAGCTTCTTTGCTTTGAACTTTTTTACAACCAAACCATGAATGAAGGTCATGAAGAGATTTTAGAGGAGAGCCCAAGTGAGAAGCTCTTGGTTGTTGTCATGGATGGTGGTGACATGGAGGCGTACACCAAGGCATATGAAATATTCAATCCTTTGTTTTGATCTTGCAGTTATGCTAGACAATTTGAAGAACTTTTTTCCAGAAGAATTTAAAGAGTTTGAAGAGACAGTTGAAGGCAAGTGTTTGGTTTTAGATGGTAAGACTTATTTCCATTTAACTGAATTTACTACCAACTCAATCGAGAAAGGCAAAGTAACAGGGAGGCTAGGAAGATTTTCTAAGAAGACTTCATTTATTATACCACCGACGGTTTCTTGTCAATTACGTTCAAAGCCTTGCAAGCTTGTTCCAAAAGAAGTTGCCTTTCTTTTTTTTTGGTTCCTTAAAGTTGATATGCAAGGCAAAGGTGATGAAGTAAAAGATACAAACAAAGAGGGAACAAATACAATTGTTTCCACAGTTTTGCAACTTGAGAAAAGTGAAATTCTAGAAGCGAAGGAAATCGATGCTACAGCTGAGGAGCAAGAGAGTGAAAATTTTGATGTGGCTCAATTTAGAGCTAGTACTATCATTGATGATCCCACAGAGGAGGTAGAGGTATCTGAGGCCTCCCTTACTGTTCCAAACCTTTCCTACTTCTATATCAATGGAAAAGAGTATATCCCTCTCCATCACATCCAATGTTTACTTAATATGAGGGAGGACTACTGTATTGCAACCATTTCTGAAGCTTCTGAGGTGGCCAAAGATTTCATACACAGAAGAAGAGTCAAAAGAGGATTTTTTGGCACTTGATCTTCAGACATCCAATAAACTATTTCTTTTTGCTCCTGATGCACTTGCTCTATGCATGAAAAGAGTGGAAGAGGAGAAACCTACTCTCAAAGATGAGGATTTTGAGAAGAGACTTGTTGAGCTTGGCATCCAATCTTTTGGCAGAGACTTTAAGCTAAAGGAAATTGGAAAGGATGTTGACATAAGAGAGATGAGTGGATCATGCAATCTCCTTCAAGAAAAAGTCATTGCTGAGGATAAGTTGCAAAAGGTAGATTTAGTTTCACCTTGATCTCCCTTCTAAAATATTCCTTTTTTTCAAGTTTGTTTTAATTACTCATTATGTCTTGTTTTTCAGATTGAACTCCTTGACAAAGACAATTTTCTTGGGAGAGCTAAAGGCTCAAGAGGGAAAGCAATAGAGGGCACTTCAAGAAGGAATGCCTCCTCTCTCATGCACTACATGCCTACATTGGATAGTGCCACCTTCTATGCTTTTCACATGCAGTATTTTGAAGATCCTGAGTTGTCAATATTTTCCGTGAAGATATTGTCACGGTTTTTGGGGTACACTCCCCTTCAAATCAATGCAAACAAGAATATGCTACTTGAGAGATCTGCAACACTTAGAATATTTGGGTATGCTGCAGGATTCAATGCCTCAAGAGCAAGATACTTTCTTTGCTACTCTAGCTATGCAGCAACAGCTGAGGAGACAAATGTCAACCTTCTTGGGGGGCTATAAAAGAAGAAAGTTTTTGAGATATAGGGGTGACATGCCTAGAGATACCAAAAAAATCAAAACTGATGTAAATTTGATAATTTTTTGCACAAAAATATATCTTTTTTTAATTTGGATCTCTTTAGAAAGACTCGGTACAAAGTTTCAAAGTGAAGCATTAATCTCCATCTGTGGTTGAGTAGCATGGTTGTCTGATCTCATCCGTTGTAATTGCCTCCTATAGAACCAATTGAATAATTCCTTTAGTGCATTGCTCATTCTTTGTCCCCCTCCCTTTTTCGTACATTTGAAAAAAGAAGCCCTAGCTTGATAGTGAGATTTTTCCATTCCCTGAGTATTCCATGTTGCAAGGGGTCCTTTTTTTGCAAAATATGGTCCATGCAGGTACAAAATATGCTAAAATTTTAAAAAAAAGGTTAGTTGAGCTCATAGGATGCAATGTAAAATACTATCCAGACTTTAAAAAGTAATCAAATACTCACCAAGTAATATGTGATGTCTTTTGCTCCCCAAGCATCTCTGATAGCAGTTATTAAAATTTTTATTGTCTTTTTAAAGTCATCTGCATAAGTAGCAGAGCTAACTTGTTGTCTCAAAACTTTCAAAAAATTATCGAGCTTCATCCACACTTCCATGCGTTTGTTGGCTACATCTGGTCTACTTTTGACATTGGTTGTATTACACAAAGATCCTTCCAGCAATTCCACATAGCATCAACTTGTTTATTGTCATGGTTACTCAAAAATCTTCTGGCTTTTGCTCCATCCATTGAAACATCTTGCAAAACATCACCCGTTCCTTTTGACAGAGTAGGATCTTTTTTTAGATGCACTTGATCACCATGAAAACCCATTCGAGAGAGCAAAGCCTCGCATTTTTCTATGCACTCATCTGCAAGTTTACTTGGCTTAATAGAATATGCATAATCAAGATGTAGTCGAAGCAATTTGTCCAAGATTCTAATCTCTGCATGCATTGTACATATATGTACATCTTTTAAATCTATTGCTAGAATTGGATCCCAAATCATAGAAGATGATGGGTAGTGGATGATGTTCATACTATTTCTCGATGGTGGTTTTCCAACCTCGTGTTCTGCAAGCCATCCTTTTGTTCTAGTGCTTGCCATGCAATACAGACATGGATACTTGGTATTGGCACCTTGACATACACCAAACATGCACTTCAATGCTTTGAGGTTGCCACTCAAGTGCCATTCTACAATAAATTCACCCATGCCATCTACACGAAGTTGTTCACCTGTATTTGGTCTTGTATAACAGAAGGGATATCGGTCTGTAAAAAGAGCCATTTTAATATATCGTGCATTTTCTACTGGTACTTGAGCTGCTCCAATCCACCAAAGCTCCATTTTTTATTGAGTTTTGTGGTATGGGGAATCAAGCTTACCCTGGCTATAATCCAATGCTCTATTCATTAGGATATGGATACTCTTGCCATTTTTTGACATTTTTGAATTTGAGCTTCATCCGATTTTATAACAAATATAAGTTTTCCTTCACAATCTACTTCTCGGATGTTATAGTGTCTCACCATAGCAAATTGAACTTTTTTATACTCATCCAAATTTTATTAAAAACATTATACTTAAAAGAAGATTTTTTTTCTTATTTTTCGTATGGCATCGTTCCTTCTATATGATAGTACTCCTTGCATTTGAGAAGGTTGGACCAATAAACCCATATCTTTCAGTAAATTTTGAAATACCAATTTCTTATGAGTTTCAGGAAGTTTCAAAAGTTTCCAAATGTCACTTTTGTTCATTACCTCATTCAAAAATCTCACCCTTTCTTGAACATTGGACATATCAAATCCTAAAAGGTTAGACACATGTTCTCTAGTAATCTTTAATCCTTTTTTTTTCAGAACCTTCTGTTAAGTTTACTATATCTCTCATTCGTTTTACTCGTGCTCTTAATCCTATTGGAGTTTCTTTTAAAGTCTGAAGCTGACAATTTTCTTGTTTTAGAGACGCTATTTGGTTTTCAAGTTCTGTAATTCTTACTGCATTTGAGGACAAAGCAATTTTGAGATATTGAATGTCATGTGTATGATCAATGTGTAAATGAGATGGCCTAAAACTATATACTAATAAGCCATCAACCCCATCTCCAACAAATCTCATCAAATCATGAGGTGTGTGAATAGATGGATACCTTCTAGTGTTAGGATCCGGTGGATACAAGCTCCAACACCATATTAGTAAATTTGGGAATTTTCCAATTCCCACTTTCAACAACAGCTTAAGATTTGACTACATGGTCAAAATTTAGCCAAACTTTTGAGAGCATGGCTTGGAAGATCTTTTCAAGTACTACCTCGTGGAAGGATTTGATCTTAAAAAATATTTTGAGATTTGTCCATATGGACAAATCTTCAAGAAATTGCTTATTCCCAAATTGGCTCTGAAGTCTCAAACTCTCTAATATGGTGTTCTCCCATCTGTCCATAGATCAATGTGTTTCTTTCCCTCATCACAAAGTTGTTGTGCTTCATTTGCAGTTGTAATTGGTCTTTGATAGACACTCCGCGTAGTAGCATAATCTTGGCTTAGCTTAATGTTCAAGTGAAACTTGCGGTTATCACTAATGGAAGATATATTACTCATTGTAAGTAATGAACACATAGAAATTATAATGAAGATAACGTAGTAGCAGAACAAGGTGCATCAAAAAAGAAGAGAGAAATCTCATGAAAGGTCAGAGAGAAAAAAGAGAGATTGAGTGATTCAAAAGTGGAAACAACTATTTGCCACCAAGTGAAGTAAATGAGGACAAATTTCAAACTGAACCGCAAAGAAATGTGAAGAAAATGATATCTTCTGGAATATTTAGAGATATGTACCTAGATACGCTTTAGATTGCGTAGATATGCTTTAAATGACCAAAACGGCCAAATTTGGAGCGGTTTTGACCATAAACGGCTTTGCTAATTAGTAAGTTAACCAATTCCTTACACAGCCCTTTTTGAGTCATTTTTTGCCCTAATGCAAGGCTCGGCATGATCTTGAGGTTGGTTTGTAATTTTCACTATGACCTTTGAATACAATCACTCACAATTGTGACTCTTGCAAAAAAACAACAATGGTGCTCTTGGAAGCATTGCAACAACCTTTTTTTTCATAGCAGTATTACATGAGGGAGTTATGAAAACACACTGTAATTTGTATGCTCGCAAGGAGCCATGGAGCCAGAAAGAATTAAAAATGATCCCAAATATTCACACAATCTCACACCATTGCCAGGTTTCAGAGGGAGCCCATACCCAGTACATAGTTTAGGAATCACCAAAGTTATCAGAAGCTAGGTATAGAAACATATAGGAAGCATGCCGCAATCAGGGGGATCCATGAGCTCCATCACACCATCTCATGCAATCCATCAACTGAAACAATCTCGACAATCGAGAAGCAAGCCAAAAAATCACAATACGAGGCTATTTTGGCAAGCTAGGCACCATCATGCAGAGTCTCCTGATGGAGTCAAGAACAAGCATTCAAGATGGGTTGAAAAGGGGGAAGCCTCATCCTAGCAATCTTGAGTTGATGCCACCACAAACAGAATGCAGAGCTTGAACCTTTGTGATGCCCCACGTCAAACCATGAGCAAAGAAATCAATCTCCACCTTTTCCCCAAAAGAGGGGCAAGATATAAATCTTCCTGCTGATGAAAAATAAGAGAGAGGCCGCAAGTGTGCACAACTCCTTGGGTGAGGTTGTTGGGAGCTCCCTCCTGAGACACCCCCAACCCCTCAAGTATCGCCCTTTCCCCTCCTTGTCACTAGATCCATTCGCACAAATACACCCCGCCTTGTTGTAGGTCACTCAAAGCTCCCTACTCATGTGCACGTCAAAGGCTATAGGAAGAAGAATGCTTAAGCTCTCACAACCTTATCTTCCTTCTCCACTCAAACTTGAATAAAAACAAGTTGTGTGGAAATGCCTTTGCGACTATTAATATCAAATGAAGGGTCCTCTATGTCATGCATGTTAGTCTATAAAGCTTTATCTTCAATTAAATCCCAACATCAGTAATTGTAATGATGAAAATTAGTATTTGTAAGACAAGGGTCCTTCTAGGTAGCACTCACAAACGATTTGTGACACCCCAAGTGGAAAAGCTCAGTTTGCTACCAAAAAAAAAAAAATTAGGGTGCTTCCTTAGACCAAACATATTGGTAGAAATAGAGAGACCAGAATCTCCATATGCACACCTATCAGTTTTGGACCATAAAGCACTCAACTACGCAACCCACTAGTAGACTGCACAAGGCATCAAAAGCCATCCACTACACCGGGTTTCTTTTCGGCAAGCATTTCCTAGGGAGTGCTTTTTGGAATCAGATGAGGATATTTCAAAAAGCTTCTAGAGATATAATATGGGAAATAGACAGAGATGGGGGTTAAGACTTTAGACGCTCCGTCGTTAACTGTTTCTGACCTCCATGTCGCACTGAAGGGAGAAGCTTAGGTTGTATAATTAGACTTTTCATCCCTGGTTGTTGCTGACCACCGAGTCGCACTACAGGGAGGAGTTCGCTATCTTATATCTTTTCTTCCTAGTTGTTGTTGACCATTGCGTTGCCCTATTGGAAGATCGGATTTAAAAAATCAGTGCTAGATAATTCAAAAACTTTGGAGAAAATTACGATATATTTTATAAAATTTTAATAAAATATGAGAAGTATATCGACACTTTTTGACATTGAAAAGAATTTTGGTAATTTTTATAAAGTACAAGTGAAATGTGGTAAATTTTGAGGTTTAATATAATGCCCCAGTAGGTCTCCCCAATCTCAAAAAAATAAAAATTCTTTCAAAACATATTAAGTGCATAAGTGAAGGGTGAGTTTAGGAAATGAAAAGACAAATGAAGGTAAAAAGTCAAAAGACATATGAAGGTGGAAAGTCAAAGACCTTTTGTGTCCATATAAAGAGGTGTTTCTCTTCTCCTTTATTTTTTCTTTTGTGTTTTCTTCTCTTTAAAGTGTCCTCTCTCTCTCTCTCTCTCTCTCTCTCTCTCTCTCTCTCGTATTCTTGAATTCCTCCTTCCTAGCTAATACTATTGCAAATCTACATGCTTCATCATTGCCCATTGCTACGTGCTATAGACTTTTTTATTGTTGTTGAGAAAATTTGTAAATTAGGAATATATATATATATATATAATGACATAAAACATATTACAAAATTTGATAGACATGATGGAAATTTGTACACGAAATACTCTCAACCGCCGCATTATCGACCAAGTATTTCATGTACATACTCTATGTTTATAGCAGTGAATTAAACATTAAAAATAAATGCACTTATAATCTATACGGCATTCATATGGCCAGGTACACGGCTTGAACAACCGTATATATGCATAAACATATGCTTCTAAGTTAAGGAAACTTCTTCAGCCGCATTACCTACCGAGTGTCACTCGAATCTAAAGAAATCTGTAAAATACAAGCCTCATATGGTTGTGTTACCGATCGATCTGCATTTATTGCCTATTACAAGGAGAAGGGAAGTTGACTCACTGTAATGATACTTTAATTGCCATGTTACCAACGAAGTACCTATACGATTCATCAATACTCACCACAAGGACATCATTTTCCCAGCATAATCGAGGTAATACCCCCGTGGTAAGCATCGTTATAGAGAATGGCTAACACACACACCCTCATTGTGTGGCCAGCTACGTTGTTATTTCCATGCACTACAACACAGGAAATGCTACCACACAACCCACAACACACATAAACATATGGTCCATGCGGTTTGCTACTCTATCGTTGTCGCGGATTGTGACACACAGCACAATCCCACACGACCCCCTCACTCCCTCTCTCATGATGACACAAGAAATTTCACATAATCACGTTGGAGAGGGGGGAATGGAACATACACCTCTAGTAGGCACCATAGCATAGTACCTAGCCCTAAAACGCACATAAGACATACATAACCGTTGCTTCTTGCCTACCCTTGATCTTCACAACCGCCCCATCACTTTGGCAAGCCCTTGAGAGCCCCTACAATCCTATTTTGCACTCTTTCTAGAGCACTGACCAACTTTGACTGCACCAACGTAAATATTAAATCCCTGGAGAGAGATGATGTAAGCCATGCACGTGGAGTGTGGACCGGCATATGGTGCATGGCAATCTCCAGAGTTAGTAGGTTAGAGGATTAGCTAGCAAGATTAGTACATGAAACATCATGATGATGGGAACGTTATTGGGGAGAAAGCAGTTTGAGAGGGCGAACTGGCTAGGCACCGGGCCTTTCGCTAGTTACTGACCACCGTGTTGCACTGCAGGGAGGGGTTTAGGGTTGTCAAATCCATCCTAGGTTGTTGCTGACCATCATGTTGCACTGTAAGGAGATTGGATTTGATAGATTCCTCGTCTCTGATTGTTGCTGACCACCATGTCTCACTGCAGGGGGGGTTTAGGACTTTTAAATCCATTGTCCTTGGTTGTTTCTTACCATCACGTCGCACTGCAAGATAATTGGATTTAATAGATTCCTTGTCTTTGGTTGTTGCTGACCACCGTGTCGCACTGCAGGGAGCGGTTTAGGGTTGTCAAATCCATCATCCTTGGTTGTTGCTGACCATCGCGTCGCACTGTAAGGAGATTAAATTTAATAGATTCCTTGTCTCTGATTGTTGATGACCACTGTGTCGCACTGCAGGGAGGGGATTTTTAAATCCACCATTTTTGGTTGCTGTTGACCATCGTGCCACACTAAAGGGAGATTGTATTTAATAGCTTCCTCGTCTCTGGTTGTTGTTGACCACCATATCGTACTGCAGGGAGGGGTTTAGAGTTTTTAAACCCATTGTTCTTGGTTGTTGCTGACCATCACATTGCACTGCAAGGAGGTTGGATTTAATGGATTCTTTGTCTCTCGTTTGTTGTTGACCACCGTGTCGCACTTTAGGGAGGAGATATATATTTTACATCTTTCAATCCTCCATGCTTTGACCATCGCATATTTTATTACTGTTGTTATTATGGTGCATGAAATGTTTAGATCTTTCACTATTGAAGGTTATTATTGTCCATGAAATATTTTGTTTATAATTATTACAATCATATATGTCAAATCTTTATCTATTCTAGACTTACCTTACTTATTTTTGATTCATGTATTTTCAGGCTTCAGTCATGGTAGAGACAAAGTTAACGCGTTAACATCGCAAAATCATTAGTGATCCTCTAATTTTTTTCTCTATATGGAGCTTCAGACGATCATTTGCGACGAGCATTTGATCCATGTAGGCAAAGTTCGATGATTTTGTGATTGAACTTGTGGAACAGTGTTGGCTGAAGCTGTGCAGTGCATTCCCAGTTTCGTTTGACCCAGCTTTGTGAACTAATGGAGTGGACGGGTGCAAGCGATCCAATTGACCAATCAAGATTTTGTGTATTTGATCTTTTAGGAGATGTAGCCCATCATGAATCTCCCTCACAATACTAAGCTCTTTTTGTATCTTAAATCTCAAGATTTGTAACTAAAACCTCTTTTTGGTATGTAAATCTCTATTATTGCAACAAATAAACATGTCGGATGTTGCTGCAATTGTGTAAGTTATGTTTTCCTCCCTCTTTCTTTTTGACAATGATATGGAGTAGATGGAGAGAAAGGGGGACAATGAAAGAGAGAGAGAGAGAGATTGTGAAGCTAAATTCTACATAACTTTTGCATTGAAAAAATAATAGAGAATACAGACAAAATTTATAGCTCGTCCGTCCCCTCAATCACAGGCACCATGTCATCAATTTCTTGGACATTTGAACATTCTAGATCAATATCTTTCGGGTTCCATTCCAGTTCATCATCGGAGTTGAGCTCATTTGCAATTGCTTTGTGTGTTTGAAAGTGCCCGAATATTTCTTCTCTAGCACATGTGGCTAACTTTGCTAGCTTGTGCATAAGTCACATATTACAAAATACATACACCAAGTCCGCAGTTGTTTTAGGACTTAATCAATTTTGTTTTTTAGTATACATGAAAGCGAATGAAGACCAATTTCTTTCACAGCTACCACTTGAGGCTGCAATAGAAAATACTCTCATAGCCACATGTTGAAGTTCCACTTTTTCTCCACCGTACTCTTTTCAGCAAACTGGTACGCTCATCATCTTGATAGCATCTATATGCCAAGGATCCCCAACTTCCCTTCTAATATATGTCGTCTTCTATGTGTATGTCACCTGTCCATCCACATTGCCTAATAGTTGAGCACACACTTTCTTGAAATCATTGATCACTTCATTGTTTGAAGATTGCTCATGCAATTGGAACTTAGGATCTAAGACAAAACCTGCTCCATGTAATGGAGTATGCAGATGCTCCCATCGTCTTTTGACAAACGACATCATCATGGATTTCTCTTTTCTTGCATAAGATGCACAGTTTTTTAACTTGTGAGTGGCTTCATGCATGTACCAGTAAACTCGTCCAAAGATAGAGGCTTCTTCGTCCACCACTAATCGTATCAGATGAGTGAAGGGTTCTGTGACAGTAAGAATTTTGTCTATATTTCTCCAAAAAACAGGAGAGTTTACAAGTTGATAGCATTTAGAATCAGCAGGCTCATACTTGGGATATTTATCAAGCCAAATGTCCCATCTTCTATCTGCCACTGTTTCAACAAGGGCTGCTTTAACTTGCTGCAACGTAGATAGAATGTAATATGCTGTCGTAAACGGGTCACCCAAAAAATGTGTAAATTTTTTGTTGGGGACTTTGTTCTAAACAAAGCATAAGAAAATGAATACTCTTTTATAAACTTCACCAAGCGGTTTGCATCTAGAAGAGTTTTCTTAATAGAAGGAACTTTCCCAAAGTCCTTTAAGAGCAGATTCAAAGTGTGAGCATCACAAGAAACCCATGTTATCTTTGGATACTTTGCCTCAATTGCTTTTCCAGCTACTTTGTAGCCTGGGGGATTCACCATGTAAAACTTACCACACCACGTAAGTGCAGGGGAGGGGGGGTTTTTTACAAGTTACATAAGCGTATAACTTAGGGGTAGGCCCCTAATAATTTATCTCCCAAGCTTAAAAATAAGGGAGGGGATATCATATTTATGGGGGGGGGGAGAAGTGAGAAAAGGAAAAAATGAGAGAAAGTATTTGTGTTTCAAAATCATGGCTTCCCAAAAGAGTTTGCCCTCAACCTTGTGAGTCAATAGCTACAAAGATACATACAAGCACTAACACTACTTTGTATCAATTTCTTGTTTTGTGATTATAGTTCATTTGTTGAGGGATGAAAGCTATAAAGAGTTTGTATAGATGCAAATTTACATGGAGAACCTAACACAACTTTATAACCATGTTTTTTTAGTACCTTAGATAGATCAGAATTGGACGAGTAGCTAGAGTATAGGTTGAATGGGCACATAGTTTGAAAGTCAAACTAAGACACTTGAAGGTACATCTAGTTATCAATAGAAGTGGTTTCTTAGTACGTTGCCAATCACTATGCTACACGCTCTTTGAATAGTTTTACTCAGCTAAGCCCATATCACATGAGGGCAGCGGACGCAGCCTCCGTGGCTAGCAATGATCGGGTTCTTTTTGCATGAAAAAACACCATGTCCATCAGAGCAGTCACATGAAGCGGTCGCCTTTTCAACAAAACCTGACAAGTTCTGTGCACATCTCCACTCTGATTGGTTGCTGTGTAGGATGGGAGGGGCTGGGCAGCATAGACCCCTCGGACATAAATCTTTGTAACACGCCCATGATATGGCTTTCAGCTCACCAGAAGGGAAGCTTGTCTATTGCTCCATGTGACAGACATTCGGGAAGGCGGAATGCAGGATTGGTCCAGCTCACTGCGGTACATGGCCGTCCGGATATGTCTGACAGAGGGCTTAGATAATGTGAGACCTAGATTTTATATGTAAGACAAGGGTATGATAGTTTTTTGCATTGATTGTCGTATAAACGTAGAAAGGGGGGTCATATTCCCTAATATAAGTTCGTATATAGGGGTTTTATCAAAGTTGTCCGCTCACAGGTGGCGTCCCATTTTGTATAGAGAGTGGCATTATAGTTAGATGTATTATCTGTGACAATGGCTGTCACATTTTTAGGTCCTCCTTCTCTTCTGATTGAACGCTCATATACACCAGCAGGATATCCACTAGTTTTCTCTTTCAAGGATGTATCGGTCACCTCAAGAAAGATGGAACCTCTTGGAGAAATAAACATCACATTAATCAATGGTTTCTTCTGACAATTTGTCCAACCATCTAGAGCAATTGTGCATCCATATTGTGGCACATAATCAAGAGTTGTGCGCTTTACAATATTTTTTGATGTAGTTTTCACTTTATCTAATTGTTTTGTATGCATCTTATCATAATCAAGTACCACAAAACCCGTTGTGCTCATTAAAGCATCTTTGAAGATAAAATTTTGAATGATATTAAAAGGAATTCCACATGCAACAAATGCTTGCGTCCACTTAAGATGGAGTTCAAGCAGCCATTGTTTATCAAATGCCTGATGCAAAGTAGGACCACTTGGTGCAGGTTCTCCTCCAGTCCATGCTTCACTTTGGCTTATGTTAGTAGAGTTTCTGGTAGGATTAGAGCTACAATCCTCAACAAAGGATAAATGACACCCTCATTGACCTAAAGTAGGGAGGGTTTTGATCATTCTCGAGTGTCATCTTGATGTCCCTAGCCATAGATGGAGCCATCATTTTGGGACCTCCCTTTTTTTTTTTCCTCAAGATGTGCTCTCTTTTCCCTGAGCGCCCACTCGAGAAATTTTGCTTCAATACCTTTTGGGGGGTATTTGCAAGCTAAAACGTTTCCAAGAATTTTGAACACATGTTCTTTTATCCTGTGAACATTTTCACTAAAATTATGGCCGCAGGTCTTAAACTTCAACTTTGATGTATTCTTTCCACTGACCAATTCACGTACGTAGTTTCACTCATATCCTTTCACCATCTTCTTAAGATCTGCAAACTCAAACATAACTAATTACTAAATACATATCTATAATCAAACTCTAATACCATTTACATTACTTTATTTGTCAACGTTTTTAACCTCTTCAATTAATAAATACCAAAAATAGATTTTTTTTCAAGTGTGAACTCTCACTATACACCTGAATCATGATAAATAAATCGCTTAATCTATCTGAATAACTTCCAAGTATTTGTGAACTCTACACATGGCAAGCAATCAAAATTCACTACTTCTATAGTTCTCTTCTAGTTGTGAGAATACCTCTACACAAAGAGAGATTATTATTTAATCTACCTAGATTGTCTGTAGTGTGAGTACTACTCCACAAGACAGACAATCATTAGATAAATCTAACCCAAGTTACTTCCAGGTGTGAACATAGTTCAATACACAACAAGTAACTCCTAACTTTAACTATCTAACTTAAGTTACTTCTAAGTGTGAACATAGTTCAACACAAAGAAAATAACTGCTACTTTAACTTTATTGAATCACTTCCAAGTGTGAGTTTCCTCTACACAATGCAAGTAATCATTAACTACCTTACTTAATTTACCTCTCAGTGTAAGATATCTTCACACAGAGCAGATAAAGACTAAACTCAAAACTCCAAAACCTAGAAAAAAACATTTTGTCCAAAGCTCTTAATTTCTATTAAAAATTCTATAACAAACTTTAAACTGATTTTTTAATATTTTTCTTGTTGTTAAGGCTCACCTATAGATGAGAAAAGGGGAAGAGAGCTCAATGGAATGAGAAAAATAGTCCATTTTCACGATATATAAGGAACTTTATTTTGATCGAACTAATATTTTGATCAAATAACATTTCGATCGAACTAATATTTTCATCAAAAAGTTATTCGATCAAAATTCCAATAGATTATACGATACGGTAGTTTTGCTGATGTAGCACCGTATAATATGGCCGAATAAAAATAGGTGTTGTATTTTTTCCCCCATGGTTTCGAAAAACCATTTGTATTCAAAGAAGGCAAGAAAAATGTTACACATAAGCGGGGAGCACGAGAAGCCCATGGGGATGCCAAGGCTTTGGTTAAAATGGTGTCCTCCAAAGAGAATAGTACGGTTACTAAGTAGCCAAGATATATAAAGACATAGCTTCTCTTCATTAAAGTGTAATGGGTAAAATGAGTGTCTTTTTTATCCATCTAGGTTTTTTGGAAAGAGAAATATAGAAGACGCCCTTTTTTGCTAGCATTAATAAACGTCAGTTTAATAACTTGTGATAGTACATCTTTAAGTCCTAGATCCCCTTCTATGGGAATATTCTCATAACACTGAGTAATATCTGTTGAAAAGAGGTGAAAAATATGTTTAGGGAGGTTAAGAGAAACTTCTATAGATTTTTTTGTTATCCAGAAGGGGTTGTGTTGTACTTATAAAAAGCTATAGCAGATTTTTTGTTTAGAGGCACAGACTAGTTCAAACTCTACAAGTACAAGGTCAAGACAAAGAGTAATATCTTTAGTAGAATTCAAAAAGATGTCATTCAAGGCATCAAATATCCATCTAAATTTATGTTTATGAATTTTGTAGGTGGGAAGAAGTACTGGCAGTTTAGTATCTTGGAGAGGATAGCCCAGACTTTCTAAATGTTATTGGTAACTGCTTGTAGAGATGTGTTGATTTTTGTGAATTCCTTCCTAGATACCTGGGATTGTGTTGCTTTCCAGTCTAGGTTTTTACAAATAAGAGTGGGACAATTAGAGCTTTTATCCAACCCTACTATGAACCAATTCTTTGATAATTTTTGAAATTTAGGTGCAAGTTGTGGTGTTATCCGAGAGCTATCTGTAGATAACCATTCTTTAGGAGTTTGAGAGATTTTTTTAAAAAAACATTCTTCCATCATTTTGGCTAAGTCTAGTAGGACTGTCAGATCCAGTCAGAGAGAAATGACAAGGTCAGTTCAGCATCTCATTGGAGCTGATAAGGCAAGATATGGACTTTTGGGATAGTTAGGTATGTGGTTAAGCCCTTTAGCCAAGATTTTTCGAACTTTGATATTTTTAATGATGTCAAGATCACAAGTATAAACATGCATACCATATGTATCAAAGTCTTTGCAAAATGTGATAAACTGATTTTGCAGATACATTCTGGAATTGAGTTATGTCTAAGAAAGTCGTTGTTGTATACCAAATTCTTAATAGATGGTTGATATTTCCAACCAAAAAGTATATTATCCAGTAATTTGTGGTTCCCAAAGAGTAAGTCAAAGCACTCACAAAAAAGTGTTTTACGGTGTATCCAGTCGAGAAGCTAATTCTAAAAGAGACAATGTACGTAAATAAAGTCTTGGCTTGGAGCTTTTTTGTTGAGAAATTGCCTTCCACATGGGCTCACTGCCACCTGTATGTTTATCAATGATTACAAATCAAGAAAGTTTCTGATAGGGTGTTCCTGCCTCTTCCTCTAGTGTAGCTATGAGATTTCCCTCGATTAGAGGAAGAGCTAGGTGTCAAAAAAGAAGTAAAAGAGTTGGGAGTAGCAAGGGAACTGGGTCTTTTTAGTGAAGGGGAGTCATCTTCATCAATACAAGGCTTGAGTAAGCTAGTGATAATCTTTACCCCTTTGTAATTGGCGTAAGTGGTGAGATAAATCCCAGGTTCATCAGACTTCAGTTCTTTCAAGATATCCAACATTAGCCCTCGAAAGATGTTGAAAGCTATTTGAGCAATAACTACTTGTTTAGCTTGGCCACCCAACCAAGAACAAATAAGGGAAAGATGAAAGTCCACTGGTTTCTCAGGAAAAAGCAAGTCAAGATGGTTGAGAATAAACCAAATAGCATGGTCAAACCACATGATACTAGATTTGCATGAAGCCTTAGGGTCGAGAAATTTACAGACGCATTTGACATAGGGTCGAAAAACGGTCCAAATGGATTCTGTGTAGAAATCTGGGTTACTTTTGGCAAACTCCATGTTCCCCTTTTTTCGAATGTAGAGGCCTACATTAGAAGGGCATTTGGAATTATCGATGAGGTTGAGGTTGAAGGGGGCTTTAATGAGTTCCCCTTTGTCAAGGAATTGTCAACCTTTTAAAATTTTGAGTTTGCAGTCTTCTACAGTAGAGGCAGGGAGATTAGCCAGGTAGACCCAAGTTTCACTAAGAATAGGTGCTAAAAAGGCTTTGTTAGGTAAGACCCAGAGTTAGTGGTCAACCCCAAAAGACTCAATTTCAATCTGCCTAACACGTACGAAAGAAAAAACTTTGGAGATTTTTGGTACCATTTTTAAGAGGTTAGAATCGTTGAGGGAACAAAGATTACTTTGAAATTCCTTGACAGCTTCTAGAGTTGCACTATTCCTACAAAAGATACCCCCTGTTTGAGGAATACCTGGAGTATCTAGGGTGCTGATGAAAGAAGGATTGAAACCACATAGTTTTTTCAAAAACTTGGATAGGTTAGCTCATGAGGATGAGAATAGGGCAAGTTCATATTTATATTGTACATAAAGTATAGGAAGTTGAGCTATGTACTAGGAAATAAGATTAACACCATCTTTGGAATCCTTATCCAAGGTAGCCAAAACTTTGACCCGATTATCATTGAAAGACAAAATATGTAAAATCGACATCTTTTTGTCTGTAAAATAAGAGCCGAGTCATATATTAGTTGGGAAGCATCCAAGCTGCTAATACATCTGAGGACCAGAGATGTTGCTACAGAAAGAGGTTCAGAGGATAATTTTGAGCCTTGCAAGAGAGCAAGGGTCTGCGATATACAAAAGAGTTAGTGTGGCTATAACAGCTTCTTGTAGTAAGTAACACAATTTTTGGCTTTTCTAGCCAGGAAGGGTTGAGTTCTAAAGAGACTTTTTTGGAGTGTGGTCTTTTAAGTAAAATTTAATCTGCTCTAGAATTCTTGAATGATTCTCGGGGTTGTAATTTACTCTCATGCGGGGTATCATTCTATAGTGTTTGTGTTCCTAAAAGGAAATATATAAATATGATTAGTCTTGTAGATTAGGCATGCACTCCTTAAACCAGCAAAGTCAAAAACTATGAGAGCCGTGAGCAGGAAACTAGAAATTCAATCTATGAAGGACCACCTAACACCATTCAACCAGTCAAGGGATTATAGACTGTGAGTCCAACTTAGCGCTAAGTCTCACAACAATTTTTTAAAGCCAACGTCCCGATTTTCCCATAAAAATGGAAAAGCCTTATGTTTAGGACGTGTATAGCTACTTTAACATAAATAATAACACATAATTGAACTTTTACATTCAAAAGACAAATGGCTCCAGAGCAAGGAAAATGATAAGTACAAAAGAACTCAGTCTTAGAATTATCTTTATACAATGCTTACTAGAATGAAGCCTCATTCTGGTACAGTTATCAGAAGTACTTCCTCTGTAGTAGTTGTATGTTCAATCATGTGTAGACATTTTCTTTTAAGCCAAAAAACAAACAAACAAACCTCCAAGATAAGATAGAATCCTTACCTGCATCCATCCAAACAAGACAACAGATATGTTAGCCTTGGATATGTTTTACAGGTATCAATGGACTATACTAGTTGTTATCCATGTCCATCACTTAACTTTTTTTAAACTTTACAAGCTTGGTCAAAAGTGAAAAGTTTTATCATCCCAAAGTTTATTTAGTGCTTTATACTTACTATAGGGCCATAACCTCTTCTTCTCTAAGTGGTATTCTTCCCCCAAATATTTTTGAGTTTTTATTTGCCAAATTAGTGAGGCTTTGTCTAAAAAGAAACCTAAAAACCATTTAATGAGTTTAAAACTTGTTTTTGTTTACTGATAATGTTTTTGTTGATATGAAATCTCATCCTTCCTAATTTTATAAGTCATAATTTCATAGTAAGCCAAGTGGTAGAGAACTAGCTCGTCTACTTGTCAAATTTTAAAAAAAGAAGGGCTAGTTGTAAATGTTATAGCATCATCTCGACCAATCAACTGATAACTGACGGTTTTATGAATGGAATGTATTCAAGACCTAATCCTCCGAAGTAACCCACATTTATTAGAACATGCAATTATCATCGTGTAAAGGGCAAAAAACGACTTCAAAATTTTACTTAGCCAACCCACACGGTGGGGTTTTTTTAAGCGACAGTCATCATGGTGTCAAGTCACAGCGACAGTACCATATGCAAGAACCAATAAGCATCCTACCCTTCCATCCCAAATCTCCATTATGCATCGACTGGATACTTACATTCTCAGTGGGCAAAAGAAACCACCACAAAGTTCAATAAGCCAACCCACACCATATAGTTTATCAGACTTTGTAAGCGATAGGATACTTACCTTCTCATTGAGCAAAAGAAACCACGACAAAATTCAGTAAGCCAATCCACACAATAGGTTTTACCAAAATTTGTAAGCGACGGGCAATGATGATGTCAAGTCACAGCGTCAGTACCAAGTGTAAGAATCACTAATCATCAGGTGTATACCCTCCATCCCAAAGCTCCAGGCTACTTACTAATTCAATGTCAATCCAAGAGGCAGTTACCATACAATACTCCCCCACATCAGTGCGTAGAAAACAATGCTATCTGCACTGTCAGTTTACTTACCACCAGATTTATGCTAAATCAAGTAATTTTTAGACGAATAAATCTCTTAAAAAACCAGTGAACCAGTTTAACGTATAGCATTCATTGTGTACAACGGCCATAATTTACAAGACAAAACCTCATTATTAAGTACTACCATTATTCAAACCATAGATGGCTTTTATAGAGACAAAATTTGAAACCCAGTTAAGGGGTCAGAGTAACAAAAACCATTCAATTCTATGTACTTGTAAAGCAACCCCATTCGGTGGGCTAAATCAGGCATCCCGTGCAAGTGTTAAAAATACCCTAGTATGTTTAAGTTTATGAAATCTAAACAAGAGATAAAACCTCATTCTCAGTAGATAGTGACAAACCTGAGTTGGTTGAGCTACAAGCTCCACGTTGGTGCAGTAATAAACATTGCAAATCAACACACAGTCCTCTTTCTTAAAAAACACACACCCAAAGCTAAGTGAGAGGCAAAAAGCGCCCTCACCTCCTTAAATAGAGGAGGAAACACCATCACTCCTGGCGTGCACAGAATACTCGTAGGTATTGAGTGTAGTATGCGCCTTCTAGGGAATCGATACCATGTGGCCGCCTCAATAGTGGTCCGGCTCACCATTGCTATGAATTTTTACCACAGCACCTCACGGCAGAGTAGGTAAGTGTAAAGTAGAGAGACTCACGTTCTTTTACTTGCTAGTTAAGTGGTAGTTAATAGCCTATAAGGGCTCTACCCCATGGTAGATTTCAAACTTAGTGTAAAATGGAAGCTATCTACCCAAGGTGACATTATGAGCGTTTAGTAGAGGTTTTTCAATATGCTGAAAGCTCAAAAAAGAAATTAACAAAGTGCATGCGTGTGTGCGTGTGTGTGTGTGTGTGTGTGTGTGAGAGAGAGAGAGAGAGAGAGGGCATACATCCTGTGAGACAAAGGCATACATATTATTTCTATGAAAATGTTCATTGCTTAGATCTTGAACAATTTGATAAAAACTTCAAAAATATGAACATTCATTATTCATGGAAAATATTACATTTTATATTATTTGTAGTACATAAGGCATCACTTTATAAGCTGCATCTGCAATCAATCGCTCAAAGGCTCTTGTTTTGAAGTAGTACTATCCTCTATGGGCAAGAGATTATTCACCAAAAATGAGCTGCTCCTTCAGTTTTTCCTCATCCACCATTGTGATGATCCCAAATGTCTTTTAGCAAGTGATGACGAACTGCCCCTTTTCATGCAGGTGTTGTAACAAGCATATCTTGAGCTCCGTGCATATTCGATAAAAAATCATGTTAAAAACGTATACTATTCATAATCCTTTATCATTGGGATTCCAGAACTGCAAATACTTGGAGAAGAGAGAACATGTTTCATTGTAGGGGAAAGCGAATTAATACCCAGTTACATTGGGATTCCAAAATTGCAAATACTTGGTCAAAGAATATACATTAGAAAATCATGTTAAAAATGTGTACTATTTTAATCCTTTATCATTGGGATTCTAAAATTGCAAATATACATGGAGAAGAGAGATCATAACATGTTTCATTACAGGGGAAATTGCGTTAATATCCAATTACATATCTATGTTAGAATGGGTGCGCTCTCTTCTGAGTGCACTACAGATTTGAACCTCACCATCAATAATTGGCTGGTGGATAAACATAACTCAAGTAGCTAGTGGATAAACATATTCGTGTTCTTGCTTAAAATACGCAAGAATACAAACTAGATGTTCTTACATGCAAGATACGATCGCTTGTGTGCAAGATGCTAAAAATTCAATCACGTACAAATTGGCTCTTTGCAAATCTGAACCTCTTACATATCCTTGTCCATGTGTTTCCACCTTGAAAACTCCATTCACCCCTTTGGCACGACAAACCTCCTCTATCACCCTTGCCTTCAGAGCTAGAGATCAATCAACTTTGTAAGTTTTCTCCACTAAAATTGTTGTGTGTACTTTGTTCATTGCCCACCTCAAGTGTTGGAATGATTGCCTTCAAAGATAGAGCTAGAGGAATTTTGCAGGTTTTCTCTATTGAAATTGTTGTACGGTACTTTGTTTGTAGTCCATCTCGAGTGTTGGAATGACCGTCTTGCATTGGAGTATGTGATAACCTTGTCACATTCTCATTGCCAGCTAGAGTTGCCACAATATGTGAAGTACATTCCCATGCAACTTCTTCTACTCAACACCCACCTTCATATAATTCTTGAGGGACGGGTCACTACAACAAAAAAATGTGTATCACTTCCAACACTATCTACACTAACAGTTAAAGCCCATTGGTAGTTGCGAGAAACCCAGTTTTTCATGCTCGCACAAAGCACATTGAGGTGCATTACCACTATGTCAGGGAGAGGCTCTCAACAGGAGAGTTCATCTTGGCTTATGTTCCAACACAGGAAAACCTTGCAGATCTTTTCACAAAGGCATTGTCTCATGAGAACTTCTAAGCTTTCTGCAAAGCTTTGGGCTTACTCCCCTTTGTGGATTGATCATGTCCTTAGAGCATGGCACTTCCCTTTACTCTATGTGCCAACTCTCATTCATTGCATCACTCCAAGGAAGATTTGTTACCATATACATGTGGTAGTGATGTGTGTGAACACATTTAGGACCGTCGAGGCAATTTTTCCCTCACTAATATAAGGTTTTTTTCCCGTGCATTGTATATACACCCATCACTCTAGGGCTAACTCGTCTTTCCATTGCACACTAAGTAATACACTCTATTGTGTGCCTTCCTTCATCTTCTCCAAGCTGTGTGTGTTTTCCTGCAACCCTTATTCCAACAAGAAGATATTGAATGTTATCCCATCCATAAATAAAACTCAATTTCTTGCAAAATAATTCTCTTTGTAACACATAGTATGTTAGAAAAACATACCTTGGATCATATAAATGGCACGCCATTGTACCCACTCCATGATCCATCTAGTGTGATCAAATTGTACCTAAGCATAGCACAGATCTCCTATCCTATTTCTCTTGGTGCGATGTCGGGGGATATGTGTTCAAGAGGTGAATCGAGAAGGCACGAGGCCTCTAGTTGTGAGAGATGGAAGAGAGAGAAAATACTAGACATAGATAGATGAATGCCAATAGGAACCCAAAATGAGAACCATATCATTAGAACTACAATAAGTTGTATAAGATGCGGTCTAGTCGACCTCTTACAATCATCTAGATGATAAAAAGCTCTGTGAAAAAGTCATTAGCCCCATCAATGGGAGTCAACCTAAAACCACTGCTTCACTTCCAATCAAATCATAATATTGAAGTCTTCTCGATGCATGTCCAAGCCCTCATAGCTGCATGCACTCACTCTCCTCAATGAACATAGATTGGTTCTGGCTTCAATCAATGGCAACATTCATCTGCTAACGAGTTGACCTTCTTTTCCCGAAGTCCTTGAACACAGTATTCCTTGTTTTCTTCCAATTCCCAAATATGAGGAAATTAATAGCAAATATCAACCCAATTATTTAGCCTTTGGCATGAAAATTGCTCTTCAATTCTTTTTACTTCTTCGAACATGCAATCCCAACTTAAATTCTATGCACTCTAAACCATTGCTTTTCTTCCAATCCCTTTGTTGTTGCCATGATACCTCTATTTCCATGCCATAGAATCCCTTCAAAATTGAGAGTTATGGCTCCTGCATATAAAGGGGGGAGAGAGAGAGAGAGAGAGAGAGAGAGAGAGAAAGAGAGAGAGACTACAATCCCCTTCCGAGCTATTTCCCGTTGAGCTTCTCCACCTTTGCTTGCTTCACTAAGTCGAGAGAAAGATTGAGCTTAAATCCGACCTCTCCTTCGAGCTTCTCTAGTACCCCTTGCTTCTCCAAAAATGAGAGAGAGAGAGAGAGAGAGAGAGAGAGAGAGAGAGAGAGAGAGAGAGAGAGAGAGAGAAAGAGAGAGAGAGAGAGAGAGAGAGAGAGAATAGCCCAACTACTTCCCCTCCCGCTAGCTTCACAGAGTAGAGAGAGTTCATGTCCTGAATGGACCTTACAGTACCATTCTTCTTTGGAGCATTGAACCACTAATTGGAGTATGGTGTGCATGATGGTTCCAAATTGCCCATCCTTATCTTCTCATTGAGTAAATCAATGAGCTTTGCAAAGTGAGCTTTAAGTCATGGGATAGGACGTAAACTCCATGGCATATGAGGAACAGTAAATATAACCATAGGAGAAACAACATTTGGATCTACACACCTAATCTCACCCGGCTTAAAAGCAAAGACTTTACCATGATTACCAAGCATCTCTCAAAAGCATTTGATCTCCTCTTCAGTAAGGAAATTTTCCGCCCCAACCTTCAGCTGCTTCAATGTCTCTTCAGGGAATTTATGCCCAATGTTCTTTGGATCTCTCGGCATAGGCTACCGAAAATATTTCTCCATCACTCCATCACTTCCTTCTGGCAAAGGTGTAGCCACTCGCCTCACCTTCTTTGCAATAGAATTAATATTTTGTCTCTACCCGGACTTCAAGTGCTTCACCCAGATCCTCCTTTATATGTGTAAGTGCTTCATATATATCGAGTTCTTCATACATGTCCATTGAACGCATTCTAACAATGTCACTTCCACTTTGTTATCTGTATTGCTTGATCTCCTCCAACTCTAACATAGTATCCACATAAGAGACCTCTTAAAAGATTCTTGAAATCACATCATTTGGTTCAAGCACATCACATCCCTGCAATTCACTTTGAATACTTGAAACATATTGCTTTTCCCATTTAGGTAGCTCATTAAACTTTTTGTATGACATTGAATCCTCAGATGTTAATCCCAAAAACCCCAAAGAGAAAGTCTCTCTTTACAAGAACTTCCCATCCACCGTATCACCATAGTCCCTCTCTATAGTGGCATCCCGAGAAAATCCTATGAAAACCCTATGAAAACATGTGTTCTTTGAACTCTTTGCATATCTTCGGAAATGGATGATCACATAGGCTATCTTTGCTTCTGGCATGATCAATACACATAGCCAAAAACTGAACAACCCTTTTATTATCCCTTCTCCATATTCTTGCATAGGCTGAGCCATTATCTAACACCTTTGTTTCCATTTGCACAAACGTAATGTAGGGCTATCCCAATATGAGTGGATAAGATGAATGTTCCTGTATAAAAAGTTTTGTGCATCACAAACATCCCCAATACCTACCTTATCATCTACACATGCACCATAAAAATCGCCTCAAAGCATGTTGGCAAGTTTAATTTGCCAATCGTGGTCCACATCAATAGGCCATTTCCCTTTTTGATGCAAGCTCTTTTCCATACGATTGATTTCTGACCCATGGTCCACAAGTGCTAAGACCGGATCTTCAATGTCTCCAAGCTTCACAATGGTTTCTGTCATTGCACTGCCCCCATGAGTCCTAGAAAAGTGACCCCTGGACACAATTTCCTCATCTCAAACTCATTAAAATGAACATGTCTTACCTCACGTATAATTGGATTTGAAACCACCATAGCCTTTGACTTTTCATCTTCAAATGCCTCTTCATAATAAGCATTCGAAATTGACTCAATGTAATGAATCATTTGGCTCTTAATTGCATCAAGTTCCTGCTCAGTTGGTATCTAGTGTTTCCTCTTGATAATGTCAATAATCTCCTCATGAAACTCACGCTTGGCAATTCCCAAGATGTTACCCAACGTGAGCTCCACTTTGCTATTGTGAATGCGCTCTTCAAAAACCTTCTTTACTTCTATAGCCAACTCAATTTTATAATTCACCTTATAAGAAGGTCTCTTAGGCTTACCTTGCTTATCTTTAGATGCCTCTTCCATAACCACTTTAGGAGAAAGTTTGGAAGCAGGCTCCTCATCTTGCTTACTGCGAGATCTGGTTGTTCTTTTTTTATGTTCCCGTAGTATCTTCATCTCTTTTGCGTTTCTCTTCTACTATGGCTTCATTAGCTTGAGACTTGGCAATAAATGCATATATTGAAAGAGAATCCACTGGATCAGCCCATCCTATAGTTTCCCAAAGCAATTCCCAACCTGGCATAATTTTCCATGAGTCACCTTGCCTGCTTTTGTAGTCTTCAAACCGTAAGGCTACAAATCACCTTTAGCCCTTACACCACCATCTACCTTACTACTGTATACCTGCAACCCATATGTAGCTGCCTCTACCATAGAAACATTATGTTGTATTTCTTCCACTAACTTTTTCATACCACCCCTTCCAAAATTCAAGCGGAGCAACTCACCTATTGCCCTGAGATGAATCTTATTATCTTTCCAAAAAAACACATTTTTCCTCTAAGCTTCATCAAAATCCTCACAGTCTTTGCGTTCATGATCTTTACTATCACACCACATGCACTGGTAGTTCCAATCCTTGCGTGGAGGACGTTGTATGGGCTCTGAAGTGGAATCCTTGGTGCTTACCCCTTCAAGCTTAATTCCTTTTAAATTCAAATTTAATTCTTGTATACCTTTGATCAGCTCATAAAGAACCAGCTCCTCTAATTTTTGTTTCTCAGAGGCTGATTTCTTCATCGGTTGTCTCCATGGGATCGACCACAATCAGCTTATCCACCCTCATTTCACAATCATGTTGCCTAATTCATAAACCAACTTCCAATCAAATGTTAAGCCCAATTCATATGTTGAATCTTCAAGTAGTTGCAACAAGATCTTTTGAAGTCGTGGATCGGTAGCTTGGACAAATAGCTCTATACATTCCGATTTCAGTGACCGCTGCTCTCCCATAGATAACTGCTCAAATTTCTTTTCAAATTCTTATAGTAGTTCTCGTGTAAATAAGGCCTTAATTTTTGTTGAATCCACTTCACAAAACTTTGCTTAGTTACCCTCTGAGAATCTTCAAGGAAATACTCCTCCTGTAATGTCTTTTTAAAATTCTGTCAATTTCCTCATTGTGCAGTTTGTATCTCCCCAATTCAAGCCCTAAGCTCTAGTACAACAATAAAGTGGAACCCTTCAACTGCTTCACGATCATCAATCCCATTATCTTCCATAGATAGCTCATAAATTTGGCAAAATTGTGAAACATCTTCACCTTCAAACTGCTGCAATTTTTCTATAACTGCATGTCTAGCTTTTCAAATCCGCTCATGCAAATTAGTTGTTGTTGTGCACTCTGTTGTTGTTGCATGTAAGCAGCAAATTACTGCATCGTCACCTCTTGCGGTGTAGTCATCTTTCTCTTCAAGATTTTCCCACCTCGGCTTAGATTCACGTTGGGTTCACCAAAGAAATCGAGGATAATGGGTTCGCGAGGTGAGCCAGGTTAGCAGACTGCTCGTTGTGGAAAAAACAAGAGACCAAATGCATGACACTAAGCAAACTAGCTTGAATAACACTTAACTTACTTAAAATTGACACCCTAAAAGCCACAAGCTGCTAATGGTAAATCAAAGTGGAATTTGATTACAATTGACCATTAATGGCATTGCTAGAGCAATTTTCAAGCTTGTGAGATCTTAATCCTCCATAAAATCCTACCCAAGTGAGTAAAAAAATAACATTGGTTACACCATGAAATCTTATTCTCCTTAGTATGCCAGCTAATAGAGCTTAAAACTGGTGCTCATTCACCTAGTACGAGAGAAAGAGAGCCCGAGAACCCCCATTGCACATAGCCTCTTTGGTAGAGAGCAAGAGCAATCTTGATGTCAAGCTTTTTATCAACTTTGATTGCTTTTTAAATCAAAACAGAGAGAGCGCATGAGCTCAAAAACGAGCTTTTCTTGGCATCCTTTGTTTCTTCAAATCGAGAGAGCGAGAGAGCAAGAGTTTGCTTGCAATTGAGCTCCTTCCCTTTGATTGCTTGGTTCTCTAAGTTGAGAGAGAGAGAGAGAGAGAGAGAGAGAGAGAGAGAGAGAGAGAATCCGACTCTACTCCATGGCTTGCTTCCCAATACCGAGGGAGAAAGAGTAGCCCCGCTTGAATCCAAGCTCTCCCCTCCTTTTCTTGCCGAGAGAGAGAGAATCTGGCACTGCACTATGGCTTGCTTCCCAAGACCGAGAGAGAAAGTGTGACCCCGCTTGAAGCCAAGCTCTCCACCCCTTTGCTTTTTGAGAGAGAGAACATGAGCCTTATCCCTATTCGAGGTTGAGAGAGAGAGAGAGAGAGAGAATTTTAAGCTTTTTCAAGAGAGGAAATCGAGCTCCTTTCCTTTGCATGCATCGTCTTCTCCTCCTTGTCACACTTCTTTTCCCCCTCCTTATCACACGCTCTCCTTGCTGGCCCAAAATCCCCCTACATTAAGCTCCTTTTTTGGTTGTCATGGTACCGTGAGAAGGCATGGGAGGGCCAAGCGATGACGTGGCATGCTAGGGTGTCGAGATCCTCCAAATTGGCCACTGCTGCTACCAAATGGCGATTCCATGAGATACTGAGCGATACTCGCTTGTTGCCCAGTGTCGTCTAAGGCTTGTAGCAGCCACTGTGGGCACTTCTCTCCCCCTTAGTTGCACCATTCGTTTCTCAGAGCCATCCCTTGCTCTACTTCCCCCCCCCCCCTCTTCACATCATAAACCCTTATTTTTCTTGAATGGGCGGCCATAAACCCCCTTTCCTTGGGTGGGCCCCCCTAGGCTTCATAAGGACACTGCGTTTTGGCATATATCTTGGTCAAAGCATTGCCTTGCAAAACATTTGAGATAGAAAGCTCATCAAGAACTTAATGTGCTTTCGTAAGGGCTTCACTTTTGGTATATATATATATATATATATATAGATATGCCAAGGCATTCCAAGAGACTGCATCCCAAATAGGAATCTCTTCAAAAACCTTTTGCAATGTTAAGAGTACACCGCATTTGGCATACATGTCCCCAAGGCATTGCGGAGAAAACACTTATCTCCATTAGCCCCGACATGCTTAAACAATCGAACCGCCCACAAAACATTGCCACAACCATAATGAGCATACCCAACAATCAATGTGTTCCAATAGAGGACATTTGAACTGAAAGCTCATCAAGAACTTTGTGCTTTTGTAAGGAAATATGATTTTATATTTACTAACACATCACCAAGCCATCCAAAACTCCCTTGCCATTTTCCTATTTGGCATAATCTCGCAATCAATAGCTCCTCAAGCACGTTTGTGCTTTCCAAAGCACACCACATTTGACATACTTATCCATCAAACACTACCAAACACAACACATTTGGCATACATACCAACCACCATAGTGTTGAGCACAACTCCACCATCATACCCTGCTATCAATGCACCGCAAGAGATGACATTCCGGACAAGATTCTCTTCAAGCACTTATTGCCCTCTAAAGTACACCATATTTGGCATGAATACTAGATAAGGCATTGCCAAGCATAACAATTGTCCAAGATATTGACCAAACCAGTGTCGAGCTCAACTTTATATCCAGCAAACCTTGTCAAGCACAATATTTGACATACATATCATCTAACGTATTGTCAGGCATAGCATTTTGCTTGCATATTAATTGAAGCATTGCCAATCATTGTCGAGTACCACATCTTCTTCAATGCCATGAAACTACACAATGATTAGCATACATATTGATCAAAGCTTTCCATCCACAATAGCGACATGCATGTCAACCAAAGCATTGACAATCAAGACATGTTTCACCAATAGCCTACACCCAAGTCAATAATAGATACCATTTAATTTGCCCGAGTGGTGATAATATCAAAAAACTTGTATTCTGTCGGAGTTCCCCCTTGTGGACACAAGGCATCACGACACTAGGAGACTACATAAACTGACTCACCAATCCAACTGTGTAGCTCAAGTCTTGATGCAAGATAATCAAGTAGATAAAGCTTCCCACAATCTTCCTATACATGGTAGCATTCTCAAGCACTTGAACTACATCATTCCCCAACTTCAAATTCTGACCTAAGGGCATCGCAATTGGCTTACAATCAGCCATACCATACTTTTTCAATATGTCCAAGGTATATTGTCTTTGTGATAGCCATACACCTTCTTTTGTGCGAATAATTTCAATGCCCAAGAAATATTGCAAGTCTCCCAAGTCCTTCATCTCAAACTCCTGCATAAGTAAAGTATGTACACCCTCTACTGCAGCCACATTATCACCTCCAATAATCACGTCATCCGCATAGATGCATATCACAAAAATTCATGCCTCATCTTCCGCACATAAAATGAATGACCTACATCAGACATCTCAAAGCCCAATGAAATGAGGAATGCCTTGCTTCATCCCATATAATGCTTTCTTTAACCTGCATACAAGGTCATGTAGCCTCATATTTGCATAAGCTTGTGGTTGCTCCATACACACAACCTCCTCCATAGCCACACAAAACCGTGCTAAAACCACTCTCTGGTTCATCCACACAATCATACATGAGCACTACATGTGCCG
The DNA here is from genome assembly GCF_014529385.1 of Adiantum capillus-veneris. NCBI lineage: Eukaryota > Viridiplantae > Streptophyta > Polypodiopsida > Polypodiales > Pteridaceae > Adiantum > Adiantum capillus-veneris. Next base: position 46,194,765 of record NC_140939.1, read on the forward strand.
CATAGTCTACACTACAAGGAATGTGCAAACTGAGAGCAAAATAGCTTGGAATCTGGCACCCACTACCTCATCATTCAGTGAGCACGTCAACTAGAAACCAAACATATAGCACAACCTATGATTGTAAACGTCGTCCGAGAGTCGCGCTCGTGGGAAACGCGCTTCGGAATGGTCTGTCAGAGCTGCTATGCATCTAAAGTATGTGGCCAAAACTAAAAACTGGGGAACCGTTGAAGCCAAAATACTATCGAGGGGGGTCTCCGAGGAGATGCTATGGAGGCGAGCCGATCTGGATGGAGGCTAGAGGAGAGTCGATGCCGCTCTTGCTCGCTCTATCTCCAGATACATCAAAAGTCAAAATGTTGAGGTACCAGTTTGGCTCTCCTTTGGTGCAGCCTCGCCATCAACTACCCTCCCACACTCATTTTTGTACGTCAGAGCAAAAAGCACTCCGAAATGAACCTGGGAAGGTAGTTGATGGCATGGCTACACCAAAGGAGAGCCAAACCGCTCACTTTTTTTTTTACTTTACTTCATTTTTATTTTTTACTTAGACATTGTATTAGATCCACCAAGATTGTATTAGTTTGATCTCATATGTCATTTTGTCTTTTTGAAGACGGTTAATATAACATTTCATTTCATCTCTCTCTCTCTCTCTCTCTCTCTCTCTCTCTCTCTCTCTCTCTCTCTCTCTCTCTCTCTCTCTCTCAAACTTATTTGATTGTTTACAAATTTCAATAGGTTAAAGTTCTTGCAAAATCTACAGACAAGCCCATTCCAATCCCGAGCGTGCACTTTCCAAATTAGGTATCATATCACGTGACCTAACTGGAGAGAATTATTGATAATCCAGAATGCATACTTTTAGGTACACATTAGAGGAAGGTAGGGGTTTTTTTTAGATATTCCCATAGTGTAGATTTAACGTTTAGGGAGCTTTTGATGATTGACCACCTCAAGGTCTCAATGGAGTGTCAAAAACACTATAAGGGTCTTCCAAAAGCTTTGCTTTAGTAAGTGCCCAATGGAAATGTAACAAATGCTCAACTATATTGCATTGTACGTTATACACGGTAAATATAATACGCTTTAATTAAACGTATTATACAACCCTCCCAATTAAACGAACGTCATCCAAATCACCATTTCGTATAATTTCTTAGCAGTTTGATCAAAATGAATTTTTCTATCTGGACTCATTTGTCGCGAGCCTTAAACCATTGTGGGCATCTTTAGTGAAGCTTATTAATTAGAAATATACTCTATTTTAGCAATAAAGAAAAACTTTAAACTTGAACTAATAATTACTTCTTTGTCTAGAGCCATGCTCACACTTAAAAGTAACACTTATATCGTGGTTGCTTACCAAGTGTAGAGCAATGCTGACACTAGAGGTGATCTAGGTAGGTAGAATAATAATTGTTTACCTTGTGTAGAGTTTGACTCACATTTGGAAGTGATTTAACTATGCCAAGTAGAAATTACCTATCACATGTAAAGCTTGACTCACACTGGAGATGATTTAGGTAGGTAGAATAGTAATCGTTTTCTTTGTGTAGAGTTTGACTCCCATCATTTCAAAGTGATTCAGGTAAGATAAATAGAAAGTACGTATATATAAAATATACTTTATATAGATAAACACGTATAATACAAAAATATACATTTAAATTTTTTTATACATATAAAAATGATTATACAAGCGTATAAATGCAACTTAGATGCTCAAAATAAACCAAACCATCTAAGGCTTATAGGAATTAAAGACAAAACAATCAGATATTTCATCAACTTTAAAGGTACCAAAAGTAACTAAGAAAGTGGTTTGCGCAAGGCTAGTATTGATATGCCACAAGGAGGAAGCTCATTGCCACTATCCTCTCTCTTGGGTAATTCAAGAATGCATGCTTGAAAGCTCTCCATGTATTCTCATCTATGACGGAAGCTAATACCCACATTACCCACCATCCTCTCACTATTCGGTAATTCTAGAATGCTTTAAACCTCTCCACGTATTCTCATTAATGACAGACGCTAGTACCAACATTTCTAGCAAAAGTAGGTGTGAACTTTGAAGGATCGAAACATTCTCATATTAGTATTTCCTGCACCAACCTAAAGAACTTGAGATTAGTTTTACCTACTCAATAACCCAGATCCTTTGCGCTCCTCAGATTCCACCTCCATGGTTGATCCCATCCATCCCATTGCATGTCAAATAAAGTTGAGAGGCATTCGCTAAGGAAGTTTTATGCAATGTAAAATGGCATACCCTTGAATGGTTTTTAATGTCTCTTGTTCTAACTTCTAACCTCTCTCTCTCTCTCAGGTGCACGAAAAACCCCTAAACAATGTCGCTCTTGACCTCTCGCTTGCCTCCCCCAAGTGCGAGAGCCAGTATTGTGGGGGGTAGTACACAAAGGGTAGAAGCTATTTACTACTCACATTCCCTCAAGAAAGTGTAATGAAGGAAAATTCTTTGCAACCGCCGCCCCCCCCCCCCCCCCCCCCCCCCCCGCCCTCTCTGCAAATCGATTCTCCTTTGCCTATGTCCTTGTGGCTCCAAGTAAGCATGAGCGCATAAAGAAGCTTCAAACCGCTCATAAGATAAGGTGTGGAGGTGGGGTGGAGGACGAGGAGCACTATGTATGCAAACATCTAGCATGTGAGGCCGACATGCAACCCTTTAAATAGGACAACCCACGATTAGAGTTTTATTAAAGTCGAGAAACCGAGACAAGGTCGCTTCTTATAAGAGATTCAAACATAAAGACAATCACCGGCACCCACCAATGGAGGATGGCACTCACCACATGAACTTCTTTCAAAGAGATTTCCTCGTCGCACCCATCAACATTCAGAGAGGGGTGGCCCTACACCAACTAGAGCTTGTCCAAGCCCATAGACTAGAGCACAAGGATATTCACCATAGGACCATCCAAGAGCTTCAACTACGACATGAGTAGGCCAAACATAGGGAGCTAGAGCTGGCTTTCTCAAACTCTACTATGTTGTTGTGGGGACTCTTTACTCCCTTCCCACCTATGCTTGACATACTGCACTCGGTACTGGATGGAGCTACTTAGTGTTTAAGACTTCAATAAAGTACTCTCTCTCTCTCTCTCTCTCTCTCTCTCTCTCTCTTATGCAAATCATGTGGTATTGACCTACCTCTACATGGTACCTCCACGCTTTGGGAAAGAAGTGACATATTCTAAGCGATAAGAGGAGTAAAATAGGTTGCTCCTACCTCTTTCCTCTTTACAAACAAGTATTTAGAAACTAAACATTGTAATAGATCCCAATGCAGGACAATCTTTTGCACATTTTTGCATGGTGTTTCACAAGCAAAAGATGGCCATGAAGAGTTTTGGCTATCAAATTTAATGATTTCACATAATGTAGACTCATAAAGTTCCCTTGTCATCAATTGAGTAATTTTAGTAGACAAAAAAATATTGTTAGCAAGCAAAAGATTATGTGCCACTTCAGTAAATTTAGTAGACGAAAAAAGTAATTTTAGTAGACAAAAAAGTATTGCTAGAAAGCAAAAGATTATGTGCCACTTCAGTGAATTTATAAGAAACAAATTAGCCACATTCAAGTTAGCCTACTGTTTTTTTATGAGACACTTTAGTATGATTGACTGATTGAACATCCATAAGAGTACTCCCATGTTATACTACAACCACCGCTTGAAGAAAGACCCCCAAGATTTGTACTGAAAAGGTCTGTGTCGGTATATATAGCTAAAATGCCCAAGTTTGAACCTTGAAATTTATGGCCAATGAAATTACAATTGGTTGCATTACCAACATATTTCTGCCAACAAATCAAAGTTCCAAGTTGTCTTGTAAGTACCGATGAAAATCATTTCAAAGACTCAAATCTCCTAAGATGAAACTAGCACTAATCTACCGATCAAGAGCCAGGTTCAAGAAGTTACCATGTTCTGTACAATTAAGACCCTAGGGGTTTCACTACTAGTTTTAGGGAGACATCACCTGCATGCACCAAATTTCCTTTCTTGACCCCTATATACGGGACCCTCTGTAAAATCTCTCTCTTTTGCCTTATAGAACCCCCCAATTGTACACTCACGTGATACCATACAATTACCCTTGGTTAATACCATGGGAAGACATTGCAAAATGTGACAAAGATCCACGCAAAATTTGCACCACAAAGGTTGGTTGGAAATAAAATCAACATCCTATGAAATGGAAAAGAATCCTGGTTTGATGTGAACCTTTACGCCCCAGAAAAAAGAGATGCATCAGATACCAAGATGAGTTTGCCATAGACCTTGAAAATTGATCACCAAAAACACTTTTCCTGGCGTCCAAACTACATAACCATGAATATTCATGCAACTAAGATTGTCCTATGAAATGGAAAAGAGTCAAATATCAAAAAATTAGACACCATGTAAGCAAGCAACTATCCTAGAGTCCAAAACATAACCATGGATATTGACACAAGCTAATATTGTCCTATGAATCGGAAAGAATCAAAGCAAAAGCAACATATTCGCGACATCTGAAAATACCAAAACAAAAACCAATTGTTCAATAGTCATAGTTACATGGAATGAGAAACGGAAACAAGAATGGCAAGCCCATATAAGACAGAAATGGCTTGCTCTTTGCAACGGCACGAATAAGGAAGGGCTTCTTATAGTTATATTTTGTAGGTAACCTTCATAAATCCATTTAGAACATCACAATGGAAACAAGAAACACGTGATTTTGAAAACAGAGTTTCCAATCCGATAAGCCCCCAAACAGAGTTCCCATGTTACTATGTCAATAGCAATCGTTTGTCTAGGACAATGTACTCATCCTTCTTTTGAACAGGAAACTACCCTTGGGAAATGGTAACAAAGGAAAGCTAGCATCAAATATTAAAAATTTTACGGCATGCTGGCATTCCTGGTAAACTGATGGATTAAAGTGTCACTAGCATTCGCAATATCTAAAAGCAAAAATATTATCATCAAGAGTGGCTATGCATGACTTCTAAAACAGCTTCTGAATCAAACAAGAATTGAACATCATCTTGCAAATTTGATCCCAAGTTGCAAATTTTACTCAAGTGTGTGCTCAAAACATTTTTCTCTTTGAAAACTTTTCAGAGCATTGAATACCTCAACGTTTAAGCTTTACTTATGACCATACATTTTCAAAAAAATTCTTCTGTCTTTGCCAATAGGAGATAGGCCTGTTGTAAATTTGAGATACCGACCATTCCCCTCGATGGGGCCTCGATGTAGCACCTCCGCTTTGTCAGGAATTTTTTGAGAATGAGAAAATTTGTCTTGGATGATATATTATTAATAGAATTGTTTCCAAATCTCAATCCAAGCTTCAGAGTAAACAGCCCTTTGTGCTACCTTCTCAATCCCTAATCACCGTAGAACGGGAAATAGACTTGGATGATTATTATAGCCAAAAAGAATTAGATTTATTAGTTTCTATAATGGTAATGTCATTCCATCTGGAGCTCTGTGAACACCCACCCAGATTCAATATCTTAAGGGTATTTTTTGTAGATGATGACTAAGAACAGCTTACGCTCCCCCATCCCAAAATAAAGGATGGGTTACATTGTTCCTCTATATTTCTCAACAGCCTTCAATAGAAGGCAATGAGGAAGGCTTAAAGGAGTAGACCTGAGCATATTCCTAGTAGCATCTGTAACAAACTTGGACACTCCAAGTCAAGATTCTACCGCAACACAGCAGAGATTCACTTTTAAAACAGTTCACAAAAGACAACGCGGCCCGGCGGAGTTCCGTGCCTAGAGATATTGGCCCCAAAGATTGGCGCCCCTTTCGGTATTTCTTTTTATATTAATCTTCGAGCAAGGTACAGCTCCCGCCGGTGCTCTCTCTCAAACTTTGCGTCCAGATGCTCTGCAGAGGGAGTCCCCTTGGGTTTCTTTAATAGGTTACAAGAGATGCCCAAAAGCAGAGCCCCAAAAGCTTTCATACATTTAAAAATAGGTTTTAAAATAAAGCAAAAGCCCAAAAGCTTCTAGAAATTGACCTTGTGTAGGATTTCTTGCAAAAGGCATCTTCCGTACAATTCCGCAATTCACGGAGATCCGTACGCTGCTTGCAGTCTGCTTTTCCGTGAATCTCTCCACATTTCTCAGAAATCCGTACACTGCTGCCATGCCAGCAGTTTCGGGCGTGTTTGCCAGAGAGTGTGTGTGGGTGTGTATCTGCTGTGACCATGCCACGTCACCAAGGGAGATTCTTTGGACACTGATTGCAAGAGATTTTGGAGCTCTTTTCTACAAGCTTCTTCATTTAAGAAGGTCTTGTTTAAGGAACAGATTGAGCGGTTTTACTGCGGACTTCCTAAAGAGATCCGAGATTACTGCTTGGAACAAAAGTCGAATTCTATTCAAGAATTGATGGGTCATGTGAAACGGGGTTTTGCCATACACTTGGGCAATCTGACGTACCCCACTGATGAGATCTTGACTCAGAGAACTGAACAGACTTCTAATAATGAAAGTAGAAAGAGAAAGAGTTCTCAAATCAAAGAAAAGAAAGATACACGTCCCCGACAGACTCTTAGAGAAAGGGTTATCTATCTCAAAGAGGGGAAGTGTTTTGGATGCGGGGAATTTGGAAACATCTCCGCGAAGTGCCCTAAAAAGGCACAGCAAGGACAGATTGAAGACAGGCCAGACGATTCTAGAGCAGCAGAGGAATGTGGCAGAAAAGGCAGATAAAAACAGAACTTATACCACATTGCGTGGGGCCCAAACCAAATGAACGAGAGTACAAACTTTGCCGCACCTAGGGCAAAGAGAAAGAACAGGAAGCCCTCATTTTCTTTGATGGAGGAGCCAAGGCCAACTTTCTTTCACTTGAATTGGTGGCTCGATTTGGAATTACGCCCGATAGGCTGAGGCCACAGGCAGAGGTAGTTCTACGGCACCCGGACGGGATGATTCCATTACACCGATCATTCGCAAACTTTGTTTGCAATGTCAAGGGTGTTTAGGGCACGAGGACTTCTACGTAATGCCCTTGGGAGGTTGTGACGTCCCCCTTGAAATCCCTTGGTACCAAAAGAACAATGCCAAGGTTGACTATCGGGCTGAGAAAGCGACTTAAAGGGCACACAGATTGTACTTGATGAAATTCAACTTCTTTCCTCGATTTTTTGGAGAGATCTTAATGATGATTGAAGGTCAAATATGTTTTGACCTAGAAAAAGAACGCCAAGAATTTCTCCACACTCATGCCGATTGCTTTTCTGAAGGCGACCTCTTGAAAAAGGGTCTTGCCCAGCCATGTACTTCACCGTACTGCTCTCCAGCGTTGTTGGTTTGGAAGAAAGACGGATCTTGGAGAATGTGCATCAATTATAGAGCTCTCAATAAAATCACCATCAAGAACAGATTTCCACTTCCCAGGATCGATGATATTCTAAAGCGACTATAGGCATCCTCTTGTTTCAGCAAGATTGATTTAAAGAGCCGATATCATCAAATCCGAATCGCGCCGGGAGATGTCTACAAAACAGCTTTTCGGACGACTTTTGCGTTATTTGAGTTTTTGGTGATGCCTTTTGGCTTTACCAATGCTCCTGCCACATTTAACCGGATGATGGACAAGATTTTTCAAGAGTACAGACTATTTGTTGGCACTTTCTTTGACGATGTCATTGTTTTCTCCAAGATGAGGCAGAACATAGAGAACATCTGCTGCAGGTCTTTCAGGCATTATGAGATCACAAGTTGGTGATTAATGCAAAGAAAAGTGAATTTTTTGGAGAAGATGCTCTCTGTAGAAAGCCATCTTCGTGCCCAGCTCCTGTGCTGGCTGTATCCATGTCCATCTGGTGTCTAGCTGAGTCAGGTCCTGGTGGATGAGCCTGGTGATCTCGGATTGTGTAAGAGTCAGAGAGGGTGCATCTAGTGAGTACTGGAAGGGGGGCAATCTATCTATACTGAACCCATGCGCCTGGAACCATGATGTCATCTCCCCATACCAACATGTTGTATCTCCCTACATGGCTAATTGTCGAGAGGACTCAAGTGCAAGGCGGGCGTTATCTGTCTCTGGGAAGTTCCCACATGCGGTGTATGGAGACAAATTTGGTGAGTGCCTCAACCACTAGTGGGGGGGCAGCTAGCTCTGCTCGGATAATGGCACGTGGTACTCAAGCCTTGGCTCTAATGAGCCGCGAGATCATAGAGAACAGGGGCTTCTCCATGTCCCCCCATCCATCAGTGCGACCTATCCTCCCATGATGATCCAATGAAGGCCCTCATATCTCAGCTCCATAGAGTAATGCGGAAGCCACCAAAGTGTCAATAAGCCAGAGCTTCATCCGAGGCTCTTGAAACTGAACCTGTGAACACATCCTCTCCAATCTAGCTCTGGTCAATCTAGTCTCTGCTGCTCTCCTCAATGAAAATGCTGGTCCACTAAAAACCACTCCAAGGTAAGTGTAAGCATCTGTATATTCCACTGTCTCCTGGCCGTATGTGAATGCGGGCGGTGACCTCCTGATCCACTGTGGGGTGGTATTAAATACCATGACCTTGGTTTTACCAAGGTTGACAGACAAACCACTTTCATCGGCAAACCTATTCAAAGCATCCAAGTGACGTTGCATCCCTTCCGGAGAGTCGGAGATCAACACAATATCATCAGCATATGACAATAGCGGAATCCATGTCCTTGCCAGCGGTGCACCTCTATCACCATCTCTTTCAATGTAGTCAAAAACCTCATCCACATACATACCAAATAGAGTAGGAGAGAGTGGGCAGTCCTTCTTCACTCCAATAGTGGAGTGAACCAGTGTAGATAGAACCCTCTGAGGTGACTGATCTGTACAATGCCATGATCCCCCAAATGAGCTCTGTAGGTACTCCCATCTCCTGTAATCTGCACATCAATCTAGCTCTGTGTACTGTGTCAAAAGCTTTGCAGAAGTCCACAAAGCTACAATAGATCCCTCTCCCACAAGATCTGCCCTCCTCGATGATGGCAATGGCCCTGAGTGTCAAGATATGGTCAAGAGTAGAAAAATCTCTCCTGTGTTGGGTTAGAGGCCCAAATGGCCCCCTTTGTGTATAGTTTTAAAGGTTATTAACCTTTGGCCAAGTTCACATTGAACTTGGCCACTAACTTTAAATTGGTCCTATACATTTTAATAAAGGGAATGTGAGTCAATTATTACTCACTCACTTATTCCCCCATCTATCGAGTAGCGCTCCCTCTCTCTCTCCCTCTTCATTCTGCTAGCGCCCTCCTTTCTGTTTGCACTCGCCCCTCTCCAAGGTGCACACCGTGCACATTTTCTCGTGCTCTTTCACTTGCACACACCGCTTCGCGCTCATCAACTGGTATCAGAGCCAAATTAGGGTTTGCTCCCAAATGCTGATTTTCAGCCAAGGAGGTCAACTTTCACGCGAGATTTTGCAATTTCATCGCCAAAGGACTCGTCCCCGGACACTAGAGAGCTCCCGGCAAGCCAAATTGACCTAAAACAAGCTGAAATTAGATCAAAATCAGTGAATTACAGGTTATGACAGCAAAATACAGGTTTTGCAAATCATGTATTAAGGTGTGGGAACATCTTTGCTAGGTCCCCGCGACCCGAAAACAATGAAATTGCCAAAAAAACAGGTCCCAAAACAGGTGTTTTCAGCAAATTTCAGATTTAAGCAGGTTTTTGCAAGTGTTTTTATGATGCGACTACATTGGGGAAGTGCAAATTGATGCAATCTACGCACATTGGACAAGTTTTGGCTATGTATGACCATTTGTGGCTCACTTTCGTGCAATTTGATGCTACAAATTGGGGCTTTTGCTCATACATGCTTCTAAAGGCTATGTATTAGCCTTATGTATGTTCTGTGAGGTTAAAAACAACTAAAATTGTTTTTTTTTAGCACAAATTCGCTCGCTGAAATTTCCTGCGCATAAATTTCAGAAATTGTTTTTTGTGTCTAAATCGACCTATTTTGCCCCAAATTGCTCCTGTGACCATTTGGAGCTGTAGTGCACACCTCTGTGAGGCTATACTCCGGTTTTTGTGCATTTTGCCCAAAAAATCAGCGTATTAGCCCTCTTATTCATGCAACTATGGCCTCATCTTCTTCGGATGTGAAGAATCTCTTTGAGATTAGGAGGTTCGATGGAACAGGTTTCGACCTTTGGAAAGACAGGATCCAAGGAATCCTATTCCTTAAGGATTGTGAAGGGGCACTTGAACAGGTAAAGCCACAGAATATGACGGATGAAGCATGGGTTAGTCTGAACAGGAAGGCTGTTACATACATTAAAATGGCCATGACCAATGAGACAGTCATTGATGTGAAAGGTCTCACAAGTGCTTTTGATGTGTGAGAGAAGTTAAAGGGAATGTATGAGAATACAACGCCTGTCAACCAAGTGCATTTGATGCGAAAACTTGTTGGCATGCAACTAGATGAGTCCAAGAGTGCTGCAGAGCACTTGTCGTCGTTCGCAGGTACTTTGTCGCAGTTAGGATTCAGGCTTGCCTCCTTTTGATGATAAGCTGAAAGCTATCTTCTTGCTTATGACCTTACCTGAGTCATGGGAAACATTGGTGGTTTCAGACCTTTGATGGTGTTAGGGGTTCTATCTTCAATGAGGAAATCACGAGGAAAGCAAGTGGAGAGGGAGGCAGCTCTGCCAACATGGTTAGAGGCAGGACAGAGAAGAAGAATGCCTATGCACAAAGGAGTAAGAGTAAAAGTAAGGAAAAAAGAAATGCCAGCAAAGGCAAGGGCGATGTGACTTGCTATCAGTGTGGCAGGAAAGGTCACAAGAAAAACGATTGCAAGTACTATAAAGCCAGAACGGAAAAAGAATGGCGGAGACAAAAAGAAAGAGAAGAAGGAAGTCAAGACAGATGCACAGGATAGCTCAAAGGCCAAAGAGAAGGCCAATGTGGCTTCTAGTGTTGTGATTGAGGAGCTGTCAGATGTAGAGGACATCTTGTGTGCCACTTTGTCAGATGATGATGCTTATGACCTTGATGCCTCTCTTAATGTTCATTCACAGGACATGCAGATCACCAAGAGTGATCTTATTGTTGATGCTTTGTTGACTGTCAATGATGCATTATCCCCGACTTGGATTGTTGATTCCGGTTCATTTCATGTGACTCCTATCAAGGAGTGTTTCTCTACTTTTGATGCAGGCAAGCATGGCCATGTATACCTTGGAAACAATCATGCATGTTCCATTGAGGATATTGGCACTGTGCATCTCTCCATAGATGGCACAAATGAGCTTGTCTTGCATGATGTTAGATACGTGCCGGGAATCAAGAAGAGTCTGCTTTCTGCTGGTCAGATGGATATGCATGGTTACAGCATCTTGTTTGAGAGAGGATCATGGAAAACGACTAAAGGCTCAAGGCTGATTGTAAAGGGCACAAAGAAAGGGACACTTTAGTGCATGCATGGAAAGGCCGTGTTGGGCAAGTTTATTGCATTGGCTAAAATTAACTCTCACATGGAGTTGTGGCACAACAGGCTTGGCCATATGAGCCAAAAGGGCCTTTCTAAACTTTGTACTTTGAACAAGCTTGATGCTAAAGGCACAAAGCTTGACTTTCGTAATGAATGTCAATATGGCAAGCAAGTAAAGCATTCTTATTACTCCGGTGTCTCTCGTAAATCTTGTGTGCTTGATCTTGTACATTCTGATGTATGTAGCATGCCTACTAAGTCTATGGGAGGTGCATGCTATTTTGTCTCCTTTGTTGATGATCATTCTAGAAAAATTTGGGTTTATTTGCTTAAGTCTAAGGATGAAGCCTTTGCTGCGTTTAATAAATTTCATGCATTTGTGACCACCCAAACAGGTAGAAAGCTAAAATGCTTGCGTACAGACAATGGGGGGAGTTCACGAGTGCTGAATTTAACAAATTTTGTCAAAATTTGGGCATTAAGAGGGAGCTTACTGTGCCATATAGCCCCTCTTCTAATGGTGTGGTTGAAAGATTCAACAGAACACTTTGTGAGAGGGTGAGATGCATGCTGTCCACAGCTAATCTCTCTCATGGATTTTGGGGAGAAGCTTTGAAATCTGCAGTCCATATATGCAATCGATCCCCTCACATGTCTTTGAAAGGTGACATCCCTGAAGAGGTTTGGTGTGGCAAGCCTGCTTCATATGATCACTTACGCATTTTTGGTTGCGAGGCTTTTGTGCATGTTAGACCCGAGTTGAGAAGCAAACTAGATGCCAAGTCCATTAAAGGCCTTTTCATGGGATATGGTGAAGAAGGCGAAATGGGTTACAGGATTTGGTTACCTCAGCTCAAAAGGGTTGTACACAACCGGGATGTTGTTTTTAATGAGGCAAGGCTGCTTCAAAACAATAGTGCCTCAAAGCATGACCATAAAAGGGTCAAATTTCACCATGACCAGCCACCTGTTAGGCCTATTTTTGACCCTCAGGATGCACCACATATGGCTGAAAATGTAGATGATCCAGTGGTGTTTGAGCCAGATGATGTTGGGCAGCATATTGAGGCTCCTGAAGGGCATTTGCAGCCACGAAACAATGCTGAAAATGATGTACAGCAGCCCATTGTTGATGATTTTATCATGCCACCTCATGTAAACCCATTGCCGGATAATGTGGATTATTGGGTGAGGCGGTCTACTCGTCAAAGACGGCCTGTGAGCAGATATGATCCCTCTTTGCATTACATTATGTTGACAGATGGGGGAGAGCCTCTTACGTATAAAGAGACAAACACATGTGAGCACAGCGACAAGTGGGAGCTTGCTATGCAGGAAGAGATTAAAGCTTTCCATGTTAATCATACTTGGGATTTGGTGGAATTGCCCAAAGGAAGGAAGGCTATTCCTAACAAATGGGTGTATAAAATCAAGACTGTTGATGCAAAACCCAAGTATAAGGCAAGGCTAGTTGCAAAGGCATATGTTCAAACCAAAGGCATAGACTTTCAGGAAGTGTTCTCTCCTGTTGTGAAGATGACGACTTTGCGTGTATTGTTTGCCATAGTGGCTGCTCTTGATTTGGAAATGGACCAAATGGATGTACATACCGCTTTCTTGCATGGTGATGTAGAGGAAGAGCTTTACATGAAGCAACCCGAGGGTTTTGTTATTCCTGGCAAGAAACATTTGGTATGTATGCTCAATAGAAGCTTGTATGGGCTGAAACAATCATGTAGACAATGGTACAAGAAGTTTGATCGCTTCATGCTTAAACATGGTTACAAAAGAAGCCATGCAGACCATTGTTTGTATACCAAACGTGATGAGGATGGCAGCCCTATCATTCTTGTGCTCTATGTTGATAGCTGCAAAGAAAAGAAGCATTGTTGATGCTCTTAAAGGGCAGCTGAAATCTGCATTTTCAATAAAAGACCTTGGGGCAGTTGAACATATACTTGGAGTGCGTGTTACAAGGCAAAGGGACCAGTCGCAAGAAAAGTACATTGAAAAGGTGCCGGACAGATTTAACATGGCTGAAGCAAAGCCTTTTGGTGAGCCATTACAGCCATATGTCAAAATCTCAAAGGATGATTGCCCCAAGTCAAGGAAAGAAGCCAATGACATGCAAAGTGTGCCTTATGCTTCAACTTGTGGTTCACTTATGTATGCTATGGTTGCTACTAAGCCTGACATAGCCCATGCAGTGGGAGTTGTGAACCGGTTTATGGCTAATCCAGGCAAGTTGCATTGGGATGCAGTGAAGTCCAATATGAGGTACTTGAAAGGGACTAAAAACAAATGCCTCTGCTATGGTAAAGGACCATTGGAGTTGAAGGGATTTTGTGATTCTGACATGGCTGGTAATGTGGACACACGGAAATCCACAAGTGGCTATGTGTTTACTCTTGCAGGAGGTGTTGTTTCATGGTGTTCTAGATTGCAAAAGATTGTTGCATTGTCTACCACTGAGGCTGAATATATTTCAGCCACTGAGGCTTCCAAAGAAGCCATTTGGTTAGCAGGTTTATGCAGTGAGTTTGGTTTGCCTGACAATGCACCTATGCTTGGTTGTGATAGCCAGATTGCCATATGTCTGACAAAGAATGCCATGTTTCATGCACGCACAAAGCATATTGATGTGCGGTATCACTTCATTCGAGAAGTGCTTGAGGATGGCCTTATTACATTGGTTAAGGTCCACAAAATCCAGCAGATGCTCTCACTAAGTGCTTATCCAAAGCACAACATCATCTATGCATACAGATGGTGGGAGTCACGTAGCTTAAAGGCGCCATTTATGCCTTTAAGTGGGAGGTTGTTGGGTTAAAGGCCCAAATGGCCCCCTTTGTGTATAGTTTTAAAGGTTATTAACCTTTGGCCAAGTTCACATTGAACTTGGCCACTAACTTTAAATTGGTCCTATACATTTTAATAAAGGGAATGTGAGTCAATTATTACTCACTCACTTATTCCCCCATCTATCGAGTAGCGCTCCCTCTCTCTCCCTCTTCGTTCTGCTAGCACCCTCCTTTCTGTTTGCACTCGCCCCTCTCCAAGGTGCACACCCTGCACATTTCCTCGTGCTCTTTCACTTGCACACACCGCTTCGCGCTCATCATCCTGAACCCTCCTGCCCAATTGCACGCATTCCCTCTTTCTCTCTCCCCATCTACTCAGTTGTCTGCTGCTCAAGAATGGATAGGTACAACCGTGCCAATGTGTGTCCAATCATGATACTGCGATAATTCCCAGGCTCCCTAAGGTCTCCTGATTTGAAGATAGGTACAATCGTAGATAGGCTCCAAGTATCAGACAAGCCCTCACACATGGCACGGTTAAACATAACTGCTAGAAGCTCTCCTAGGAGATCTCTGGCATGCATGAAATGCTCTCCCAGTCCTCATCCTGTCAATGGCCTTCTTCACCATCTCAGCGGTGAAAAAAGCATATAGTTCGCAAGGATGAGCAAGCTAGGTACATGTGGGTGAGATTGAGAGCAGAGATTGGCAGATATCTTTACATTGCTATTTGCTATTTTTCCCCAAGTACGTCAGTATATGCACCACCCAGAGGACAGTCCCCCTTCTCTATTTTGGATGATGACATATGGGAATTCTCTAGAGATGGTGACAATATCATTCTAGAGGACTTCAATGCTAGGATTGTCCATCATCAGACAGTATTTTATGATACTTCAGAGGAGATGCTGAGAGAGTTGGATGTTGCAGAGACGGGCCTATCCAGACTATCACAGGATGGGGAACATGGAAGGCACTTGATAGACATGGGGACTGCACATGGATTGGCCATCTTGAATGGCCTACAGAGATTTCCCGCTGCGGGAGGTTCACATGCTTTCCACATAGACATGGAGCCAGCACAGTGGATTATGTCATGGCACAACCGAGCCTCATATCTAGTATCCAGGATCTCAAAGTTGGGCCCAAACCTGTTGGGTGGCAATGGATCATGCTATTGTGTTGTTGACCATCTCCTTTTAGTTCAATGTAGCACACAGTCCACGGGTAGCAACCCCTACTCGCTACATCTTCACGCGGGAGACGGATTTTGTATACATAGACGGGATCTACAGACGCCTATGCAGTGAGGAGCCAAGGCGATCTCTGGAGGAGCTCACTACTATACTGACACAAACATTAGATGATGGCATGCCTCAAAACAGTTGGTATGATGAGGAATGCCGCCAAATTAGAGCTAGACTTCAGAGGGAAGTGCTTTTGGGGGACATCACTCACAGACAGTCACAGACTTACTTCGGTCGCCTAGTGCGGCGGAAGAAGAGGGCATTTTTGGCTTGACTAGAGCACGATCTATACCAGCTATTCTTGAGTCAAGACTCGCGTGAGGCTCTTTCATGAGCTGCCCCCCCCCCCCCCCCCCCCCCCCCCCCCCCCCTCCCCTTCTGCCATTACCTCTACAGAGACTTGGGGTCAGTACACATCATCTTTGTACACAGTTTCTAGATAGCCGCCCCTTCCCGACCCCCCCGATCCATGCCCACACATGGCTGCAACTCCTCCTTGAATAACACAGTCACTCGTCCTGCGCCCCACCCTCTGTGCTCTGATCGTGTCTCCTGTCTACGAGCTCTCTCCCATCTGTATCCACTAATGTGAGGCATAGACCGCCCATGGGCCTGATGTGTCTCAGAGTAGAAGATGATGTCTCTCCCGGTAAAACTCTCCTCAAAAGCACCCACATCAAGACGCATAGATCCATTACAATTCCAGGTAGCAACTTTGAGTGTGGTCCCATAGGTCTCACACCGTCATGTGGAGCGTGGCTCCAATATCACCACTCTTCCATCTCGGTAAAAGCAATCTTACCTTTTTCCCTTGCCGCTCTAATCTCTGGCATTACCTCCTGCATATGGGCGACCTGTGAGAGGGTAAGGTCATCCCCGAGAAAGATGCATGTCTTCTTAAGAGTTGGTCTCTTCTTCAAAAAGTCCTTTGCTTCCATGGAGGGAAAACGAAGGATGAGTGCCCGAGAGAGAGAGAGAGAGAGAGAGAGAGAGAGAGAGAGAGAGAGAGAGAGAGAGAGAGAGAGAGAGTTCAAAGGCTTCAAGACTCGAGAATTTTTATTTTCTGTGCATAACATCTGCAAGTCCGTCCATATAGCCACTTGCTCTTCCCCAACAATCTTGCGCCCATGTTTTGCAAACAAGGCATCACCTCGGGAGTCGGCTATAACTAACAAGGGCATGGGCAGGTAAGAGATCAAGGGCCCATATCAATCTTCAGTGCCCACATCAATTGGATGTCATAGGTCTTGTCGAGAAAGTAAGCTTGCATACTCTCATGTAAGTGAGGTTACTTTTACACTGCAGGTAATCAGTGTTAAAAAAAACCATTTTCCCAAACCTACAAAATTCCTTTTCTTGAATTTTCCAAGAGGAACTTTTAAAAACTTAGGTTTTTTATTTTATTTTTTAAACTAGTTTTCTCTCTTTTGGGGCGGAATTTCTCCTCTTGTGCTTGCCCTCAACCGGCATTTTGAAATCAAAAACGGTATAATATTATGCTGAGACACATCTTTCACAAGTTCTTGCTTGCCCCTTGTGTAACTGAGGTTACTTTTAAAATGCAGGTAGTCCAAGATTACCTTTGACTCGAGATTGCTTTGCCCTGGTAATCTCAGTCTAAAAGTAACCTCAATTACACGAGAGTACGTTTTAACCCAATACCCGGTACTGGGTTGTCCGAGATTACCATTGACTCGAGATTAGTTTGCCCAGGTAACCTCAGTTTAAGAGTACACGTGAGTACTTTTTAACCCAGTGCCTGGTACCCAAGGTTACCTTTGACTCGAGATTACTTTGCCCCAGGGCTGGTGAGAATTATGGCTCTTGTTCATCCCACCAATCAAGGCCAAAAACACTTTCCTAGCCCAAGAAAATAATGGCACACTTAAAATTCTTCCAGATTTTAGGTCAAATTTTGAAGCATTTGCCGGTATTTCCACTAACACTCGTGAAATTTTGCCCAGCTTTTTCTAGGCAAGCTTGGAATCTAGCCGGGCTTTTGTAATTTTAGCCAGTTAAAAATACATTAAACCCAAGGTTTTTACGAAGCACCAATGTCGGGAAATCCCTTTTGCTCGTTGTAAAGATGCAAATTGGATGTGCTAGTAGAATCTTCCACATTTGCAGAACTTTTGAACTATTTCCTTGTATGTTTTGTAGCTTTTCCTTCCCTTTAACATGATTTGAAACCGGTTGATCTGTATTTCCAACCGGATCCAGGTTAAGCTGAGGCAAACCTTCCTCAAATACTGCCACCAGCTCATGCCAAAGATATAACTAAGGCAAGCCATCATTGTAACTTCTCAGCTCTAAAATGTTTGAGCTGCCCCTGTAATAGTAACCCCTTGTGCTATCACCTTGTTTAGGCACATCGCTTCGCTTTGCTATCTTCACACACACACTTTTTTTTTTGGAAAATCGCTTTTGAATTACTAGTGGGAAACCTCAAAAGAGGAAAACCCACAGAGTATATCATATAAAAGAAATGTCCAAGTTCATAGTGAACGAAAGCATAGTCAAAACACATCTGAGGAAAGGGCATATGCAATGATGGGTCAATCTCCTGTAGAATGAAATGAAATGTTATATTAAACGTCTTCAAAAGGCCAAAATGACCTCTGAGACCAAACTGACACAATCTTGGTGGACCTAATACAATGTCTCGGCACAAAATATAAAATGAACATCAGTGTCCGAGGATGTCCCGCAGCCAGGCGGGTCCGAGGATAATTGCATCGGTCGCTGTAGAGAGAGACAATCATAAAGAGACCAATTTCTCGATTGCCAAATCGTCCACATGGTGAGTACTAGCAGAGCCCAATAAAAAAAGGTCTATACAATTTGAGAGCAGGAGCAAGAATGCTGAACAGCCAAAAATGTTCCCCAAATACAGAGAAGGAAACGAGCTCAAAGAAGCCCTGCAATACGATTCAGCAAATTGTGAGAGGCAATAGAATTCCATAATAGATGAGGAACCCTCTCAACAAATGCACCACAAAGTAACAAAGAGAGGATGTCACATGGCGCCTTGCCAAAAAAGGCACGACTATAAGAACTGCAAGCAAGCAGCACCATAGAAAAAGCCCACATTTTAAAGGCATCTCACTGCTCCATTTCTTCCTGAGTCCTATATTTTCAGCCATGACTTAGACCTGCACACTTTCCTCTCCTAGCCACACTGTGGGCTCTCCATTGCGACTCTCATCACCGCAGTCCTGGAACATCAAGAATGCTTTATCAAAGCAACAAGAGAAGAGCATATTAGTTCAATGCATCACAAAAGACTCCAAGAAAACCATGCATCTATCACATACTCATCCATCTGTTTTCTCAATTGGAAATGAATAAGCTATCAAATCAACCCATAGACCCATAGCCTAATACATGTGCAAAGTTCATCTCTAAATGACTACAAAATATATCCCCTTTGCACTAATCCTCTAAAACTTTTTTTTCCCCGAACTCACAAATTGTGAGTGATAAATATATTAGAAAACCAAAATAGGTTACATAGGAAGCCATGCTCCACCAGAGCCATGGCATCTGCCAACGACCATATCACGTACCACAGATACATCGGCTGAAAAAGGGGGCCACCCTGTAAACATGGACAACAGAAGAGAAGAAAGGCGGACTTGGGGTTGCACCGAGGAGTTAGCCCTGCCACAACACACCCCTTGACCACCAAGCCAATGCACATGGGACATAATGCCGAGCAGAGAAGCTTCTAAATTCTAAACTTTATTTCTCTCTTTCTTCCGTTTAAGTAAACTAACCATATTTGTCATGGTTCCCAAGACACGACCAACGTGGCTAATGACGTTGAGCTTTAGGTTCTGATCACCACTTGACTTTGAGTCAATATGGCTAGAATCGATCGATGTCCCTTCAATAGGGGTGACGAGCGATTCTGATTGTCTCACTTCTGCTGACGAGCTTCCCGATTCTTCGCCATCAGCCGGTTCGCTAGGCGCATTTGGTTCCTCTTGCATCTCATCCAGCTAGCTTCCCTTCTCTTCAGATACCTCTACGAGGGTCCGGTCTTGTTCATTGGCCTTGTGTCTTCTTCAGAGGGCTTGACCTCCCTGGTAACGCGCCTCCAAGTTGTCCTGACCATCTGATTGCAGGCAACATCCACCTCGTGCCAATCCGTAGCAAAATGCCCAATTCTTTGACATTTATAGCAGGCATTTGGAAATGGTGAGAATGCTAGCTCTTGTCGGAATATGCCAAAGCTCCCCATAATCAAATCAAGATACTTGGGGATCGGCTTACCCATGTTCCACAAAATGCATACCTTTAAGTCCAAGCCCGATCTACCCCGCTGCAGTTTCAGGATGAAGAGCACCCTGCCCAACATAGCAGCAACGGAGTCCACATAGTGGTTTAGCCAAAGAGGGAAACCCTTTAGCGTTACCCACACCAGGCAGAATTTTATGAGCTCTTCATTAAGACAGAACTCTGGCGACCAAGGCATCACTTATGCAAAGTAGGAAGCTCCCTAAAAATGCCGCCTTTCATAGCGAGTTCTTGTATCGTTTGTTCTGAGGCACACCTAGCCACATAAAAGCCTTTTCCCACCGCCGTAAAATGGCAGATCTCATTTCTGTTCTTACTTACTGCTATAGCCCACCCCCACAGGTTACGAGAATAAGAGACGAGGGCAAGAAGAAGAAGAAGAAGAAGAAGACAGTTTTAACATCGTAGGAAACTATCCCTAGAGACCTTAAAGATCTATTCGACGAGGAGAGTTGAACTCAAGACTTGTTATTCAAGAGGGAAATGGCATAACCAATCTACCACACTTGGGTGATAGAGAGAGGATACATACATGCACCCACGCATACACATGAAACACTTCCTATCCGGCTTCATTAAACAACCATCCACGTTGATGTTGTGGTTTTGGATTGCTGATGTTGTGATGGTTGCAATTTTCGTTAAGAACTACATGCATTGCAAAGTCTTCGCCCAAAGACTAGATCCTTTTTTTTTTTTCTTTTTTTTTTTGCAAAACTCACAATGGTGAGTGGGTTATATTATCAAAACCAAAAAAATACAACATTATGCCATGCTCATGTCGAGCCATGACCACTTAACAAGACCATAATTACATGGGTTAAAAGGGGTGCCACCCCATGACAGAGAAATAGGCCCTAGGGCCTACACCCTTACCAAGAAGGGTCACTCATCGCTGCGCCACAGGCCTTGTTCCATTTATCAGTGTTCATCCGTTTGCCAATGGAGATAATCACCTCCCTGCTTTCTTGAGTTATCTCTGTGAACCTAGCTGTTTCCATGGTATTTTCAAAGACTCCATAGTTTCTGGCCTTCGACCTGTTTGAAGTAGCAAAATCTAGCAATTTGAGTTACGATAAGGCAAAAGACTAGATCCTTATGCCATGCATCTTCTACATGGACTTTAATTCAGATCAAGATTTACTTTTTCTTTTCTAGCCCGCTCTTCAAAATAGCCAAATGTAACTGGAAGGAGTTTTTGAAATTCGTTAAAAGATTCTTATGGAGGAAGAACACTAAAGCCTTGTCGTCGTGGCAATGGGCAAAGTGGGAAGGTATCACTCGACAATTGGTCCAAGGTGGGGGGATTCTCAACCCTCCTGTTCATGTTGAGGCCCAATGTGCCAAGTTTGTGGTCTCAATCGCAAAACAAGACCAATCTTGGGCTATCATGACCAAGGATATGATAGACAAGCCAAAACTTTGCTCTGAAGGTGGTCAGTGGAAAGGGATCGAGGTGCACGACAAACTTTTCGCCCCTAGGTGGTCTAACCTGAGACTGAGTGGCATCACGAGAGAGCTGGTGTTGAAGTGCAATAGAGCAACAGGGGTACTAGAATAGGGTGAATTAACCAAATACTTCCATAACTCCATCTCCCACTGGTCCCCTTGGCTATCTAAAGCTGCTGGTGTTACCCTGAACCCTTATTGGAGAGAAACTCCAAGAAGGATGAATAATAAAGGACTCCAACGGCTGAACCATTTCTAGGATGGAAATAGCAAGTGCTGGAAATCCTCTGACCAGGTAGCTACCACAAGTGTTAATACACGAGGCTGATTGGTTCGCCCCTTTGAACAAGCAGTGGAAGAAACAATGGACGGAAACTCGATGGGTTGAGGTTACGAAGAATATTTGGAATCCACAGTGGCCTCAATTTATGAAAATATTTCTGTGGAAGGTCCTGTGGAGGGCTTTGCCAACAGGTGTCAAGATTCGGTCACGTGGTATCGGATTTGATGGGTGTTCAGGGTGCAAATTGGCTAGCAAAGACCTCGCCCATCTTTTCATGGAATGCCCGACGATTAGAGGCCTGGCAGGAAAGGTGTGCAAATGGATAAAAAGAACATGGAAGTTAGGAACGTGCAGGGACTAGGTGGGCCCCAGTTTCAGCGAAAGCGGGGCCGATTGCGTCAGGAGCTTCAGCGTTGCCTTGTGGGAGGAGAGATTGATCTCCTTATGCTTCAGGAGCACCATCTGTGTGAGAGCCGCATTCGGCGATGTGGTCAGATTTTGCGTGGACGATATGATACCTTTTGGTCAGTTGCTTTTGGACCTGGAGGCATCCAGGGTGGGGTATGTATGACTATTGCGGATTCATTGCAGCAGGCCATTGTGGGCAAAGGGATTATTGTGCCAGGCAAGGCTCAGTGGATTACTATGCAGGTTCAGGGTGGCCTTGTGGGCTTTCTGAACATCTATGCGCCCAATGTGGCAAGTGCTCGTGCAAAGTTTTGGTCACAGATTGTTGAGTCTTTGCCGCAAGCCGACCATTGGTGTGTAGGAGGGGACTTCAACATGTTGGAGGACCCTTCTGACAGGATTGGAGGCAGCCATGCTACTGTGCATGGAGTCGAGTTAGCAGCTTGGGAGAGGTTGTGTATGACTTTGAGGGTCTCGGATACATGGCAGCACTCTGGCTTTGTGAGGCCTCCAGACAGTCTTGCCTTCTCTAGATCGGACCGCAGAGTGGGAGGAGTGAATCTATCGCGGATAGATCACTTCTACACTAGTGACCACTTCAGTGACTTGGGGGGATCAGTGGGCATCCTAGTAGGGACTTCCTTCTCGGACCATGCACCAGTGATCCTCACAGTGGTGGCAGACAGGCAGAGGAGTGGGAGCACGATGCTTCGCATCCCAGAGCGGGTCTTGTTGGACTCAGCACTCAGAGAGAGGGTAGAGGCTCTCTGGACAGAGGGCATGGACAGCCAGGTTCCACCTGCAAACAGAGTGGCCTTAGGCCTAGCTCAGCTAAGCCACTTTTTTCTTCATGAGTCTCTGGCTCGCCGGGCTGCAGCGAGAGAGGAGGAGCAGCGTCTCAGACGAGGCATTGCTTCACTACAAAGGATGCAGGAGCAGCATCCAGACAGTCCATGGTTGGAGGAGCAGTTACAGCAGGCTCGACAGGAGCTTGCTAGCACAGAGGAGAGGCGTCATGAGTTTGCCTTCCACCAACAGGCATCTCAGTGGACTCAGGTGGGTGACAGAGTGACTGGGGCTTTTTTTGAGACAGTGGGACCTCGGCACTCGCATGCCAAGGTCAATCAGTTGAGGAGACCCGATGGGTCAGTTGCTTGTGAGCCCGAGGATATGCGTGCAGTTGCTACTGACTTTTACCGTGATTTATTGTCAGCTGAGGCCCAGTCAGAGCGGCAGGATGCATGCAGGGAGCAGGTTTGGGCACAGATGCCTTGTCTTGTGACAGAGAAGATGCGCCAAAGGCTAGAGATGCCACTTCAGCTTGAGGAGCTGCACACGGCTCTTAGGGCCCTTCCTCGTGGTAGCTGTCCAGGTGAGGATGGGTTGACTCCCAGCTTTTTCTTGGAGTATTGGGACCTGCTTGGCCCAGATCTTTGTAGTGCCTTTCAGTACATTTTGCACACAGGAGTGATGCCTGATAGCATGAGTGAGGGCCTGATCTACCTCATTCCTAAGGAGGGTGGCTCCTTGGATGAGATTCGACAGTGGTGCCCCATCACCATCCTCAACTCAGCCTACAAAATTCTTGCCAAGGCTCTGAGTTTGAGAATTCAACCACTTTTGGAGAGCCTTATACATGGGACTCAGACAGGTTTTGTCAAGGAACGCAATATCCTTGACAACATCTTCACTTTCTGGGAGGCTTCTGCCCTGGCACGGCTCCTTAGGGAGGACCTTGTGATTCTTCTTCTCGATTTTGAGAAGGCATATGACAAAGTTGACTGGGACTTTCTAGAGGGCACTCTACGCAGGATGGGCTTCTCAGATGCTTGGATCAGAGGGGTGTCAGCTTTGTACAGACAGGCTCACAGTCAGGTGCTTTTGGCAGGAGGTAGAGGTGAGCGCTTCATGCTCACACGCTCAATCAGACAGGGTTGTCCTCTTGCCCCCTTTCTCTTTCCATTCTATGCGGAGGCGATGAGCAGATTTTTGGTGTCACACCAGGTTGGTCTGCGGGGCTTAGCACTCCCTATTCGGGGAGATGAGCTACTGGACGCTGAGTTTGCCGATGACTCAGCCTTGTACTTAGAGGGCCAGGAGGCCAATCTGCACAGATGTGAGCAGGCTCTAGAGACCTTCTGTTGTGCATCGGGCGCACTGATCAACTGGAGAAAGACAGTGGCTTTCTCGGTTGGTAGTGCTCCTGTGCCATATTAGATGCCACGCGAGGGTTTCAGGTGGATTCCCCCAGGGACTGCAGTTCGGTACCTGGGTTGTCAGGTTGGTTTGGACTTGTCCCCCGAGCAGCAGATTGCTCCTCTTCTCCTGTCCATCAGGAGAAAGCTGTTACATTGGAGCTCAGCACGACTTTCGCTGGCTGGTATAGTAGTAGTTGCCAACCAGGTGTTGTTGGCGACTATGTGGTACATCACTTCTTGTTGGATCTTCTCGAGTTCTTGTATCAGCCAGGTAGAGAGGCTATTCAGGAACTTCCTTTGGTCAAGTCGTGACACTCAAATTGCCCGAGCCAAGGTGGCTTGGTCGGTCATCACACTTCCTTGTTCTCAGGGAGGGCTTGGGATCAATGATCCAGCACAACAGAGCAGAGCCCTTCTTGGGAAGTTCGTAGTCAGAGGACTTCTACCAGGAGAGGAGCCCTGGAAGGAGTTCTTGCTGCAGAGGCTTCGTGCCAGGGTGCCTTAGTTAGGAGGCCCTTGGCAACCTTCGACCAGATGGATCTTTACAGAGTTGCGCCGAGTTGGTTTGAGCAGGAGACTGGAGGACCGCTTCGCTGTGAGTTTGCTCCGATCTTGGGAGCTGTTACGGCGTGGACTACAGCAGAGACAGCCGACATGCACGGAGGAGCGCCTACGGCAGCCCCTCATCTAGAACCCCATGGTTAGCACTCAGAGAGGCCACTTGGTTGGTAGTCGGCCTCATGTTTCTTGGGGTTCCGTGGCAGCAAGTCAAGCGCGCTCTCTAGGTGACTGACTAGAGTTCACAGGTTTGTCAGAGGAGGTGCAGGGTTTCCACCTACAGGGTATGAGAGGGGTGCAGAGCATGTGTCAAGACATCACAGAGTCAGTTCCAATTGAGTGGCTCACGCCTCTCGAGCCAGTAGCACCCAGATGGATGGGAGCCTTCACACGACTGGAGGTTCTCATTTCAGTCAGGGCTTGCTCAGAGTCTGTCTCAGCCCTATTCTTCGAGCTTCAGGGTGGGGGACGACTACAGCGAGTTGCAGTAGAGGCCCCGCAGGTAGCAGAGTGTTGTTTTCAGAGGATCCGAGTAGTGGGCATCTGTGGGAGGACCTGCGTCATAGACCCTGACCCAGCAGTTCTTGAGACAGGACACTGGAGGCTATGGGCTTGGGAGTATTGTCTGCTTGCACGAGTACAGTGGGATCCTGGTGAGTGGCTATGGAGGGACCCCTTCTCTTCTGCAGACCACCCAGGAGTCCCTTTCTTTCAATACACTGTTCGACTGGGACGTCATATACTAGCAGCACAAAGAGAGGCCCTCCCCGCTGCAGTACGTCATTGGCAAGAGGAGGGTCTCACAATCGAGTTCTTGGCAGACTTTTGGGAGAGGTTGTGGGACTCCAGACAACCGAGGCGAGTCACCTTGTTTCAGTGGCTGGTCGCACATAGAGACACAGCAGTAGGGAGCTGGCTAGTGCATAGTGGTCTCTCGGTCACATGTGCAGCTTGTGACCATTTGGTGGAGAGTCAGCGTCACTGTCTTTGGGACTGTCCCTCGGCCCAACAAGTGTGGCTACGAGTTCTTCGGCTGATGCCTGCTCTCTCCACGGCTCGACAGTACACTTGGCGGGCAGCGGCTTGGTCCACCCTCACGGGCCCGGCACTTCAGTTTGAGCTATCTTCCACCAGCAGGATGATAGTGATACAGGGGGGGCGTCCTACACTCCAGCCTGCTACAGAGCTTACTCCACAGGAGTGGTGCAGTGAGAGAGAGGAGTGTTGGGAGCTCATCAGTAGCCAGACACTTTGGTTCATCTGGCGGGCCCGCTGTTTCCGCACCTTTGAGGCTCACCCTGTGCCACCAGCAGAGACTGTTCGTGACTTTTGGCTAGAGCTGATCCATACTCTCAGAGGACAACTTGAGGGACTACAGGCAGCTCCAACCGCATGCGGGAGTGCCGCGAGGCTTTCCTTCGACTCTGGCGCCCTCGGCCTTTCTAGACCATTGTCCAGGGGGTGCTCAGATGGCACTACTGTCCACCTATGTGGCTCTTCCCTCCTCCCATCTCTTGATTTAGCCTCATTGTATATATGTTGTTTTTTCATTGGGAGTCTCCCCATCATGCTTGTTGTAGCCCTCTCTTGCAAAAAAAAAAAAAAGATTTAGTTTTTCTAGTTGGCACGTGCGCGTACTATGCACTTAGCATCATAAACAAACATGTGGATTGTTATACTTGTTAAGGCTAACGAGAGGTCCTTGTTTAGAAAGAAAGCTCTACCACACTCTTTTTTTTTTTTTAATGCTCAATTGAGCTTGCAGTAATCACAAACTGATACACATGGCCCGAGCATATCCTTTCACAGGGTTATCCCGAAAAAGAATACATCCTAGGAGGACGGACACCCCCGACTAGCCTTACTTACTCAGCTTGCATTTTGGTTCCTATTACATTAGGGTTTCCACCAACCATAGTAACAAGGAATGGCCGTTTTCAGGTCTCAATTCCCCGTTCCCATTCTAAGTTCCCGTTTTGAATCCCCGTTCCATGATTCAAACGTGAGTGCCCGTAAAACAGGGAATGGCATTTTGTGGCAGTTGCCGTTCCACGTTCCCCGTTCCGGTTTCCAGTTGCTGGTAACTATGCCACCAACATGTATCCAAAATAACATTTGAATCAAGAGGATCTTCAAAAAGTAACGCATTCCAAGACTGCCACATAGCTCTTAAAACAGTAGCTCTTACTATGCATAAGTCAGTTAAAAGGTCAAGATTGTCAATGCGTCTTGATCCCATAACAAGGTCGCGTCTATAGAATGGGGTTTCCAAATGAGAAAAGACCCTCTTGCAGATTGAGCCCGGGAACACTATGACTTTCGCACCAGAAACTCATTTTTTGAAGAAATTAACACTCACCAAAGCCCATGTTAGTGAATAAATCTCTGAATGTGCATGCATGAAGAGAGAGAGAGAGAGAGAGGACACTTAAAAAGGAAAACTTGCAAGTCATAGAATCATGTTAGTAAATGAATCTTCGAATGGCTTCCAAAAACATAAATCAAATACAAACATGTAGTAGAGTGCAAGAAAACTCTTTAAGGAGAAGAAAACTCAATGTGCATGCACTCTAGACAACGTCTTTACATAGAGTCTAGAATGTTATACAGGATTTTATTTTTTAATAAAAGGTTCTTCTTTTTTGGGCATTGTAGATATCTACTTATTCATACTCTTTTGAAAAGCAAGATGGTTTTCTATACCTTCATACTCATTCTTCATCACAAGAGATCATTTTTCATGGGAACCTTTGATGTGATGAACGATACTCAGTCTGTTTAATAAGACTCTATGTCTTGCAAATTTTCCTTTCTTGGTGTCCTCTCTCTCTCTCTCTCTCTCTCTCTCTCTCTCTCTCTCTCTCTCTCTCTCTCTCTCTCTCTCTCTCACAGAGATAGATCTACGAGGTTTCTTGGAATTGTTCATGGGACAGCCTCCTCCTCCTCGGATTTAGTTAGATATCGGGGGGCTTGCCACACCCCATCCGGTTTCTGGTCACCCCAAACTGGCCACAACCTGTTGACTAAAATAAGTCAACACATAGCCGACGCAGCATCGAAACCTGCATCGATACTTTCGGAGGCTGCATCTCTACCACTGCACTACACACACGCTCATACCTGCATGAGCCAAGCAACTCGCTACAGCTTGAACACACACACACACTTTTTTTTGTAAATCAATTTGATTTATCTATCTGTGGGAAACCTCAAAGAGAGGAAAACCTATCAAAAAGATGTACAAGAAAAGGAACACAAAAGTGTTCGGCTGTACAAAATAGCTAAAAGCATTCATAAGTAAGCTGATGTATCTCTGCCGTGATATCACCAACTTCCAAGGCGAACCGCAAAGACTGTCTAAGAAAGAAGCTTGAAGAAAGGTAGAGAATCTATATGAATGTGATGGAACATATAGCCATTACGCTGTCGCCACACGCTCCAATACGCCCAAAACCTGACCCACATGAAGAAGACTGCAAAGCACTGCAATGCCGGTGAGAAGATACCAAAAACCCAAAACCGATTATGGAAGACCGTCATGGGAAAATGTAGCCGCATACACGCAGCTATCCGACGAAGGAAATCTCGAGTAACACAGCAATCCCACAAGAGGTGAAAAACATCTCTTCGGCAGATAAGCAACGGACACATGATGAAGGGCGGATACAATGCATCCTAAGAAAGGTACCCATAGGGAGCACACCAAGTAAACACCGCCAAAGAAACAGGCGCTCCTTCAACGGCAAATGGCTTTTCCATAATGCAGATATAAGCCTTCGCCACCAAATATCTGATTTATGCATGTGCCAAATAGCGTTGCAATGATCAGCAAGCCATGGATGAGGCAGAAGAAGAGCATATGCCCGGCCGGAAGAAATATCTTGAAAAGGCAAGCTTCCAGTCAGACATGCGATTACCATCAGCCAAAGGTGAAACGGGCAAAAAACCTATCAACATTTGTTGTAATTCTCTCCAAAACTGGCGACAGTGCATGCCCAATCCAAAACGGCGAGCGGCAAATGGAAACTCGAAAGTGAAACCAGCTGCATCCACCACATCCTCGACCACTCGAATGCCACGGCAAGAGAGGAAATACGCCTAGCGAGGCGAGCGGTCGACCAAAGTAAGAGAAAAATCCCGGCTCCAATGAAGGCTCTCCGCGCGAAGTGAATTTCCTTCCCTCTGAGCATTCCACGATAGATAAATTGTAACCTGTTTCCATGGAGAAAGCAAGGTGGAAGAAAGTGGGCATCCAGGAATATGACCATCCATCTTACCAAATACTGCTTCCCAAATGGATGATTGCCAGTGACCAAATGATGATGTAACCACATGCTGACTAAGTGTGCAAACATAAGAGTCCAAGGCTGAGATTGTTGTGTAAGTGTAGGCAAAAGCATAGCCTTCCTAGCAAGGACATGCCTACGTAGGTCCAAAATATTCAGACCGCCAAAGCGCTTTGGTGTACAAAGTTTTGCCATTGACATCAGACGCAGACCTTTTTTGTGAGCATGCGTTCACCACAAATGAGACAAAATGGCCGACATGAGAGAATCAATACAATGGCGAGG
Organism: Adiantum capillus-veneris; assembly: GCF_014529385.1. NCBI lineage: Eukaryota > Viridiplantae > Streptophyta > Polypodiopsida > Polypodiales > Pteridaceae > Adiantum > Adiantum capillus-veneris. Next base: position 46,224,060 of record NC_140939.1, read on the forward strand.
CCAATGCAACAATGGCAAAAAGAACTTAACATATGCCATGAGGATACTCTGAACAATTTGCAGGCGAACTTGCAGTGGCCAGGTAGAAAGCTTCCAGTAATGCAATTCAACATTCAAGCGATTTATAACCCAATCCACTTTCTGCGTGTGAGTAACATTCCATCCAATTGGATAACTCGAATGCCTGGTGCCTGGTGATTACATTCGGAGACACACACACACACACACACACACACACACACACAAAATACATGCATGATATAGGAACAAGTTAATCACTTATGACAAGGCATTGGTTACAAACAGTAGTCAGTACAACCAAACTTGAGTGAGGAAAGATTCCTCACCTTCTCTTGTGTAGAAGCGAGTGTCCGCTGGATCTTGATGGATAGAGAGGGACCTTGATTCTTATAAGAGATGCAGAAAGCTCTGTGTGCACATTACACGTTTACGTTTAGAACAAATTTTGACACAGCTTTAAACATATAAAATGAAAGAATTCATTCACGTGCATACTCACCTTGGGGAAGCTGCTTGCATGCAAGTGCAATTATTAGAAGCTCAAAGGAAGCACAGATGATATGTGGCTCAACAAACCGACTACATGGGAGGGTGGGAAACAGGGAAAAAGAAGGGAACTAAAACAATTCCGGGGGGAACAAACCAGAAATGAAAGTAAATATCGGGTCGCCCGTGAGGGGGGTGGGAGATTCCATGCACAGAGTCGCACCCAAGTGCCATTCGACGCAGAGAAGACCAGGTCAACAGGGGCCAACGCGCGTGTTTTGCTGAGATTGGCTCAGGTACTCCTACATGGAAGGACGGCTCCCATTTTCGAAGTGCTAGTGGGGTTACTAACAGCACTCGAATTCGGGATTTCAATAGGAGATATCCTCCTATTTACAAATATCCTCCCCCTACTCCCCCCCGGTGTGAACCAGCTCTAAACCTCCAATAGCAAGACACCTAAGATGGTTGCGCACTATTTCATGCATGAAGGGGCGCAATCAGAGCTCGCCATCACAACTAAAACAAAACAAAAACAAGGGCACATTAGAAGCTGGGGAAAGGGGAGTAGAGGGACGTTTGGCTAGCAAGGCTCGAACAGGAGATCACGCAATTAAAAATATGCTCTTGATTCAGCTAACCAATCCACCACTCATCTTCAAATGCACTTGGACCGGTCCCCTTATTGGTCCCTTTACCCTAGATATTGAAAAGAGTATAAAAGGTCCTCTTTGAGCCTCAACGTTGAAGGGCACAGGTTCTTGAATGAACCCCACGTGGTAGGTTTGGCGGCAAAGAACCAAGGCACGTTTGATGGGTCCAAAGTTTACTTTTTGCATCTGAGTTTACTTTTACCTGGGGCGGTTTACCCACGTGGGCATGTGGTTAGAGCATCATCCTACTTGTGGGGAGATCATAGGTTCAAAACCCGGATTGTGAGGCGACATGGTCAACCTCGTTGACTTGTTGAGGATGCTTGCTCGCCTAGAGATTCACACTGGCCTCTATCCACTGTCGATCACCGCTTAGGGCCATCAAAGAATCTGTGGGCTTAAGTGTCATGCTTCTCAATGATGTACTTATGTTATATTTATTGAGAAGGAAATGCACTTAATTTGTCTTAAAGAAATTTAGATACGGAAGGTTATTGTCTAAAATATTACACAATTGATACATGAGCAAAGACAACATGTTGTCCATGCACACAAGGTGAAGACATTATGCAAAGAGATGCTCCTAATAACTCTAGATATACACTAAGTAATGATAATCCATCCAAGAGTACTCAAATGCTTGTGAAACAATCGGTTCCTCTTCTAAAACTTGTTGCATTGAGAAAGTAAACTCGAGTTTGTAGGCCACCTAAACGTTTTTTGCTTTAGCATGGACTATGTTACCTTGACAGATTACAAAGAGCCTTTCCACTATGACCAAGCTTATGTATGCAATGGCAAGCTTAAGTGAGAGAGAGAGTGCTATGACATGAAAAGGGATCCTTTAATAATCAAACTTTATACTTAATACCTTTTCTCCAAAAGGAAGAATGCTTTATCATGTGCATGGGTCTGCAACTTGAAGATCACTAGGAAGCCTAATTATCAGGCTAGATTGTTCTTGTCAACAGATTCAAGCAGAATCAAGGCATAGATCTTGACAATATATTTTCTTCGTGATATTTTCAAGGAGAATCAAGGCATATATATTTATGTCCATCATATACATATTTATTGCTTTGTTACCAAAACTACATTCTTACATAGTAATATTTGTGAGGACAATTTACTTGCAACAAGCAAAGGGAATATATGAGAAAGGGGGAAAAAAAAGGGAGCAAGCTTTAAAGAAGCAAAGAAGCCGGCATGGGTTAGAGTAGGCAATAACGATGCATTCATGATCATTATTGCCTCACAAAGAAAGGTACATGTGGTAGTCTTTTTATTTTGGTCCTTTGTGGAGTATATGCTCATTTATCAAGAATTCAAATAGAAGCATTGAAGAAAAAGTTACATGAGAACTTTGACTTGAAGGATAGTGATAATCAAACCATATTCTTGATATGGGCGTTATGAAAGACAAAAGTCTTCTTTCTTTTAAGAAGAGTGGGTAGGTGAAAACTAGTTCTTTGTTGTGTTGTATGTGCTACAGACGAACAAGAATCTACTCTCTTTGTAGTAATCATAAATTGTGATCTTGAAATCATCGTTAAAAATCAAAAGAAAAAGAAAACACAATGGTCAAAGGGGTGAGGTCTTTAGTGCACTTAAATTACCATAGAATGAGGTGCAACAAATCTTTGGTGTAATGGAAGTGGCCTATGACTTTGAGAGTAGCGGAATTAGGGAAATTAGAGAAAGCATTTTTGTGATATTACTTTGTGAGCATAGAGGGTGAACTTAATTGATGGTAGCAACATAAACATAGTGCTTAAGTAACTTGGCATGAACAATACTTTTGCAACAGAGAGAGTTTAGAGAACTTGACAACAGTTGAAGACCGGATTTATGTGGAGCCAGTCCCCCCTCCAATAGGCATTTGTATTATAGATTCTCCCATCAAGAGAGACTTGGTACAATACAATCTTTGTGTTCCTTGTGACCTAGGTGATGCAATGAATATGGAAAGCTTCATGCATCACGAGCATAGCATAAACTTTGAGGAAAGCATTAACTATCCCAAGCCTTGGTCCCAAGGCCTCAAACACATTCGAAGGTGGAGAGAGCTAGCGAGGAATGAGGGTAGGGAAGAGGAAGAAGAAACATTGCATAGGAGAAATAATTAGTTCCTCACTTATCATCACTCTTCTTGCTAGCATACATAATAGCAAGTAATAAAGATGGAGAAGATGGCAAGCTTAAGCATTGAAGCATAGCTCTTGGTTGGATTTGCATTCCATAGCCAAGAGTGTTGGTGTAGGCTCTCAGCTTCTCTACTAGCTTGGAGAAGGAGATGGAGCTCTTGTTCTTTGCACTTTACACAATGAGAGTGTGTGTTAGTGTGTGTGGGTGAGTATAGCCCCCAAGCTAGCCCCCTTCTTGATTTGGTCGATTCCCCCTTGTAGCTTAAGCTTGAAGCTCATTGGACCTCTACAAGACTGGCCAATCACATGCAGGATGCATTACAAGCAACAAGGGTAGTCTTGGGACAAGTGTCCCCCTTTCCCCTTTGAGAGAAAGGACTTGATAAATGCAAAAACAATTAATTAGATCTACTAAATTATTATTGGACCCCTTGGGAGGTTAACCAATAGGCTTTAGGCACACCATGAGGGCAACATGAGAAGGAACTTGACAAGTGTCATATATGCTTTTTTTGTACCAAACTTGCGTTGTGTGAGGGTGTGTGTGTTCTCTCTCATCCCCTATATGCTTTTTTTGTACCAAACTTGCGTTGTGTGTGTGTGTGTACCAAACTTGCATTGTGTGAGGGTGTGTGTGTTCTTTCCCCTTTGAGAGAAAGGACTTGATAAATGCAAAAACAATTAATTAGATCTACTAAATTATTATTGGACCCCTTGGGAGGTTAACCAATAGGCTTTAGGCACACCATTAGGGCAACATGAGAAGGAACTTGACAAGTGTCCTATATGCTTTTTTTGTACCAAACTTGCGTTGTGTGAGGGTGTGTGTGTTCTCTCTCATCCCCTAGCTTTAGGGATCGCCCCCTCTCTTGTAGGGATGGGATTTGACTTTTTTAACACCTAAACCTCAAGCACCTTAGTCAGCAAGCATGACAAAGCACCTCACGCTTGGGTAGTGTTCCCACAGGCACCTCAAGCTCCCTAGTCGGCAAGCATGACAAGCACCTCAAGAATCTTAGTTAGCAAGCACGACAAACACCTCAAGCACCTTAGTCATCAAGTACGACAAGCACCTCAAGAACCTTAGTCATCAAGCACGACAAGCACCTCAAGCTTGGTCCGGATTCCCACCTTAAGCTCAACCCTAGCTTACCTAAGGTCAAAGGACTTTTTAACACTAACCTTTGGAGGTCTTCAATGAAGCTAATTCTAAGGTCTTTAAGCTCCATTGGCTAGCCTTGTTCTTTGACAGACCATCTCTCATTTGGCCCCCTTTACCATTGGCCCTGTGTTGAGATAGATATGTAAGCACTTGTCTATATTCTAACCCTTGTTCCCGTTTATTCTCCCATATTAAATGATCACTTTAATGTGAGAAAATCATTTGGGTTGGTAAGATATAAGATTTTTATGATATTTGGCATGAGAGATTTGATCATGTTGGTATTACATTGTTAAAAGAGATGCAATAGGATAGTATGGTTGCACGTATGTCTACAATTTGAAATATGCATGAAGCATGAGGCACTTTGTATAATGGGAAAGCAACAAAAAAAGGCATACAAGAGAGTAACAGTAGAGATGACATGTTGTGATTGCACTTTAGTAGAGATGGCACATTGTATGCTCAAAGCCAGCAAGATACAAAGTCTTCCATCTCATGTGAAGACACAACTCACCATGTGCTAGGTCAAATTTAGATAAAATTTGAGGAGGATGAGCCATAGGAAAATTCACAACTAGAGTGGGCTTGAGACTACAATCCTTGTGTTACTCTCAAGGTAGCAATATATTATTTATGAAGGTTAGGGAAAATAGAGGAGCAAAAAAGTGCCTCTAAACACATGATCAATATGGCTCTAATGGGCTGAGATCATGGGATCTATAAAGGAACCAACATCTTTGGAGGAGTCACTAGACTAGCCAACAAAGGAGAAGGTAATCGACACAAGGTGGATTTGAAAAGACAAGTACAAGGCTAATGGGTTATTGCAAAAGTACATAGCAAGTTTAGTGGAATATTAAGGCTTTTCACAAATTGAAGGTTTTGATGTTGGTGCTCACATGACCACTATTTGCATAGTACTTTCAATGGTTGCTACTAAGCATGGGTCTATTTTTCAAATAGATGTGAAATCATGTTTTGTGAATGAAGATCTCAAGGAGGAGGTTATATGTAGCTCAGTTGTTGTTAGGGCTTGAGTTTTCTCATTTAGAAAATATGGCTTGTAAATTGGCAAGGCTTTGTATGGCTAGAAAAAGGCAACAAGAGCATGGTATGAAAGAATATATCATTTTTTTCAAAAAGCTCAAATTTAGAAGAAGTGCTTCTAATTCAAATTTTTATGTGCTAAGGAAGAATGATATCTATATCATTGTTATCTTGTATGTAAATGACTTGATTCTTACGGAAGATCATAAAATTTCATTGGTTAGACTCTCCAAAGTTTATGTTCAGAGTTTGAGATGATAGACTTGGGGCTTCTACATTATTTCTTGGGAATTGTGTTAGGTAAACATGGGGAGATGGAGAGGAGGAGACCATGAGCAAGAGAAGAGAAGGAGAGAGTTGACAGAGATCCTTACAAAAACTAAAAACATCTATATAACAAATGAACATTATAATACCCCATATTTTGTCAATTTCTTACTAGAGGGAGGGAACACATTGTGCAAGAAAGATAGCAAGCAAGTGGAAAATTGTAGGATCTAGAGTTTCTACAACCGCCACAAGAGATATCCTGTGGACTTCTTCTCTCAAAAAATAAAAAAATCAAATAGAAAAAACTAGGCATATATTGCACAAATAAAAATCAAAGAGTTTTCTCCCCTCTGATATTCTCTTTGGCATCTAAAGAAAATTTGTGTAATTCTTTTGCACATAAGGGTTCAAACATTGTATGTGTCTTTGATACGAGTTTAGTGGCCCTTTCTTTTGCCACTTTTTTAGATAAATCCCTGTTAGATAAGTCTAAAACCTCACAAGCACTGGAGCCAAATGTGCTCACCAATGTAGGATTCTCTTTACACCTACCCACAGACAATGCTACCTATACCACACTTGTGCAATAGTAAATGACATAAGTGCCAAGACAACTAATCACACTTAGCTAGGCTATATGGTCCGGGTGTACTCAAGAAGGTTAAAATGATAATTTTGAGGCATGGTTTGAGGGAGGGTGTTGAGACATCAAACTCGACACTATGATCAATATACTAGGCTTGCTAGCTCTAGTCTATGGGAAAGTCCCCTAAGCATACATATTCGCATGGAATCATGTCTTAGGTCATCATCTATATGCATCACCAATGTAGGATTCTCTTTACACCTACCCACAGATAGTGCTACCTATACCACACTTGTGCAATAGTAAATGACATAAGTGCCTAGAGAACCAATCACACTTAGCTAGGCTATATGGTCCGGGTGTACTCAGGAAGGTTAGAATGACGATTTTGAGGCATGGTTTGAGGGAGGGTGTTGAGACATAAAACTCGACAATATGGCCAATATACTAGGCTTGCTAGCTCTAGTCTATGGGAAAGTCCCCTAAGCATACACATTCACATGGCATCATGGCTTAGGTCATCATCTATATGCATCATTTCTTTGATAGTAGCTCTTGTGTATATATACTCTCACTTTCATAATGAAATGATCAAATTTTCTTTGCTCATTCTTCTCTCTTGTCGATCCTCATCTCAACTATATAGAGGTCACTGGTGAAGGTTGCATGTGTTTGGACATCAAATTTATGCAAAAGTCACTTCTTGGTGCAAAAACGGGACAACTACTTGTGCTACTTGGAATTTATCAAAAGTACAACCACGTTTAAGTTTGGTAAAAGCTGTGGAAAAACTAGGTGAAAAAATTGGGCAAAAATAAATAATTGTGATAATTAACTTTTGGCCAAATTTTAACTTTTTTTTGTATCAACTTTGACATACTATGTTCATACAAATCATAAATAGTGTCCTTTTCAAGTTTCATCAGGTTTGGAACACAAAATCAAGTATGAACATAGAAATCGGGATTGAAGTGCCTAATCTGGAGACACCTCAAAAGTGTTCCAAATTGAACTCACATTTTCTAGGGGATAACTCAACATCGGAAACAAGTGTGTAGGGTTAGAGCTCTCATTGTAAGAAAAGTACACAATTGTGAGTATTAACATTTCTTCATAGCAGGCACTCCTCACGTGATAGTTGTGTTGCCATAGCAGTGTACATCATGTGGGTTAAGTTTGAGCCAAAACAAAAAAAAACTTATAAGCAAAACAAACTCTTGGGACCTTGTAGAGAAGATTGCAAACTTTTTTTTTTTAAAAACCCCTATTTTTCTTGAAAATCATATAGCACGCACAAACTTGTTTTGTAAAGTAAGTAAAATTGCAATGGTTTGGAAGGAAAATTCCTTCAATTTCACATAAGAGAATTCAATACTGCTAAAGGAGATTTTAGTTTTGTAGATTTGGTGTAGTTGGAGTTACCACTAAAGCAATAAGAAGTGAACAATCATATTGGAAGGTTAAGAGTCTTAGCGTGAACATTATAACCTTGTCATCCTCGTATCGTTATGAACCTTAGACATGGACGAGTGTTAGGAAAATGGGGTTCTATAAGAGATCCAGAGAGTAGATCTTCTAGCAAAGGGAGTACTAATCAAGGAGATTGACCATTGTTGAAGAAGTCATGAATACCTTCTTAGACATGAGCTCAAAAATGGCTTCCATGTCATCTCAGTCTCAGTCTTGTGTAGGGACCACCATGAGATTTAAATAGGTTTTGACTCATCATATGCAGAATGGGCATGGGGCTAGAATCTACCTAGACACTAATGAAGAATATGTGGTAATGATTGATAACTATGATATAATGTTTGAGAAAGAAGTCAAAATAAATAGAAAAGGGAACCCATACATGGATCAAAAGGGGACTAAATATGTGAAGATATAAAATTCTAACAACGTGGATATTTGAGGAAGAAGTCAAAACAAGCAAATGAGGAGGTGTCCAAGGATCAACAAGGGACTATGTACATGAAGATATAAAATCCTAACAACATGGATATTGAGGAATAAGTAAAAACATCACAAGCTTCTATAGATGATATAATTTTAGCAACCTCCTCCTCTAGGACTTGATGGGTATGTCTTGGAAAAGTCACAAATGTGGAGACTGATCAAGACAAACAATGAGATCATAGGGGTGTACTATTGGGAGAAGGGTCCAAATTCCACAACTTTTATAGATTAGTAATTCTAAACCCAATACACTCTAGGAGAGCAAGATTATTTATGTCTTTGGGCAAGAAGAGCCTTCCATATTTCCACATTACAAGCTCCAAGATAAGTATAATAATAACGTCCATATGATGCCCAAGCTAGACATTGAACAATCTATGTACAAAGGATACTCAGTTAGAGATTGGATGCCAAACAAGAAAAATGTGGATCTACAACAAACTCCATAATGATTCAAGTGTATGAACATTTCAAAATAATTTACACCCAGATGAGATCAAGAATTTTATTCCAAATAATTTGATAAATGTGGAAAATAACAATCAAAACAAACAAGGTGACTATCAGACCAATAGGGGCTCAAGGGAGTCCAAACTTAATGATACATTGTTCCAAGACTTGCAAACGGGAAATTTAGTCCCTACAAGAGTTGGAGTGGACCATTCAAGGAGAGTTAGATCAATTGATTAGATATGAGTGAAGAAGTATAATGGAAATGGAGATCCATATGATCATTTGGATAGCTTTAATCGAGCATGACTTTGACTCTCAAAATGAGGGTTTTGGAACGACTTTAGAAGGGAAAGCTTTAACTTGATTTTTGACTTTGGGGATAGGGAATATCACAAAAATTCACACTCCCACTAGAATGTTAGTAGTATCTTTCTCAAAGATTGGAATTTAGCATAACATGATACTATGCCTCTACTTTCACTCTCACATGACCTCTCATACCCGAGCACTAGCAAGGCCCCTAGTGGGGGGGGGGGGGGGGGGGGGGGGGGGAAGAGATGAATTTCTATTGGCCTACCATGAAAGTGGACATACAAGAGTACGTTTCAAAATGCGTAGTATGCCAAAAGACCAAGTATGATAGTGGGAAGCAGCCTGGATTACTCCAGCCAATGCCTGGATTACTCCAGCCATTGCCTATCCCAAATTCACGATGGGAGAGTATATCCATGGATTTCATCCTTGGATTGCCCAAGTCTATCCATGGGAATACGGGAATATGGATAATAGCCGACAGGTTTAGCAAGCAAGCACACTTTATTCCTGTCAAAAAGACTATTAAGGCACACCAAATGGCAACTAGGTGAAAGCATGTATAGGTGGCCTGGAAAGTAATGTCAAGGACATTGCTTTTTTGCGCTTAAAAGTGGGTATTTTAAAAGTGCTTCAAATCTCAAAAAGAATATCACTCTTCTAAGGTACGTCAATTAAGTCTCCTAACGTACCACAATTAATGAGACTAAATGTAATTTATTGCTGAACGCTAGATTATTGTCCGCCGCTTCTTTCCCGCTACAACCTGTCTAAGCTTTCTTTGTCTCTGAGATCTCTCTTGGAGCTCTATCTAGCTCCTCTGTGTCTCTCTCTCACAGAGCTCTTGCCGAGCTTTCTGTATCGCTCATCCCCTCTCTCTCTCTATTTCTCTCTCTAAGCATGGCTCCTCTTGTGTCTGAGCTCGCGCTCATCTCTCTCTCTCTCTCAGCACTCTTTCTCTCTCTCTCTCTCACGAACTCTATCTCTATAGGTTCCTCTTCTACTTGATGATTCTTGAGGTATGTAAACACTTATTTTGCTTTGTTAGTATCTTGCTAATTAGTGCAAGAAGTGCCATGTATTAATTAAAAGTATAGCGTGCAGTTATGATTTGTATTGTATTTCTTATAGAGCAATCCTTTGAAAGTACTGCAACAATGGAGCACAGTGAAGAACTGTCTATCAACTCATCTTCATTGAGTAGAGAAGCTCAACTTCAGCGCAGAAAATTAATGAGGGAATATTGGGCTGCTCAGAAATGAAAGCAACGTATGGCAACGGTCAACTTTGTGATGACGAAAAGCAATACGGGGGAGATGGATGAAAGAAAGAAACGAAGGATATGTCAATCTATGGTACAACACTTTGATACATTAACCGTGGGAATGGATGCAAGTGGTAGGAAGGAAATCTTTGATGAACTTCTTCAACATCCTTGCTTCCTTACTATGCATAGTAAATCCAAAGAGTTGGAAGCAATTATGCTGAGAAACATCTGCAACACTTTGAATCATGTGAAGGTCCCAAGATCTTCAGACGAGTTTTTTGTGAAGAAATCAGCAATGATGATGTTGGTGAATGGTGGAAGCAAGGAGAAAAACACTGACATGAGCATACCGCAAGGTGCCAAGCTTATGGGGATCCACAAAAGAAACTTATATTTAGCCAAACATCACTTAATAGTGTCAAGTGAATCCGATGGTTCGTTCCCTGCATCTGCGTGTCATAGAGATGATGCACGGAGAACTCACATCACTCAAACTGTTAAAGACATAGTCTTTCAATTTTGGACGGATGAGACGAGGGTGTTCCCCAACAAGAAAGATGTTTGCAGTAAGAGACTAGCTAGATGTTCATATGTAAAGCATCCAATCCACCTTCTTGAGGAGCCTCAGGTAATTGATATATTTCCTTAGCACTTTTTATTGGTGATACAACTCATATTCGTGCTACAACATTATGTTTCTATACCACTTTTTATTGGTGCTACAACTCATTACTGCCACAACATTATGTTTCTATACTTCTTTTTATTAATGCTACAGCTTGTTTTGGTGTTTTGCACCACTTTCTAGTGGTGCTGCAACATTAAAAAGTGGTGAAACATTACTATACTGGTCTCTAATTGTATCTGAACCACTTCTAAAATTTGATCAATAGTTCTAATGTTTTTGAAGCACTTTTACTTGTGTTTCCACACCACTTTTTAGTGTGTTTGAACCATTTTTTAATGTTTTGCAGCAGGTTTAAATGTTTAAGAAACAGATTTTACTAGAAATGCACCAACGCTTCACCGTAAACCCTACAAAGTGGTGTTCACCCACTAAAAAGTCCTGTTTACCCAATGCTAACATATGTGTTTTACAAACTCGTAGGGGTGTTGCAGGTGCAAACGTTTTCGATGGTGCAGCTCACTTTTTCCAAGTGATGTAGCAGCTTTTAGTCATGGTGCAACAGTTATGATAGTGCCATAGACTTTTTACTGCTGCTGCACCAATGGTGCCCACCACCTTATGATGGTAACCAAAACCATATTAGTGGAGTTTGAACACATTTTGTTAGTAAACACTTACAAGTGCTGTCACACCATAATGAAGCGGTGCACACAACACTTACACGTATAAAAACCACTTTCATGTGGTGTCTGACCGCATTCAAGTGGTGAGAAGCCACTTTCATGTGCTAAGTCACTACGTCAGTCCATCACTCCATGCAAGTGGTGAGGCACCACTCCCAAGTGGTGTGACACCACTTTTAAGTAGTAACTAAAACCTTATCACTGCAATCAAGTGAAAAGTTCCCGCTTTCAAGTGGCCAAACACTGCATTCAAGTGACAAGAAAACGCGTTAAAGTGGTGACTGCCCACTTTGAACTAGTTTCTCACTACTCTCAAGTGGTCATCAAGTGGTGAGACACCACTTTCATGTGCAAAGTACTACGTTAGTCATCACTCCATGCAAGTGGTGAGACACCAGTTTCAAGTGGCCAAACACCGCATTCCAATGACTTGAATCCGCGTTCAAGTGGTGACTGCCCACTTTGAACTAGTTGCTCACCATTCTCAAGTGGTCATCAAGTGGTGAGATACCACTTTCAAGTGATAGCTTAAACCTGGTCACTGCAATCAAGCGGCAAGCTCCCACTTTCAACTGGCCAGACACCGCATTCAAGTGACCAGAATCAGCGTTCAAGTGGTGACTGCCCACTTTGAAGTAGTTGCTCACTAATTTCAAGCAGTCGTCAAGTGGTGAGACACCAGTTTCATGTGCTAAGTCACTACATCAGTCATCACTCCATGCAAGTGATGAGGCACCACTCCCAAGTGGCAAGACGCCACTTTCAAGTGGTAGCTAAAACCTTGTCACTGCAATCAAGCGGCAAGTTCCCGCTTTCAAGTGGCCAGAAACCGCATTCAAGTGACCAGAATCCGTGTTCAAGTGGTGACTACCCACTTTGAAGTAGTTTCTCACCACTCTCAAGTGGTCATGAAGCACTTTTCACAAGAGCTCCTCCACTTCCAAGTTGTGTTGGACCACTATCTAGTTCTGATGTTGGTCTGTCGCCTAATATTTTGTCCCTCCCAGCTACTTTTTAAGTGCTAGATTTTAATTGGTGACTGGACACTTTGAACTAATCGCTCACCACTCTAAAGTGGTCATCAAACACTTTTCACAAGAGCTCCTCCACTTTCAAGTTGTGTTGGACTACTATCTAGTGCTAATGCTGGTCTGTCGCCTAGTATTTTGTCCCTCCCAGCTACTTTTTAAGTGCTAGTTCTGAACTTCCCCAGAACTTTCATGTCCTTACTCACCACTTATTAATCGTTGCCCACCATATTCAAGCAGTGCACACCATTTTTTATTGGCGGTTCATCGTTGTCAAGTGGTTTGAATTCACTTTTAAGTCGTGCCAAACCACTTTTTAGTTACGCTGAATGCGGTTTCTCACCACTATTAAGTTGTCCTCACACAACCTCTTAATATTCTACCTTTTTGTATGGTTACTAGTTTCTACACTAATTTGTATTTGTGGTGCATTATTTTCACAGGTAAAACAATACTACTGAATGTATCATTACCAGTTTTTAGTGGTGCACACCAGTTTTTAGTGATATAGAATCACTTTTTAATGTTTTGAAACAATTTAACCATTTTTGAATGCTAAGTTTATTTTTAACATTTATATACATGTATATTGCAAGTGGAGCTTTATTTAAGATTCAAGACAAAGTATGCAGATATTCAGATTTCGCAACGTTGCTTCGAGTCTATGAAACCGTTCTTTGTCCGAAAATTGAGGGATCGCTACACCTGGTGTTGTATTGTGCATGTACAAATGATTTTCCTTAAAGAGGCAATAAATCACATGGGGACTCGAAGTTTTGATCTTCATGGTTCTTGCTGCATGTGCAGCTGCCCTATATGCCTTCATCATGATGAAGTTGTCAACCATGGATGTCTTGCATACAAAAATGCAAGTATGAGTACCACTTCACTGTTGGAGTCTATACTCTGCCCTATACTTGCAGAACATAGTGAGGCGGTCCGGGGCGGGCAACAAGAAGAGCAACCTCTAGACACCCTTCAAGGCTCCCGTGCTGCTCAATTGGATTGGGGTTGGAAAAAACAACAAACACACACACAAACCCGCAACCTAACCCTACACAAATTTGGGGCACCACCTAGTTTTGGATGCGAACTAGGACGCGTAAAGAGAGAGAGAGAGAGAGAGAGAGAGAGAGAGAGAGAGAGAGAGAGAGAGAGAGAGAGAGAGAGAGAGAGATAGTGCTTGGGCTGCTTTGAAACGTATCGGCAATGATCAAGCAAACACAATTATATATGTAAGAAAGAGAGAGAAGGGGGAGGGGGTGTTTGTTGCACTAATACCTTCTTACAAATCTTTCATGACCAATCAAAGTGATATTAGTATTTGTTCAACATAGCTTGAGTAAATTACACCACAACACATCACAAGAAAAGCCACCCCACTCACTGTCTTAAGGCCAGGGGAGTCCTCTCCACCATGTCGCCCTCTTACAGTATGTGGGATTTATGGCTAAATTGATGACAACACTAGAGACAAGCTATCAAGAACTTAACAAAAAAAACACCAAGACACTTACACATCATTGTTGTCCATTACTTCACGTGGGAAGAGAGACAAAGTATCCAAGCTTAGTCCAAATCCACCCTCCTTGATTCAGCAAATGTTGGGCTTACACTAGTAGGAGAAATGATAGATTTCCTACTCTCAATTGAGTGATCACTCTCTCTCTTACAATGGCATAGAGTTCCCTTGCTAATCCCCTATTACAACACATGCACGTGCATAAGACAATGAGCTTCCACTCAAGAGCTCCTTCTAGAGAGGTTGAGCTTGGCTTCTCAAGCTATAGCATAGTGCTCTTGCTTATGGCTCCCCCTTTTGTGCTAGCTACACCCTCCTTTTATAGCAATTTTGAAGGCTAGGGTTACTCCTCTAACCATGGTTGGGTTAGATTTTCAGCAATTTATCTAATTTCTTTTGCTAGGAATTATCAAGAAGTTGGTGGGGAAAGAGAGAGGAGAGAAATGGAGGTGATAGGACTTTTCATAGTGGGTTAGTGTTAGTAGAGTTAGTATTAATTTACAAATGGAATTGGATATTTACAATGGGAGTATCCATGTAGGATACAAATAAGGAAGAAAAACTCTTAAGAGGTAAGAAAAGGTGGATTTCTTACAAGGTTGATGCTCCAAGTGTCTTGAGTAGGGTCAATTTTGACGCTTGTTGACGGTCCACTAGCTTTGACGGTACATTTTTTCTCCACTCTTGACCTTGCTTGAGAGACAAGGTAATTGAAGCTAAGTAATCAACCACCATGATGCTGTCTTTTAAGAGAAAAGGCTAAATTTTGTGGTTTTTTTATAGATATGGGTAATTTGGAGGAGGAAAAATGAGACTAAGTGGTCAATTTTGGAATGGAATTGTGTGTGGGAGGTATGAGTTCACCATGGTTTCTCTTATTCTTCAAGGTTGAGGAGAAGGTGAGTAGGGTGCAGAGAGGAGTGGTGAGAGAGGTGGGGATGATGAGTGGAGAAGTGTGTGTGAAAGAGGAAAGTGATAAAGTGGAAGAGAGAGTGTGGCTGCATAGCACGGGAAAACTGGGGTCCACTAATAAAATCATAGCTCACAGCTCGTAGCTCAAAAAAATATGAAAAAAGTTGAGGCAAAATTTCAGCCCACGAGCTACAACTTTTGTTTGTATCACCTTTTCAAATTCGGAGAGCAAGTGAACTTTAAAAATTCAACAAAATCGACCGTTTTTTTCCACTGCACAAGGTCCTTGTGGGGTCCTTCTTTGGATGATTCTTTTGAATACCTCCAAGAGTGAGCCCTCCATAGTGCATGTATGCATGCCACCTACCCTTGACCTTATTTGGTAGGTCTATAATTGAAGATATTGTTGAGATTATGATATGAGTGAATAGTACAACTAAGAAAATCAAATATTGAGGGGTCTAAAAAATATGTACATGTCAAATATAAATAATATAGGTGGAAAAATATAAAGGGGTCAAAATAAATCTCTCATTATAAGTCTACCATAAAAAGATGAATATTTTTGGTGGTCTAATTTATGAGAGTAATAGAGAATATATGTAGGAAGGAAAAAATCACAATAGTGAAAAAAATATACACATAAATAGAACTAGTTTTTTTGGATTTTTGTTGGGATGGAGTTACACCAAAAATAAGAGAAGCTTGCATGAAATTCCTTTTATATGGAATAAAGAGTATGCAAAATGATAAGAAAAAATATGGTAATGGTGAGTCAATGTACATAGCATAAATAACACACACCTAGGTAGAAATATTTAAATAAATACCAAAATAATTATGAAAAAATCTTTTATTTAGGCTCTATATACAAAGAAATATTTACATACGCATGGGCCATAATATACTTATATTTTTAATTTTTTTTAATGTTTTTGGCTCAACTAGCCCAATGACTAGCTAATTGAGGTTTTTTAAGAAGATATGGGAAAAGTCCCGTGACTCACGCACGCCTATGTACAGTGAAATGGTAGGGATAGCCACAGTGTTTGGGTGATTTTGGTAGGGTGAGGTAAGTCACTGTGGCAATTACAAAGAGCCGAAAAAACGGCTATCAATAGTTTCCATAGCTACCAATGCTTAATGGGAACATGCAATGCATGCGGTGTAGGTAATATTCAGATCTGTCCAAGAGAAGAAGTTGAGCAGAGTAATCAAGTATCTGTGAAGTTTTTTGAAAATATAGTGGGTGCTACTGGATTAAACAATGAAGCTAGACAGAGCACTGTGAAAGACATTGTCCACAAGAAAATGCTGCCTAGAGAAATTTTGGGAGTGTACCAAGACCACTTGAAGAAGTATGTCACTCACAATTTTATATTTAGGTGGCAAGCACAACAGTTCAAGGACTACATTTCTTTGTTTCCAGATGATGTGGTTGTCTCCGTCGTTGACTTTGCAGAGAACTACTCCTTCAAGGAGCAAAATGAGATCCAGTCAATGCATTGGTACACTAAGCAGGTCACTATCTTTGTCCTGATTACTTATTTCCGCATCGCATCAGGTGCAATAAAGAAGACCATGCACTTTTTTGTCTCAGATGATAAACAACATGACACCTTATTTGTGCAGCATGATTTTGTCTTACGTGCTCAATGGTTGAGAGATCAAGGGCTAAGCTTTAAAAAACATTGGGTTTGGTCAGATGGCGCAACTTCACCATTTAAAGCAAAGCGACCGTTTTACTTTGTTGCTAGATATTGGAGCCTTACTGGCATGGAAATGAATTGGATTTTTTTTTGCTCAGGACATGGAAAGGGGGAACATGATGGGGCTGGGGCTGTCATTAAAAGGGCTCTAACTCATGAGCAATTGAAACAAAATAGCGTGCGGTTGACTTGTGCAGTTGAAGTTGTCTCTTTTTTGAGAATGCATCTCAGTACTGGAGCAACTGCTATGTATGACAAACAAAAGAGGGAGGTCAGTGGGGTGTTCTAGGAGGTCAAGCTAGGCGATGTTTAGCGATCCCATCAATGGGACTGCAAACCATTGAAGGGCTCAAGAGCAATGCACAATGTGAGTGGGTATTCTGAGAACAACACTTGTGCATTGAGATCAAAACGGTTGTCATGATTTTGTTTTCCTTGCAGGCTTGGCCATTGGAGAAAGTGTATGAACAGATCACATGTGGAGACATGGCAATATCACACTTTGGAGCCACTTGCTAATGATTCCCAGTCATACGGAGACTCAGGCGATGAGGAGTTCCAGGGTGCCACTTATGCAGGTCATTATGACTCCTTAAGCGATGCTCTCACACCTGGAGACAATTTTGCTGTCACTTTTGAAGAGAATAATGAGGAGATTGTTGACTTCTACATTTTGAAGTGTGTAGTAGCTAAGGGCCTAACAACTAACGATCAAATTGATGCATGGGGCAACAAGATAGAGAATCAGACTTATATGGTCACGGGCCATTGGTATAAATCCCTACAAGAAAACTTGTATGAGCTGTGGGGGAAAACAAGCCAGTAGTTTTCATATATTCCCACTTGATAAGGGCAATAAAGTTCCCTATGGAGCTTGTAGTGCTCGATGGCATAGGAGAAGTGTTCGAACTTTTCAATGAAAACTATGAGGCAATATATAATAGCATGCCCTTTGAATTGTAAATCAAATTTGATTTTATATCATCTAGTGAAAGATTGAACAAGATGGAATTGGTGTAAACGTATGATGGAATTGACATGTTGGTTTTTGAGAATGCTTCATCACTCCCCCCTCCCCCCCCAAACATCACCACTGAAAAGTGTTGCAGTTTCAGAAAAACTCAATAAAAATTTACCACTTTTTAGTGGTACTAAAGTGGTTTAGCACCACTAAAAAGTGGTTAAGAATGCTTCACCACTCCCCCCAAACATCACCATTAAATGGTGTTGCAGTTCCAGAAAAAGCGTTGCAATAACATAATAAAAACTTAACCACGTTTTAGGGGTTTAGCACCACTAAAAAGTGGTTCTAAGACATTCAGAAGTGTAGAGACATGTATAGTGCAGAGACAGTAAAGTGCCAGAACTTCTGTATATTACAAAAAGTATATTACAACAATTATCGAGAAACGTTTACATATCCACCAAGAATGTACAATATATAACGTTTCTGGCACTTCCGGATGTACAATTTCATTCATCTCCATTTATAACAAAGTGCTCAAAGACTAGACTCGAAAGTTCATCTTTGGGATTACTGATGGGGTTTTCCTTTGTATACTCCAGGGTATTGGGGGTTAGTGCCCTTCTACACAGCCATGGAAACAGTGTGCGTGTGAGGTAATCAGGGTCTTGTTCTTCATCAAGAGGATCAAAGGTGGGTGGACATATACAGTTGTCCCAGACATTGCGCAGATTTTTATATATGGAGTCATCTACCAGCAATGTCCGAGAGGAGTCATATTCTGGAAACTTGTTCCAGACATGGTAAAGGGGCTTGAAAGACACAGGTTCATCTGCAAGGTCTCTAGGAGCTCCAGCAACCTCTTCAAAATACGACCACTTTTCACATTGCCAGTTTGAGAAGAGATCCCTAAAGTAATAAGTTCTATGTTCCCATATGTCTGGCCAACATGTACTGAGGATATGCTCAATGTTAGTAGCAGTACAAGTGCTCCAAATCATTGCATCTTCTATTTGCCTCAAATCCCAAACAAATTGCTCAACATCTCTACGGTAGTAGATCCACAACTTCTCGTCCACTCTTTTTAGTTTAACTCTGTCGGAAGCTGGACATGGAGGGTGTTTAAGTTGTCCAGTCTTTGGATCACGTTTGGTTACATCTCGTTTCATGAATAGTCCATCGAGATCAAGGATGATGAGCTTTTTGATCTTGCAAAAATTCGAAACAAGATATCCCCATCCAGGGCAGTTTGGCGAAATCTCCTCAATTTCGGGGCAAACTGCTGGTTCCTGGTCTTCCTCTACTTTATCTGGTGTTACATCTGCATCCTGCTTAGCTGCTATGTCTTCAACCTTATCATCTGGTTCTTGAACATGTCGAATCCAACTAAGTTCTGCCAGAGACAAGTACCATGTCTTAAAAACCTCAATCAGACTGACATATTAACCTTTTCAAAATACACTTGAAAAGTATACCTTCTAGGCTATTTATTTCCATTTCATTAATTTCCTGAACTTCTATGGAAACAGTCCACTTGGCAAGAGATACTGGAGAAAAAATAAGCTCTACTTGAAGATGATCATGATGATGTTGAAAAGAACAATACGAGTACAATAAATAGACAGTCAATGAACAATATGAGTACAATAAATAGACAATCAATGAGCAATAAACAACTAGTGAACGAAAAATAAAGCCGTCGTTTCAGTATCATCAAAATGAGGGTACAAAGACAAAATTACAAAGAGGCTACAAAGCACAAAAGGTTAATAGGGGCTACAGAAGTTTCTTGCGGGACTTTGGTTTGGGAGGTTTAAGGTTGGGTGCTTGGAGGTTAGTCTTTTTCCGAGCAGATGAAGGCTCCTTGGATTTTTTACCTCCTGGAGTAGGCTCTGGAGGCTCGGATGCAACCTTAGCTTTTTTCTTTGGTGTGGCGCGCTCTTCAGTGTTGCTCCTCTTTTTCCTACGCCCCAAAAACTCTGCACAAACATGTGAAATAAGAAGTTCCGAGTCCTCATCAGACAAGTTCACTGTTGTATCCTTTTCAATTGGCTTCTCATATGATTTTTCAGTGTCCTCTACGTCCTTGTTCATTGCAGGTTCCGGCTTCAGAGGCACCTCGGCTGACTCCTTGGATGCGTCACCTTGAGCTCCCACTACATCTGCTCTTTTTTCAGCCCTTTTTTCTTCCTTTTGTTGGTCCGGAGTGTCTTCACCTGCTTGTTTCTGGGATGCATTCTTAGCCCCGCACCCACCACACATGCTATCAATATTGGGCTTGCGTGATGACCCAGCTTGGGAGTGTGCTACATAAAAGACAATGTAATAATACTCAATATTAAGTTATGTGAACATTCAAAGAGAAGAATGTTCCACAGAATATTACCAATTCCATCAACAAGAGATCCAAAGATGCCTTCCATTGGATCTTTCTCTGAAATTACATGGAGAAAAGAAACAAAATGGTCAAGAAATGAATCTACAATCAATTTCATATCATAAGGTATAAAAACATCGATTACCTGTACCAACATGCTCATCCATGTTTGCCTCTCTAGGTGCCAGCAGCTTCGAAGCATCTTTTAAAGGTTCCTCACATCCATGAAATAGACACTGGCCAGCAGACTTACAGGAAGTTACAAAACAAAGTGGGTGATACGGATGTTGACACCGGAGCATGTAGACACAGGTAACAACAGTCAACATGATAGACATCCCACAAGCAACACAATCACCTAACTGCACACAGCTATTGTCCGATCCCACATGAACAAGCGGCCTGACAGGAAGGATAGGCATTCTTGACTTGAACAAATTAATAATCGTTTCCACAAATCGAAGATGCCCTGTCGCCACTTCTACTTCCCATAAAAAAGTGTCATGCTGACCCTGTAAAAAAATAACACTGCGTACTTTATAAAACAGTATAAGTGTTTGTGCATTACTTTCAAGAGTCTTCATCACTTTATGTGGTACCACTTAAGAGTGTTATATAAACACATTTAAGTGGTCTTTTACCATATAAAATGGTCTCTAACCATTTTTTTAAAACTAGAGTTTAACCACTTTTAAGTAATATGAACTACTTAGGTGAATCAATCAAGCTTACATACCTGTAGTAACTGTGTTGCCTCTTCACCTAGGTTATCGAGATTGTGCACTTCAATATCAAGTCCCATGTCTTTGAGAGCCTCCTTTCTGATTTGAATCAAGGTCTCAAGCTTTGCCATTGCTTCCTCGTTTGGTACAAGCCCAGCCTTATGCAACTTGAGTTCCTCCATATCCTTGTTCAGTCTCTCTACAATCTTGGCGGCGCCTCACATCAAACCAACCTGCTCATCTCTCTTTGTCTTTGATTGATCTAAAGAAATTTTTATTGCTTTGAGACATTGTTGCTTCTCTTTTAACTTTTCAGCAGCATTAGCCTTCATGTTAGAAATAGCTGCTACATCAGCCATTGACGCAGAAAATGTAGTCGAGTAAACATTTGACATTCCAAATGTTCCCATCGAGCCAAAGGCCCGCTTCTTTAGACATTCCTCCTTAGCCTGCCCTGAAAATTGATGTCCATCTGAGTATGTCTGCCATTCAAAGCCTGTGCCAGTACTGTCAGTGTAATTAGGCATATTTTCTGCATTAAATTTCCACTCGCTTCCAAGACATGGACCGTTTGTGGACCTCCATTTCTCCAATTTCCTATTTAAAGTTTTCTGTTGGTGTAACATTTTGATAACACCTTCAGCATACACAGCCCATGCAACTAAACCTTCATAATCTTCAGCGGCCTTGCACTTCTTCCAAGTAAATCCATGTGCAAAATGCACGCCTACCTCGTTGTTTGGGGGAGCTCCCTGATATACTTTGTGGTATAGCAGGAGACATTCTTCATACATTTCAGGCCTCAGCCCCTTTAAATGCATCTTCTCCTTTTGGTGGTGCTTGTAAATCCATACACTAAGCCACTCCTCATCTGAGAAATCATCATCACATAGGAGCTTCGGATCCTGGCTAGCCAAGCATAGCCCATATTCGGTATGAAAATCTTCCTTGGTGAAGCAAAATTTTGTTTGAGTGGGTAAGGCCACTCATGGTACTGTCCACCTCCCTGTAAAAACATATAAGAATGCATGTTAGTATGTAATGAGCCATAATTAAACTTGTTTTATCAACAATAAGAAGTGGTTGAAATGATTTCTGCACCATTCTCAGTGATACTGCAAAATTTTTAAGTGATGGTGTACCACTAAATGGTTCTCAGCCACTTAAAACTGGTTAGGTAACACTAAAAAGTCCTGCTACACCACTATTTTCTGGTGATACATCACCTTTTGGTGTTTCTTCACCACTTTAAAGTGGTGCTCCAGCACATAAAAGTGGGTTGAACCACTGTTCAGTTGTGCTACACCGATGTGAATTGTTATACACAACTTAAAACTGGTGCTACACTCCTAAAAAGTGGTGCTACACCAATAGAATGTGATATCCTCCTTGTAAAGCTTCATCACTTAAAAGCACTTAACCACCACTTTTAGCAAAGATACAGAACTAACGATTATTGCACTTTTGTAAAGCATCACTAAAAAGTGGTTCTGCAGCACTGAAAGTGGTTGACCATCACGCACCACCACTTAAATGTGATTTTAACCACAAAAAGTGGTGACCACCACTTTATTGGTGTTTACTACTTTATACCAAATAACGTTCAGGTTAAGAAGAACCACTTTTCAGTTGTCCTACACACTTTTAAGGTACCGAATAACGTTCTAGTTAAGAAGCACCACTTTATAGTGATGTTCACCACTTTATAGTGTTCTTCACGACTATAAACACCACTTAAATGTGATTTGAACCACAAAAAGTGGTGAGCACCACTTTATTGGTGTTTACCACTTTAAACCAAATAAAGTTCAAGTTAAAAAGCACCTCTTTTCAGTGGTTTTACACACTTTTAGGGTACCGAATAACGTTCTAGTTAAGAAGCACCACTTTCTAGTTGTGTTCACCACTTTATAGTGATGTTGACCACGTTCTAGTGGTGAAGACCACTAGAAAGTGGTGCTTCTTAACTAGAACGTTATTCTGTACCTTAAAAGTGTGTAGAACCATTGAAAATTTGTGCACCATCGTGATGCTTCGCTTAAAAGTGATGCTTCACCACAAAATAGTTAGGGTTTTCCACTGGAAAGTGATGCACCCATTGTATCGCCAGTTTTTACTAGAACCTTACCTCTTTTTAGTGTTGCCCAGAACTTTAAAGTGGTCCAGTATTACTTTTAAGAGATGGTGCACCATATCAGCATAACTATGTAGTGATGCAACCATGGTTTCTGCCCAACTTTAAAGGGTGCTGCAGGTGCACCACTTCAACACAGCCTATCAGTGGTGCTGTACCCATAAAAAGTGGGGTTCACCCACTTGATATTTACTAGTGGTGTGCACACTACTTTTTCCTAATAAAGCAACACTTTAATTGAATCCATGGGGGAAATACCTGCATCTAACCTGCTGAATATTTTGCTTCTTAGGTGTACCCTTGGGGGACTCGTAAGGTCTTTTTGTAGCATGTATGTGCAAAAAATTCAAAAATTTTACAAGACATAAAACCAATTTTAGAAATGCATGCATGATGCATCTAACCTGTTTTGATAGGCGACTCCTACGTAGAGCTCCTTCCCTTCCTAGGTGTACCCTTGTCAGAGTCTGAAGGTCCTTTTGTAGCCTGGTTCTTCATCCTGAAAAAATCACAATTGCCACATAGATACAAGATAAATAGTTAAATGCATTCATGCTTGAACCTGCATGATGCATTCATATAAGCATGAATGCATTTAACTATTGATCTTGTATCTGCATTCATGCTTCAAGCTGCATGATGCATTTTTATAAAGCATTCACAAGGGTGATCAATTAGATGTGCACAATGCATATACATTCCAGAAATAAATTCTAAACTTACACATGCATCATTAATTGTTACAATCCATGATTATCTTGCCACACATTTTTTTTTTTTTTTTGCAATACCCTCCCCAACAGAGGGCAGACCATATCGCCACGGGTTGAACTTGGGTCCTTACGCACCCACCCATTCACTTTAACCACTAGGCCAAGCCCCCTTTGGTTATCTTGCCACACATTCAGAGACAAGCATACATCGCTTCTACATCTGCATGAAGCATGTTAAAACATGGATCAATGCTACCTAAGAAAACCAGCCACATTCAAATTCAACCAACATTCGAGATAGAAAGCTTCAAGCTACATGATGACACATACCTGTTGCTGCTGCAGGGGATTTTTACTGAATTTGATGACCAACCCAGCAAAAAGTACTCCTCCTGAATTTGCTTGTTGTTGTTGCGATGTTGCTGCTTGTTGCTTCGGCTAGTAGAGAAACACAAAGGAGGGAGGAAAGATGGAATCAGAAACCTGAATGGCGCTGGCGAGACAGAGAGAGAAGGGAGGAACAAGCGAGACAGAGTGGGATGGACGAGACTCGAGAGAATATTTGCATTAAGTGCTTGAACGTACCTTGAGGTGATCATTAACGAGTAAGCGCTTTCACTTAGTACACGTCAAATTTTAACCCTTTTTTTTCCATAAATTTTGAATTTAATCCCACTATTTCAAACGCCTAAACCACCCATTTTCTCAACCCCAAAAACCATATACTATATAGTGGCAAAAGCGGTCCACCTATACATGCTTTCACCCAACTCTCTTCATATCTCAGGTTTTCAAACACCATGGATTACCAACATCCATCGTGTCAGATAGAGATCCTAGAATGACCATTAATTTTTGGAAAGGTCTCTTTGAAAATCTAAGAGCAAGATTGAATTTCTCTTCGGCCTACCACCCACAAATGGATGGCCAAAGTGAGATAGCCAATCTTACGATACTCGATCTACTCAAGACTTATGTTACCTAAGTAGATTAACGTTCACAATGGGAAAAGTACTTACCTCTTGTAGAGTATGCCTACAATAATATTGTACATACTTCTAAGAGAAAAGCACCTTTTGAGATCATTGAGGGAAGACCTAAAAGTCCCTTGCTACTCAAAGTACATGGGAAGATCTTCGTTGTAGATGAGTATAGCCGTGACCTACAAGAATATTTTCAAAATATTAAGGAGGCTATATCCATCTCTCAACAAAGGCAAAAAGCTGCTGCTGACAAGCACAGAAGGGCCTTAACGTTCAAAGAAAATGATTGGGTCTTGCTTAAGTTTCCTAAGGCTTGATTGAGGCAAACCACGGGCAAAAATCCTATAGACCATCAAAAGTATTATGCTAAGCTAGCAGAAAGATACTATGGTCCTTTCCAAATTTTGAAGCCTATCATTGAGATGGTCTACTAACTCAGTCGACCAACCATTGGCTCATAAACAATGATTTTCATGTGAACCTACTCAAGCCCTAAAAAGGAGAGCCACTAAGTGAACCAATTACTGAAGACCCTCCCGAAGTTGAAGACCAAGAAGAGGTGCTACAACCCAAAGCTATCCTTCGGCATGAAGACAAGGTACTACGACATGGTAAGATTATCCGACGGTATCTTATTAAGTTAAGAAATTATCCTTTTGAAGATGCTAGATGGATGCAAGGAATACAACTTAAGGATAGTATGAACCTTGTCAATGCTTACAATGCTACATTAAAGTAAGCAAATGTACAAATTTCTTTTAAATGACCCATGTATTTGTCTTATACGACTAGTTCTCTTTTTAATTGTGCACAAATTTAAATAGTATGCATGCTTAGAATCATGTTTGTGATGATGACGTCTCTCAAAAACTAAGTAGAATTTGTCACTTTAGTTTGGGAGAATGAAATGGACCAAAAAGCAGACATGGTTGCAGCAGCTATGTCTCCCAAGCACCAAATGGATTAGTCATCCATCTTGGAAAGATGTTGTAGGGTAAAAAGGGATCCTCTACCCGCTAAGTAAGATTGACTAATGACTAAAGCTTTATCTCTTCTACCTCATAGTCGAGGATGACTATGATTTCAAGAGAGAGGTAATGTCATAAAATCTAATATCTAACCAACCCAAACGATTTTTTCATATTAAACTGATCATTTAATGTGGGAGAATAAACAGGAACAAGGGTTGAGATATATACATGTGCTTTTAGATCTATCTCAACACGAGGCCAATGGTAAAGGGGCCCAAATGAGAGATGGTCTATCAAAGAGCAAGGCTAACCAATGGAGCATAAGACCTTAGGGTTAGCTTCATTAAAAACCTCCAATAATTAGTGTAAAAGTCCTTTGACCTTAGGTAAGCTAGGGCTGAGCTTGAGGTGGGATCCCAGCCCAAGCTTAAGGTGCTTATCGTGCTTGATGACTAAGGTGATTGAGGTGCCTGATGACTGCGATGCTTGAGGTGCTTGATGATTGAGATACTTGAGGTGCTTGTCATGCTTGAGATGCTAGGGTTGTACTTGAGGTGAGAACCCAGCCCCAGATTGAGGGGCTTAAGGGCCAAGCTTGTGGTTGTTTTTGCAAAGCTATACGCTCATACATCACATGGAATCTTTAAATTAGTATTGAACATGTATTCCAACTAGTCATGGACAATGTAAAAATTTATAAAAATGATGGTAACATTATCAAAAAATGATTTCCACACATTTATGTCAATGATTGCAATACTCACAGTTTGAACTTGGTGCTAAAAGATTGGTAATAAGTGCAATATGATTGATACTTTCAATTGCACGACATTTGATGAATGGAAACTCGACCAATCTGAACAGGTGAAAGAGAAAATTATGAATCTACATGGATCCAAAAATAGGCTTGCTTGGTGGAGGACTGCAATGGATGCATACCACGTATTGATGCCCTTAATATTTGCGATTTGTAACCTTGAACAAAAAGCACCAAATTTAGGCAAGTGTGGATGACTTGGTAGACAACTTAACCAAGTTAGATAATTGTGAGGAGTTAAAAGAGTGTGTAGTAGAAAAAGAGTGATTGGAATTGGAGCTGATCTCTTGAGACAGCTAATTCCAGTGTTGAAAGATTTCAGCTACTAGTGTGGGAAGATTTCAGACAGTAGACTGGACAGGAATCAGAGACTAAACTGAAATGTGGATACTAAAATAAGAATCAGACTGATGTACTGGAAATAAGGTTCAGATTCAGATTCAGATTTAGAAGACTGGACGAGAAGTAAGTATAACTGAAATATATACCATGATTGGGATTACAGATCAAGATTCCAACGAATATGATTACAGAGAGAAAGTACAGCCGACAATACTGCCAATGATTCTCAAGTACAATAATAGCCAAATCGCTAACCCAAGTGATAACAATTGCCAACCCAATTACAATGTAATGGGCCCTATTTATACACTTCGGGTTTACTGTAGCAATTACCATAGTAATTACTAAGTAGTTCGCTGCCCATCTTCTAAGAAGACGTTCCCACATAGTGACTTTCCAGCCGTCTACAGCTCTCTAAGGCAGGGAGGGTAATTTTGAACCCATTCTGGAGGGAAGTTTCTGGAAAGATCAATACCAGATGTGAGACTGAAAAACACATCGTCTGGTTCTGATGTTGGGATGCCGACTTGACCACTGATAGAATGGCCAATTAAAGATTACGAGTAGGAGTTCAAGAAGGACCAAGGATTGCGAGAGGCAGCGAAAAAAGGCCAAGGTGGAGCTATCATCTCTCCCTACCTCTGCTGAGAAGAAAAGTCACCACTGAATTCTGAGATGGAACTACCCAGTATCCTTCCATTGGACCATCTTCCGTTTGCCTTTGCCTTTGGACCGGGACGGTGCTTGAGAAGTCCCAGTACCAACTTTCTCCTTCTAAATCAGTCGGTAAATGGCCTCCTGCTCAAGCTGATCCCGCCGGTCAGTGGTCATTTCTACTTCATAAGGCGTGAGAGAATGATAAGTTTTGGTGTCAGGATCATAGAGTGTATGCCTACCCTTGCTCAGTCTGGTTCTGGCCAGCTTATGACAATGCGAAGCAGTATGGATCCATCCTTCTGGAAGAGGTTGATTAGTTTTGACGCGAGCTTCGAAAATAATCTCAACCATCTCCCTGTACTGTGGTGCCAGACCCGGCTTTGCTGCAATGTCTTTTTCAAGCAATTTGGAAGATTCGACCGTAAGTTGTAGCAACTGATTAGTAATCCTGGTCAGTTGAATCTTCCACTGGCCCATACACAGATGAATCCTTTGCATCTCCTCTTTTAGTGCCTGAATGTCATTGATTTGGAGAGCATCATTGAACAACGTTTGCCAAGTCTTCCATTCCACAGTTGGCCGCTCATACCAATCCTGAAGCTCATCAGTAATTTTGAAGTATGTGAGACGATCAACTGGTTCTTGATGTTGAGGATACAACACTAGAAAGAATCTTGGCAGCTCGGTTTCTCTTGCTAGAATAGCATACAAGAGAACTGGAGAATCAGGCACAAATTCTAAGAAATTGAGAACAACCCGGTTCTCCTGCTGCATCATCTTTCTGGTGATTCTCACTAGCTAGAACAGTGTTCGGAGAGCAGTTGCTTGTGCTCCGACTGACATTCGTGTCTGAGGTCCTCTACTAGTGGCTGTCTGGTCCTCAAGAATGGCTTTGACTCTCTGATCCAAAAAACCTCTGGCAGTTTGCATTTGCACCAAAACTTCCTTGAGTTGTACCCTAACATCCTTCATACAGTGGTAAGTTGGTTTGTTACCCAGTAGAAGTTCCAGTTCCAGGGCTAGGGAGCGACAATCTGCAGTAGACTGCCTTTGCCAGTGCGGGTTTACCACTCTCTCATCAGCATTGAGTATCCATTCAAGAACTCGTTCCAGCAGCTGGACTGTACTGGGATGCACAGGTAGTCGGCAAGCTTCTTTATCATGGAAAGCTGCTGATTTCCAATGTTCAACCATTTCCCTGGCTCCCACATATAGCCTTTGAAATCTTTCCAAGTCAGTCAGGAGATCATCATCCTCCAGATACTGTCTGGTGATGGAGGCCTGTTGATGTCTCAGTTACCTATTCAGAGTAATGAGCTGCAGTGAATGCTGATGATCAGTAACTGGTCCCTCATCCTGTACTTTCATTTTCCCTTTAGCATGTCTGCTGAGATGGGACTGATCAGTTGGCTGATTCCCAGTGTGACTGGGCTGTTGCCCTTCAGTTTGCTGGTTACCCGACTAGTACTCTTTGTCCTGTCCTTCCTGCTGACCCTCATTCTAGTCTGGCTGGTCTGGCTATGACTGGCCCCCTTCATTTGGCCCTGTCCCACCAGTACTAGGTCTTGGAGGTGGAGATGGTGGTGGGGCATCATCATCATCCTTTGTATGCCCAGCTTCTTGATCATCCTCCCCCTGATCAGCTTCATCTTCTTCGTCTTCTTCTTCCTCATCTGGAGAAGTCTGCTGCTCAATATAATCCATTATAGCTTGGTTCATTAGAGCATTATTGTACTCACTCACCTTGTCCTGCAAATCTCTCTGCATACTTTCCATCAAGGACTTTAAATTCTCTAAATTGAAAACAGCATTGCCTGATGGGTTTAAAATTTCAGACAAGCTATTGTAGATGTATCTTTCAGTCAGAGAAGCCTTCAGAGCTGTATGGTGCAGTAGCAGTTTTCTGAATTCCATCCGCTTCATCCTGAGCATTGTTTCAGCCCGCTTGGCAGCTCTCAGTGCTTCATTCCTTTGATTCTTGATAATCATTATTTCAGATTCAGCCTTTGCTAGCTTTTTGTTCAACAACTCATTAGTCCTTTCCAATTGAGCTTCTAGTACCCTGTGTTGTATGTTCTGCTCTTCCTGGGCTTTCTGGAGCTTTTCAATCTGATGTTGTGCTTCTGTCAAGTCAGCTTTGAGCTTGTTGACTTCCTCTTCTGATCCAACAGCCTCCATCAGTTGTCCCATACAACTGACAATGGTATTCCAAGAGGATTGTATAAGGACTGAACAACTGTCTTTGACTGTGGTTGGATCAGAATCAATAGGCTCATATATTGCCACTGGAGCTACGTAAGGTAGAGTTGCATAATCATCTTTGCTGAGAAGAAGATGCCCTTTCAATTGTTGAGTGTGCATTTGCTGCAACTTATCCTCTTTTACGAGTTGCAGAAGGTTTCCAGTATTTGTAGGAACTCCACCAGGCAAAGTCGAGAATGCTAGACCTTTCCCCTTGTCCAGTTGACTCTTTCCTTTGTCCCCTGGCTGGTCTGCTATCTTCTCAACAGTGGCTGGCTTGCCATGATCTTTCTCAGACCCAGTAGCAACTGTATTTTTTACAACTGACTGGTCAGGCACAGTCTTCTGAGCAGATTGCTGCTCAGTCGGACTCACTACAGCTTTCTCAGTGGTTACTGCCTTGACCTGGATTTCTATCTGCTTCAAAATTCCACTGCTTTTTGTCAGTGTAATTTTTGGCTTCTTTGAACTGCCAGCTTCTTCTGCAGTTGCTTTCCTTTTTAGGTCGGTTGAAATGGTTTGACTGTCTGTTTCCTCGTCGTCTGAGGAGAGTTCAATGTTCTTTGGTTCAGGAATTGGCTTCTCACTCCAAGCCTTCTTTACCTGCTCATTAACATCTGCAGCAGTAGCCCAATACAGGAATTGCCATACATACCAGGCCTTGAAAACAGTTTGAGATTTTAGCTTGGCAGTCTGCTGGAGTACATTATGCGAGAGAATTTGACAAAGGTTGATATGAACCTGTGGATCCAGTATCTTGGCCAATAGCATAGCAAACAATTTTTCGGATACATACGTTGGGTTGTTCTTAAGGCTTACTGCTTCGGCTACAAACCTGTAAGCAGTGGAGGCTTCTAGTCCTGCTACTACAGGAACTCCTTGAGCACTTGCCTTGCGCTTACGTCTAGACATTTCATCCTCCTTCAGAGAGATACTTATCTGCTGCTCAGTTGCCACAGAAGGTTTGGGCTCATTGGGCATCCGGAATGCAAATGCTATGGCTTCTGGTGTCACTGACACCTTCCTACTATTTACCATGGCACTGCCATTTTCAGCATCAAAGGAATCAAGAACTTTCTTGGAAATATCTGCATCAAAAGCAATCCTTGTAGCTTGCAACACAACTCGAAGATCCTAGAGTTGTAGCAGAGTCATTGCTTGATCAGAAATACATAACGCTGGATTTTACTGTACAGGATAACAGGAAGGCTTGCCTTTGCCTCAACAACTATGGCCTGGGTTTCCTCAAGAGATTCTTGCATCTTCTCTGAGCGTTTCCTTCTACCCATACACTGTGAGGTCGATGACGATGAAACAGGTGAAGGAGAAGATGACTTATTTGTCGTGTCGAAGCCGTTTCCTGGTGTCGCTGGCAAGACTATCTGACAGTCAACTGTCTCGTCAGAGGTTGAAGTTTGCAGCTGCAGCGAAGAAACCTCAGAGCTTGGCGATGGTGAATGGTTAACAGGAGGGAAGCGTCGCGTAGGGGATTTATGAGGAAAAATGCTAACTCTCCTGACTGTTATACGGGTTCGTGCCATAAAAGCTCCACCACTCGCCGCTCCTAGACTTTTGTGTGTCATTGCTGTCGTGGCAGACATGCATTGGACAAGACTGCGACCCATCTTTGAAATGATTAGCACTGGCGTGCCATTTGACTGTTGGGTGCTTAAAAATTGGAAAGTGTATCCATACTAGTATTGGACTGATTTCTAGTCTGGCTTGACCATACTGGTACTGATTCTAAGGTCAGCCTGATCTGGTCCTTCTGGTACTGGTTCTGAAGCTGGAACTGGTTGCACATGAAAAAGTCCAAAAATGTATGATTCCGGTATCTCTTGATCAGCAACCTCCAGTTCCTTAGTACCTTGTTCTGGTTCACTTTGTCTGGTCTCTGAATAATAAAGCTTGATCTTTGCTCCATTATATACTCCTGGTAACATCAGTCTAGATAAATCTTTCAGTTTGACTGTGCCATTGGAGAAGACCCAATCTACCTCAAAAGGTCCTGCTCAGGCAATCTTCAAGTTCGGCTTCTTTGGACCCAGTCTAGACTGATATAGAAGCACTAAGTCTCCTTTCTGGAATTCTGAAACTTTAATTTGGCTATCATGCCAGTGCTTCCTTTGTTGTTGAACAATTTCTTGTTCCAATATAGCCCTTTGCCTGAGTTCATCTAATTGCATCGGTTCATCCAGCCTCTTCTTAAGATTATGGTTGAAGTCTAATCCATACTTCACAGCCATTCTCAGACTGGGGATTACAAACTCCATAGGAACCACAGCTTCAGTACCATACACCATTCTGAATGCATGGTGTCATTCCAATAGTTACCTTGTAAGCTGTCCTATAAGCCCATAGAGCACTCTGAAGTTTCAAATCCCACTGGTTTGGTTTCTTTTGCACCACCTTAGTGAGAATAGTCTTTATTGTCTTATTGCTACTTTCAGCCTGTCCATTGCATCTGGGATAGTAAGGAGTAGATTTCCGATGCTTGACTGAAAGCATATCCAATAGGATTTCCATAGTGTCATTGATAAAATGTGTTCCTTGATCGGTCACAATCTCTACTGGACATCCATATCGGCAGACAATATTCTCAAACAGAAACCTTGCAGTTGACTTGGCTGTGTTGTCAGGAAGAGCCTTAGCTTCAACCCACTTGGTAACATAAAAAGTAGCCATTACTATGTACTTGTTCTTCCTGGGAGTCACCTTTTTAAAAGGTCCCATAAAAGCCAGTCCCCGTTTCATGAATACTCCCAGTGGTTGTATTGGCATTAAGGGAGTCATATCTACAGCTGTTGGTCGGCCCATTCTTTGGCATATGTCACAAGTTTTACAAAAAATTCTGACATCAACAATCAGTGTTTGCCACCACAGACCAGCTTGCAAAATCTTCTTGTAGGTTACTTCATTGGAAAAGTGTCCACCAGACTCACCATTATGCGCTTCTGAAATCACTTGCATTCTTCCTTCCATAGGGACACATCGTCGAAGTACACCATCTACACCCAGTCGATAAAGTAATCCTCCTATGATAGTAAATTTCAGGCTTTTTTCTGCTT
The DNA here is from genome assembly GCF_014529385.1 of Adiantum capillus-veneris. Lineage (NCBI taxonomy): Eukaryota > Viridiplantae > Streptophyta > Polypodiopsida > Polypodiales > Pteridaceae > Adiantum > Adiantum capillus-veneris. The sequence continues at coordinate 46,256,891 of NC_140939.1, forward strand.
CCAATCCTCTGGAAAGGCACCTTGGGAAAGGAATTGATAAATATCATTCCATTCAGGATCCACTGATTCTTCTGCCTCTAACTGAAATAAATCAGCATCCACTGGCTCATCTCTCAAGGCTGACTCCGAATATCCTTCCGTACTTCTTGAAAGAAAATCAGCTCCACAATGTTTTCGACCAGGCTTATGGAAAATTCTGAATTCAAATTCCATAAGGAACATCATCCATCTTATCAGCCTGCCTTGAATAATGACTTTGTTAACCTGAAACAGAAGAGCTTGATGATCCACATAAAAATGGAATAACTTTCCCAACAGGTAATGCCTGAACTTCGTGGCGCTAAAAACCATTCCGAGGGCTTCTCTCTCAGTAGTGATATAGCCTTGTTCAGCCTGACTGAATCTGTGACTTGCAAAATAAACCGGATAGTGTGTTCTTCCATCTGGCTGAGCTAATATTGCCCCCATTGCCAATTCTGAAGCATCTACATGTACATGGAAAATAATATCCCAATTCGGCTGCCTAAGGACTGGTTTACTGGTAATGGCTTTTTTCAAATTCTGGAAACTCTCCTCACACTCAGCAGTCCAGTTGAACTTATTGGTCTTCTTTGTAAGCTCATATAGTGGTACTGCTTGAGAAGCAAACTTGTGTACAAATCTTCTATAGAAATTCACATAACCCAAGAAAGAACTGAACTCTGAAGCAGTTCAGGGTGCTTTAGCTTGCTGGACACACTGTATTTGTCATTGGCCATCTCTATTCCATTGCGGGAAACCACATGTCCCAGTAGCTGTCCCTTCCATACTAGGAAAAAAGATTTGAATGGATTCAAACAAATCCTCTTCTCCTAACAGCATTTAAAAACCATCTCTAGGAATAGAAGGTGTTGTTCCTCATCTGAATAGACAGTGAAGTCATCCATGAAAATGGCGAACCAGATACATGAAAGCTCCCCACTCAATGATGAAAGTGGTCTTAGCTCTATCTTCAGGAGCGATATGTAACTGGTTATAGCCGCTATAACCATCCATGAAGCTATACATCTCATATCCTGCGATCTCATCAAGCAACATATCAATAAAAGGTAAGGGAAATGGATCCTTAATAGTCTGGGCATTTAGTTTCCTATAGTCGACACACACTCTCAATTTCCCATTCTTTTTGGGAACGACGACTATGGGAAATAGCCAATCACTGCTTGCCACTTCCGTAATGAACCCAGCCTTGAGAAGATTATCAATCTCGTCCTTGACCTTCTTTGCAGAGTTGGGGTTCATCCGGTGTCTTTGTAATGTTACTGGCCTAGCATCCGGTTTCAGTGGTATTCGGTGCTGACAGACTTCAGGATCTACTCCCTTCAAATCTGTATGTTCCGAGGCAAACACATCTTTATAGTTCTATAACATTGTTCGTGCCTTTTCCTTCATTTCCGGGTTGAGGTGCTTGTTAACCTTGATCATTCTAGGATTTTTCTCTGATCCTAGGTTCCACTCTTCTACTTCCTGATCGTCCGGAAGCAACCAGTTTGTTCCGCCTCCTTTTTGTTTGGTTGATTCTTCAGCGTAGTCCAAGGATGGTCCATTCATTTCTGAATCATTATTCTGATCCAGTGGGTACTCTTCAGAACATACTGGTTCCTCTACTATACCAATATCAGCTGGTTCCTCTATCCTTCCAGTTAGCTGAACTGTTCTTTCCCCTGCATTGACTTCGGTAAACTGATCAGGAATTGTCTCTTTTGCTTGTCAGCTTGCTCTTTGTTCAGTAGGACTGCATTCAAGTCGATTTCTGCCAAAGGGAATATGTTCATAGCCGCTAGCATTCGCTCGATTTTCTTGGCTCTGTACTTCTGACACAACTCCTTTGGCCTCAGTTCCTTTTTCCAGCTCGTGGTATTGTTGGTATGGATTTGGATTCTGCCACTAGCCCCTTCCATGGTCAAAGTTTGGTTTGCATAGTCATGAACAGCATGTGTTGTTCTTAACCATGGGCGCCCTAGTAGCATTCCATAGGCTCCCTGCAAATCCAAGACTAGGAAACTGGTTTTGAATTTCTCCCTCCCAACTCTTATCTGCATATTTTCACTCATACCCGTCGCCTGTACGACTCTATGATCTGCCATTCTTACTTTGAATGGTGCTGGTTTCATATTCACCCTGACTGGGACTGGCTCTGGTGCCTTAGCCTCAGTAGTAGTCGTTACAGGTGCATCTGGACATTGGGCTGCAAAATGACCATACTTCCCACAAGTATAGCAATTCATGCTCCTGTTCTGGAAGTTGCCTCTTCCTCTTCCTCTGCCCATTCGTGGTTGGTATCTGCTACGTCCTTGACCAGTACCACTGGTACCTGGTCTCTCCTCTTGAGCTACTTTGATTGGTTCTACCTTCACTGGTTCAGTGGAGGCAACCAGCTTAAAATGGTGAATTCTGATGCCACAATTATTCCATAGGTGACCAAAGGCCTTGCAGTAGGTACATTGTGGACATTTAGTGGAGATACGGTCCTTCGATTTGCATCTTGAACACCAAGTCTCCATCTTTCAGACTGGCTGTCTTGTGTGGCTAATTTCTGCAATTTGCCTAGCCATCTCTTCAATTTTCTTGGTCCATGATCCCTTCTTTGATTTCTCCTTTGCTCATTCATTGGAGCTGCTCTCGGAGCTACTGGACATTTCACTGGAATCCAAAGTTTCAGTAGAGCAGAGCTACTGCTACTGGTCCTTCGCTTCTTGTGGCTCTTCTCCTTCTTAGCCTGCTGTTCCAGTTTAATGCCCCTTGGACCAGATCATTGAATTTTTTTGTAGGGACTGGTACTTCTTGTTCCCTAAGCTTCTTGATTCTAAACCCATTCAGGAACCATGCCCTCAATCTCTTCTTAGACGGCGGTTCTTGCAACTGCTTGGTTAGCTCTTTTATCTTTTCCACATAGCTGCGGACTGACAAATTCCTCTGTTTGATCTTATCTAATTCACAGAGAATATCTTTGTCCCCTCGATTATCCGAATATTCCAACCTGAAGGCCTTAAGCAATTTGTTATATGATCTCAACTGGCATGCAGGGTAATGGTAATACCATTTCCTCGCTGCCTCCTTCAAGGTTTGTGAAAAATATTCCCCCCAATCATCTTCATCAATGTTTTTTAGTTCAGCATACTGCTCGAAAGCTTGTATGTGAACATCTGGATCATCCTTTTCCCCCCCTTTGAATATTGGAAAGGAAATCTTTAGAGAAGTTGTGTAATCATTTCGATTACTACTGATCCCTCCACTTCTCTTCTTGGCTTCAGAATGACGCTTGGGAGCCTTCTTGCAATTGTCAGTGTCAGCATCCCAATCAATCTCTGTCTCTGTCTCAATATCAGTGTCTTCTCTGTTTTGTCTGCTAGAAGTACCTTGACTTCCCTTACTGCTCTTGGTATGCTCATCTCTCTGGCGAGACTGAGAACTCTTGGAACTCTTTGCCTTCCGTGCGTCCCGTTCTGCCCGTCGGCGTCGAGAGTGACTGGAGTGCTGTGAGTCCTGTGCCTCATCAGCCTGACTATGCTCCTCATGATTCTCAGTGTTAGTCAGTTTCTCTTGCTTGGGGTCAGACTCTCTTCCTGACTCCTCAGGAATGGGGTCCACACGAATGGTAGATTTCCAGCCACGATTGGATTTTGGTGCCATTGCTGAAAACTTCAACTGGGAGAAGAGTCTTTCCGTCAACGAGCTTTAGCTCGAGCCACCGTGATCGCCAAAAAGGAATTGGACCTGATCTCTTGAGACAGCTAATTCCAGTGTTGAAAGATTTGAGCTACTAGTGTGGGAAGATTTCAGACAGCAGACTGGACAAGAATCAGAGACTAGACTAAAATGTGGATACTGAAATAAGAATCAGGATGATGTACTAGAAATAAGGTTCAGATTCAAATTCAGATTCAGAAGACTGGACGAGAAGTAAGTATAACTGAAATATATACCATGATTGGGATTACATATCAAGATTACAGCGAATATGATTACAGAGAGAAAGTACAGCCGACAATACTGCCAATGATTCTCAAGTACAATTATAGCCAAAGCGCTAACCCAAGTGATAACAATTGCCAACCCGATTACAATGTAATGGGCCCTATTTATACACTTCGGGTTTACTGTAGTAATTACCATAGTAATTACTAAGTAGCTCGTTGCCCATCTTCTAAGAAGACATTCCCACATAGTGACTTTCCAGCCCTCTACAGTGATGAATACCATGGCCAGTCTCTGCAAAACAACGAAAGTTTTATCTAAGTACTTTCATGCAAGGTGGAAGAGTGCTCATAGTCCACTCCATAGTGTGGCTTACATGCTAGATCCTAAGGATTGGAATTTAGACTTGATGTCAAATACAAAGGTGGTCAACGATTTCTATCAGGTAGTCAATATATTATACTCCAATGTTGAGGATCGAGTCAATTGCATCAAAGAGATGAGTGCATTCAGACTAAAGGAAAGACCTTTAGTGAATTATTTTGTCTAGTCGATGGCAAAATAGCAACCTGTATGGAAGTGGTGGATGATGAATGGTGGGGAGCATTACTCAACTCTACGTCCTCTTGCAATGAAAGTTTTGGTGCAATGTAAAACGGATTGATCTCAGAGAAAAATTGGAGTATATACAAGTATGTTCATAGCACAATTCACAATAGATTACTAGCAGACAAAGCTAAAAGATTAGTTTACATGTTTTGTAATGAAAAGATACTGCATCATCTCAAAAGTGTTGGTTACGAGGAAGGAATGCCTAGTTGGGTCTATGATTTTCAATTCAAAGATGAAGGTGAGTTCAATGTCGGTGTGTCTCAATGTACGAGAGCCAAGATTGAAGAGAATCTCACAATATATGTGGATGATTCAATAGAGGAAAACAATAAATACTCCAACCTCAGAACAAACAATGATAGTATATATTCAGCATAAGATGAGCTAAGATTGCAAATACAAAATGTAATTGGACCTTATATTCTTCAACAAGTTTTGATTATATACAATGTTGCTTTGAGGCAAAATCATATTGATGTATATTGTTGTGGAATGTGGTGTTTCAAGTGTGCTTCTTCATCAATAAATAGATTTCTAATTGCAGTAGGGGTGGTTTGTCAATCTTGCTTGAATTTATACTCATTTTCCATTTCTAGCATATAATATACTCGTTGTCAAATTTCTTTAGAACAAATTCCACATCCACTACTACTTTGCATTAGTTTGATTAAGCAAATGAGATGATAGTAGTGGCCACATGGCAATGTATAGAAGCCACTCCTTCCTATTACCATATATGTGGTAGTGATGTGAGTGAACACACTAGGACCACAGGGGAATATTTTCCCTCTTTAGGAGGTTTTTCCCCCCCCAGCATTGTATGTACACCCATCACTCTAGGGCTATCTATCTTTCCATTGCACACTAAGTAACACACTCTCTATTGTGTGCCTTGAGCTTCCTTCGTCTTCTCCAGGTTGTGTGCGTTTCTCTGCAACCCTAATTCCAACAATTGGTATCAAAGCAGGTTACGTCCTTCCGAGCTTAGTCGCCAGCTGCTCCAGCACACGCCTGCTCACTTTCTCCGATTAAAGTGAGGTTTGGCGTGTGTTCGCAGGTCGACAAATATTTTGGGAAAGCTCGCAGAGCTTAGTTTGCTCAGATTTCTGATTCGGACTCATTTCGGCCTCCGTTTCCACTACAGGCAGGTATGCATAGGCAATTTTATCATTTTGTGCAAATTATTTGTTAGTGCCAATTTCTGCATAACAGGTGCCTTACAGTCTTCTACGGTTTCTTCTATATAGCACGTGTTGTTCCCGCCCCGTTTCTCCTATTTTTGGGCAGTTTTCACATCAGGTGCAGCATTTACCATGGCTGACAACAACACAGATGTCTTCAAGATGTTTGTTGTTGCTGAGGACAGGTTAGATGGGGACAATTACCCTATGTGGGCTTATATGATGCAACATGTTGTGTCAAAGGGCGTTTAGAATATTGTGCAGGGCATTGATTGACGTCCTGTTTCTGAGGATTTAGGAGATGTTGAGGATGTTGTAGGTCTTGCTGCTATTAGAGTTGTTTTGCCTACGAAAGAACAAGGTCGTTGGGATGTAAAGGATGCGCAGGCTCATGCATTGATTGCATTTTCTGTGAAGTGCACCATTGTTCCTCATATCCATTCAGCAAAATCTGCAAAACAGGCTTGGGATATTTTGGTTGCTTCTTATGCAAGTCGCAATGAGGCAAAAATTGCTTTGCTGCGTAAAGAGCTGGAGTCAAAGATTATGCATGAGGAAGATGTTGTGGAAACTTTAATTGCTGGTGTCAAGGATATCAATGAGCAACTTATTTCTGTAGGTGAAGTCATTTCAGACAGTTCCCTTGTGCAGACTGTTCTTAATGCCTTACCAGATTCCTACCAGACTTTTGATAGTACTTGGAGACTGATGACCCAAGGAAATCCTCAAGTTGTCAAGTTTGATGCATTATGTACATTGCTGTTACAAGAGTCACTTTAAAGAAAAAACAGGACTAGGCAGCGTGCAGTTGAACAGGATTTTATTGCTTCTCAAAGAAAGGGTGGTAACAGCAATACAGCCGCTTCTTATGGTTCTGCGAGTAGAAAAAAATTTGTTCCTAATGCTTTTGTTGGCAGCAATTCGTCTGGAAATTCTGGTGATAAGGGTAAAAAGAAAATGCGTTGCCATTATTGTAAAGCTAATGATCACTTGATCAAGTCGTGTCCTAAGTTGAAGGCCAAAGAGGCTAAGAAGAAAGAGGGTGGTTCCACTACAAATGCTAATTCCACTACAAATGCAGCCATTGTTGAGTCTTCTGTAAAAGGAGATTGTAATGCTGATGTTGATGTAGAATGGGCTTTTAGCACACAGTGCACTTACAATCCTGCTGTCCATGATGCATGCTTGTCAATTGCTACAGATTCACATGTGTGGTATTTTGCTAGTGGTGCTACAAAGCACATTACCTCACATCATGAATTGTTCACCTCTCTTGAGTCTATCCCTCATGGGAATTCAGTCACTTGTACCAACAATGCCTCTTATCCGGTTCAGGGAGTTGGAGAGATTGTGCTTACTGTTGCAAATGGAAGTTCTTTCACACTTGTTGATGCACTTTATGTACCTGGGATCAAGAGAATCTTTTGTCTGTATCTGCACTTGCTAGACTTGGACTTGTAGTCAAATTTGTGGATGACAGATGTACACTTCATGATCTTAGTTTTGGTGATGAAATTGTTGCATATGGGCTTTTGTGCTGTGGGCTGTATAAGCTCACTTTGTATGACAAGTGTGGACAAAATCTTGCAAATGCAGTTGCAGATTCAAGGGCTATTTCAGATGCAAAACTTTGGCATGCACGTTTTGGTCATCTGAATTTTGCCAGTTTGCTGTGTTTGCAGTGCGTTTGCAGAAATCTGATATGGTTGCTTCTTTGCCGCCTCTTGAAGCACCTGTCAAACATGTTTGTGAAGGGTGTATTTTGGGTAAGATACAACGTTCTAAGTTTCCAAAGGATGGTTCAGTTTGGGCCACATGCAGGTTGCAGCTTGTGCATAGTGATGTTTGTGGGCCCATGCAAACTCCGTCCTTGGGTAATTACCTTTACTTCGTGACTTTCATTGATGATTACTCCAGGCATGCATTGGTATTTCCGCTTAAAGCGAAGTCTGAAGATTTTATGTGCTTCAAACAATTTTTGGCTATGCCTGAAAATGTCTCAAAATGTACTATGGGCACCCTCCGTTCCGATCGAGGGGGGGAGTATAAGTCTCATGAATTCAATGCATTTCTGGCTAGTCGTGGGATAAAACACCAACGTATAGTGCCTTATACACCTCAGCAAAATGGTGTTGCTGAGAGGAAAAACAGGTCACTTACAGAAATGGCACGATGTATGGTCAAAATTCAAGCTTTGCCGCATTCTTTTTGGCTTGAGGCCATCATGTGCACCACTTATGTACTAAACGTCCTACGAAAGCTTTGCAGTCTATTACTCCGTATGAAGCATAGCATGATAGAAAGCCTTTTATTGAGCACATGCGTGTTTTTGGCTGTTTGGCATATGCTTTGTGTGCCACAAACACAGCGCAGAAAATTGGACGATAAGGCTGCCAAATGTATTTTTGTTGGTTATAGTGCTGAAAGCAAAGGTTACAGGTTGTATCATCCGCAAACAAAATGTATTCTAGTTTCACAGGATGTAGTGTTTGTGGAAGATTCTATTCAACCCTTGCTGTCATGTACTAGAGACATTATTGTAAGCTCACAGGATATTTATGACACTTTGTTGCCTCTTTTAGGTGGTGGAAATACGAATGTAAGTTTCAATGAGGCAAATGTATAGCCTATGGGGGTTTCCAAAAATGTACAGATCAGCGTATTACTGATGCAGATGTACGTCATGATGTACTTGATGAGGAAAGGGCTGAAAATGAGCAGGCTAGAGGTATGCCAAAATGGCTGGTGCACACTTTGCATGACAGTAAATTGGATGCACCTTTTGCCAGGACACTGGCAAGGCCGGACTAGACAAGGGCAAGGCCGGACTAGGCAGTGTGGAAAGGGAGTCCAACTAGGGCAAACGGCCAGGGGCCATGCTATATAGTGGGTGGTTGGGTGGTGGACTCCTAGGTTCTAGTTCCCCTTGTCTTACACTTGTATTAGAGCTCAGGGGGAGAAGCCATGGAGGAAGGGGGAAGGAGATCGATCGATTGCATGAGCATGATTTCTTCTCTCTCTCTCTCTCTCTCTCTCTCTCTCTCTCTCTCTCTCTCTCTCTCTCTATAGCAGTCTTGGAACTCGTGAAAGTCATGGGCATGGCCCTTGAAGATACGAAGCCGAAGAGGACGAAGTCGAAATCGGCACAGGGCTGTGGGAGCGACTGCTTGCAAGGGAGTGGGAGCCTCGACAGGCGAAGGAACGTGGGCATGAGCCCTTACACTCAGGAGGTCGAAGTCGATCTGCAGCCAATTGACGCGGGCATGAGCCCTTACACTCAAGAATCGGTCGAGGTTGATGCGCATCGTAGCCAACGAGAACGGCATAGCCGGGATCGCCCTAGGCCAAGCAGGAAAAGTCGTCACATGGCCACGGCTTGAAGGGTCTTGTAGCGCTATCGGAGTACAATAAGTGCGGTTAGTGAGCCGGGATCAACATTGGGTTGCTCGATGTGGGAATGTGGTGAGAGAAAAGATACAACACAAGATAATTTGACACTAATGACACCCTAGAATCTTAAGTTGTTAAACTGAATGAGATTAAAATCTCGATACAAAAGAAACTTCACTGCAATAGGCATGAAGTGCTCTAAACTTTGCCAAGATTCTGAGCGGATGTGCAAAGCCAAAGCTTTATGGCCTCAATACACTTCCCTTGCTCTTCTCGACCTCTTCTACAAACACAGACTTGCCTTTCTTATCAATAGTGCACTTTCTCTGTAAACCTGTTCACTCTAACTTCATGAAGTTGCTCCTCAAGTTTCTATCAGAGTTACCGCTGCAAATTTCCATTTCTTATCGGTACTCGGCTCTTCTTGTATGTAATACCCCTTGGTTCCCTTAAAAAAAAAACTCAACTTTGAGTTTAATTACGCTGCTTTTGCAATTGTCGCCACAACAACAATCTTCCCTGCTCGGCCTCGTATTCAACAGCACTCCTCCTCGGATGGACCTGTTGTTGCTGCTCTCTTTTGATGGAGATTCCCCTCTCAGGATCCTCTCGGTCTCCTGTTGCTCTCGGCACAGCTTTGCTACTCCTTCTCGATGGTCTTCCTCACCAAAGCCAACCCCGACAGTTCCTTGCCTTGTCTGCTGGCACGCTTTCTTGTGCCCTTTGCTCGCACTCCAGCTTCCAAAAAACTCCCTTGCAGACGGCTCCGTCCTTGATGAAGACCGGTACTCCTCGCTCTCTGCTCGTTAATCTCCATGGCTGCAATCGAAGACACGCCCCTCGCTCTCGTTGTTCCCCATTCTGCACTTTATGAACTGTCGGCCCTTTAGAGCACTCAACGGAGGCTTTGCCTGCTTTCCCCCGCTCGCTTTGTCTGCAGTTTCTTGAAAAAAAAACCTCTTGCCGATCGTCGCACGCTGGCCTTTTTTTATCACCCCTGACGGCAAGCTTTTTCTTTTACTCCCTCCTCGATATTAATAAAAACCATTGCGTTATTGTTAGCCTCATACTCTAAGCGGCCATTCACACGCCCCTCTTCATCGACTTACTTTGCTCTGTTGCAACCTTTAAACACCTTTCTACTTCATTGCTACTGAACCTTTGCATGGCAAGGTGAGGAAAGTTGCCTTTAAGCCTTGAAACTACTTCCACCAAAGCCCAAGGTCAAGAATATATTTCACAACATAGTTTCCGTATTGCTCTTGATTGCAAGAGCATTGGTTGCTATTTCAGTGACCATCTGTCGTTGTTATACACCTAATGCAAAATCCATATAACGCTGCAAGACATAGCATCCATGTCTATCACCTGAAAGTGAGTCCACTCCTCATTGCAACACCACTGCACCAGGCTGAAACTCCCCATTACTTTGGATATACATTTCCATCTTCCAATCAAGCCTATAGCATAATCTTTACTCCCGAAACTTCTGGCATTGACGACTTCAGATTTCAAGTTATGATATAAAAACTGTTCCCACGCCACATGACGGCCATTGCAAGCTTGCCATCGTGTGAAAATTCTATGCTCCCGACCATATTCCGAGCACTCATTAAAAACTATGAATATACGACTCCTGCATGAAATTCTCCATTTAGACGTACGACAGCGCGACATCCACCCCCTCTGAACCTGCACATCCTCTGGCATGTGCCAACCGTCTTTAGGTTGTTAATCTTCATAAGCAAAAGTATTGCCAGAAGCATCTTCTAGCGAATACATCTCATCATCTTCTTGGCATTCTCCAGAATCTATGTCACCTAGAACCACCTGTCCTTCACACTTCTTGAATAATTTGATCATGTTTCCTACAATGGGTACTTTAAGCTTGGTGCCATCAAGTTCCCTGAGCTTGTAAGTTCCATTGTCATAAACGTGCATCACAACATAAGGTCCAAACCATCTCTTAACCATTTTACGCATGGCTGAATATTGATTTTCCAAACTGCTATCATAAACAAGTACCCAATCTCCATCTTTAATAGTATATGGTCTCAACCTATGCTTCTTGTCAAATGCTGCTTTATTCTTCAGTCGTGCCTCCTTGAGCTTATCTATTGCCTGGTCAATGTCTTCTTGGCTGCTTTCAAGCTGCCGAATGTGCATAGCAAGCAAGTCTTCAGTTGACATCTCTGATTCCCATGGCAGTATGGTCCAAGAAACAATCGTCTCTTCTGTAGGCATATTGGATTTTGCCCATACATAAGTTCAAATGGCATAAATCCTGTAACTGAGCTATGAGTAGTTATGTCAGCCCATAAAGCAAAAGGTAAAAGTTTAGGCCAATCACCAATTCATCCTCTACAAGCCTTGGCCAAAGCTTTAACAATAGGCGGATGCCCTCCTTCACTTTTTCCATTAACTTCCGGATTATATGATGTAGTAAGAGCCAACTTGATTCCCAATCGATTGAAGAACTCATAAGCTTCATCTACATCTAATTCTCCTCTATCTGCAGTAATCTTTCCAATGCAACCATATCGGCATATCACATCCTCAAGCAAAAACTTGCATACTGAACTTGTAGCTTTGGTACACAAAGCTCTTCCTTCCACCTGGTTAGTGAGATCCTCTCTGGCAAGAACAATATACCTCATTTGCCAAATACCGACTGGCATAGTAATCAAATCTACAACCCACTTATAATGCATAGCCAATGGATAAGTAGGATGTAACTCATATTGATGTCGCACATTTGAATACTGTTGACAAACCATGCAAGTCTCCACAAATAGAGCAATATCTTTGTACATGCCTTTCCACCAATAGCGGTCTTTAATCTTGGCAAATGTTGCCCAAACTCCTCTATGTCCTGCCCATAAATTCTCATGAAACTCTTTAATTACCTTTTGTTGTTTTACTTTGTCACATACTACTCGTTGTGGTGATCCTCCTGAACGTTATGGATGCTTCCACAAGTGCCCATCTTTAAGGAAATAACCATAAGCTTTCTTCCTGATCCTCCTGTATTCTTGGTCACTCCATTCCTCTTGCCTGGTGAGAGTGCTGAGATAACGGCCTATCAAAAGCCACTCTCCATCGTACATCTCATCTAAGAAATCTTCAAAAACACGAGCAAGAGCACTACAACTTGCATGCAAATGAGAAGAAGTATAAAACGTTAAGCCGACATCATCACTCTCTGTAAGCATCTCCTCCTCATCTTCATACCTGGCTCTTGATAACATATCTGCTACCGGATTGTCCCTTCCTACAATATGACAAAATTCAGGAGTAAGAGACTTAATGAAAGCTATCCATCGTAACATAGCAATATCCGGAGTGGAGAAATTCGTAATCATTCCTATCAATGGCAAGCAATCAGTCTCCACTACAACTAAAGCTCCAATAAAATACTCCTTGTCAGACTTTAGAGCAGTAGCAACGCCCCAAAGCTCTCTCTTAACCTGTGGGTAACTTCGTTGACGAGTGCTAGGCACCTTTGCACCAAACCGAATAGCATATCTATGACCATCCTCATCATCTTGACCAATAGCCCAACCAATGCCTGTAGGACTAGTGTCAACCGTCAAAATCATTGGCCTTCCACATTTATAATCAACCTTCCTTAAGGTAGGAGCATCCAAAAGAATCTTCTTCAATTTTTTGATGGCCTTTGTATGGGCATCTTCCCACACAAATCTTTTCCCTTTTCTTAATAATTGGTAAAGTACTTCTGCAACATGAGCAAAGTGAGGTAACCAAATACAATAAAACATGCAAGCACCCAAAAAACAACGGACTTCAGTAACTGATGTGCATGAATTCTTCATCCTTTGTATTGCTTCCACCTTAGCTAGACTTTGGCGTCGTCCATGTGGACCACACATATGTCCAACAATCAATATTTCTTTGGCACCAAAAATTGATTTTTGACCTGAAAGTGTTAGATTTACCTCTTCAAGTTTAGATAGAATAGCTTCACAATCTGCAATATGTTGAGCAACAAAGATTCGGCACCCCCTCTGATCTTTTATCTCGTCTTTCAAACCTTCTTCACAACCCTTGATTGGAAAAGCATCAATAAAAATCATAGTAATGTGAGGAATGAATTCTCTTAATACCTTGTTCATTCCATTCATCATGTGAGCAACAGAATTTGTGGCACCTTGTAAAGTGCACATCCTTACCAACCCAAGTGGAGTACGCATAGTAGTGAGATCCCTACTCTCCAAAGCAAGATGAAATTGATCATAGCCTGAGTAAAGATCACCCATGGAGTATATAGCCCTACCTACAAAAGATTCTACAATCTTGTCCACAATTAGTCCTGTGCCAACATTATGAATTGTTACCTTATTTACTGGCTACATGTCCTAAATAAATCGCAGGGCTCCATTCTTCTTTGGGACGGTGAACCATCAATTAGAATAAGGTGCACAAGATGGCTCCAAAATACCCATACGTATCTTTTCATTTAACAAGTCAATAAGTTGTGGTAGATGGGCTTTAGGAACAGGAATAGGACGCAAATTCCATGGCATATGTGGAACGATAAAGATAATCATAGGTGTTACAACATTTGGATCTACACATCCAATCTCACTGGGCTCAAAAGCAAAGGCTTTACCATGTTTTGCAAGCATCTCTTGAAAGCACTTGACCTCCTCATCAGTAAGAAACCCTTCTTCACCGGTGACTACCTGCTTCAAGGTCTCTTCAGTAAATTTGTGGCCAATGTTCTTGGGATCCCTTAGCTTTGGTTGGTGTGAAGCTTTTTCGATAACCTCATCACTCTCCCTTGGGAGAGGGGTAGCTACAGGCCTGACCTTCTTTGCAACAGTCTTGTACTTTGTATCCACCTGCACTTTAAAAGCACCACCCAATTCTTTACTTACCTCCATTAGAATGTCATACATGTCCATCGAATGCACTCGCACAAATTCAGTCCCACTTTGCAACCTACACTTCTTGATAACTTCAAGTTCTGACATCGTGTCAACATAAGAAACTTCTTCAAAGACTCCTGAGATAACATCATCATGTTCAAGTACATCACATCCCTCCAAATCACTTTGAACACTTACCACATATTGCTTCTCCCACTTAGGTACCTCCATGAACTTTCTATATGAAACTGAACCTTCAGATATTAGTCCCAGAAACCCCGAAGAAAAAGTCTCTTCTTGCGAGAACTTCTTCTTCCCTGTACCACTATAGTTCCGCTCTATAGTGGCACCCCAAGAAAATCCTGAGCAAACCTGTACTCTTTAAACTCTTTTTGAACCCTTGGTAAAGGCTGTTCTCTTAAGCTATCACACATACAATCAAAAATTGAACCACTCTCTTACCATCTTTGCTTCGGATCCTTGCATATGCTGAACCATCATCCGAAACCTTTGTCTCCATACGCATAGCTGTGATGTAAGGTTGCCCTAGGATAAGTGGATAAGAGGAATGTTCCTGTATGAAAAAATTTTGTTCATCACAAACATCTCCAATTGTAACCTTGACATTTGTACATGCACCATATAAATCGCCAGGCTAGGTGTTGGCAGCTCGAATCCGCCAACCATGATCCATATCAATAGGCCACTTCCCTCTCTGGTACAAGCTTTTTGACATCAAATTAATTTCTGAACCATGATCCACAAATGCTAGAATACGCTCATCAATATCACCAATCTTAACAATTGTCTTTGTGCGCTCCTTGCCGCACTGTCGAAGCAAGGGACTTGCCGATACACCGTGTGCGAGCCACAAATGGCTCCAAGCACACAATAAAACTAATCTAGCAAGCTCAAGAGAGCAAAGGGTGTGTCACTCACCGCTCTACGCTCGCCTTCGTGGTGGATTCCTCGCCGCGATGAAGAAGAAGCTGCAGTCGTGCCGCGCTCAATCGCTTCGCCGCCGTCGTGCCTTCGTAATGCTTGATCACACACACACTCTCCCTCTCTCTCTCTCTCTCTCTCTCTCTCACACACACACACACACACACACACACACACATACACACACACACACACACACACACATGAGGAGGTGAAGATGGAGATGGAGATGGAGCAAGAGCACTCTTCTATTGCACAAATGAGAGAATGAGTGAATTTTAGGTTTAGTTGGCTTTTATATGAGCTCACCCCATTCACACTTGGGCACCCATGCTTAGCCAACTAATCCCTTGAATGTCCCAGTTAGAGTGCGCCTCTCATCGGCGATCACTCTTACCCTTTTCCTATTGGTCCGACAAGCCCGGTACCTGACTCTACCAAATACATAATACACGTCCGTCGTAGGTGATGGGGTGTCCGTGTGCCGTGAGGGTTAACATGCCCCCCTTCCTGATGTAGATTCCGTCCTCGAAAGCTATTGAGTTGAAGCTCGTTCGTCGAGGTGGAAGAGCATTTGAGATGAATGTCCTTAGCCTTTTTCAGTCACTGCAAAATCAAACAACATTGGCACAGTAATTGCATTCTCATAAGTGATTAAAAAGCATATGCAGTTTTAGGTAGACAAATTGATTGGTAAAAGAATTTCAAACAATTTGTCAGCAATGAACATTAAATTGCAATGTAATCAAATGCATAAACAGATGTAAAGGTAAAAAATTAAACAAGTCTAGGGTCGCTAACTTGACGGTCGAAAGGCACTAGAGATCGAATATTAATACCATGGGTAAGCTTCTTAATTTTCTGTGGTTAATTAAGTTGTTTAATCGCGAGAGCCAAGTATTCATGTTCGAGGGCTGACTAGAGGCTATATCTAGAAGACCTTGTAGTTAATCTACCATAAAAGGAATTTCTCATGAAATCATCGCCTGACTGATTACTTTTTCTTTGACCCCCCAAAGTCTTTCCACAGTGATTCAATTTTGATGTGTGTGCTTATTTTGTATGCCTTGGGTTTTTTGCTTTTCAAGTAAAAGCGCCCATACTGGGAACCTCTAGGGCTCTAGTACCATAGGCAATACATGTGAGTGAAGTACCAAATCAAGCTGAGTTTTCTCTTCCAGCTTAAGATTTTACAGTGTGGCACTTTGATTTTTTGTTTGTTCATTTTCAGCATTTTAATTTTGTAACTTTGGGGGGTCATATAACACTGATACACCTCCCCAAGCTCATCACACTAGTAAACTCTCTTTATAATACTTAAGCTAAAGGTCAATAGGGTCAAGCCCACTAGAAAGCCCTAGTACATTTCACACAATGCTGCCTAAATCGGATTAAGAACCTAAGTAACCATTAATTATTAGGAAGGCATTCCCCATGGTATTAAGAGAAGATTTCTAACACCTAACTTGGTCAAACTAGTTTGTCGGACTGCTTGATTTTTAAACCTAGACAAGTGATTATGACAAAAAATTACATTGAATTAAATGTTTGATACGAAGCAAATGCGGTGAATATTAGGCTACCAATCACAATTAAAGCTGACAATCATAGATGAAAAAAAGATAAGGGGCAATGCTAATGGACAAGAAACACCTGTTTGTGTCGATGGTCGCGCTTGATTTGAAGAGTGAGTCGAGATAAAGATTCCATGAAGGTCCAAATCCTACCAATAGCAACACGCTCCTGTACACACTAGGAAACAAAAGGAATACCTCCAGGAGGCACATTAGTGGAAAAAGGTATCAACACTTATTGAACACAACAAAAAACATAAGGAACCCTAACCTAATTATTTGCACTCCCCCTAGAGAGTCAAGGGAATAGGATATTGTACAGGTTGGGGGGAAACCCTAAGGCTAAACCCCTATCTTCGTCGTCGAGATAAACAAAGTCATCATCCATGAGACCATATGTGCCATCCGTGTAGTCGTGTAAATTTTCTTCTTCATCATAGGTGCCCATGTTTACTAAGAAGGTCACTAGACGCCTATAGTCATCTTGGTCAAAAGGGTAGGCTTGTGCAATGGGAGAAACGCTCTCTACTAAGTATGGATCAGACGTGGTCAAGAGACGTATCAGCCATTCTAACTCCTCAAAATTCCTCTCACATGCTAGCGTACCTATCAAATCCCATTCACATGCAAGCACTGGAAAGACCATGTGAAATATTTGTGAAAAGTAACGAGGGTACCTCTCACCCAAGGCAGGAGTGGATGACTCTAGCGTACTAGCCATATCTGTACACGCAAATAGATGATGGTTAGAGTGCAAATATTACAAGGGTCGTGTTCTTGTGCATAATTTATCTTTATGATTTGTGTTATGGCTCTTGCTCTTTTACTTTTTAATCTTGTTTTTGTGAGTATAAGGCTTTATATATACATTCCCTAAGATCGGAGATTAAGAGGTCAGGGAGAAAGGTTGAGAGGGAAGCAAGTGAATAATGGATGTCCACAAACACTCCCCTCTTCCTTGGGTAGATCATACCGTTTGAACTGATGTCGTCACCCTTTGAAACCAATTGTTCCAGTTGGTAATAGGTGAGGATTTTTGCCATTAGTTTTCTATTACCCTAGGTGCCTCGTCAAGTTGCAAGGGTGGTAAGGTACTCTCCCAGGATCGAACTTGAAGTGGTTCATCAGGTGATTCTTGAACATTGGGAGGTGTGGATTCTTTTGTAGCTTCATGGAGGTCCACTACTATAGATGGAGGTTGTGTAGAAGCTTTTACCTCTATGGATGTATTACATGAGGAGCTAGAAGCTTCATGGAACTCCCCCCTTCCTGAGCTAGGTGGAATAAATTGGTTTTGCCTTGGAGCCTAAACTAGCTCTGGACTAGGTGTGTAGCATTCTGTGATCTTTCCCTTCCCACGGTCTGCCATTGGCTTTAGCGTTACACTGTTTGACTCATATGGGTTTGTTGTCGATAGGGAAGGACACATTTTACGTTTAGGTACCCAAATTTGCTTATTTCCATCATAGTAGCCTTGGGCTTCTAATAGTTGTTTTGGAATCCATCGTGATTTGGTCTTGACTCTCCTAGGGCGCGCTCTTGGTTTTCCCGAGAATTTTTTTTTTGGAATGGATGGGAGGGTTGAGGTAGTTGGAAGTAAGGCCTTGGGGACCCATTGATATGTACTCTTAGGTCGTGCAGGTTGAGTACTTGCAATATTACTGCTTGCTGCAACTACAAGTGTTGAAGTGCTAGATTCATGGGTAGCCGCGGCAAAGACGAGTTAACCACCTTGGCTTGTGAATGTTGGCTATCCCTCAACTTTGCTAGAGTTTGCAACGTAGGTGACTTTGCTTGAATGATAGGGGTAAGAGTCGGTGGTCGTGTCGTGACACTACCAGTATCCCAATCAATAGTGCATTTGGTTGCCAACATCCACATGCGTCCCAGGTTTACGTTGCCTTCCATAGCTCCTGCGGGCATGACTAGAAACCTCTGCACTATGCTTCCATTGTTATAGACAACAGGGGTCTGAAGGACTCCAAGAATAGCAGTTTTCTTTTTATTAATGCCCTTGACTTGCATCGTACTCGGGGATAGGGTCGGTTTCCCTAATTGACACCAAACTCCATAGGATAACAAATTGTGTTTAGCTCCCGTATCTAATAAGGCATTGTATAGTACTTTCCCATAGGGGCTATTTAGCTCAATTGGGTATCGTAGGGGTGGCTCGGATTCTAATGAGTCGTCATCTGTGTCCTCGAAAAATGCTTGCGTGATTCCTAGATTAGCCTCTCGTTGGCGTTTAAGACATTGTTGTCGTTCTCGAGCCTCAACTCTTGCTTGGATTTTTTTAAGCTCTGCTTGTTCCTTGGCAGCCTTCTTTTGATGGATGGCTTGCAACTCTTCCTGGCTTAGAGGATCATAATATCTTTTGAATTTACTCCCATTAAGGAATCCAATGGTTTCAACTCCATCTAGAGTCTCCACACGAATGGTACCTTGCGGAGTAATTTCACACACTCGATATGGTCCCTTACCAGCGTATTTCAATTTCTTCTTTTCATTACGTATCCCGTACATAAGAACTTTATCACCAACCTTGATGTCTTTATCCTTTAAATGGCTATCAAACCACTTCTTTCTCCTATCCTTCTCCATTAGAGCATTTCGCACAGCTAATTGCCTTTCTTCATCTAGCCTTTCCAGGATATATAATCGCTCCACTAAGGGGTTACCATCCCAACCTTCTTGAGAAGCTACTCGAAGACTAGGAATGACAAACTCCCATGGCATAACTGCTTCTTGGCCATACACCATCTTAAACGGTGTGCAATTAATAACAACTTTATACGCAGTACGATAAGCCCATAAAGCTGATGTAAGCTTTAGGTCCCAATCAGTGCAATGAGCCTCGACTGTCTTTGTCAAAATGGAGATGAGAGTTTTGTTGGTACTCTCAGCTTGGCCATTTGCTTGGGGATAATAGGGTGTAGACTTGTGGTGAGATATCATGAAGTTTGATGTGAGTTCTTTTATTACTTCATTTATAAAATGAGTTCCATTCTCACTCACAAGTTCAAAGGGGCATCCAAAACGTGTGATAATGTTCTCAAAGAGGAACTTAGCTGTTGTTTTTGCATCCGCCTTCCGTGTTGCTTTTGCTTAAGCCCATTTGGTTACATAGTCGGTAGCCACAATGATATATCGTGATTGCGTGTTACGTGCAGCCGGACTAATCGGTCCTACAAAGTCTAAGCCCCACTTTTCAAATGGTTGGGTTACCTTGATGGGATGTAGAGGCATCGTATCACTTCTTTGTGGCTTCTTGAAGCGTTGGCATTCATCACATCCCTTTGCAAAAAGTGATGCATCCTTAAACAGAGTGGGCCACCAATAGCCTGACTGTAAGATCTTTCGGGCAGTCAAGTTTCCTGAAAAGTGACCACCAGCTACGCCCATGTGTGCCTCTTGTAGAATATATAAATACTCATCCTCGCGGGCACAGAGTCTAAGAACATCATCTTTTCCTCTCTTATAGAGAGTTCCAGCTAGTAAGCAATAGGGTTCGCATTCCTTGATTAATTTTCGAGCTATATCTTTTCGCAGTTCTTTGGGTGGAAAACCATTAACTAAGAAGTTAACAATCTTTTCACTCCATTCAGGCATTGTCTCAACAATGAACAAAGGAGTATCATGCAATTCATCATCAACCCCCATAGGAGCTTCACCATTAGGGATACGAGATAAATGATCCGCCATGACATGTTTCCTCCCAGGCCTCACAACAACGGTGAAGTCAAACTCAAGAAGAATTAACAACCATCGTGTAATTCGACCTGTGGAACACGGCTTGTTTACCAAATATAGCAATGCTTGATGATCAACATAAAACACAAACTTGGTAGCAAGAAGGTAATAGCGAAATTTCTTTACTGCGTAAATCATAGCTAGACCTTCGCGCTCTGTAGTAGTGTAGTTCATCTCGGCATCATTTAATTGGCGACTTGCAAAGCTAATAGGGTAGTCCAATTTATGTTCTCCTGGTTGAGTTAGAACACACCCAATAGCAAACTTTGATGCATCAATATGCACATGAAAAGGTACATTTCAATCAGGTGTTCGCAGGATTGGAGCACTTGTTAGGGCCTTCTTTAATAACTCATAAGATTGATGACATTCTTCCGTCCAGTGAAACTCGATAAGAAGCTTGTACAATATACGCGCTATCTCGGCAAAGTTTAAAATAAATCTTCGATAATAACCAACATGGCCCATAAATCTTTGAACTCCTTTATAGTTCGTAGGTGGTGGCAAATCGGCAATGGCTTTAATCTTACTCTCATCTGTGGATATCCCGTTCTTGGACACTATATGCCCTAGAATGACTCCATGCTTAACCCAAAATTGGCATTTGAAAGGGTTCAATGAGATGCGATAAAATCTGCACCTTTCAAATATTTTTCGTAGATATAACAAATGCTTCTCCCAAGAAGAATAAACACAAAGGTCGTCTAGGAAAGCTTCACAAAACTCCCTTAGAAATTCTTTCAACGCAGTGTTTATTAATCGTTGGAATGTAGCAGGGGCATTCGTTAAGCCAAAAGCCATAACACGAAATGCAAACACTCCAAACTCTGTGATAAAAGCAGTTTTAGCTTGGTCCTCTAATGCAATTGTGATTTGATTGTAACCAGAGTACCCATCAAAAAGCTATAAGCTTCCTTGCCCGCAACTCTTTCAAGCACATGTTCTGAATATGGCAAGGGATAATGATCTCTCCTAGTGGCTGCATTAACTTTCTTGAGGTCCACGCACACTCTTAGTTTCCCATTCTTTTTTGGCACAATGACTATTGGAGAAACCCATTCTGAGTGCTCAATAGGGTATATGAATCCACATTGGATAAGTTTTTCAATCTCCTCTTGTACAATTTTGGCGTACTTAGGATTCATTGGATAGGGTCGTTGCTGGACGGGTTTAACAGTGTTGATCATGGGAATTGTATGTTGCACCACAGAAGGTGGAACGCCCTTCATGTCATGATATGTCCAAGCAAAGATATCCTTGTATTCCTTGAGGATCTCCTTAAGTACAGCCTCTTCAGTTTCGGTAAGGTCTTGAGCAATAAAGACTGGTTTAGACTCCTCACCCAGTTCTGTTAATTCTATCTCTTTAACTACCGTTGGACCATCATAGACTCCACTGCTTCCATTGGTAGGTATTCGTTGGGCTTTGGCATACACAACCTTTCACTCCCCCGTGGTATAAGATTTAAAATGTTCAGGAGCCGTATGTAAGTCAGCAGGCTCTTATCCTAACGGAGACCTTTCTTTTAGTTCTGCCTCCTTTTGTTGTTGTGCTAACTCTCGGTTTTGACGTCTTCTTATAGTTCGACTCAATTTCGGCTCTGTAACCTCCAATTGAGCGAGGTCAATGGGTCACGGGCTGCACCACATGACACTCTGGAGATGTTCACCCCAATTGTCTACTAGCTTTCGATGAGCATCACATGCCCCTAGATAGCTAAGCCATTCTGCAGTAGATCTTTCCTTGTTTATCCTAGCTCTCACATTTGCTCGATATCGTCGTCTCTTATATGACCTTTGTTTCTTGTTAAGGTTTTGATTTTGGTAAATGTTTGAACTCGACTCGCTTGATAGGTCTTCGCTTGTATCTTCTTCACTCTCATATAAATTACCATAGATGGTCGTACTAGACCTTGAGTGTTCAGTTTCTATACTTGGATCACTCGATGTTTCCTCAGGTTTTGAATCCATTTCTCCTTGAGATTCCGTTTCTGATGTGTATTGGCCTGAAGCCTTTGAGGAATCATCGGTTTCACTCTCAGGTAGGTGTGCCTCTTTCTTATCATCAGATGTTACATGCGGTACACCTAACATGTTTACTGGTGCAATGTGTGTTATCTCTTCCCCATCTGGTGTTACCCAGGTTGTTCCTCTAGCTCCCC
The DNA here is from genome assembly GCF_014529385.1 of Adiantum capillus-veneris. Classification (NCBI taxonomy): domain Eukaryota; kingdom Viridiplantae; phylum Streptophyta; class Polypodiopsida; order Polypodiales; family Pteridaceae; genus Adiantum; species Adiantum capillus-veneris. Next base: position 46,279,347 of record NC_140939.1, read on the forward strand.
ATGTATCTATAGTTGCCGCTAGGTGTACCCAATCGACATTGTCTGACTCAGCCATTCCGGGTAGGATATCCATATAAGGAGAGTTCTCCCCAATATCCGTGTCTTCGTTACACGTGTAACAATACTGTAATGGAGCTGAGTGAATTGTTGTGTCTGATCGATTATCAATGATGAATTTATTTCCTAGAGGATGCGTTCGACCACTTAAAAGATCAACTCGAATGACAGAGTCTTGGAACTGTAAGTAGACGTGGTTTTTGGACCAGTCATGCACCATTTTTGATTCCCTCATGAATGGATGCCCTAAGATCATCTCAAATGACATAGGATGCTTGGAAAAATCCATAACAATGAAAGTCTGCCTTACCTTGTGTCCCAAGACCTTGATCCTGAGATCCTTAAGCATTCCAATAGGCGTAACAATAGATCCATTAGCCATTTTTACCACTACGCTTGTGGCTTCAAAGTGAGGTCGCCCCATAGACTCCCAACAACTCTTTGTCACCGTGTTGACTCCCGCACCACCGTCAAAAACTCCCTTTACGGTTAATCCTTTAGTAGTGATTGGCAGAGTAGCATTAGATTCATCACCTTCAAAGTATTGCCCCAACTTGTTAACGGGTACTTCAATTACAGATTCATGTCCCGCTAGGTCAGATGGTGGTGCTAAATGTTCCTCATCATTCATTACCGAGTCAGGTTTGTTCATATGTGCAAACTGTGGTAATCCGGCCTGTAATTCTCCATTGAGGAAGGCTCGAAGAGCTGAGACTAGCTCGGGGTCTTTATATAGTTTGGACATGATGGTGGTTCTAACTTCTGAAGACATGAAATCCATCAATTTGGCAACATTTAATGGCATCTTGTGGGACGTAGGACCCTGACAAGAGAATGTTGAAGATGGAATCTCCACTTCCTCAAGGGGGTCGGGCATTCCCTCACCAAACATTCTCTCTAGTAGGAAAGGTGTGTGTCCACTTTCAGATGTCCTACCCTCACTCTCTTCCCGAATGATACTGGGTATAGCTAATGGCCTGTAGTTCTTGTGAGGTTGAACTTGTGTGGGAAACACTGTGTCCGACATCTGGATATGTTTGGGTTCAGGTTCTAATGTTCGTTGAGTTTCTTCCACCAAACCCCTCAGTTGTTGGACTCGTTCAATTTCCACTGTTGGGTTTGGATAGGTTCCAATCTTTCTCTTGCAATCCTCATTTTTCGTCTCTCATGGCTTATCTTGGGGGTTCGCAACTGGGTGGTTTAACTTTGAATACTCTTTTGGTGTTCTTCGTAATTCCCTCTCGTGATCCTCCTCACTGGCTTTTTCCTTTGTAGTAATAGTTTTGGTCTCCGTGGTCTCTATCGAATCTGAGTCATCCTCAAGGTCATTCATATACACGGGATCCTCTCCTGTCCCTATGTTAGTCTTTGAACTAGGTTTTGAGCTAGAAGCATTAAGGGATTTCTTTCTTCGTGTTTTCTTCTTTCTCGCTCGACCAATGGATGCAGCATCTCTCTCTTTGAGGATGTAATTTTGCTTTTGGAGCATCTAACGTGTGAGTGCATTCATTGGTGCTATGTTTATAGTTGGTGGTGTCCCATCAACAATCTCTATTAAGTTCAATGGTGTGATTTTCGGTGCGTTTGGATTGTTAGGACACTGTGCGATCAAATGATCTATGCCACAACGATTACAAATGAGTATTGGCATTGCCAATGCACTCCCTTGACTTGTTTGCATTAGTGCAGCATTCTTTTGCATTCTAATGGGGCACTCAGCTACTCGATGTGGTCCACCACATTCGTAGCACTGAAGAGGTGGTCTCCTGGCAAAACTATTAATGTTTTGGCCTCTTGCTGCTAGCGCAGTAGCTTGATATACCGGTTTGATTTGTCCCCAATGGTCTTCCATATAGTACATGGGACACTCCTCAAGCATGTCGACTCCATAGGTGATACTAGGGTCTATGTCCCCTTCACAATCTACATAAGTACTAGATGACTCGCAACCTATTTGGTTCATAGGTGTAACTCTTGGATGAGGGGGTTGCGGTCCTAGCACTGGAGGTGGCAACGGTGTGGTTTGGACCACATTTTGGGTTCTAGGGACCATGTGCTGTAATGGCAACTGTTGCTCCATGGGTGGGGTAGGCATCAATGCAGGAACTCGAGGTGAGTTCGCCCAAGCTATAGGCGGTCTATTTTCCATGATGCGTTTAAGCATTAGGCAATCCTTCGCTTGATGGCCATACCTACCACACGCGTTACAAGTCCCGTTAAACTTTACTCTGAAAGTAGGGCATTCACTCGTAGTATGTGGGCCCAAGCAAATTGAGCACCGTTGTTGCTCCCTTCTTGGATACATATGAGTGTTTTGTGGAGCACGATTACCCCTAAGGCTTTCTTGGATGGCCTTTGTGAGATCTGCCAAAGTCATCTTAGATATCGTTTGCTCTTTCACGATTGGCTTTATCTTCATTGGCTCATGCCCTGATGCTTGCGAGCTACTAGACTTCGGCTCGGCAGACACTCTTTCTCCTGCAATCATTAAATTATCCTCCAATTGGATTGCATTCATGGTGACTGCTTCCCAAGTAGTGATACCTCTAATGACTAGGCCATTATAGATACTTTCATGTCGTAGTCCCCTAATGAATCTATCGAGCAATTGGTTGTTGTTGAATCGCTCGTTTGGATTGCATCGAGAATTCAAATTCTTTAGGCGACTAATGAAGTCTCTCACGGATTCACCTTCTTCTCGTTGGGATTTCTGGAGCTGAGAGGCTACACCCCAAAGTACTCCCTCTCGTATGCATTCTTTTAAGAACAATATCCTAAGAGTAGAGTAGATCGTTTTCTCTTCTACTCTTAAGGTTCTATACCAATCTCCAGCCTTTTTGCTTAGGGTCAAACTCAAAGCCTTACACTTATGTAGCTCATTGTGCTCTTCCAAGGAATCGTACACATGTTCAAAGACTTCCATATGCTTTCTAGCATCTCCGTCTCCACTGAATTTCTGTGTGAGCTTAGCTACTTGAACTGCCTTGCTCCTAGGCTCTCTATTAGGTGCACTACGCATGTTTTCCGCAATAGAGCGAGTGATAGTTTGAGCAAATGCTGCCAAATCTCCTATTTGAGCAGGTATAATGGGTGTATGTGCTCCTGGAACCACATGTGAGATGGGAGTTGGCCTTGGCCTTGGCATACGCGCGGCTCTTGGGTCCCAAATTTCGTATTGTGGTGTACCAAACGGTGGTCCAAAGTTTACAGGCGTGGCCCTAGGCATAGGGGGTGCCTGATATGGCATGTTATTATTAAATGGCATGGCTCCACTTGTATAAGAGCTTGGATAATTCCATTGTGGATTGTAAGCTCTTGGAATAATTGGAGGTGTAGGAGCTACATGAGGCTGAGGTACGACAGGTGCACATGATTGATACATACATGTAGGTATAGTTGGGGGCACTGTGCTACTAGGCATTGGCGCAGTGTTAACAAATGAACTCCATGGTGTACTTCTTGTCATGCTCACCATTGGGATATGCATGGTAGCCGTAGTGTCATTAAGAGAAAGATGAGCTAGATCTGGGAAGGTAAAGCTGCCACTTGTGGGCTCAGATTGTACTGAGGCTCCTGGCGAAACAACATATGGAGGATCAATGGGGCTCACTGAGGGAGTCTCCATTTGTGATAGGGTTGGTTGGTTGGCCTTTCCCGTATCCAAGAATCTCATTAGGCCTGTTGAAGGCATGTTGATCCCTGTGTTCTGTCTTTCTAACTCGACAATCCTATGGAGGACATCACAGACTTTCTTTTGTTGCTCATCTATGCTAGTAGCACCCGATGTGGATTGTAGAACATCTAACCAACCCACATGATAGGTGTGTCCTGTGTACCGATCAGTTAAAGCTTCTGCTTGTAGGTCATACTCCCAATTTTCGTTTAGGAATATCCCATCTAGGCCTGGCGTGCTGGAGGTTTCCCTTGAAGTGGAAGCATTATTGCTCCCCATAGCTTGCCCCTCCGTGACTGCTACCTTGGGAGCACTCGATTGCTCGGCTGGCATGATTGTTGTCATAGGAGCCTTTGCTTTTAGGGCTTGACTTTGTTCTAGCCTTCGTAGTTTCTCAATTTCCCTCTCCCTTGTTGCTTGCATATAGCGTTCGATCTCTTGTACTTCGGCAAGACTCCTACCATCGGGTAGTAAAACCTCAGAGGGAGATAGTCCTAAAGGATCAGGAGGTGCAGTGGATGGAACATTCACATGCACACTCTCAAGAAGCATAGGGTCCATTTTAGGCATGAATGACGAATTTACTTCCCCACTCCCTTCATTTATTTCATTAATCGCATGTTCGGAGCAAGTACCTCTACTAAGGGTCTCTTTTAAGCGGCTAAACATGCTGGACCCGGGCCGTGGGCCCATGGCATGCATGTCTTGACTTGAACTATCAGGGTTTGGTGTAGGATACCCCTCCATGACTTCGTAGTCAGAGGAAGAATCACTAGACGCGATATGAGGATCTTGGGTCGCGCTACCTTGAGTCCCGGCCGAAGGTCCAGAACCTAGGGTGGAGGAATAATGGGTGCCCGCGTAAATGGAGGCACTACCAATATGCTCGTGCTCTAACACTCGTCCAGAGCGTAGGTTCATATGACTTGGATCCCTTAGAAGTGTCAGTGAGGGCCCGTGAAGACTGCTCACCTAGTAATTTTGGGTGTTTTGCAACCCAAGTTTTTTCTTATTTATTTATTTTTTGATTTTTTGGTCCTTTTTTTTCTGACCCAGCTATAGAATAGAACGTATGATAGCTCAAAATGAGCGTCTCGGTCAGAGGGACATGCCGTGCTTTACAACCCTCCATTTGGTCACTTTATGCCCTCGGAATCCCTAAAACCATCAATTTCTAGTAGGGAACTAGGCCCAAATTAGAAAGTCTAAGGGTGCAAATGGAAAGAGAAGGGAGGAGAGTGGAGGACTTGCCCCACATGCTCTCATTCCCTCTTGAGGGGGTAGGGTATATATATAAGAGTGAGTCTAGTATATATCATAAGACTGAGGACCGAGGCCCGGGCCTAGGCTTGGGCTTGGGCTTGGGAAAATGAACCCAATCCCGATCAAAATTTTAGTGTAGCCCCCCCAGTCACTCACGCTTAAATATTTTCGGTTTTATTTATTTATTTTTAATTTTTTTGGGATGATCGCGCGCGGTTTAGGTGACCCTCTCATGGCCACACACACTCTCACCTACCTAACCTCCCAGTCAATAGCTCACAGACAGCTCACTACCTTATTTACTTACTAACAATGCTGCTAACCACTGACTAATCTGTTAACTGCTTACTGACAGTGAGCTAACTATCCACCTACTTCCTCTCTCACTACCTTACTGTGCAAAGACTGTGTGCAGCCAAACCTTGACAGAAAACTGTGTACAGACTGTGTGCAAACAGAAATTGCTAACTGCCTTCCTACTTATTCATTCACTGCAAACAAGCTAACGACTACTAATTGTGCAAAGACTGTGTGCAAACAGCAAACACAACATTATGCAGAAATCACAGAACTTGCAGACAATACAGAAATTAACAACTTGCAGAAAAATAACTCATTCCTCTTCCTCTTCCTCTTCTTTCCTACTACAAACAACTCATAGGAGAAGCACAAAGTGCCTCTTGGGTTGAGTGCAGGGCGATTCCCCGGCAGCGGCGCCAAAAATGTGTGCTCCTTGCCGCACTGTCGAAGCAAGGGACTTGCCGATACACCGTGTGCGAGCCACAAATGGCTCCAAGCACACAACAAGACTAATCTAGCAAGCTCAAGAGAGCAAAGGGTGTGTCACTCACCGCTCTACGCTCGCCTTCGTGGTGGATTCCTCGCCGCGATGAAGAAGAAGCTGCAGTCGTGCCGCGCTCAACCACTTCGCCGCCGTCGTGCCTTCGTAATGCTCGATCGCACACACACTCTCCCTCTCTCTCTCTCTCACATACACACACACTCGAGGAGGTGAAGAAGAAGAAGATGGAGATGGAGATGGAGATGGAGCAAGAGCACTCTTCTATTGCACAAATGAGAGAATGAGTGAATTTTAGGTTTAGTTGGCTTTTATATGAGCTCACCCATTCACACTTGGGCGCCCATGCTTAGCCAACTAATCCCTTGAATGTCCCAGTTAGAGTGCGCCTCTCATCGGCGATCACTCTTACCCTTTTCCTATTGGTCCGACAAGCCCGGTACCTGACTCTACCAAATACATAATACACGTCCGTCGTAGGTGATGGGGTGTCCGTGTGCCGTGAGGGTTAACAATCTCCGTAGTGGCTCTCGCCCAATGTGTTCTGGAAAAATGACTCCTAGGTACTGCTTCCCCACCATCATCATTATTGAAGTGAACATATCTTCTTCAATCTCTGACTCGTAAGCATCCAAAATCGATTCTACATGTTGAATCACTTGGCTCTTGACCACATCAGGTTCTTGCTCGACCGATACTTGTCGCTTTCTCTTAATAATATCAATGATCTCCTCATGAAATTCGCGTTTAGCAATGCCCAAGACATCACTCAAAGTAAGTTCCACCTTGCTATTGAGAATGCGTTCCTCAAATACCTTCTTCAGATCTGTAGCCAATTCAATATCAAATTTTAACTTGTAAGAAGGCCCTTTTGGCTTACCTTGCTTTTTATCTTTTGATGACTCTTCCATAACCACTTCAGGTGTAGGAACTGCTTTCGAACTTGCACCTTCTTCCTTCTTGCCGCTAGTCCTCGTAGCTCGATTTGATGAGCCCACAATGTCTTCATCTCTCTTGCTCTTCTCTTCCACTATAGCTTCATTAGCCTGAGCTTTTGCAAGAAAGGCATACACAGAAAGAGAATCTACAGGATCTGACCACCCCGTAGTTTGTCGAATGCAATTCCCAGCTTGACTTAATGTGTCACGAGTTATTTTACCTTTATCAGTTGTCCTCAAAGCATATGGCCATAGACTCCCTTTAGCCTTGGTACTTTCCTCATTCTCCGCACTGCATACCTGTAATCCATAAGTTGTTGCATCAACCGTAGAGGCATAGTGCTGCATCTCCTCAACCAGCTTCTTCATACCGCCCTTCCCATAGTTAAAAGGTAGACGTTCACCAGTTTCTTTAAGATGCAGCTTACCGTCCTTCCAAAAAACTGTGTTCTTCTTATAAGCTTCATTAAAATCATCACAATTTTTGCGTATATGATCTAAGCTATCACGCCACATGCATCCTTTATCCCAGTCTTGTTGTGGAAGACGCTGTCTGGGTTCTAAAGATGATCCACTTGCACTCAAACCATCAAGTTTAACAGCTTCCAAATTCAAATTCAACTCTTGTATACCTTTTACCAGCTCATCAAGGACTGGCTCTTCTAGCTTGGGCTTGGGCTTCTCCACTAGATCCTCTTCGAGCGCTTCCATAGGATCAGCCACTATGAACTTGTCCACCCTCTTTTGTTGCTTTACAATCATATTTACATCTTCTGTAACCAATTTCCAATCAGAAGTTAAGCCCAACTCACCAGATGGGTCCTCAGCAAGTGTACCAAGCTCTTCTGAAGGCGCAAATCTGCTGCTTGAATAAATAGCTCGACCTTTTTCGGTTGCATTCTTTTCTGCTCAGCAGTAGATAACTGTTCAAATTTCTTTTCAAAAGGTCGTAGCAATTCTCTCGCAGATAAACCTTTATCCTTCTGCTGTATCCATTTCATAAACCCGTTGAGAATCTTCGAGAAAATACTCTTCTTGTAAAGCCTTCTTAAACTCTTGCCAGTTTGCACCATGTGTTACCCGAATTTCTTCAATTCGAGCCCTAAGCTCAGGAGCCGCAATCAAGTGAAAACCTTCCACTGAGTTCTGATCATTAACTCCATAGTCCTCCATACATTGTTCATAAACAATACAAAATTTTGAAATATCACGACCTTCAAATCTTTGCAGCTTTTCAGTTACCGTATACCTCGCTTGACGAATATGTTCACTTTGTTTGTACTGCTGTTGAGAAGCCTACTGCGCTCCTGCATATAGGTTGCGAACTGCTGCATCATCTCTTGCATTGCTACTTCCTGTGGTGTCGACATCTTCTGCTCCCAAGTCCCACCCCGACTCGTGTTTGCATCGGGTTCACCAAAGATGTCGGAGTACAATAAGTGCGGTTAGTGAGCCAGGATCAACACTGGGTTGCTCAGTGTGGGAATGTGGTGAGAGAAAAGATACAACACAAGATAATTTGACTCGAATGACACCCTAGAATCTTAAGTTGTTAAACTGAATGAGCTTAAAATCTCGATACAAAAGAAACTTCACTGCAATAGGCATGAAGTGCTCTAAACTTTGCCAAGATTATGAGCGGACGTGCAAAGCCAAAGATTTATGGCCTCAATACACTTCCCTTGCTCTTCTCGACCTCTTCTACGAACACAGACTTGCCTTTCTTATCAATAGTGCACTTTCTCTGTAAACCTGTTCACTCTAACTTCATGAAGCTGCTCCTCAAGTTTCTATCAGAGTTACCGCTGCAAATTTCCATTTCTTATCGGTACTCGGCTCTTCTTGTATGTAATACCCCTTGGTTCCCTTAAAAAAAAAACTCAACTTTGAGTTTAATTACGCTGCTTTTGCAATTGTCGCCACAACAACAATCTTCCCTGCTCGGCCTCGTATTCAACAGCACTCCTCCTCGGATGGACCTGTTGTTGCTGCTCTCTTTTGACGGAGATTCCCCTCTCAGGCTCCTCTCGGTCTCCTGTTGCTCTCGGCACAGCTTTGCTACTCCTTCTCGATGGTCTTCCTCACCAAAGCCAACCCCGACAGTTCCTTGCCTTGTCTGCTGGCACGCTTTCTTGTGCCCTTTGCTCGCACTCTAGCTTCCAAAAAACTCCCTTGCAGACGGCTCCCTCCTTGATGAAGACCGGTACTCCTCGCTCTCTGCTCGTCAATCTCCAAGGCTGCAATCGAAGACACGCCCCTCGCTCTCGTTGTTCCCCGTTCTGCACTTTATGAAATGTCGGCCCTCTAGAGCTTTGCCTGCTTTCCCCCACTTGCTTTGTCTGCAGTTTCTTGAAAAAAAAACCTCTTGCCGATCGTCGCACGCTGGCCTTTTTTTATCACCCCCTTGACGGCAAGATTTTTCTTTTACTGCCTCCTCAATATTAATAAAAACCCTTGCTTTATTGTTAGCTTCATACTCTAAGCAGCCATTCACACGCCCCTCTTCATCGACTTACTTTGCTCTGTTGCAACCTTTAAACACTTTTCTACTTCATTGCTACTGAACCTTTGCATGGCAAGGTGAGGAAAGTTGCCTTTAAGCCTTGAAACTACTTCCACCAAAGCCCAAGGTCAAGAATATATTTCACAACATAGTTTCCGTATTGCTCTTGACTGCAAGATCATTGGTTACTATTTCAGTGACCATCTGACGTTGTTATACACCTAATGCAAAATCCACATAACGCTGCAAGACATAGCATCCATGTCTATCACCTGAAAGTGAGTCCACTCCTCATTGCAACACCACTGCACCAGGCTGAAACTCCCCATTACTTTGGATATACATTTCCATCTTCCAATCAAGCCTATAGCATAATATTTACTCCCGAAACTTCTGGCATTGACAACTTCAGATTTCAAGTTATGATATAAAAAACTGTTCCCACGCCACATGACAGCCATTGCAAGCTTGCCATCGTGTGAAAATTCTATGCTCCCATCCATATTCCGAGCACTCATTAAAAACTCTGAATATACGACTCCTGCATGAAATTATCCATTTAGATGTACGACAGCACGACAGCGCCTGTCATCTATTTGAGAGGCTATGCGCAGTCGGTCGCCATTGCTGCAGGAGGAATTTCGAATTTTTTTTATTTTTATGTGGCACCCTAATTTTGGGGTACCCCCACCTAGTTAAGGGTCAAAGCCCATGGTAGGGCCACACACAGCCGGTCAATGATGTGGTTTTTGGGGCTTTTGGCAGTGATTTTCTCACCTCCCTCTACTTTCACAACCCCGACACAGTGACAACGGCAAGGACAATATTGCTATTGATTTGCGGATCATCGAAGCATTGATCGGCAAGGCTACAACCTACCATGGTATATCCGTCAGCACCGCTTGAGACTCGGCGGGTAGGGAACATGTGTACGGAGATGAAAAGCTTAGCATACATGCTCATGCATCATGCAAAAGATCGATGGCACCGCAAGTCGAGTCGCATAATTAACAAGGTATGCATAGATTTTTTGTTTGTTTAGTCAATGTTAATGCGCATAGTTATATCATGCAACAAAGTGAGCACACTTCAAGCACTGCAAGCAAGCACGACTTGTGACAGATATCTGAAGCATTCAAATATTGTTGCCTACATTATTGGCAATGGCCAATTATTAGTTGCAAGCCCGCATCAAGCACGGCTTGAATACACCCAATCTTGATCAGAAGCATGGATTCTAGTGAGTGCCTTGTTAGAGCACGCCCATCAACGGTTCAAGTTTTCTTCAAAGACAAGGTATGAATATTTGTTGCACTTTTCTTGTTTAATTAGTTCTTAATATGTAGTTGTCCACTGTTATACTGGAGCACGGCTCACTTGGTCTCCAAGGTGTTGTTCTAATTGTTGAGCAGGCTCATTACGTGCATACAAAACTGTTGTGTTACATACAACACTCCAGAGTTAACCCTGGCAACTTCTTATCATGGATGGCATGTACATATCTAGAAAGGAAATGTCCCAAGCAAGGCTTTCATTTTGTATTGCTTGAATCTGGAGTAGGCTAGGAAACTATCCATTGGAGACATTTCTATACCTGTTTGGTAGGACCATTTCCTCGCTATGCCTAGAACAAGTTCTAACTACAGTAAGGTAAGTGTAGGCAAGGCATGTAGTTTGTCATGCAAATTTCTTTCTCGATTACTTTCCATTGGCAAAGCAAGCAAAAGTGCTCGGCATGGCCGACCATTTGTCACAGCCTGCAAACCTGCAAAACAGGTAGGAGTATCTTTGCTTGAGATTTTAAGACATGCTCTCGTTTCACAACAAGGCTTCTGTCCAAGCCTGGAAAAGGCTAGGGCATGGTAGTGTTGGAGAATCTCATGGAGATTGGCACAGCTTGTTGCTAATCTTGAGGAAGGCGGAAGCAGGTGCTCGACAGGACCAACCATTAACAACCATTTCAAGAAGCTATCAAGCAAATTGTTAGGGCTTGTTTTCACTGGAGCAAGAATTCGTCTCCGTAATCAAGCCACACAGATATGGCTATACGCCATTCTGGAACGAGTTTTTCCTTCCAAATTTCATGACCACTGATTCTTGCAGCAACAACGACCAGGTTAGCCAAGTTTAAATTTTTCTTGTTTTTTCCTGTTTAAACTTTACTTGGCAACTACTCGCATTGTGCAAAGCAAAGTGCTTTGGCCATTTCATATGCAGCAAGGCTTCGGGGAACTGGCACAATAGGGAATATCAGCTCACAAAATCCCTACCAGTCTCAATTGTGCAAGGCACTCATGGTTTTGTTTCTCATGGTTGAGGCCATCACTCTCGGCAAGGGCTTACCATACTGGATGCAAGGCATACTACTTAGGTGGATTCAATTCTACCACCTCATGAATTACGCTTCCGCTATTACACTTGTAACTCTGTCAACGGATAGACTAAAAAAGGAACCTAACTCTAGGACTTACTTTACGGGCAAAGTGCCGATGCTAAGTCATCCTCATACAATCACGACCCCTGCATGGTAGGTGGGTCGGAATGAGTTTTGTCTTTTTATGTTACCTCTCTCGATGGGAGAGTCATACCTGAAAATTGTGGAATGCTTATACGATAAGTTGCAATTTAGACATAAGATGCGTAAGAGCACACAACTTGCGTACACACTCTAAAAACTTAAGGAAAGTTCCTCATCCCAGCATGCTCGTGTTCTCTCTCTCTTTAAGGGAATAATACAAATCGTCTAAGAAGATTTTGCTCCATGTTTTGCTCGTAAGTCAGTCTGAGCCAAGGTGGTCTAACTCTCAGCTAAAACATGACTAAAATGCTACTCAAATTAGTATTCATCGGTTCGTCCATTGAACACTAATTTGCATCATGGGCTAAGAGTCATTGTCAAGCCAAGGGTAAGACCTAACTACTGGCATTATTTGGGTGATTGTTTTCAAGATCGAACAGCTCTACCCAGGGAAGTACACATTGATGTTACTGGACAAGCAAGAGTCCTGTCAGTACGAATGTCTAGGGTGTCATTTTTTGCACTGCAGGTTTTCAGTGCGACACGCAAGTTGAGTTTTTGATAATCCTCCACTCACATCAGCTGATCTCTACAAGGAAGTATCGATGCAGCAATCAATTGAGCCAGCATGGCTGTCCATAAGAGCTAGGCATTTCACTTTTGTTGTTTTCCAGCTCCTTCTATAGCACTACAGAGTGTCTATGGACATAGTGTTTTGGGATACGACCCCGCGGATGCTTACTAAGTCACCCCATAGGCATGGAGGATCACAGTTGATCTGTTCTCGTTATACTTTCAAGGAAAGAAGTCCGCAATATACCACGCGGTAGCAAACGAATTCACCTTCTCAAGTTGATTCCAATCATTCTGTACACGGTTGACTATGTTGGTTACCGTTACCTGCTAGTCGGAGCAGTTTCTACCAAGGGGTCTTACCAAAGGGTTTGACTACTCGAAGGTTTTTACACATAGACTCTACTCAAAGGGTTTGGATTGCAAAGGCAACACCCAGGGTTTCCAGTGCAATGTTGCTTGTTTTTTTTCACACGTTATGTTGGTTACCGTTACCTGCTAGTTGGAGCAGTTTCTACCAAGGGGTCTTACCAAAGGGTTTGACTACTCGAAGGGTTTTACACATAGACTCTACTCAAAGGGTTTGGATTGCAAAGGCAACACCCAGGGTTTCCAGTGCAATGTTGCTTGTTTTTTTTCACACGTGGACGACGTGTTCCTCTATATTTGAATACGGGTAAGTGAACATTCAGTTCAATCTCCAGGTACGCGTGTATTGATTTGGTGTTATTCCAGTCTTTAGTATGCATTGCTTGGTTTTTTCAAGTGGTTTAAATACGCTTGAATATTTCAGGGCCATGCCAAGGGCATGTCGAAACAAGTATTTTGGGCCGTAGTATACAATGTACATTATGCTGTTATGAATCCACTTGTAGGATTCAAAATGGCACATGTTGTCACATGGGATACAACATGGTCTAGGGACTCAAAGGAATTCGGTTTAGCCAGTGTGGAGCAATGAATGAGGGTCCCTCTCACTCTTGTCGTAGAGTGTTTACAGTTACCTCCACACACACGTACATCTTGTACTTGTAGGATGCTCTTTTTTCAGACATCCTTAGTTGAGACATATTCCACATCTGGCGAATATGAGTCTCTGTGACTGACACTGGCACCCCCTATTTCAAATATATGTCACGACAAAGTCCTTAGTCGCTGATTCAATCTGTTTTCTAGACCATTTTTCAGCACGACATATGAGGAGCAATTTTAGTGGCCAGAAATTGTCGGATGCATAGAATGACTTGTTAAGGTACAAGTGCTGTTAAACAACATTACAGATAGTTGTTTTATATATAGAAATGCTACGAGTGTTAATGAAAACGTTTCATTGTTTGTACCTAGAAGTGATCATTGTTTTACCTTCTATTATGGTTCAGACGTTTCAGTAAGGCTTGCAAAAGATTGCAACTGAAAGTATTTAGTTTCTTCTCAGAACTATTTACATTCCTTTTAATGTTTGCTAGGCGCATCACATTTGCCACAAGTATCGGCAAGAATTACTACCGATATACACTTTTGGATCTGTTTTTTGCTAAATGCATGCACACTAGGTGTTATGGGCCCTAGTGTTTAACAAAGGCTGATTTGGAAAGACATGCATATTCCTCAAGCTAGGATGCCACTTGGGAAAAAATTAGTGTTCTTAAGAAGAAGTTTCCCACTTTTGTTTTTGAGGACGAAAACTCTTCTTAAGGGGGGAGTAATGTCAAGACACCGGTAAGGCCGGACTAGACAAGGGCAAGGCTGGGCTAGGCAGTGTGAAAAGGGAGTCCAACTAGGGCAAAGGGATAAGGGCCATGCTACATAGTGGGTAGTTGGGTGGTGGACTCCTAGGTTCTAGTTCCCCTTGTCTTACACCTTTGTCTAGTCGTACTCGTTTAGGCTCTCGCCGTGCATCTTATGCATCAGATTGTTAATTATGCTTTGGCTGTGTCTAGCTTACATGATGTTGAGGAACCTCTGTCTTTTGATGAAGCACATAATTCAAAAAATTGGATGGCTGCCATGCAATTAGAATATGATGCACTTATAGAAAATGACACATGAACTTTATGTGATTTGCCTCCTAGAAAAAAGGCCATTGGTACGAAGTGGGTTTACAAATTGAAACGCAAGCCGGATGGTGAGATCTATCGCCATAAGGCTCGACTTGTTGCAAAGGGTTATGCACAGCAAAAAGGCATAAATTATGAAGAGACTTTTGCTCCCACTTGTCGTATGACTACTGTGCCTTTTCTATGTGCATTGGCAGCTCATTTTGGTTGGGATGTACATCAATCAGACATTGTTACTGCTTTCTTGAATGGTGACATATTTCAGGAAGTTTATGTAACCCAGCCTCGCGGTTTTGTCATGAAAGCACAAGAGGACAAAGTGTGTAGATGTAAGAAGGCTTTGTATGGGTTGAAGCAATCTCCTCGTGCTTGGTATGAGAAAGCTGACACTCATTTGATAAAACGAGGCTTTCATAACAGTCCAACAGAAAGCACATTGTATGTAAAGCGTGAGGGTGATGTACTTCTCATCGTGATTTGCTGATCACTGGACAAAATGAGAGACATATTGTTGAATTTAAGGCTAATTTGAATGCTACATTCAAGATGAAAGATTTGGGGCTGTTGATCATTACTTGGGTATGCAGTTTAAGCAGTGTGATGGTGGTATTGCCTTGTGTCAGAAAAGTTACATAGAGACATTGCTATGTAAGTTTGGACTTGAGGATTGCAAACCTATTTCCACTCCCATGGAAACAGGTTTAAAATCGAGTCTTCATGATGCTGGTGATCCTGCAGATGTCACTCTTTACCAAACTGCTGTTGGATGCCTCATTTATGTATGCAACACAAGGCCAGATATTCAGTTTGCAGTCTCACAGGTCAGCAGATTTATGCATAGCCCAAGGTCTAAGCATTGGCAGGCTATCAAGAGGATTTTTCGCTACCTTAGTGGCACTTTACATCTTGGCTTGTTTTATCCCAAGGGGGGATCATTGCCGCCAGACTTACATGCTTTTTTGGACTCAGAGTGGGCTGGTTGTTTTTACACGTGAGTGTCCACAAGTGGTTTTTGTTTCATGCTTGGCAGTTCATGTATATCATGGTTGAGCAAGAAGCAACCTACTGTGGCCACTTCGAGTTGTAAGGCTGAGTACATGGCAATCTTCATAGCTACAGTAGAGTGTGTATGGCTCAAACACCTTATGGCTGATTTGGGTGTTAGACACGACACTGCCAACACTATCTACACTGACAGTCAGAGCACATTGGCAGTTGCAAGCTCGTTGCAAGGAACCCAGTTTTTCATGCTCGCACAAAGCACATTGAGGTGCATTACCATTATGTCAGGGAGAGGTTCTCAACAGGACGGATCAGCTTGGCTTATGTGCCAACATAGGACAACCTTGCAGATCTTTTCACAAAGGCATTGTCTCATGAGAAGCTCGAAGCTTTCCGCAAAGCTTTGGGCTTACTCCCCTTTGTGGACTGATCATGTCCTCAGGGCATGGCACTTCCCTTTACTCATGTGCCAGCTCTCGTTCACTGCATCGCTCCAGGGGGGATTTGTTACCATATACATGTGGTAGTGATGTGTCTGAACACACTAGGACCGTCTGCGCATTTTTTCCCTCTTTAGGAGGTTTTTTCCCCCGAGCATTGTATGCACGCCCATCACTCTAGGGCTATCTATCTTTCCATTGCACACTAAGTAACACACTCTCTATTGTGTGCCTTGAGCTTCCTTCGTCTTCTCCAAGCTGTGTGCGTTGCAACCCTAATTCTAACACTTCCATTGAAAACTTTGTAGCAAACTCAACATTGAGAAGAGGATGATGCCTTGGATTTTAATGCGGGGACTAAATCTAGATGGAGAACCAGTTGACTTATGTGAGTCCCCTAGACTGGCGGAGGATTGACATGCTGTGTTAAATTTTGTATATCTTGGCTAAGACAATTAAGGAGTTGTTCCATTCTTGCTTGTGATGTTGGAGGGGACTGAGACACTTGGAGAAATCGTGCTATTTCTACATTTTTCTTTGCCAATCGTGGTAAAAAAATTTCTCCTTCTTCAGGTGTATCTTTATACCTTCCACAATCCTCTCGTGTGAATTTCACACAGTTCTCTCATAGGTCAGGTGCAGCCACAATGGTTTCCTTGGAGGAGAAATCTACAGGTTGTTGCTGGAAAAATTATGTATACATCATCTTTGCAAAGCAGAGGATACAATCTGCATTGTGTAGGCCAAGTAGATTTTTTTGGTGTTGTCTCTAATCTCATGATGTTCACACTTTGATATTTTGCACCTGCCCATTTGGATAGCCGAGAGGCTATATATGTTGCTTGTTGTGCTGATGTACCATGTGCAAGTGACTTCATGCACTGAAATGCGATGACGGCTGCTTGATTATGCTCGGCCATAGTATTTTAAATTCTAGCGGTCACAAAATAAATGAATATTAATAACCTTTATTTTTGAAGTAGAGGTTCTCTCAAATATCTACACCTTCAACTCTTAAGTTGATAAGTTGAGTCAGCTAAAAATAGATCATGGTCAGAGCAAAGAAAGTAGAGTGTGTTCACCGTACAAAAATAAAGTACATGTAGACACACTGTTCACTTAGAAAATACTTAAATTCACTTAGAAATGCTTAAATTTTCTTTAACAAACACACCGTTCAAAATAGAGACACGTAGACAATCAAAGACAGTAAACCAATATAGGCAAGGATTAGTTTTTAATTGCTCTTTAAAAGAAAACAAAATGTCAGAAGTATTTTGCGATCTTCGTGCTCTCTCAGCATCATCCATGTGTCCACTTTTTGTGGTATACTATTAATTGTGTCATGATCTGCTGGATGATGACATACTTTATCTTTGAAGAACACCCTTTTGGCTGCACGCCAAAAATCTATCATCATCTCTAGTAGATAACCGAGGGTATAAATATCACTAGCCTTGGTGTATGCATCATTACACATCGGATCATATATTTCAGGATGGAGAGACTCATGGGGCTTCTGTGGTGAACCAAATGCATCGCACAATGGAGGGATGCAAGGTTTGCATCCCTTGCTCTGTTTGGAAGCTGTCAAATCTGGCCTTTGCTCCTCCTTTGTAGCATTTTCCAATGTAGCTAATAGGCTCAGGAAAAAATGAAATACTTTTGTTATTCTACGATCCGCATACACCAAACGATCCAACACCGATTCTCATGCCTTCCACTAGAGCTTCATGGGGGATGCCAATAGGATGCATACACCTAGCATTCAGTGATGTGTGTATAATTGTACCAGTGCTACTGGCATCTGACCTCCCACCAATGTCTACATGCACATCTTGTGAAACATTTACTCACTTTGGTAGAGTGGACTGGTCTTGGGCTTTAACTCTCTTCATCTTTACTTTTTGCTCCTACCATTGTCTATCCCATAGCTCCATCTTTGCCATGTCGCACATGGGAGGAATGTCTTCTTTTAAATCTCGACAACAAACTTTCATGCTTGCCATTATTGTCCTAATCTTGTGATGGGGATCAAATTCCTTGATAGCTAAATGCAGCAATAATTCATGGTGGCCTTCTTCATGCAATCTACACTCTGTATTTTTTCACATAGTGCTAATAAAGTCTTTGATGAAAATGTCGCTTTTATTGATTTGTTGAATTTTGGATTTGGCACAATATGATATTCCACATACGCACTTTTTACGGTTTGCACGCATGATGATCTTATTTTGTTCTGGCATCATGTCTACTAATGTTGATTAAGAAAGAGAACATATACATTAGAGACATATTTGGATTGAAAAGACATGTAAGTCCAACCATACGCATTAAAAACATTTCATGTTTTAAAAAATCATGCCATGAACTACCTTAAACATATATATTAAAAACATTCCATGCTTGAAAAGACATGTATGTCCAACCAAACACATTAAACAAAACTCTAAATTGTTGCAATTAGGGTTGCAAAGAAACGCACACAGCTTGGCGAAGACGAAGGAAGCTCAAGGCACACAATAGAGAGTGTGTTACTTAGTGTGCAATGGAAAGATAGATAGCCCTAGAGTGATGGGCGTATATACAATGCATGGGGGGAAAAACCTTCTAAAGAGGGAAAAAATTCCCCGGCGGTCCTAGTGTGTTCACACACATCACTACCACATGTATATGGTAACAAATCCCTCCTGGAGTGATGCGGTGAACGAGAGCTGGCACATGAGTAAAGGGAAGTTCCATGCCCTGAGGACATGATCAGTCCATAAAGTAAGCCCAAAGATTTGCGGAAAGCTTCAAGCTTCTCACGAGACAATGCCTTTGTGAAAAGAACTGCAAGGTTGTCCTGTATTGGCACATAAGCCAAGCTGATCTCTCTTGTTGAGAGCCTCTCCCTGACATAGTGGTGATGCACCTCAATGTGCTTTGTGCAAGCATGAAAACTGGGTTCCTCGCAACTGCCAATACGCTCTCACTGTTAGTGTAGATAGTGTTGGCAGTGTCCTGTCCAACACCGAAATCAGCCATAAGGTGTATGAGCCATACACACTCTATCGTAGCTGTGAAGACTGCCCTGTACTCAGCCTCACAACTCGAAGTGGCCACAATAGGTTGCTTCTTGCTCAACCATGATATACATGAAGTGCCAAGCATGAAACAAAAACCACTTGGGGACACTCGCGTGTAAAAACAACCAGCCCACTCTGAGTCCAAAAAAGCATGTAATTCTGGTGGCAATGATCCCCCCTTGGGATAAAAGAAGCCAAGATGTAAAGTGACACTAAGGTAGTGAAAAATCCTCTTGACAGACTGCCAATGCTTAGACCCTGAGCTATGCATAAATCTGCTGACCTGTGAGACTGCAAACTGAATATCTGGCCTCGTGTTGCATACATAAATGAGGCATTCAACAGTAGTTTGGTAAAGAGTGACATCTGCAGGATCACCAGCATCATTAAGACTCGATTTTAAACCTGTTTCCATGGGAGTGGAAATAGGTTTGCAATCGTCAAGTCCAAACTTACATAGCAATGTCTCTATGTAACTTTACTGACACAAGGCAATATCACCATCACACTGCTTAAACTGTATGCCCAAGTAATGATCAACAGCCCCAAATCTTTCATCTTGAACGTAGGCATTCAAATTAGCCTTAAATTCAGCAATATGTCTCTCATTTGGTCCAGTGATTAGCAAATCATCTACATAAAGAACCACGATGAGAAGTACATCACCCTCACGCTTTACATACAATGTGCTTTCTGTTGGAATGTTATGAAAGCTTCGTTTTACAAATGAGTGTCAGCTTTCTCATACCAAGCATGAGGAGATTGCTTCAACCCATACAAAGCCTTCTTACATCTACACACTTCGTCCTCTTGTGCTTTCATGACAAAACCACGAGGTTGCGTTACATAAACTTCCTCAAATATGTCACCATTCAAGAAATCAGTAACAATGTCTGATTGATGTACATCCCAACCAAAATGAGCTGCCAATGCACATAGAAAAGGCACAGTAGTCATACGACAAGTGGGAGCAAAAGTCTCTTCATAATTTATGCCTTTTTGCTGTGCATAACCCTTTGCAACAAGTCGAGCCTTATGGCGATAGATCTCACCATCCGGCTTGAATTTCAACTTGTAAACCCACTTCGTAGCAATGGCCTTTTTTCCAGGAGGCAAATCACATAAAATCCATGTGTCATTTTCTATAAGTGCATCATATTCTGATTGCATGGCAACCATCCAATTTTCTGAATTTTGTGCTTCATCAAAAGATAGAGGTTCCTCAACATCATGTAAGCTAGACACAGCCAAAGCATAACATTCCGATGCATAAGATGCATGGCGAGAGCCTGAACGAGTACGACTAGACAAAGGTGCATCCAATTTACTATCACGCAATGTATATACCAGCCATTTGGCATACCTATAGCCTGCTTATTTTCAGCCCTTTCCTCATCAAGTACATTATGTACATCTGCATCAATACAAGGCTGATCTGTAACATTTTTGGAAACCCCCATAGGCTATACATTTGCCTCATTGGAATTGACATTCGAACTTCCACCACTGAAAAGAGGCAACAAAGCGTCATAAATGTCCTTTGAGCTTACATTACTATCTCTAGTACATGACAGCAAGGGCTGAACAGAATCTTCCACAAACACTACATCCCATGAAAGCAGAATACGCTTTGTTTGCGGATGATACAACCTGTAACCTTTGCTTTCAGCACTATAACCAACAAAAATACATTTGACAGCCTTATCATCCAATTTTCTGCATTGTGTTTGTGGCACCAAAGCATATGCCAAATAGCCAAAAACACGCATGTGCTCAATAGAAGGCTTTCTATCATGCCATGCTTCATATGGAGTAATAGACTACAAGGCTTTTGTAGGACACGTGTTAAGTACATAAGTGGCACACATGATGGCCTCAAGCCAAAAAGAATGCGGTAAAGCTTGACTTTTGACCATACATCGTGCCATTTCCGTAAGTGAACTGTTTTTCCTCTTAGCAACACCATTTTGCTGAGGTGTATAAGGCAATGTACATTGGTGTTTTATCCCACGACTAGACAAAAATGCATTAAATTCATGAGACATATACTCCCCCCTCGATCGGAACGGAGGGTGCCCATAGTACATTTTGAGACATTTTCAGCCATAGCTAGAAATTTTTTGAAGCACATAAAAACTTTGGACTTTTCTTTAAGCGGAAATACCCATGCATGCCTGGAGTAATCGTCAATGAAAGTCACGAAGTAAAGGTAACCCAAGGACGGAGTTTGCATGGGCCCACAAACATCACTATGCACAAGCTGCAACCTGCATGTGGCCCTAACTGAACATTCCTTTGGAAACTTTGAATGCTGCATCTTACCCAAAATACAGCCTTCACAAAAATATTTGACAGGTGCTTCAAGAGGTGGCAAAGAAGCAACCATATCAGATTTCTCCAAACGCAGCAAACTAGCAAAATTCAGATGACCAGAACGTGCATGCCAAAGTTTTGCATGTGAAATAGCCCTTGAATCTACAACTGCATTTGCAAAATTTTGTCCACACTATTCATACAAAGTGAGATTATAGAGCCCACGGCACAAAAGCCCAGATGCAACAATTTTAGCAACTGTACATCTATCATCCACAACTTTGACTACAAGTCCAAGTTTAGCAAGTGCAGATATAGACAAAAGATTCTTCTTGATCCCAGGTACATAAAGTGCATCAACAAGTGTGAAAGAACTACCATTTGTAGCAATAAGCACAATCTTTCCACCCCCTGAACTAGATAAGAGGCATTGTTGGCACAAGTGACTGAATTCCCAGAGGGACAGACTCAAGAGAGGTGAACAATTCACGATGTGAGGTAATGTGCTTTGTAGCACCACTGTCAAAATACCACACATGTGAATTTGCAGCAAATGACAAGCATGCATCATGACAACAGGATTGTAAGTGCACTCTGCACTAAAAGCCCATTCTGCATAAACATCAGCATCATAGTCCCCTTTCACAGAAGACTCAACAATGGCTGTATTTGTAGTGGAACCAACATTTGCAGTGGAACCACCCTCTTTCTTCTTAGCCTCTTTGGCCTTCAACTTAGGACACTGCTTGATCAAGTGATCATTTGCTTTACAATAATGGCAACGCATCTTCTTTTTGCCCTTGTCACCAGAATTTCTAGACAAATTGCTCCTAGTAGAAGCATTAGGAACAGAATTTTTGCCACTCGCAGCAGAACCATAAGAAGTGGATGCATTGCTGTTACCACCCTTTCTTTGAGAAGCAATAAAAGCCTATTCAACTGCACGCTACCTAGTCCTATTTTTTCTAGAAAGCGACTCTTGCAACTGCAATGTGCGTAATGCATCAAACTTGACAACTTCAGGATTTCCTTGGGTTCAAGTACTAGCAAAAGCCTGGTAAGAGTCTGGTAAGGCATCAAGAACAGTCTGCACAAGGGAATAGTCTGAAATGATTTCACCTATAAAAATAAGTTGCTCATTGATATCCTTGACACCAGCAAGGAAAGTGTCCATGTCATCTTCCTCATGCATAATCTTCAATTCCAGCTCTTTATGCAGCAAAGCAGTTTTAGCCTCATTGCGACTTGCATAAAGACCAGCCAAAATATCCCAAGCCTATTTTTTCCAGATTTTGCTGAACAAATGTGAGGAACTATGGTGTGCTTCACAGACAAAGCAACCAATGCGTGAGCCTGCGCATCCTTTACATCCCAACGAGATTGTTCTACTGTAGGCAAAAGAACTCTAACAGCAGCAATTATTGTAGCAAGACCTGTAACATCCTCAACATCGCTTACATCCTTAGAACCAGGACGTACATCAATGCGCTGCACAATATTCTAGACGCCCTTTGACACAAGAACATGTTGCATCACGTAAGCCCACATAGGGTAATTGTCCCCCTCCAACTTGTCCTCAACAACAAACATCTTGAACACATCTTTGTTGTTGTCAGCCATGGTAAATGTTGCACCTGATGTGAAAATCGCCCGTAAAGAGAAGAAATGAAGCGAGAACAACACATGCTATATAGCACAAACCATAGAAGGCTCTAAGGCACATATTACACAGAAAACAACACTAACAGAAATTCTGCACAAAATGACAAAATTGCCTATGCAGACCTGCCTGTAGTGGAAATGGAGGCCGAAATGAGCCCAAATCTACGAGCTTACCCAAAAGTTTTGTTGACCTGCAAGTGCTCGCCAAACCTCACTGAAATTGGAGAAAGTGAGCAGGCGTGTGCTGGAGCAGCTCACGACTAAGCCCGGGAGGACGCAACCTGCTCTGATACCAATTGTTGGAATTAGGGTCGCAGAGAAACGTACACAGCTTGGAGAAGACGAAGGAAGCTCATGGCACACAATAGAGAGTGTATTTCTTAGTGTGCAATGGAAAGATAGATATCCCTAGAGTGATGGGCGTATATACAATGCACGGGGGAAAGAACCTCCTAAAGAGGGAAAAAATGCCTCGGCAGTCCTAGTGTGTTCACACACATCACTACCACATGTATATGGTAACATAAACCCTAAATTGACATAAATATATACATCAAAACATTCCATGCTTTAGAAAATATGTATGTCCAACAATATACATTAAACATGTTATGCTTAAAACAATCGCTCCATGAACCACCGTAAGTCATATACATAGAAACATACATTGATCACTTTGTTTGGGTTTTTTTAGAGACATGTGAATGAGAGAGAGAGAGAGAGAGAGAGAGAGAGAGAGAGAGGATTGAAAAATTTCATAATATTATTGTAACTTTAAGAAGAATTGTTTACGCTAGAGAGATGGATCTGAAATTTTTTAAAGAAATTTGAAGCATGCTCTAAAGCTTTAAGCATGTTGTGATTTTTTTGTTAAATATGAGAAGTATCTTGAGAAATTTTAAATTTCAAGAGTATTTTGTACATTTTCGTAAAATTACAAGAGAATTTTAGACTATTTTTTTGTCTCTAAGAATATTTTTAAGATCAATGCTAGATAATTCAAAAAAATTGGAGAAAATTGCGGTATATTTTATAAAATTTTAATAAACTATGAGAAGTATATCGAGACTTTTTGACATTGAAAATAATTTTGGTAAATTTAATAAGTGAAACGTGGTAAATTTTTTTGATTTTATATAATGCCCTAGTAGGTCTCCCCAATCTCAAAAAAATAAAAATTCTTTCAAAACATATTAAGTGCATAAGTGAAGGGTGAGTTTAGGAAATGAAAAGACAAATGAAGGTGTCCATTATATATATTTATATATATATATATATATATATAATGACATAAAAAATATTACAAAAGTTGATAAACATGATGAAAATTTGTACACGAAATACTCTCAACGGCCGCATTACCGACCAAGTATTTCATGTGCATACTCCACGTTTATAGCAATGAATTAAACATTAAAAATAAATGCACATACAATTTATACGGCATTCATATGGCCAGGTAAATGACTTGAACAACGGCATATATGCATAAACATATGCTTCTAAGTGAGGGACACTTTTTCAACCGCATTACCTACCGAGTGTCACTTGAATCTAAAGAAATATGTGAAATACAAGCATCATATGGTTGTGTTACTGATCGATGTGCATTTATTGCCTATTACAAGGAGAATGGAAGTTGACTCACCGTAATGATACTTTAATTGCCGTGTTACCAACGAAGTACCTATACAGTTAATCAATATTCACCACAAGGACATCATTTTCCCCGCGTAATTGAGGTGATGCCCCCGTGATAAGCACCGTTACAGAGAATGGATAACACACACACCCTCATTGTGTGGCCAGCTACGCTATTATTTCCATGCACTACAACATAGGAAATTCTATTACACAACCCACAACACCCAAATCACATAAACATATGGGTCATGTGGTATGCTACTAGATCTACTATTGTTGCGGGACTGTGATGCAGAGAACAATCCCACACGGCCCCCTCACTCCCTCTCTCATGATGACACAAGAAATTTCACATGATCATGTTGGAGAAAGGGAATGGAACATACACCTCTAGTAGGCACCATAGCATAGTACCTAGCCTTGAAAACCACATAAGACATACATAACCACTGCTTCTTGCCTACCCTTGATTTTCACAACCCCCCCATCACTTCCGCAAGCCCTTGAGAGCCCGTACAATCCTATTTTGCACTCTTGTAGCACCGACCAACTTTGACTACACCAACATAAATATTAAATCCTTGGAGAGAAATCTGAGCCATGCACGATGGAGTGTGGACCGGCATATGGTGCATGGAAATCTCTAGGGTTAGTAGGTTAGAGGATTAGCTAGCAAGATTAGTCCATGAAACATCATGATGATTGGAATGTTGTCGGGAGAAAGTAGTTTGGGAGGGGGAACTGGCTTATAGACACCAGGCCTTTTGCTATGATTAGAGGATTAGCTAGCAAGATTAGTAAATGAAACATCATGATGATGGGAACGTTGTTGGGGAGAAAGCAGTTCAAGAGGGGGAACTGGCTAGGCACCGGGCCTTTTGCTAAGGGAGAGAAGAAAAAGAAATATAGAAGCACCACAAGACACTTTAAAAACTTAAACAAATACGACCTAACATGTTTGGAATCTAAATACAAAAAACTTGACTGTGAAAGGCTCCATGTGCCCTAAACTCTGTCAAGATCATGAACGAAAGTGGAACACCAAAGCTTTATGGCTTTAATTCCCTGTCTAGCCTTTTCTTCACACATCCTTCTACTCTGCAAAAGCCAACCTCCCATGCTATATATATGTTTCCCTTATGCTACTCCTTTGTCCCCTCTTTACTAATGGACCTGATAACTTTACCTCCTTCCGAAGCTTTTTACGTAAAAAAAATTTGCAGGACCAAGACTTCACGTGAGAAAAACCTCTTGATATTTAAGTGACAAACAAAAAAGCTTTCTAAAATACTTCAAAAATAAATGTTGCTCCTCTAGTCTCCCTGCACGTTGCCAGCCTCCACTCGTTCTCTAATTCCACCATCTCTTTCCATGCTTTCCCCCCCTTGCTTGCACACGGTGGAAAGGGGGAAAGGGGAACGTACTCGGGACAAAATCAACATGCCTCTCTATAGCGTAGGATATACATAGCACCCCAATCCACTAGAGTTCACCTTCAAAACTCACACAATCCATAGGCAAACAACCGTTTGCACATGACCATATGCACACATGCTTTGCATCACCTCAAACCAACTCAATCATCCCACACTATCCAATTTGCTACCTTCCACACACACACACACACACACACACACACACACACACACACACACACACACACACACACACACACACACACACACACACACACACACACACAACCTCTCTCAATCCCTCTTCGCACAACAGACCTTGGGAGGGCACATCTGCCAACACATGCCCAGAGACACATGCACACAAGCAGAGAAGAGAAGGGGGGAGGGAGAATCGACAAAAAAAAGCACGGCAATGATGGCATCCCTTCTCAACAAACAACAACATATACAACATAGCTCCAAGCTGGCACGCACATCGGTGAGCTCAACGCAACAATCAACAGTCCTCCCGGCTCCACATCAGCTTCATGGCTCAACAACCTCCAATCTGCAAAACAATGGTCCTCCTATGCCAGAGCCATGGAAAGAACCCTCCCCCAAAGCAAAAAAAATCCCCTCTTATTAGAGGTTACAAAAGCCTCCAAAAAGAAAAAATGTGGTTCATCTGGCCCATGTAGTTCCATCTGAGCTCTATTTGGAGTTTTTCATACAATACACCCATTTGGCACTTCCATTTTGGTATCTATTGCATGCTCGAGACACCTCATCCAACTTTCCCTTTCTGTGTGTGTGTGTGTGTGTGTGTGTGTGTGTGCATATGAAGCCCCTCTTTCTTGGGCTCGACTGGGCACTTTACAGCACGTGTGCACCATCCCCCACGTGGGAGAACTCCCCTAGTGGGGTTGTTATGCCACCATGACAATGGCTAAGGGGAACCTCTACTAAACAAAAGGTTGTAGTTGGCAAGCGGGAGCCTACTCGATGCCAACTGCTACCACATCATCAATAGCGCGAGGCCCCGACCACCATCAACCACAATAACAATACAAATGATTGTCGCCGTGTTGATAGAAGCATCACCTACGACAGCCCTCACGCATGCACTGCTCGCGGCCAAACTTCATAGTCAAGCTGAGAGCCCCATTCCACCCAGCACCTCCAAGGGTTGAAGGGGATCACGCTCTCAAAAATTTGTCGTCACACACCAAAGTTATAGAGGTTGGGCAAAGTGTTTTGGCCCCTCAAAGATTTTTTAAAATGGCAAATGCTTGCAATGCTTCCCAGCACTTTGTGTGTTGTTTAGGTGTGCGCACCAAAAAATAGCAAGCATCTATGAGTCAACAACCTTTTCTTGGGTAGTCTATGCTTTTACCTCATCGCCCTACCATTTCTTACGAGTAGAGATTGAAGTCTTGTAGAGAGTTTGTAGTGCAGACGTGAGTTTCCCTGTAGCCTCTGCAAGCCCTTGGTAGGATGGG
The DNA here is from genome assembly GCF_014529385.1 of Adiantum capillus-veneris. Classification (NCBI taxonomy): domain Eukaryota; kingdom Viridiplantae; phylum Streptophyta; class Polypodiopsida; order Polypodiales; family Pteridaceae; genus Adiantum; species Adiantum capillus-veneris. The sequence goes on from NC_140939.1 coordinate 46,306,753, forward strand.
GCTCTCATGAGGAGCTCCATCCTCTTCACCTTCAACGCCTTACAAGGGTGCCCACTGCCGACTATATACACTACTCTCCACACTCCAGTCATTGCATGTGGGCTAAACCTTGTGGCCACGTGGAACCCTTTCATCCTTGGCCTTCAAGGCCCCCCAAAAATCCACATGAACCTTAAAAATTTCATTTTTTTTCCTGCCCCAATTTTGAACACTCCCCATTTCCTACTTAGTTGCTGGACCATCAAGCCATCAAAAGCCCATGGAAAGTTCCCAAATGGGGCTCCGACTTCACATATCCACCCTGCCTTTTGACCTCAACACGGCCTCGGACAGAGCGCAAAATGAGGAAAAATCACTGGATTCCCTTGCTCATCAACTGGTCCAAACTTTGACAAGTTATAACTCCGCAATCGTAACACCAATGGACTAGCCATCAATTTTTCTAGCTTCATACAATGCATACTACCTTTGCAAACCATGCCAAGCTTCAAAAAGCACCTGATGGTATGCTATCTAAAGCAGTCAAAGTGGCCCAGAACCGTCCCCAGTCAAAAGTTCAAAGCCCTGTAACTTGGCATCCAAGACTTTGATTGTCGATCTGAAAATATTGACAAGCTTCACATCATTAGCTCTACATTTTTTTTTTGCTAAAACCCACTTTGACCACCTGTCATCATCTGCCATTTCGATCTGCAATGCACTCTAGCTTCAAACTTCCATATCTTGCAATCCATAGCTTTTTTTGATGAGCCATCTAACCAGCTTGCTCAACACTTCAAGCTCTTCATCTCTAAGCAAAAAACCATCCATTTGGACGTCCTTCACCTATCCTTACATGTGGACCACTTTGAAGCCCATTTGCCCTATGAAACCTCATCAGACATACATATCAACTGCCACCTGCTTGCCCAGGTCTCTCCCACTTGCTTCAGCCCTCTACCATGCACTTACTAGCATATCCATACCTATCTCTGCCATCTCATATGGTCGACCAACTTTAGTTGTACCATCATTTCCCAATCCCCTTGTTGATCATTAATGTTCAACCACACATACTACAAAAATTGGCAAACATTGTGAGGAAACCATAAACATATATATAGTTTTATTTTGCTACTGTCAAACCTCAAGTGGGTTGGCCCACCCCCTGCATAGCTTGACCTCTTGGATCAAGAACATAACTTGGACCGTAGCCATCCATGTGTAACAGAGTACCAGAGTGTTGCACCCCATCACATAGACCATCATACTTGTAAGCCGCCCATGGCCTACCTTCAACGCTCCAAATATCTACTCGCATGCAAGCATATCCAAAGGCAGCACCCTTATGCTCATCAACCTGCTCACCAATTATATCATCGCACAAAAAAATGTATCTGACCCTCCCTCCCATCCAAGTAAAGTGGGGCTCTCCTTAAAAGAGCACTGCATTTGACACAAACATGTCTCCACATCGGCCTCTACCTTCATAACCATAGCATACCCTTGCTCATCCATTAGAAACACCTCTATTTGCATGCAACCACTGTGTGATTGTAAAGATGCTACTAATAAGCTCCCAAAACTTGACTTAGGTAAAGTTAAATCTCTAGGATCGAAGGGAAAACTCAAAAATTTTCCATCAATGAAGCATATCCATCCAATAAAACATACTACATTATAAAGTGTGCAAATATCCTGCCATAATCAGTAAGCATGATGAACACCACCGGGATCATACGATAAGCAGATCAATTGCCATAGAATGTACACCTATCCTTGTCCTCTTGGATCAAATGTTCTAAAAAAGTCATAGAAAAACTCTAACACCTGCTCACATATCTGCATAAACTCATAACTAGCCAAAGTCCATCCTTGGTCAAAATTTATTTGCAATTTGTAGGCATGAGGTAACATCGAATGTTGTTCTACTCCCTTCAGATCATAATTGTGCATTAGAAAGCTAGAAACAATTCCCACTAGCATATATAAGATAGAACTCTCATCACCCCCTTTAATATAGGAGGTCAAAGCATATAGATTATGAGTACTCATATATGTGTGACTTTATGTTGGAGGATGGGTATTATTTTGAACAAGCAAAAATTTGGGTTCCTATTCGAACTCTTTATGTTGCAAATGACGATGATGATCTAAACAAGGAAATAAATACTATCTTTCTAATGCATGGTGAAGCTTGTTCTGATAGTGTTCAAAGGTCTATAATGGAGGGTGTCATGGACGGGGAGTTGCTAGCAAAAACAAGACTTCCTATATAGCTACAATGTGGATATTGTTCGAGTTCCAAATGTTGATGAAGCTATTGTAGCACTTGCCAGAGATGATGCTTCTTTTGATGAGCCTATCAAGGGTTCACAAGTTTCTTTTGACCGTCAAGAGTGTAATTCACAAGAACCTTGGGTATTATAGGAAAATAAAGAGAGTATGACTGTTTTGAATGATGCCTTTGATAGGTTTTCTGTCTCATATGCACAAGATATTTAAGAACCTTCTCTAGCATGCAAATTAACGCAACAAGAACCAAAAGTTGATGAAGACCTTCTCCTAATCCTTGACAATGGTTAAATTAGAGGATTTTGTGGGATGCCACGTACTATTGGACACCATGACCTTCAAGTGGGAGGTTGTTGGGATGTAGCCCAGGTGGTTGTGGGAAACCACCCTTACTCTTATTTTTCCCTAATCACTATAGGGAGAGAAAGTGAGAGAGTCGACTCTCTCTCACTTTCCTCTCCACTAACCCAACTCCCTGTCTGTGCTTCATCCCCTTTCTTAATTATCTGCTACAAATGGGAGCACGGGAGCGCAGAGGGCCTCCTAAAGCGGAGTGCTACGCCGGTACGACGAGAGAGAAGAGGGAAGACGAGAGAAGAACAACGCAAGCACTGGGTGCAATCTCCCCCGGTGCAAAAGTAACCATTTCCCTTTTGCACGTATTTCATTTATACATTTCTTGAATGGTCAAATTGAGTACAACTAATTGGCCGGTCATAAATGGCCAAAGCTCATAAAGAGCACTTGAATAATCAAATATACATAAAATGTAATATCCTTCTACATAATCCATTATCTGTTGATGCTTTTTCCACCTGCCAGCTGCAATAAATGGGTAAATATCAATTACATAACATACCTCTCCGTTGGAAAGCAATTGTCCTCAATTGCAAAGATAAGAAATCTGCAGATGATTATTGTAAAAAACAGTGAAATATGTGTCAAAAAATTCGCATATAATAAAAATAATGAAAGTAAACAACATTGCATATGCCTGTCGTCATCCACATACTACCTATTCTAGTGTCCCATACCACTAGAATAAGCAGTATATGTCATATCCTGATGAATCAGGATATCACTGGTCACACTCATCATTTAATAAGTTAATTCTCATCAACGTCAATTGCAATTCCATAAATATTATCGCGACAAAAAATCATCAGACAGAGAATCCAACTCCAATTCCAATTCCAAATATAATCCAAATCCAAAATATCTTTCATTTTCTATACGTGGGTAACAAAATCACACACTAGTGACAATGGTGGCCAGCCACTGCAGCATGATTTTGTGATTGGTGTTGCCTAAATCGGCGAATCTACACCAATAAGACGTGCTGCCTAAACCAACGAATCTGCACTAATGCTGCCTAAATCATCGAATCTGCATTTGGTATTGTTTAAAAAATATGAATATATAGTTTGTTGTCGTGCTGCCTAGATCGGCGAATCTGCACTAGGATGAGCATTTACACACTACCTAAATTGGCGGATCTGTGTGCATGTGACCAATGGACTAGACCAAGTATGAAAAAACAACATAAATTACCTGCTTGATATCAAATTGGAGTAGATTGTAGTGTTAAACCATGTATCAAATGGAAACAATTATCCCAAATCAACAGGGTTCATGTAAGTAGTTGTCTGATCTGTTATGTCAGTGTAGGTTTCAATGAATATAAGTACATTGACAAATTGTAACACAATTGAAATAAGCAAAGGGCTCTATTGTCAAAAATTGTCTAATGATACCACGTTATTTGTTGTAAAGATGGGTGGGTATGAGAATATCTGTAAAAGTGATCCCTCAAAAGACATTAACTTGAAAAAGTATTAATTTTGTTCAATCTAAATTATAATGGAGGATTGTCAGATAAGGAGATGTAGGGAAAGGGGAAAAATTTTGATGCCAACATAAGAAAGTACGTGGAATAAGGACCGGGTGGGGAATTAGGTAATATTGCATTCAAATTGAAAGTTATATAGGGAGGGAACCTACTTATCAGGGAGAATTTATCTAGAGGGATGTAGTCATAATTCATACCTTGAGGTTCTCTGACTGTAGCAATGTAGTTGAACGTTATCTGCAAAAGTGTTACTAAAAGACAAGGCGCCAAAAATAATTAAACCGCACATTAATACTGTCAAAGTTGATAATGGTAAAACAGATGCAAAGTTAGGATTGAAAGTGGGAGAGTTTAACTACAAACATGCAAATAATGAAGGTCCTAAATGAGAATACCTAGCTGTCAATTGTTAGCGTTGCGAGCCTTATACAACGGTTGAGAAATTACAACAAGAAGAGTGACAACAACTGACCTACATATCTATAAAAGTCTTCCAAACATGATAGCATGCTAATTATTAGCTTCTTATGAAGTATGGTGTCCCTGTAAGGACTTGGAGTGAATAGAGTAGTGAATGTGGGTGCATTTGTAGATGATTTTACAAAGAATTTATATTAGCTTGGACAAACCAATAATGTCCTTCAATATTTTATGAGATACGGTGTAAATTTGATGAATAGGATAAAAGGTGGACATCCTAGGAAAATGAAGAAGTGTCAACATCAAACACCCTAGGTTTTGCTTAACTAGTTTCAAAAATCATTCAATTTAGCGGTATTGTTTTGATTACGCAAGAAGTAGTTGCACGAAATTGTTAGCAATAGGTTTCAGAGTGCTTATAGAAATACCTCGATTGCTAGTCAATGAACACATTCTTAAGTAAGTGAAGCAGTTATGACTAGTGTATTCCACACATGGCATGTACACAGAAGGAGACTATGATTACTGGTCCAACACTTTATGTGCTTAGTAATTCAACACACAATTTTAAACTATTGGGCCTAATGTCAATTGACAAAGCAAGCCATAGGCAGTTTTGAGAGACATAAAAGCATTCAAGCAATTTATTTGACTCCAATAAAGCAACATGTTTTGATTCCATATTTTACAGGTTTTGTTCATATAAGTTTGCAAGTGTCACCGCTTCCAAATCTTGGGTGGCACGGGTTCTTGATAAGAAGGGAAGATTCCGCAATCATCCTGCAATCAGGCTAGACGAGGTGGAGGAGTCTTGAATACAAAAGTGGACCTTGCAATTTGGTGTGATATTCATTGTGATTGAGCATCGTGAGAAACGAATGGAATGAAATAAAATGTTATATTTAACATCTTCAAAAGGCCAAAATGATCTACAAATAATGGTAGCAAACTAATACGATGCTTGTGGATTTAATCCATTGTCTGTGTGTAAAAATAAAATGAAGTAAAGTGAAAAACTACTAAAAGCCTAAAGTCTGAGACTGAAATCGTCGTCGTCATTGTCAATGCCCGAATATGCCCGGCAGCAGGTGTTACCCAAAAAGCTATTGCATCGGTCGCTGAAGAGCTTCGTCAATATCCAGGACTCCCACTAGCCTCTGGTGCTACAGTTGGAATGGCAACGAGCCTAGAACCAGGGGCACTTTGAATCAGTAAATGTTTGCGTTGCAAGCGCTCTCTCTATGGACTCTTGCAAGCTGATGAATTGCTTCATTGTGTGTGTGGTTGAGGGCATTGCCATGCTTCACAAAGATACCATGGGGCAGCTAAAAGCTGGTTGATTGAGAGGGAATTAGAGAGAAAAAGGTGCAGGATGTGTGAATGGTGATGGGTAGCATATGGCATGATCAGACACTAGACAAGAGAGCGAGAGGGTCTGATGGGGCTGATTCATCACAGACATAGGAAATAGAGGGATGAAGACTGAAGAGAGACAAAGAGAGTGTGGGATGACGGCTTATACACTGTGCTTATCCAAGGGGGAGTCTAGAAGACTGCGAGAGATTGCGAAAAATGGTTACGTCGTGAAGGGCTGCGTGTTGCTGGCACAGGGAGGGAGAGAGAGTTCAGAGTTCAAGTGTGAATGGTCAAAGAGAGAGAAAGAGCTTGCATGGTGGCTGATGGGCTGTCATCTAAAGTATCTTTCTTACCTACCATGCACCATTCCAACGATTATATGCAGCCGACGACTTGTGTGTGTGTGTGTGGTTGGCAGATTGTAGTGTTTGGAGACTAGTAATAGTAAAAAGGTTAGTAAAAGCCAAAGTCGCAACTCTAAGTCATAAGCCCAGCTACTCAAAACAAGAAGTGCGAGAAACGAGAGAGGGATATGTATCAATTTCCAATGGCCACCTTGTGATCGGGAGGACCGGTTGCATGGTAAAGCAAAAGGTGTGGGCATCGTCACTTGCAGATGAGAGGGAGAGAGAGTGTTCAATGATGTGTGGATCACTCATCCACTCCCTGACCATTGCTACTGCATGTTGCATGAGTGCTGAACTGGTGGCATCGACTCTCGAACTGGCAGCATGCATGGAGGTTGGCAGAAGAGATTGAATCGCAGATTGTTGAGGCTCACCCCTGCATGGCAGGTTGCTAGTCTCACCTAAAAATAATTTAGTTATGATCACTGTGGAGTTGTAGTTCGGCTGCACATGTGTGGTGCTATATGACAAAGGGTTTGTGGGTTGTTGCATGAGGGTGAGCGAGAGAAGCTGGTGGTAATTAGCTAGCGAGAGAGAGAGAGAGAGAGAGAGAGAGAGAGAGAGAGAGAGAGAGAGAGAGAGAGAGAGAGAGAGAGAGAGAGAGAGAGAGAGAGAGAGAGAGAGAGAGAGAGAGAGAGAGAGAGAGAGAGAGATGGAGATTGATAGTCGTTTTGATGCGAGCCGCTAAAACGGGTGGCTGGGATAGGTTGGCGGCACCTCTGCATGCTAAAGTGGTAGATGATCATGGTGTTATTGTGTTGCCAGTGGGAACCACTGTAGTGTTGACAACGACAGGCTGCATTGGTGTGTTATTGTAGAGGCATGTATTGTGGTGGTGGCATCCAGTGGGGCCGCCAATGATGACGGGGGGGGGGGGGGGGGGGGGGGGGGGTGGGGGTTGAAGACGAAAAGGAGAGGCAATTGACCTGTAGAGTACGATGGTTGTGTGTGTGGGTGGGTGTGAGAGAGCAATAGAGAGAGAAAAAAATAAATTAAAAAAATGTTTGACTGTACTCAGTGGGGCCATGAACTGAGAAATAGAGAGTGATTGGGTGGGATGTGCATGTCACAAGCGAATGAGGACAGAGGGAGGGAAGATGGTCTCTATGAATGGTGGCGTTGGATGACTTCTACGACATCAAAATTTCTCAGCCGCTTCTTCTTCTATTTCGTCTATCTCGCCCAATATCCCATTCCTTAATATATATACACATTCTATGAGTTCAATATGTAAGGCACACCTCCTATCCTTCACAGTATATTCCAGTAGTCGATACACAATAAGAACATGACAGGGTTTTGATAATGCTATCAAGGTCAACAACTAGCAAAGTGTTATGCAGTAGCAAGAAGTGCAATGATATGTGTCTTAATGTTGTCAGAAAGGAGATTAAACTCTCATGATGAATAGATGTTTAAAAGAAAACAAAGTATACACATGCAGTTGACAGGCGCCGTATAATAATAATCATTGATATTAAAAAAATTAAACAACAATAAAGTACAGGTAAGAATTGCTTATCTTTGTTCATATTGATGTTCGTAATCGTGATTATTGAAAAATAAATTAAAATTGGAGAACGTAGCCCAAGCTCTAACACCCCTGCTACAAACGGGAGCACAGAGGGCCTCCCAAATGCAAGTACTAAGTGCAATCTCCCCCCCTGCAAGAGTGACCATTTCCCTCTTGCACGTATTTTCATTTATAGATTTCTTGAATGGTCAAATTGAGTACAAACTGGCCGGCCGGTCATAAATGGCCAAAGCTCATAAATAGCACTTGAATAATCAAATATACATAAAATGTAATATCCTTCTGCATGATCCATTATCTGTTGATGCTTTTGCCACCTGTCAGCTGCAATAAATGGGTAAATATCAATTCCATAACATTATCTTCTCGCATGCATTCCTCACATGCACACTCCACCAAGACAACCCCCACAATACAGGGTTCTCTTGAGAAGATCTATGCTTATCATGGTTGGGAGGGAGGTTCAAATGTGTATATGGAGCAGAATGGTGCATAGAGTGGTGCTCTATTTTAAGCATGATGGAGGTAGGGTGATGCTCAGAGTGGTGCAAGGGTGATATGAGCTTATTTGTGTGCATGGATGGCTACATGCTTGGGTGCAGTACTATTGGAGATTGTTTGAAAGGGTGGTGGTAATGTGTGTGCTAGTCTCCACCCAACCGTGCTATCTTATAGCCTCCCCTTAGCTTACACATTGTCCGGTCGTGCCGGTGGCCTTGCCCGTAGGACCCATGTCCTTACATTACCCTCCCCTTGGAGAATTATTTTCGTCCTTGAAAATGAATGTAGGATAACGTTTCTTAAGTGCGGAGACATTCTCCCATGTAGAACCTTCTTCAAGTCTACCTAGTTATTTTACCAACACCTGTCGTCTGACATGATGTCTGCTGTGAAGCTCATGAGAATCCAAAATCTTTTCGGGCTCCTAAGGGATGCTTGGCAGTTCGATAAGGTCAACTAACACACCTGTGTCAATGACATTATCATTTTGTCCTAGCTATTTTTGTAAATGGCTAACATGAAAAACAAGATGAACTTGTGAGTTCTCTGGAAGAGCAAACTTAAAGGCCACTTGACCTATATGTTTGATAAATGGTAAACGGTCCACAATAGCATGGTGAAAGTTTAGCAACTTTTCCCGTCTTCAGACTTTCTGAATGCTTCGGAACCTTGAGGAAAACCTTGTCTCCTTCTTTGGAAGTAGCAAGACGATGATGCTCATCTGCGTACTTCTTATATCGATCTTGAGCTTGCTTAACATTCTGTCTAGCAACTCGAAGCATGTCAAAATGAACTTGGAGAAAATCCTTCGCTTGTATCTTCTCCTTAGCCAACCCCACCGTAATGGGTGATCTAGGTTAAAATCCATATAAAAGCATAAATGGACTAAACCCTGTAGTCACATGCCTTGAACTATTATAAGCAAATTACAATATAGATAAGTAGTCTTCCCAATTGGTTTGCTTCTTGCTAACGTACGCTCGTAGCATATCCTCTAGCACTTGATTAACTCTTTTGGTTTGACCATCTGTTTTCAGATGATCGGTAGTATTTAGATTAAGTTTAGTTTCCAACTTTTGAAACACAGCTCTCCAAAAGTGATTATTGAACTTTCGATCTCTGTCACTAACGATACAAGCTGAAAGACCGTAGAGTTTATATATATGCTCTACAAATAACCGTGCTAATTTTGATGTCTTAACCGTAGTCTTAGTGGGAATGAATTGACCCATCTTTGTGAGACAGTCTACAATTACCCATATGGCATCATGGCCACGATTTGTAGCAGGTAGTCCTACTACAAAATCCATAGAGATGCTCTCCCACTTACCTTGTGGAATCTCTTAAGGATGTAAAAGGCCACCTACCTTGAGGCACTCTGCCTTATTAACTTGGCACTGTTGGCAGTTTAGTACGGACTCTTGAACATCATGATGTAAGCCTGACCAATAAAATTGCCATCGAGGGAAAGCATACGTCTTACAAATACCTGGATGACCAGCACTTGGACTATCGACACTCAAATAAGATTTGGTGCTTAGTGTCTGAGTCCTTTGGCACACATACTCTACCCTTATGGAGTAAGTAGCCATTATCAATGGGAAAATTCTTTCATCGCTTAAGCTCTTCCTGAGTAGGGGTGGAGCTCTGTGGTTGAAGTTTTTATCTACGCGTGCTGAGACATGTTGATTTGGCTTCACGGAGGCATGTGAGTGTGAGGGATCTCTTTTTAAAACTGCACTCCACACTTTAGCATATGATTGATCTTGTGCACACTTGCCATGTAATGAATCCAAAAATCCACTCTTTATTTCCGTGAAAGCAAGTGAATTAATATGAGGCGTCCGATTTAGTGCATCTGCTACGACATTATATTGCCCATTGCGATATCGTAGCTTACAATCATAATCTTGAAGGATTTTTGTCCATCTAGCTTTACGGCCCTTCAAGTCCGTTTGAGTAGTAAACCATTTGATATTCTCATGGTCAAAAACTACTTCAAACTGTGCACCATATAAATAGTGTCGCCACTTTCGTAATGTGTGAATTATAGCATAGAGCTTTCTCTCATAGACATAATAATTCTGTTGAGCTCTATCTAACTTTTTACTTTCAAAGACTATAGGTCTTCCCTCCTGGAGAAGTACCACACCGATTGCTTTATCACTAGCATCAGTCTCCACCACAAACAGCTTAAGTGGGTCAACAATTGCTAGGATAGGAGCAGTGGCTATAGCTACCTTGAGCTTTTCAAGACTCCGTTTTTGGGCTTCTTCCCAAGAAAAGGTCTTACCTTTTGCTTTAAGTTGATCCGTCATAGGAACAATGATTTTGGCATAATCAGGGATATACTATCGACAAAATCCAGCCATGCCTAAAAATATTTAAAGCTCCTCAACCGTGTTGGGATGTGGCCATCGAAGAATGGCAACAACCTTGTCAGTGTCTATTTTGATGCAAGAATAAGAGATCACATGACCGAGGTAATGTATCTCTGTTTTTTAGAAATCTACTTGCTTTGCTTATCATACAGCGCGTGAGCTCGTCGCTGTTCGAACACTAATCGTAAGTGTTCTATGTGTTCATCTTCAGTCTTATTGTAAATGAGAATGTCATCAAGGAAAACCGCAACAAATTTTCCAAGATAGGGACGTAAGACACTATCCACGAGTGTCATAAATGTAGTTGGAGCATTGGTTAAACCAAACGGCATAACCAAAAATTCAAAATGCTTGAACCGTGTTCTAAAGGCAGTTTTGAAGATATCTTGCAAAAGGATACACACCTGGTGGTATTGTGAACGAAGATCTATCTTTGTATAGTATCTTGCCCCATGGAGTTGATCAAACAACTCATCCACTCGAGGTAGAGGATAGTTGTTCTTGATGGTTATAGCGTTTAATCCGCAATAATCTACCCACATGCACATAGTACCATCTTTCTTTTCTACCAATAGAATTGGTGATTCCCAAGGCGAAGTGCTAGGTCTAATGAAACCACGGGTGAGGTAGTCAACCAACTAACTCTCAACCTCCTTGGCTTCTTTAGCACTCATACGATAAGGTTGTCTACTCACCGGTTTAGTGCCTGGCAAGAAATCTATGCCATGATGCACATCACATGTAGGGGGTAAACCCGACGGTAAATCACTTGAGAATACATCACTATACTCCGTGAGTAAGCGAATCAACTTTTGCCGTGCAAAAGGAGAAAGTAAACTAGAGTTATGCTGGGATGGAGAATCTTGTAATTCTTGTAATGTTTGTTTTACAACAGTTGCACATTGCTCTATAGAATTAAAATTGAGAGCACTGTGCTCGTTAGATTTGTTAACACTTTGCCTATCATTAGAATTCCTTGCACTTTGCATACCATTACTAGAATTCATCGCACTTTGCTCTTGAGAATTCACAAGACTTGGAGACAAGCAATAACACCAAAAGACTTCATTTATTAAATCTGCTTTTTCCAAAATAGAAAGCTCGACTGTACATATAAGAGGTGCAGATGGTATATTTTTCTCATCAAGAAAAAGCACATGTTTACCATTGGCCATAAAGGATAAGGAGTTGTGTTCATAACTAGTGTGCAATGTGTTTCCTAAACCATGCAGCCACTCCCGTCCTAAAACTACATCAACACGGTCCATATTCATAACTTAAAAGTCAAGGGTCATCGTATGATATTGAACAATAAGCTCAACCCCTTGAACTACAGTGTCCTATACTTCTTTATCATTGCTAGACATCTGTTCGACCACATACTTGTGAGAGCAAGGAGTCTGTGTAAGCTTGAATTCCTTGACTAGCTTATAGTTCATAAAGTTATAAGTTGCACCATCATCCACTAAAATACGAACATTTTGTCCGTCAATAGTGCCATGCATGCGAATCAAATCATGGGGGCCAAAGGTGGGCTGCCACATTGAAGCAGGCACACAACACTTGTGTTTTTCTTCCATATGAGAACCTCTACAGCACAATATTTAGGAGATAAATCCAATGTGAGGCGTTGCACCGTGTGCATGGCCTTTTATTTGCCTTACAAAAGAGGACAATCTTTCTTGTTATGTTGGTCCGAAAGACATCTAAAACACAAATTTTGTTTCTTTGCACGCTTAAAATTAGCAATGCTGAGAGATCCACGTGGAGTATCTCGTGATTGCTTAGGCTACTTAGCCTCTTGTGGGCGTAGAGAGGGAGATAGTCTCTTATTCCTCTTGGAACGTGTTGGAGATCTACCTCGCCATTGGCTCTTAGACACATTGCTCTTAGCAAAATTATTCTTAGAGTAGGAAACATTTCCCTTCCTCTCTTGGTCATCATCATATCTTTGGGCATGACTAATGGCTTCTTCCAAAGTTTTTGGATTTTGGGTCTTGACATGAAGACGTTAGTCTTTATCAAGACCCCTATTGAAACCCCGTATCTTTTGGAATTCATCTAGACCTTTTAGTTTTAATATGATTTCTCGATACTTCGAAAGGTACTGTGTGAGAGAGAGGCCAGACATGCGGCATGCATCTCATGCTAACCAATTCTTATCTTCTTCATTGGAGTCCAAAAACTCTTTGGAGAAAGAAGCTTGAAACACAGCCCAAAACGGAGGACGAACATCTATTGGAAATGTCATCCACCACTTAAAGGCCTTGCCTTTAAGAGATAGACTTATTTCCACAGCCATATTTATATCTGGGGTGTGTCTCAATCTATGAATATCACTCCATTTGTTAAGAACGTATTGACCGCATCCTTTTCGCGATCACGTTCTTTTCTGTGAAACTCAAGAATGGTGATACTCTTAAGCAATGCATTGCTACCTTCAGCATCTTTTGAAGCACTTGTCTCTTGGACTCCTTGAGTTATGCGAGCTTGGTTTCCTTGGAGCGTGCTACTTGTGGCTCCTTGAGCCGTTTGTGAATTCATAAATTTCACAAGTAGCTCCGTAAGATTTGTAACATTTGCATTGAGTGCAGAAGGGTTGCATTCAAGTACGCTTTGGTGATTTTTCAAAGTTTTTGAAAGCAGCCATACCTACAAGGCCATGATCTCCTAAATCATCATCGTCATGCATATTAGTGTCAGTAGCACTCATGGTGCCCTGATTTTGATCTACGTGCTTAAAAGCAGAAGTGTGTGTAGGTGGGATATCCTCACCGGCCATGGTAAACACACACTATTATAAAGAGAGAAGAAAAAACGTGACCTTATACCTTGTGAAGCTTGAAGTCTTTGTGTTTTTTATGCTCCGAGATTTGCGTTGCATACGAACTTCGCCTTGAGAAAATTGTAGCGCTTCACGTATCGTTCGTCGTAAGAACACCTTTGTTGATTCTTCACAAAAACTTGTTGTTTTTGTGAAGGCTTTTGTTCACTTTGAAGCTACCTCCTTGAGGAAAAAAGAATTTTTGGAGGAAAACTTACCTTCCTCCAAGAAGTGAAAAAGAAGGGTGAAACTACTTCCTTGAAGTTTGAAGCTTTTCCTTTCCTTCTGGTTTTCTTTTCAACACAAGTATGCTATCTTTCATTGTTATACACAACAAGGCTCAATATCTTGATGGTAAAGTGTTTTCCTCTTATCCTCATGGGGTGGGTTCAACCCTCCTTCATGCAAGGGTTAAGCGGGCGGGCCTTCCTATGCGTGTAGCCAACGGTGCCAACAAAAGCCTTCGAAGCCTCGATGCCGTAGAATTGTCGGTCGAGATTGCCTTGGTCACCCGTTGTTGAGGGCGTAGGTGGGGCGGTTGCGGTTAGCTATCATGCGCTGTTGAGGGCGTTGCGCACAGAAACTGTGCCTGCCTTCCTTTTGTTGCACAACAGAGACGTCCCTGTCTGCGGGTCGTGGGAGAGAAGCAGCACGTCGCATGCACATGCAACCCACTTTTTCTCTTTCCCAAAAATAGCTCGGATATTAGTGAAAGGGCGGTGGTAATGCGTGTGCTAGTCTCCACCCAACCGTGCTATCTTATAGCCTCCCCCTAGCTTACACACTGTCCGACCGTGTCGGTAGCCTTGCCCGTAGGACCCATGTCCTTACATTGTTGGAGATGGACGGATGCGTTCAAAGCCAGGTCTTTGATCCAGGGGACTTGGCAAAGCAAGGGGTTGGGAAACCCACTTGAGGATTGGCGGCATGAAGCATGATCAGGGCTTTGTACATATGGTAGCAATTTTTTTGGGTGTGCTCATTGTGTCTGCTAGTTTTGCAATTTCTAGGTGAATAAAGGCTTTTATTGGTTGAACATGAATGTTCAACAAGGGGGTGGGGCAACGATGGTGAATCTAAAATTGGTTGATGCTATAAAGAGTGCAATGCAAGGATCTGTGGCTCTCAAGGGAATGCCAAAGTGGTCAAGAAGTTGTGGAGATCAAAATTAGTCAAGGAGTAGCGATATGTATGCTTTATAAGGTTATCATGGCCAACATGCTCTGCTATAGTTCATGTAATAGGTGATGGTTGAAGTGTGTAAAGTGCAAAAATGGGAGCTCCTAAGGTGGCCCTGAATGTGGTCTATAGGTTTGTCCAGACTGTTCCTCAATTGGAGCTACGGTGTGCAAGTTATGGCAGTTTAAAGTTCAAAGCAGTTTGCAGAACCTTGCCCGATTGGGCAGTCGCAAAAGGATGGTCAGATATGAAGTGAGAACATGGGCCTAAAGTGATCATCTTATGGTGAATGTCACTCTTTTTGGATTGGCAATCCGAGTTCAAACGTCCAAGTTATGAGCAGTTGAAGTTTCATAGCGAATAAGTTATGTGCCAGTTGGGTTGCCTAGATAGTTGTGCCATCTTATGTTTTTTTAAAAGCCTCACTAGGTTTTGTACAGAAGCTATGCACTATATGAAGGCCACAGGAAGTAGTGACATGTCAATCAAGATTTGGATAGCGGAGATATTGAAGTAGTCTGAAGTCCGAAGCAAGTGCACGGCAGATGATGCCAAATGACTTTTGCCCATTTTGGCACCATTGATTGAAGGGCTTGGTGAAGTCAGAATCCAAAGCCAATAGTGGAATTCAAAGCTAGAAAGCTAGAGATTGGGTGGTTTTTTTTGTGGCTTGGGAATCAAAGCACAGGGCAGTGAATGGCAAGGGATTGAAGCTGGGGAGGAAACAAGTTTTTTTTAATAATTTTTGGTGAAAATAAGCCTTGCAACGCCACATGACACACATTAAATCCGTATAGGGTGCAATCGAGATGAGGTTTGTTCTATATATAATGGATGATGCCCATTCTCTTTTGCAAAGTGAAGGAAGAGGGGATATCTCCCAAGATCATGGTGATGGCATCGGCACTCATGGTGCTGCTATGGCGGCTCTCTGGTAGACTTTGGCAGCTGTCGGACAAAGTTGATGCTGTCGGCAATAATGTTGATGCCGTCGGACAACTGTTGAGCGGCAATGTTATACAGTGCTGATGCAACCCATTAAGGGATGGTGGTTCACATGGGGGCCCTATCCGAGCTCCCCCTTTTATTGGAGGGAAGGTGCACACCCTCCTAATAGTGAGCCATCGTTTCCTTGGGGAGGGTAGGTGCATGTGTGACTTGGGGAGCAAGCAAGGTTAAGGGGACAATTTTTTCTTTTTGGGGGGGAAGAAGTTGTCAACGAGGAGAGCTTCAAGGAGAGAGCCAATGAGGGCTACCATGAAGAAGGTTTTTTTCCCGAGAAGAAGTAAATTTTTTGCTCATCAAGGTGTGCGCCGACAAAGCCAAGCTGAGGGAGGTGTGTGCCCCTCAATGTGAAGGATATGGTGATTGTATATGGTGTTTCTGGCTAAGGAGGAAGCTAACCATTGCCAATTTTGGCACCATCTCTCCCCCCTTCTCCCTTTTCTCTTTTGCTCTACTCTAGTGTGTGTGTGGTGCCAATGTGTGTCTGGGCGGTGTGTGCCCCTCGGGCCGTCTGTGTGTGTGAGAGAGAAAGAGAGCGATGTGTCAAGTTGTGGAAGTGCTGGAAGCGAGCAAATTTGGGGTGATTGCTGTCTGATATTTTTGGGAAGCGAGTGTGTGTTGGTTTGCATGCAGGTGGTGGTTTGCTTGCGAAGTGTGAAGCTTTGAAGGTGATTTCTAGTGGACGGGGATGTTGTGAGACTCCTAGGCTATAGAGAGGCCGTCTCATGTGTTTTTGGGTGTGTTTTTATTTCCTCTCTCCATCTTCTGGTGGCCCCACGGGGAGCATTTGATTTCTCCTATTTGAAGGTAAAGTTGTGGTTTTGGAGCTAGTAGATTGCTGTTTTTTAAGAGTAGGTGTTGTTAAAGATGGCGTCGTTGAATTTTTCAATTTTCACTGGGGTTGAAGATGCGGAAACGTGGTTGTAGGATTATGGGCTATTTTTGCTTGAGATTAGATTGTCAAGGGATGAATGTGCGGTTCGAATTTTCCCGCTCCTATAGCTAGTTTGTGGTAAAGCCAAGAGATGGTATGCCGGTTTACGTTATGAAGAAAGATGAATTGGGTGGCTTTGGAAGTGGCCTTTTGATGCAAGTACTATTTATCGATATGCAGCCGCATGAAGTAAAGCGTGAGTTAGATGGTTTGAAGCAATGCTTGGAGGGAGATTTTCAAGCGTTCAAGTGGGAATTTGATGCTCTTTGGGGACAACTTATCGACATAACCGCGCTACATAAAATGTTGATTTTTCAAAGTTGAGCAAGCTTATGGATTTCCTACATGAGGAGGTTTGAGTTAAAGTCAAAGCAGATGGGCCTATGACGTATGCAAAAGTTACCAAGAAGATGTCGAAGAAGCAGCAAGCTAGGTAGGGCCTATCAAATCGAGTAGTGCCTAAGCAGGTTGATGTACTAGAAGTGAAGTCAAAGTTGGTGCAAAGGGGTGTGTTGGTGCAAAAGGAACCGAGGGGGGCTCTTAAGAGGCCTTGATTGGGACTTTTGACTTATCTATGTGTCTTCCTCTCTCTCTCTCTCTCTCTCTCTCTCTCTCTCTCAATAATCAAGTGGAGCAAGGTGCAACAAACAACATGATTGAATTACTTCTTTCTCACTAGCCTATGGGGCGGTCCAAGACAAGACAAGTTTGTAAGAGAGAGCTAACAATGATGTGACGTACCGAACAACGTGAGATACAACATTCTATCAAAGTAAGAACCTCTCTCTCTCTCTCTCTCTTGCTTGTGTATTAGCTTGACACTAGCATACATTATGGAATTCACATCAACAATTCTAATACTTGAGAATATTTACATGGAAATTATATATTGCTAATTGTGTATGCACAATTGGTGCCCTTGGCAGTGAGTTTCCTTTGAAGAATGTTGTCTTTCTCTCTTCCTCTCCCTCCTTCCTTCTCTCTCTCTCTTCCTCTCCCTCCCCCCCTTTCTCTCTTCCTCCTCCCTCCCTCCCCCCTAATTCATCCCAATCAATATAGTACTCCTCTGGCACCTCTAGTTTAACATTATCTTTCTGTTTTTGCTAGCAAAGTTGATCCTTTTAATGATGCATCCAAAGTGCCCTGGCTCTACTTATTTCTAACAATTCATTTAGAGTTATATTTCTTTGAATCTTTGAGCTTTAGCTAATTCAATAATAGCTAGACAACTGCCAGTTTCAATTTCTTTGAATCTTTGCGCTCTAGCTAATCTAAGAGCCAACTACTCCCTACTGGCTCCACTTAAGTGTTTCATTACCCAGAATCTTGATGCATTCAAGCTTCCCTCATTGTGCGCAATATACATTAAAATTACGAGCTCATCACATGGCCTTTCACACAAGTTTCTTTGCGCTAAGCCATTTTATCATGAAAAGCTTCTTGTGTGATGTATGACACCTTTTCTACAAAAGAAAAAAACCTTTCCTTTCCCCTCCTTGCATCAACTTTCATGCCCACCATCCCCCATTTTTTCATGACAAGCTTCTTGCATGATGTATGACACCTTTCCTATAAAAGAACAAAACCTTTCCTGTCTTGCGCATAGTTTTTCTGCCCACCGTCCCGCATTTGCTACTTTCTCCGTCCATGTCATGCCATTGGCTTCCCCTCTTTGCCCCAAGCTACCGACTCACACTAGCTGCCATGCTTCACCTCGTCCTTCCCTTTGGATTAGCTCATCGGCTTTGCCTTAGCTTTCTTTCAACCTCACTTATTGAAAGGTACATTAGATTTCACTTAATTAGACCGACGTGCACTTTCCATTTAAAGTGAAAGAAAATTACATCAGATTCTCTTAATTAGACCAACTTGCACTATCCTAATATCCTACCTTAGGTTTCCTTCAGCCTCATTTTCCTTTTATAGTGAAAGGGAATCGCATCACATTTCGTCTAATTAGACTAACTTGCAGTATTTTCTAGCGCTTCTTCAATTAAAACACCTTATTAATGCCAAGATTCCCCACACCCTCCTCCCATTTTTGACTGAATTGCCGGGCACCCCTAGTGTGGCTCCCTCCCGCCCCCTTAATCATGCACATGTGATTTTTTTCTCTTCGTGCAACGACTCTCTCTTTGTAGTCCTCTCATAAGCGACTAAGTGTTGGTGGCTTTGGGTCTTCCCCTTCTTCCCTCACACATGCGTTTTTGCTCTCTCCCTGCAACACATTTCTCTATTTGGTGGCCTCACCCAAAGCATCCTTGCCCTAACGACTTTCGTCACTTGTGAGTTGTGTGTGTGTGTGTGTGTGTGTGTGAGAGAGAGAGAGAGAGAGAGAGAGAGAGAGAGAGAGAGAGATTTGAAATTCAACTTCCGCTTATGAAGGTCTTAGGCCTCTGTCACACACGTCCGCCCAGACGTGTGTGAGGATGAGGGGGCAAAAAATGATTGGATGAAGAAGACATCTGTAGCTCCTCAAAATCTTTAGCAGAGACCCCTCGCCCATCTTCACTCATCACTGGCGTACAGTCGCAAAACAAGCAGCATGAAATTCAGCCAATGGGCTTGAACCCGGCGCAAGAGCCAGAGAACGCGGATCACGCACCACTTGGGCTACAGCTATTGGATGCAACAAGGCTCAAAAAGCAAATATTTATTGTCTGCCCACGCTGTGTGACAAGCCAAGCGCCCAAGTTTCGATTTTACCGCCTTGTTTTCTGCCCGCGTGTGACAGGGGCCTTATTATCGACCTTATAAAAATTCAGTATTCAATATTGGCATCTCACATTCTCACCAGACAAGAGCATTGATAGCGTCACCGACATTTGCACGTACATCTTTGATAATAGTTAAATGGCCACGTGACGTAAAAACGTCACACACTCTGCATGCTTGCAACTTGCAACAATCAAAACCCCCCGCTCTCAAACTCTCTCTCTCTCTCTCTCTCTCTCTCTCTCTTTTCCATCTAGGCTAGTGCTCAAACTGAAGATCTCTCTTTGAGCTCCTTTGTGCATGGACGAACACAATATGCACGCATGCATTCTTTCCTAGTCTCTATGCACGCATGCATTCTTTCCTAGTCTCTAGGTGTAAAGCCCCCTCTGTATCTCCGAGAATTGAAGGACTTTCTACAAAGAGCCGACACTCGTATGGAGACCTGCATTTGGACAGGTGAGGAACCTTTCCTCACTCAAGATTGGCTAAACTTTCATCTGTTTGCAAACAACTGTTTAATTTGTACGCTATATCGTTTCCAAGAAAAGTCTCGTCACTATCACTATAATTAACAAGAAGATCTAGAATTTTTCTCATGTAGGAAAACGGAATCTTTTTCATTGTTTTTCATACAATGCATAACATCATATGTCCTCTTGTCCGAGAGGACCACATACCTAGCTTTGTACAATTGGGGGGCCACCGAACCGGCGGTCCCCTGCTCCCAATCGTACCCAGCTAGGTATGTGGTGCCTCCCTCACAGAAGCTCATGATGTTGAGGTAAGTTACAATGTGAGAATTATTGTGAGAATTTGTTCAAAACTTCTATAAGGGATCATTGGATAATTTTGTATGAACACACATGTATGTGCGTTACATGTATATTGTCGAGAGAGAAAAAAAAGCAACAGTCACCTTGGAAAGAAAACTTGCATTTCCACATAACTAAGTGACTCTCCATTTATGATGATGGGGACAAAGGAATCACGTGCTATTGGTGGATTTTTCAATACTCAAACAAAACTTTGATGTTGCACATAAGACCCCTTGGTCTCAACCCTCTCCTACGAGGGTGCTTATAGCTAGGGTTGTGATTCAAACCAAATGAGGATAGTGGTTTGTCTGGATTTAGTTGTTGGATGTGCATAATGCCTAATGATATATTTGGAGCACCCTTGTGAGCTTGTACTTTTAACTGTCACCATGGTGGTAGTCTTCTCCTTCGGCGGGCTCTCCATTGAGACTCGACTCTCCAGACTCAAAAAGGCTACACCTTCCATGCATGTAAGCAATGTTTCGGAAAAATCATTTTCCCAAACATACAAAATCCTTTCCTTGAATTTGCCAAGAAGAGATTTAAAAAAAAAGGTTTATTTTTTCGATTTTTTCAATATTTTTCTCTATTTTAGGGCGGAATTTTCCTTTTCCCCTTGCTCTCAATCATCATTTTTGAAATTGAAAACGGCATGATATTAAGCTGAGACACATTTTTCTTGAACACTGCATGTAAGCTTACCATTAGATTTGTGGTGTAGAGGCTTGCTATGTTAGGGCTCATGGTCGTAGGTTTAGTGTAATCCATGTGAGCTAAATCATTATGAGACTTGTGAATACCATGATCGGATCTTCCTTTGGAGAACGAGCCGCATCAATGCCTCAAAAGCTCTCTGTGTGAGCCCCGTGTGAGCCTATCTACTACTGAAAGGTCTTCTGTCCGCAGGATGAAACATATTGTCTGAAATAAAGTCTCTGCTAGCATTGGGGGTGTGTGTTGTGTCACTAACTTTGCCTGCCTAATATCATGTGGAACCGAAGGTTCACAGCAAACATGAAATCATGATGATTTGTGGCCGCCTTATCTAGATGTCCAGAGAGAAAATGTATTCTTGGGCCCCAATCTACTGTTGCATACATTATAGCTAGACTAAAGTGCCAAATAATCATCGCTTAGTGGTGGACTCCCAGAAGTGTGTGATGGCATCTGCGCTCTTGCATAGCTAAAGCTGTTGTATCCTCGTGTGAGTCTATCTTTGGCTACTTGTGCCATGGAGAACTTTCTAGGGGGGCTAGCGAAAGTGACTCCCAGGTATACATATGAGTCTACTACCTCTACTTGTTCTTTGGCCGTTGTTAAAGCTTGACACCTTATCACTTTGGATGTGTTGAAGATCATAACCTTGGTCTTGCCAAGGTTCACTGTGAGTTGTCATTGCATACAAAAATCATCTTGTGATTGTGTAAACCCTCTTATGACTGAGAAAATAAAAAAATATTGTTAGCATAAAGCATGATATGGACTTATGTACATGCGAGACTCAGCTCGTTGGTTTTATACAAACCTGCACTTAATTACTCTTGGGCATTGAAGACGTGAGTAGGATGTCATAGCCGTTGTCCAAGCTATACATGATAGAAACTTAGCTCGTTGGTTTTATACCAACCTGCACCTACTCTTGGGCATTGACAATGTGAGTAGGGATGTCATAGCTGTTGTCCAAGGTATGTATGATAAAAGCGATAATCTTATTCTTCCTGGTTGGACAAGTTGCGAAGTCATATATTGTCAAGTTTGGATCTTTGTACTTTTTTGGTTATTTTCAGCCGCTTCTTCACAGGTTTGTAGTAGTATTCATTTTAGCTTACATTAGGACTTAAGAATTTCTTCCTTTAGAAGCTGATGTGTGGAATCTGATTTCTAGGATTAAGTCTTTGAGATTTCTTATCCTCTTTAGTTTAAAGTTAGAGTACTTGTTTCAAGTTTTAGCGAAGTAAGCTGCTTCAACCTATTTTGTATATGCCTTTTCTAAGAACATTCTTAAGTAGATAATGATTTGTTTTATCTAGTTTTGTTTAGTACCAAATGAGCATCTTGCGTAGAGATGCATGATGCACGTATATGTGATTACATATGGAGAGAGGCCCTCTCTTTGCATCGGCTGAAAACAGCCCAGGGCTTTTTGCCTTGCTCCTGTTGTGGGCATCCCGCAATCAATGCACTCCAAGAGACGACATTCCATACAAGAAGCTACTCAAGCACTTTTTGTGCTTTTTGAAGTATGCCACCTTTGGCATATATATTGACCAAGGCATTGCCAAGAACAACATTTTTTTTGTATTGGCCCGTGACTAACAATATCAGAGTGAAATTTTAAGCCCATATCAGCATCTTGCGTAGAGCCACATGCCTCCAAGATGCACGCGTAGGAGGTGATGGTATCTGGACAGAGGGCGTTACTTCGCATTCACTGAAAACAGCCTATAGCTTTTTGGCCTTGCTCTTGTTGTGCGTATCCCACAATCAGTGCATTCCAAGAGACGCCATTCCAAATAGTAAGCTCCTCAAGCACTTTTTGTGCTTTCTGAAGTGCACCACATTTGGCATACATATCGACTAGGGAAGTGTCAAGCACGACATCTCCTTTCAATAGCCTTTGACTAACAATATCATCGTGAATTTTTGTGCCCATGAGCCACATGCCTTCAAGATGCACGTGTTGGTGATTGCATCTTGAGAGAGGCCCTCACTTCGTATCTACAGTCTAGAGCTTCTCGGTCGTGCCCTTGTTGGATATATCTTGCACTCAGTGCGTTCCAAGAGACGACATCCCGCACCGGGAAGCTTGTCAAAGACTTGTTGCACCCTGACAATGTGTTCTTTTCAAGTTACCCATATCAACATGAATCCTACTACCTTGCTACAAATCCTTCTTAGCACAGTCTTAAGAGAGCTCACAAAAGAAAAGCTCATTCTCTTGCTTTCCATGTTTTCTTGTGTAGCCTTTATTGTTGCTTTCTTGGTGGTGCTTCGAGAGAAAACGAATGTGTGGACCAAGGCATTGCCAAGCACGATATTTTATGCAACAGTCCTTGACTAACAATATCAGAGTGAATTTTGAAGCCCATATCAGTATCTTGCCTAGAGCCACACGCCTTCAAGATGCATGCGTAGGTGATTGCATGTGGACAGAGGCCCTCACTTTGCATCCGCTAAAATCAGGCCCTACTCCTTTTGTGTGTATCTTGCAATCAATGCATTCCAAGAGACGTTGTTCCAAACAGTAAGCTCCTCAAGCACTTTTGTGCTTTTTGAAGTGCACCACATTGGCATACATATTGACCACGGGAGTGCCAAGCATGACTTCTCTTTTCAATAGCCTCCGACTAACAATATCATCGTGAATTTTTGTGCCCATATCAGCATCTTCGTAGAGCCACATACCTTCAAGATACATGCATAGGTGATTGCATTTCGAGAGAGGCCGTTGCTTGGCATCTACTGAAAACAGCCCAGATCTCCTTGGCCTTTGCCCTTGTTGGGCATATCCTGGAATCAATGCGTTCCAAGAGACGACATCCTGCACATGAAGCTTATCAAAGACACGCTCACCTTGACAGGTGTACCACACTCGACATACATATTGACCAACATGTTCCCCATGTATGTGTTCTTTCAAGTAACCCACTATTGCGAATATCAACATGAATCCTACTACCTTGGTACAAATCCTTCTTCTCTTAGCACACTCTTTAAGTGAGCTCCCAAAAGAAAGACTTATTCTCTTTCTCTTCATGTTTGCTTGTGTGGCCTTTATTGTTGCTTTTTTGGCGATGTTGAGAGACAAAACGAATGTGTGTGGGTGGGTTTGGGGGGGGGGGGGGGGGGGGGGGGGGGTACCCAAAAAACGTATGTGCATGCAGAAAAACAACAATTCTTACACAACGTTCCATATAGGCGACGACCCTCGCACGTTTCTTCTACATTGAAAGTGGGCTCCCAGCTGCGATGCTACACGCCTCGGATGTCTCTCCTTTGGTGGTTTTCAAGATTTGTATGCTAGCAGACGAGAACTTCCACCAGTGCTCGAATGCGCATGAGTATCTTCACTGAATCTCAAACTCACAACTCTTCTTTCATCTACAGAGCATCTAGAGTCTAGACTCGGTGTTGAGAGCATGTAGAAGCAGCTTGGACCAATAACTAGTCATTTCTACATCCAAGTGGGTTTGGTTGTAAAATATTTCAATATTGTGCACGCAACAATAGTCTGTCTTGTTTTTAATAGACTTGAGCAGATAATGATCTTCTGCTGGGTTGTCAGGCTTGGAGGGAGAGCCAGCCAGTCACAAGTAAAATCCGAGGTTTCCCATTGTGCAAGCTCCGTCAACCAAGCATTCCTTTGCTTGTCCCAATGTGATATCTTTGGTCCAGTGCTCTAAGTATCCTTTAGATCTCTCTCAAAATCTACTTCTTCCTCCTCCTTAGCATTCCCCATGGCCTTGCCCTCCAATAGGTTTGGATTCCTCGTCTCTTGCAGCGTCTCGGTGGAGTCTTCTGATGCCACTCCACCGCCCCCTAGACCAATGCCCTTGTAACCGGACGGCACCACGTGCCAACGGAAAAGAACAGACTGAGCAGACTTTAGACGCTTCAAAACAACTGAATAGAGAGAGAGACACTTCACACGAGACACGGATTGGCACGTATATCTTTGATAATACCACGTGACGTAAAAACGTCACACTCTGCATGCTTGCAAGTTGCAACAATCAAAACCCCCCGCTCTCAAACTGGAGAGCTCTCTCTCTCTCTCTTTTCTATCTAGCGCTCAAACTGAAGATCTCTGTTTGAGCTCCTTTGTGCATGCAGCCTTCATGCATGGACAAACACAATATGCATGCATGCATTCTTTCCTAGTCTCTAGGTGTAAAGCCCCCTCTGTATCTTTGAGAATTGAAGGACTTTCTACAAAGAGCCGACACTCGTATGGAGACCTGCATTTGGACAGGTGAGGAACCTTTCCTCACTCAAGATTCGCTACCGTGGCTATACACTTTCATCTATTTTCAAACAACTGTTTAATTTGTACGGACACATGCATGTGCACTATATCGTTTCCAAGAAAAGTCTCGTCACTATAATTAACAAGAATATCTAGAAATTTTCTCATGTATTGTTTTTCATACAATGCATAACATCATATGTCCTTCTGCTTGAGAGGACCACTAGCTAGCACGATTGGGGGCAAGGGAGGACCACATACCTAGCTGGGTACGATTGGGGGCAAGGGACCTGCCGACCGGGCCATCGAGCCGGCGGTCCCCTGCCCCCAATCGTACCCAGCTAGGTATGCGGTGCCTCCCTCACAGAAGCTCATGATGTACCGAGCTAGGTATGCGGTGTCTCCCTCACAGAAGCTCATGATGTTGAGGTAAGTTACAATGTGAGAATTATTGTGAGAATTTGTCCAAAACTTCTATAAGGGATCATTGGATAATTTGTATGAACACACATATATGTGTGTTACATGTATATTGTTTGTGTCGAGAGAGAAAAAATACAACAGTCACCTTGTAAAGAAAACACAGAACTAAGTAACTCTCCTTTTATGATGATGGGGACAAACTTCAAAGGAATCACGTGCTATTGGTGGATTTCCCAATCTCGAGCACAAGGAAACTCAAACAAAACTTTGATGTCGCGCATAAGACTCCTTGGCCTCAACCCTCTCCTACGAGGGTGCTTATAGCTAGGGTTGCGATTCAAACTAAATGAGGATAGGGGTTTGTCTGGATTTAGTTGTTGGATGTGCATAATGCCTAATGATATATTTGGAGCGTCCTTGTGAACTTGTACTCTTAACTATCGCCATGGTGGTAGTCTTCTCGTTCGGTGGGCTCTCCATTGAGATTCGACTCTCTACACTCAATCAAAAAGGCTACACCTTCTATGCATGTAAGCAATGTTTCGGAAAAATCATTTTTCCAAAATTAGCCAACATAGCCCTTGTACTCTCATCAACAAGAAAAGAGAATTGAAATTCATGTAGCTCCACTATCCACTTCAACATACAAAATCCTTTCCTTGAATTTGCTAAGAGGAGATTTTAAAAAATTGGTTTATTTTTTTTATTTTTTCACTATTTTCTCTATTTCGGGGCGGAATTTTTACTTTTCCCCTTGCCCTCAACCATCATTTTTGAAATTGAAAACGGCATGATATGTAGCTGAGACACATTTTTTCCAAACATTGCATGTAAGCTTATCATTGAATTTGTGGTGTAGAGGCTTGTTATGTTAGGGCTCATGGTCATAGGTTTAGTGTAATCCATGTGAGCTAAACCATTATAAGACTTGTTAATACCATGATCGGATCTTCCTTTGGAGAAAGAGTTGCATCAATGCCTCAAAAGCTATGTGTGTGAGCCTTGTGTGCGTCTATCTACTGAAAGGTCTTGTGTCCGCTGGATGAAACATATCGTCTGAAATAAAGCCTCCGCTAGCGTTGGGGGGGTGTGTGTCACTAACTTTGCCTGCCTAATATCACGTGGAACCGAAGGTTCACAACAAATATGAAATCATGATGATTCGTGGCCGCTTTATTTGTGCCCAGAGAGAAAACGTATCCTTGGGTCCCAACCTACTATTGCATACATTATAGCTGGACTAAAGTGCCAAATAATCATCGCTCAGTGGTGGGCTCCTAGAAGTGTGTGATGGCATCTGCGCTCTAGCATAGCTAAAGCTGTTGTATCCTCATGTGAGTATCTCTGGCTACTTGTGCCATGGACAACTTGCTAGGGAGGCTAGCAAAAGTGACTCCCAGGTATACATATGAGTCAACTACTTCTACTTGTCCTCTGGCCACTATAAAAGCTTGGCACCTAATCACTTTGGATGCGTTGAAGATCATACATAACCTTGCCTTGCCAAGGTTCACCGTGAGTTGTCGTTGCATATAAAAATCATCTTGTGACTGTGTAAACCCTCTTATGACTTAGAAAATAAAATAATGTTGTCAGCATAAAGCATGATATGGACTTATGTACTTGCGAGACTCAACTCGTTGGTTTTATACAAACCTGCACCTACTCTTGGGCATTGAAGACGTGAATAGGGATGTCATAGTTGTTATCCAAGCTATACATGATAGAAACTTAGCTCGTTGGTTTTATACCAACCTACACCTACTCTTGGGCACTGACGGCGTGAGTAGGGATGTCATAGCTATTGTCCAAGCTATGTATGATAAAAGTGATAATCTTATTCTTCCTGGTTGGACAAGCAGGGAACTTGAGGTCACATATTGTCAAGTTTGGATCTTTATACTTCTTTGGTTATTATCATCCGCTTCTTCGCAAGTTTGTAGTAGTATTCATTTTAGCTTACATTAGGACTTAAGAATTTCTTCCTTTAGAAGCTGTTGTGTGGAATCCAATTTCTAGGATTAAGTCTCTGAGATGTCTTATCCTTTTTAGTTTAAAGTTGAGTACTTGTTTCAAGTTTTAGCCACGTAGCTGCTTCAACCTATTTTGCATATATCTTTTCTAAGAATATTCTTAAGTAAATAATGATTTGTTTTATCTACGTTTGTTTAGTACAAAATTAGCATCTTGCATAGAGCCGTATGCCTTCCAAGATGCACGAATGTATGTGATTACATCTGGAGAAAGGCCCTCTCTTTGCATTGGCTGAAAACAGCCCAGGGCTTTCTGCCTTGCTCTTGTTGTGGGCATCCCATAATCAACGCACTCCAAGAGACGACATTCCATACAAGAAGCTCCTCAAGCACTTTTTGTGCTTTTTGAAGTATGCCACATTTGGCATACATATCGACCAAGGCATTGCCAAGCACAACATTTTTTTTGCAACGGCCTGTGACTAACAATATCAGAGTGACCTTTTAAGCCCATACCAACATCTTGCGTAGAGCGACATGCCTTCAATATGCATGCGTAGGTGATTGTATCTGGAGAGAGGCCCTTACTTCGCATCCAATGAAGACAGCGTAGAGCTTTTTGGCCTTGCTTCTGTTATGGGTATCCCGCAATAAGTGCATTCCAAGAGACGCCATTCTGAATAGTAAGCTCCTCAAGCACTTTTTGTGCTTTTTGAAGTGCACCACATTTGGCATACATATCGACTAGGGAAGTGTCAAGCACGACATCTCCTTTCAATAGCCTCTGACTAACAATATTATTGTGAATTTTTGTGCCCATGAGCCACATGCCTTCAAGATGCACTTGTAGGTGATTGCATCTTGAGAGAGGCCCTCGCTTCGTATCTACAGCCTAGAGCTTCTTGGCCGTGCCCTTGTTGGGCATATCTTGCAATCAGTGCGTTCCAAGAGACGACATCCCGCATAGGAAGCTTGTCAAAGACTTGTTGCACCCTGACAATGTGTTCTTTTTAAGTTTCCCACTTTCAACATGAATCCTACTTCCTTGCTACAAATCCTTCTTAGCACAATCTTAAGAGAGCTCACAAAAGGGAAAGCTCATTCTCTTGCTTTCCATGTTTTCTTCTATAGCCTTTATTGTTGCTTTCTTGGTGGTGCTGTGAGAGAAAACGAATGTGTGGACCAATGCATTGCCAAGCACGATATTTTATGCAACAGTCCCTTACTAACAATATCAGAGTGAATTTTGAAGCCCATATCAGTATCTTGCCTAGAGCCACATGCCTTCAAGATGCATGCGTAGGTGATTGCATGTGGACAGAGGCCCTCACTTTGCATCCGTTGAAAACCGGCCCTACATCTTTTGTGTGTATCTTGCAATGAGTGTATTCCAAGAGACTTTTCAAACAGTAAGCTCCTCTAGTGCTTTTGTGCTTTTTGAAGTGCACCACTTGGCATACATATCGACCATGGCTGTGCCAAGCATGACTTCTCTTTCCGATAGCCTTTGACTAACAATATCATCGTGAATTTTTGTGCCCATATCAACATCTTGCGTAGAGCCACATACCTTCAAGATGCATGCGTAGGTGATTGCATCTCGAGAGAGGCCGTTGCTTGGCATCTACTGAAAACAGCTAGATCTCCTTGGCCTTGCCCTTGTTGCAATCAGTGCGTTCCAAGAGATGGCATCCTGCATAGGAAGCTTATCAAGCGGACTCGCTCACCTTGACAGGTGCACCACTCTCAACATACATACTGATCAACATGTTCTCCATGTATGTGTTCTTTCAAGTAACCCACTATCGCGAATATCAACATGAATCCTACTACCTTGGTACAAATCCTTTCTCTCTTAGTACACTCTTTAAGTGAGCTCCCAAAAGAAAGACTTATTCTCTCTCTCTCTCTCTCTCTCTCTCTCTCTCTCTCTCTCTCTCTCTCTCTCTCTCTCTCTCTCTCTCTCTTTTATGTTTGCTTGTGTGGCCTTTATTGCTGCTTTTTTGGCGATGTTGAGCGACAAAACGAATGTGTGTGTGTGTGTGTGTGTGTGTGTGTGGGGTTCCCAAAAAAAGTATGTGTATGCACAAAATTAACAATTCTTACACAACGTTCAGTATAGGCGACGACCCTCGCACATTTCTTCTGCGCTCAGAGTGGGCTCCCAGCTGCGATGCTACATGCCTCGGATGTCTCTCCTTTGGTGGTTTTCAAGCTTTGTATGCTAGCAGACATGGACTTGGGAGAACTTCCACCAGTGCTGAATTTGCACGAGTATCTTCACTGAATCTCAAACTCACAACTCTTCTTTCATCTACAGAGAATCCAGAGTCCAGACTCTTGGTGTTGAGAGCATATAGAAGCAGCTTGGACCAATAACCATTCATTTCTACATCCAAGTGGGCTTGGTTGTAAAATATTTCAATATTGTGCACGCAGCAATAGTCTATCTTGTTTTTAATAGATTTGAGCGGATAATGATTTCCTGCTGGGTTGTCACAGGGCTTGGAGGGAGAGCCAGCCAGTCACAAGTGGAATTCAAGGTTTTCCATTGTGCAAGCTTCGTCAAACAAGCATGCCTTTGCTTGTCCCAATGTGATATCTTTGGTCCAGTGCTATAAGTATCCTTTAGATCTCTCTCAAACTCTACTGCTTCCTCCTCCTTAGCATCCCCCATGGCCTTGCCCTCCAATAGGTTTGGATTCCTTGCCTCTTGCATCGTCTCGATGGAGTCCTTTGATGCAACTCCACCACCCCCTAGAACCATTGGTACCCTTGTAATCGGATGGCACCACGTGCCAATGGAAAAGAACAGACTGAGCAGACTTTAGACGCTTCAAAACAACTGAACTGAGAGAGAGACACTTCACGCGTGACGAGACACGGATTGGCATAGTTCCACCTTCGGAGAGCACTGGTCCCCCACACTATGGCGTCCCCTTCGATATTTCTATATATATTGCTTCAACGACGTACACTTTGGTGACACTCCTTTGCATCTCCAGCCGGAAGGATGTCAGAGAGTGAGCCCTTGGTTCATATATAAAGGCCCTTGGCCATCAAAAGCAGTTTACATGAAAAGCTTTTAGTCTAAAAGCATCCACTTCCAAACGTATGCGCCCCATGGATTGTCCGTGCATTATGCCACGTCAGCACTTGGTGCAAAACGCGAAAGCGTCGTACAACCTGCCATGTCAACATATTTCGCGGAAATCCATACTGTAGGCCATGTCTTCAACTTTTACGCTTGTCTTCAACGTGTATGTGCGCCTTTTACTTTTAGGCCCCATCGGTTGTGGTCCCATTAGTTGGGGGTTAGGATTTTAATCCTAACCCTATGTTAATAATAGGCCACTCGGCAAGGAACTATAAGTTGGTAAGAATTTTACCTGCTTCTACTTCGACTAGGCTTTAGGCCCCTCGATTGGATCTGTAGTTTGGCTAGGGTTTTTAGTGACTTGACATGTTAGCAGTCTGTGACATCCCCCTTTCTTGAAAGAAGAGTATACACCAACGATTTCTAAAAAAGAAAGAAAGTGGAGAATCAACAACGATTTTGCATTGGTAGTGAAAGAAAACAAAAATGAAGGGTGCAGCATGCGAGCACAAGTGCTTGCCAACATGGGTGCCTTTTCGTATGGTTCGCGAGGATCGAAATGACACTTGTGATGCTAGGATCGACATGAGAGATGCAAACCAACGTGCAGGAAACGCGCGGTGGGGGGCACTGTAGATGGTGCAAGGAAGCCAGAGCAGGTAGTGATGAAGGAGGCAGAGACCATTGGAAAAATATTATATAGGCAAAACTACCACCATAGCATCGAGCTGCTTGAGGCGATCTGGCTTAGGCCAAATACTTCTGCGATCATGAGGTCGCGAGTTGAAGACCGTCGTCTGTACCGAAACGGAGTTAACATTTTGGAAATAGCTCATAGAGGTAAAGTCAATATTATTAGTAGTAGTATGTCTCGCTATTAGAGGAATCTGCATAGATTCACATGAATAAAATAATGAACCTACCACTATAATAGTATAAGTTGATCGTAGAAGAGTAATCTTCTACGATCAACTTAGAGAAATAATATCCGAGGGTCATTCTGTTTTCTCATTCCATATCAGAGCTCTTGATATTCTGGCTAGCAAAATTAGCCATCACACCTAGACCGCATTGATGAGTAACAGGTGTCTCGTTGCACTAAAGTTACATACCTAGGCAATCCCACCCAATGAAGATGGCACATCACAATGCAACATAGATGCTTATATATGCATGTTACAAGACACAGAAACATATAGTTGTTGATGAACCCTCCCCCCCCCCCCCCCCCCCCCCCCCCTTCGCAAATAACCATCGAGGTCCGGGCCATAAGCTATTCAACAACTCCCTCATCACTCATCCGGCAAATAATCTAAAAAGGTCCGGGCCATGAGATATATATAGGAATATGTAGAGTTTGGAAGCGCCATCTTGCTTTATCTTCTCTTGAAGGACCGGTATATGTTCATAAAAGCTCTGAGACTGGAGCTTTGAGACCACTGTAACGGGACGACACCACATGCCAACAGTAAAGAACAAACTAAACAGACTTTAGATGCTTCAAAACAACTGAATTGAGAGAGAGAGAGAGAGAGAGAGAGAGAGAGAGAGAGAGAGAGAGAGAGATAGATAGATAGATAGATAGTTCTATTATCGTCCTGGGAGGTCAAATATGACCTATGGGACCAAATGAACATGTCACGTGGTGTGAGTGGAGTTCATAAGTGACTCTCGATGCTCAAAAATGGCTGAAATGAGCGTCGCAATAGAGAGTCCACATCGTGGCTGGGAGAGGAAGGTATGTAGGGAGAGCTCATGGCTGAATATATGGGGAAAAGAGGACCTAATGTGGTCAAAAGTTGAGCACTCAAGTAGTGTGTGGTACTCACTCTCTCGCACTTGACGAGGGCATAAGGTGCAAAGTCGATGACACTCCTCGCCAGTGCCCCAACGTCCTGTCTCGCAGCGTAGAGAATGGGAGCTAAGACGAATGGAGGCAATGGTGCGGATCGCACTCAACGGGATGGGCTCAAGGATGTAGGAATGGGTTCGGTTACCTCGTTCCGAGAAGAAGAGAGATTTGTAGTTTGGGGCAACGTGTGTGGTGTAATGGCTGAAGCGAGAACCTCCGGATTTCTCCCAAGCCATGATACATTGGCGTTGTAAGAAGGCCTCATTAACTTGGGAGTCGATCGACGCATCCTTGACCAAGTGACATGCATCCCATCTTCCAAACCATTTCTTGATATCAAGCATCCACCCCGAACTTAGTATTTTGCTCTTGCATGTCTTTTGAACCTTTTGACTTGCTTCATATGCGATTCTAGGAAGTCGATGCAAAGGGCTACGTTGTGTCTTACGCATGAACTCCACAACCCTTTCCATGCCCAAGACCTCAATGGGAAGCGATCCGGACTCAAGAAGTAAGAGCATGTAGGGTGTTTGTGTCTTGACTTGGAGAAAGTTGGTGAGAAAACGCTTTTGGACATTCTCAAACTCTTTCCAAGTAGACTTCCCGATGCTTCCACCCCACACCTCCACTCCATAAAGAAGCACCGGTGTCACCAATGTGTCAAAGAGGTACTTTTTGAGAGCCCAACACTTGATCTCTCCTGCATTGCACATGTTCTCAAATGCATAATAAGCCCTCTTTCCGGCTTCCAAGCGGCGCATTGCACAATCCTTCCATTTATGATTGGATGGAACCTCAAGGCCAAGGTACTTGAAGTGATCTACCACTTCAAGTTTCTCATTGTTGTATACAATGCATGGATTTTCGTCATTGAGGGTCTTTACAAGCATAACCTTGGTTTTGGATCCATTCACGATCAGCCCGCTATGTAGGCAAAAGCGTTCCAAGACACTCATAAGCTTTTGTGCATCTTCTAAGGTATGTGCCAAGAGCACTACATCATCGGCATAAAGCAAAAGCATGATCACCGCATTTCCAATCTTAACCTCTTCTATGCCTTCTTGCTGCATAAAATCAAGAACCATGTATTCCAGTTCATCAATGAGTAGCCCAAAGAGGGTTGGGGAAAGTGGGCATCCTTGTTTGACACCAATAGTGCTTGCAAAAAATTCTGAAATTCCATTCCCATACGTAATCGACATATCACTTTTTGGTAGATGCGAAAGACTGCATGCATAAATTCTCTCGGCACTTGAAGGCTTTGCATACGTCTCCAAAGATTTCCTCGCGGTACCATGTCAAAAGCTTTCTTGAAATCCACAAAGCAACAATACAACTTTTTTCCTTTCAATCGAGACGCTTCCATAAGAACTCGAAGAGTGACAAGGTGATCAATAGTGCTATGATGCTTTCGAAAACCTGCTTGGCCAAGCGCACGTTTGCCATTCTTTTCAGCCCATTCACTTATCTTCATCTCCATGATACATCCAAATAACTTTGCCATCAAAGAACCAACCATTATAGTGCGATAGTTGTTCACATTGTTTACATCTCCTCCTTTGTGCAAAGGTTTGATCCAATTTGCACTCCAATCATGAGGCATGCCATACTGAAGTGCAAGGTTAAACATATCCCATATCCAATATCGTGTTTTCTTGCTTGTCCATTTAATCATTTCAGCCTTGACACCTTGAAGGTCACCTGCCTTGCGAGTAGCAAGTTTCTCAAGCGCGCGGCATACATCTTCAATGGTAAAGAAGGGAGACATAAATGGAAGGGAGCTACAACCCTCCATCTTATCAACATTGGGTTGCTCATAGAGGTTCTTACAATGCATATACATATCCTCAAGAGTCAAGTCACCAAAGCTCTCAACGCGCTTGCCTTTTAGATTTTGCCAAAACTTGCCACATGCATGTGCTTTCTCTTGTGCTAAAAGAAGTTGTTTTTCGACTTCCCACCTTCTCCTCTTCTTTTGAACAAGTGCTTTGTATGTGTGTGAACATTCCAAGTAAACTTCCTTGTCTTTGATTGCATCCAATCTTAGCAAGTGTTTTCGGGCTTGACTACATTCCATGTCAAACCATTTCTTCTTGGTGCTACCCTTCTTAGACCTTTTGCAAGACATGTGTTTCACCGAAAAGCATTCCTTCGCACAAGAGAAAATTACTTCTTTGAAAACTTTCCACTTGCATTCTAATGTTGGGCTCCCTTGATGCTCTATCATGCTTAACATTTGGTCCACCATATCAGCATATATAAGTGCTCGTTTGAAGTCTAGACGTAGGTACAAATGATTCACATCATGATTGGAGGCTACATGCTCGGGCCGTTTACCACACTTGAGGTCAATACATAACATCCTATGATCCGATTCCGGATTCCATTCACCAAGTGTAAAGCTTTGTATGCATTCTAGAGTGGCTTCTGAGAACAACATATAGTCAATCACGCTAGCACCATTGTGCTTTCTACATGTAAAGTCATTGGTGCCTTGCCATAGAGATACACCATTTGCAATGAGCATTCCGGTACTATTGCACATATGTAGAAGTGACTTTCCATAGTGATCCACTTCTTTTGCATCATTAGAACTTCGATTATACATGTATGAGTCATCCACTCTTCTTGATACATGCGGCATGTCGACTTGTTGTGTGTCGTGTTGTAACATATTTGTGCGAGCATTCATGTCTCCAAAAACAATGACTTCACCTTGATCCTTGTAATGAGCAATGTCTTCCTCTAGTTCAACAAAGGGCTGATCTCTATCCATATTCAAGCGAGCATAAAAGTTGGAGTCATAGTGAGGAATGTAGCAGCCGGCCACAAACATGACTTGACCATTTGGTGGGTTGATTTTCAGCCATAAGTAGCGTTTATACTTATCTTCTTTGACAATGGAAACATCTTTCAAACCCTTTTTGGTCATACATGCTACGCCTCCTTGGCCTCTTCGTTGCTTTGCATTTTTGGCCCACATCAAAGAATGTACATCGTATTTGTCAAATCCAAGAATTCGTTGCGCATCATGCTCCCATGTTTCGACAAGAAGTATCACATCGGAGTCATTGGTAAGATCATCAATGCCAATTCCCGCATTCCATGGATACCCGTTACAATTCCAAAAGCTTATTCGCAAGCGTGAGTTGGTCTCATAGATCATGTGTCCCTATTTGTTGGGTGGACTTGCATCCTCCTCAAGTGACTTTTCTTCTTGAGATGATACCTTAACCTTCTTGCTTCTTTCCTCGTATGCTTTGCGACGTACATTTTGTTGCATAAGAGTGCGATCCTCATATACATTACAACCCGTTCCTTTGAGGTAGATCCAACCATTGTCAAGGATGATCTTTCTCTTTACCTCATCAGCCATGGTACATACAATAGGTCTTTCTCCCGAGCGAGGGACTCCTTGTTTTCCAACTCGATGTGCACCATAAGCCATGATTCCTAACATGCCAAAGTGTGTAACAAAAAACTCTTCAATAGCAACCGCAAGAGATTGGGGTGTTTCCATGCTTTCCTCCTTGATTCCACGAATGACGATGTTCTTTGAGCGTTTTTGTCGTTCTTGCAATTCTTGAGTGTCCACATTCTCTACATTCTTTGCTTGGACAACGGCTTGCGTGATAGGAGATGTAGAAACCACATTATCCTTACATATATCAGCCCATGATTTGGATGCATTTCTCATCTCACATACATCATGTCGTATTGTATCTATCGTTTCCTCTTTCAATACATGATCACTCTCAACTTTGCTCAAGCGCTCTTTCACTACATTCATATCCACAAGAGAGCGTTTACATTCTTGAACTTCATTCTCAAGATGCATCAAGCGTGTTGTTTGCATTTCAAGAACCTTCTTGAGGTGCTCATTCTCCACAACGAGAACTCTTAAAGTACCATTCTCCATTGCAAGTGCGCGCAACTCTTCACCTTGCTTGTTGACGGTTTCTTGTAACGAGATCAAGTAAGCCATGATCATTGCTTCCGTTGTTGTAGACGATGTGGTTGGATTAGCATCCAAATTCCTTGGAGATTTTGCATCATTCTCCATGGCGAGTGTGGCTTTTCCACCCTTGCGAGTTTTGTCTGACATTGCCTTCAAGTCGGCAACAAAAAAGCAAAGTTTTGACAGTTTTTTCAGTTCTGAGATGCTGTTACAGCAAAGCCTTCCATTACACAGAAAAATTCTGTCTTTACATCAATGCGTAGAGGGCTTCGTGCTCTTCGATTGAGGCTATAGATCACCTAAATCGGAGTTCGGATGAGCAAGTTATGGTCAAAAGAGTGAACTGCTGCCTACTAGGTCAAAAAACTAGAGAGAGAGAGAGAGAGAGAGAGAGAGAGAGAGAGAGAGAGAGAGAGACTTCACATGAGACACAGAGTGGCATAGCCCCACCCCCCTCCCCCCCCCCCCCCCCCCCCCCCCCCCCCCCCCTCCCCCCCCCCCCCAAGAGCATTGGCCCCAAACTGTGGTGCCCCTTTTGGTATCTTTTATATTGCTTGAACGATGTACACTCTTGCAACACTACTTTGCATCTTCCGCGGGGGAAGGATGCCATAGAATGAGCCGTTGGTTCATATATGTGGGCCAGTTTACATGAAAAGCTTTCAGTTTAAAAGCATCTGGTCCCAAAAGCATATGCCTCATGGGCACATGCCACATCAGCACCTGTCAGCGCAAAACGTGGAAGCGTCGCTACAGCCTACCACGCCAGCGTATTTTGCGGAAATCTGTACTATAAGCCACACCATCAGCTTTTACCTTGTCTTGAATGTGTGTGGGCCTTTTACTTTTAGGCCCCATCGGTCGAGGTCCCATAAGAAGTTGGGGACTAGGATTTTAATGCTAACCCTATTTTAATAATAGGCCACTCGGTGAGGATTTGTAAGTTGGTGAGGACTTTATCTTCTTTTGCTTCGACTAGGGTTTAGGTCCCTCGGTTGGGATATGCAAGTTGGCTAGGGTCTTCAGTGACTTGACAAATCAGCAGCTTGTGGCAACCCCTGTGCACCAAAATCATTACAAACCCACATAGCAGCATGATTTTGAGATTATTGACTGTCTTATAAATTTGCTTTCCTTGTTCCATCCATTGCCAAAGCCCAATGCAAAGCGAAAAGTGGCACCCCCCTTCTTGCTCATCCTAAATCACAGTTGATTTGGCAATGTGCATGCGTGTGCACGCTCTTCAATGAGTTTTAGATCTTTAGTTCGAAGCTTTATTTTTAGATCTTTGCTTTATTCTTTCTCCAATGAAATATTGCCAATTGGCCACTCTCCTTGTGCTCCATCATTTTAAACGGTCTTGGACAATCAAGGTAAAGAATATCTCATTGGAGTATATGGGGTGGTAGAAATAGATTGTTTCCCACTTGGATTGATTACAAGTTGTTCAACCCCGGGCATTGCCATGCTAAGGTGGATCGCCTTCATTAAGTCCTTGAATCCTGAATTCAAGCATATTGCAAGAAAAGACAATCTAGTAGTAGATGTGCTATCTAGAGCAAGGTATGAAAATGAACAAGATATGATTGATGAAAGTGATGATGTAGGGACAAAGTTATATGAAGGGTGACCATTCACAGAGATTGGCTACTTATTAGACGTTATTTGAGTACTTTAACAAAACAGGATGATTGGTCTAAACAAGAATTCAAAAGGATACATAGGAAAGCATATGGGTACTTTCAAAGGGATGGCTACTAATGGAAGCATCCAAAACAAAGGAGGTTTGCACCACAAAGGGTTATGTGATAAAGAGAATCAAGTAAAGCTCATGCAAGAGTTTCATGAGAGTCTCTTGGGGTGTGTGGGCAACCTTTTCCAAGTTGAAAGAAAAATTGTCACAAAAGACGTAAGCGTAAACTACTTCTAGTTGAAATTCATATAACGCAAGAGAACTAAGAAGTGAGAGAAACGCTTGATACATCATTGGGGATCAGAAGATGGGCTGGTCCCCCTTTCATAAAGAGAGTCAACAAGAGAGTATCTTTATTACTAAGGGAGAATCTTTACAAGCACACGAACGGGACAAACGTCCGTCCTCAATTCTTTCTTGTTCTTTTTTGCTTGAGAGAGAGAGAGAGAGAGAGAGAGAGAGAGAGAGAGAGAGAGAGAAAGAAAGCTTTATTAACGTCTTCGAAAGGCCGAACTCGACCTATGAGACAATATCATATACATGTGTTGATGCTCTAGGCATCGGAAAATAAAAAAAGGGTACAAACTGAAATGAGCCTATACTATGCAAAAGGGTGTGGTAGGGTGGTGCATGTGGTGTACAATGTATAGTGTGGGTCCTCGTGTCGAGGTGTGCTCACGCATCATCAGGCTCAACTAGGGGCTGCAAGGTGATACCACCATGAGATGATAGGGAGGGTATCTAAAAACAAGCAACATATGTAGGGTAGAGAATGTGGTACATCGGTGGTGGCCTGCTCAGGTATCTCTGGAATGCTGGATCTCCTGGTGCTGGTACATGACTCTGTTCTAGATACTGATGGTGTAAGGTTAGTATCCTCGAGATCTCCCTCTGGTGACACCTATGTGTCCTGTATCCTGGGAGCCTCGGTCTCCGACGTGCCCTCTGAGACTCTGCCTGCAGAAGGATAAGCCCTCTACTCTGTGTAGGTAGTGTGGGGGGGTCTGGCCCTGCTCGTCGGAAAAACTGCGTGATGGTAGTCTGTGTCCTGCTATCCTGACTCTGGCGTGGCTGTAACAACTGCTCTCGAACCTCTAAAGCCGCAACCAGGAACTGGCC
The DNA here is from genome assembly GCF_014529385.1 of Adiantum capillus-veneris. Taxonomy (NCBI): domain Eukaryota; kingdom Viridiplantae; phylum Streptophyta; class Polypodiopsida; order Polypodiales; family Pteridaceae; genus Adiantum; species Adiantum capillus-veneris. The sequence goes on from NC_140939.1 coordinate 46,346,031, forward strand.
AAACCTCCTCTGCTCTCGGCCTATCATATGCTGCTGTAATGAGTCTCCAATGCCATATCTCTCTCTCAGCTCTGTATATGCTGGGCATCTCATGACAAAATGCTCCTCACTCTCCACCTCCGTCTGGCAAATCCGGCATGTACGCTCCTCTCGTGGTATACCTCTGGCTCTGCCACTCTCAATCTCTAGCTGATGTGATGACACTCGTAGCTGGCCAATGTTGATCCGAAGTCAGTGTGGCATGTACTCTTGCATGTATAATGGAATCTCAATGAATCCCTGCTTTGAGAACCTCAAAAAATGCTCATAGTAATATAGCATTTTAGGAGGTAGGGTGTCTGTGGGCCTGCGCCATGTCCTCTGAATATATGTATGCCATATCTCCTGTCTGATGACCCTATTCCGCTCAGAGCGTGAGAGGGTATAGGTCGGGGCCTGGGTGTCATACTGGAGTGGTGGTAGTCTATCGATATCAAAACCGTGCTGAGCTAGCCAATCTCTTGTCTGGGCATACCATGAGCTAGTGTCCCCTGCCTATGCCATCTCTCTAGATGCAATGAAGGCTCTATGAGAGATCCTATCTGGATCCATATCTTTGAATCTGCGAAGAAGGCAAACAGTCTGAAAGAGTGCCTCTACCAACATCGGTGGTGCAGCCAGCTCAGCTCTAATAATGTTGTGTGGAACTGATGGCTTGCTGCGAATCATCCTGGAGATCATAATAATCTGTGGCCTCTCTATTTGTGTCCATACTGAGTCTGTCAGTCCCGGTCCCCAAATGGCCGAGGCATACATGAGTGCAGGTGTGACCAGTGTGTCAAAGAGCCACCCCTTCGTCCGGGGCTCCTGGAAGTGGGCCTGGTGGCACTGTCTCTCCATCAGAGCTAGTGATGCGTATCCTCTGGTAAGTCTATCTCTGGCTGCCTATGTCATGGAGAAGGTCTCTGATGCTGCGGTGAATGTAACCCCCAGATATACATATGAGCCTGTCACCTCTATATCCCCTCCAGCTACTGTAAATCTACTCTGTCGGCGAATTTGAGCCGATGTATGAAATATGAGAACCTTGGTCTTACCAAGGTTCACCGTGAGTCCTCTCTGTGAGCAGAAATCATCCAGGGCCTGCAAATGTAGTTGTAGTCCCTCTGCCGTCTCTGACACCAGGACTCTCAAAGAAGAGACTCTATCTTCTACTAATTGGTCTCCTTCATACCTAATCATCCTTGCAATCAACACAAGGAAGAAACACGCAAAACGCACATAACCTGAAATTCTTACCTGTGCACGTTCCAATGCCGAAACGGAGGCCTGTTTTGCGATGAAATTGCACCAAACTTTGCATATACGTAGGATAAATAGAGAAGATTGAGATTCCTGGCACCTGCATTACCTATTCACACTTGTCCGGCCATTTGCTCGGGCACAAATAGTTAAATTAATTTAACTTGTTATTCCTAAGGCCTTGTTAAAAATAATAAAGGCCTTAGGATCACTTTTTTAAGGACCCTATCTCACCTTAGCTCGCGCGTCAATATTCAAAGCCTAAAATAAATTTGAGGCTACCGTCTACCCTTTATGAAGGCCCAATTTCCCAATCACTGAGGCTCAACGGTATTTTTTTGCTAGGGTCTCCTTGAGGTGTTTTAGCCCGCATTTGGGCACCCTTGAGGTCCTAGAACTACTATTTCTATTATGATGTGCACACAACTAATTAAATAACTCTTTTTGGTAAATAAATTAATTATTTACAACAATTGATATTGTTACATCCCTCTTAATTCTAAACAGTTGACCTTTACTGTAGAGCGTCAACACAGCTGTGCAAGATGTTTGGGTAATCCTCGAGATCTGACTCAGTCATCCACTTTGCATTCAAAGGGGTGTCATTTTAAAGGGGTGTCATTTTCAAACTTGACTAATTACTTTCGATGTAATCTCCCAAACGTTATTATTTCTCTGAGTGGTGCATTATTTGTTTTGGCTGAAGGGTTTCCTCAGTTTCATCGATTTTTGGAGGATCTTCTTGTATTGGAACCACGGGAGGAAAACCAACATATGGTCGGAAGAGACTTATATGAAAAGCATTATGGATGCCCCTATGAGAAGGCAAATCCAATCTAAAATTCACATTATTGACTTTGTCTGTGATTTTGAAAGGGTCGTAAAATCTATGGGAAAGTTTAACAACTTTTTCATTTCCGACATGCTTTTTCAATCTAGCTTTCTCAACCTAAAGTAGGATATATTGTGCTTTTTGAAGGTTGAGATCCCTTTTGCGCTTGTTTGCTTTTCTCTTGAGAGCGAAGAATCGCTTGTTTTACTTGTTGATAGGTCGTATCAATATCACACACAAATTCGTATGCGGCAAAGATGTTTTCTTTGGTAACTAAAATAGGAAGTTAAAGTGGCTTCCCTTATATAATTTCAAAAGGAGCTTTATGAGTGGAGGAATGTATGGTATTATTATACGCAAACTCAACTAATGGTAAGTACTGTTCCCATTCGGATCGTCGTTCCGAAACATAGCACTTGAGAAGGTCTAAAATAGTGGCAGAAGCGATTTGGCTTTGACCATCTGTTTGTGGATGATAAGCTGATGAAAAATCAAGCTTAGTTCCCAAATTCTCAAAAAGTGCTTGCCAAAATAAACTAGTCATGCAAGGATCTCTATTGCTGATAATAGTTTTTGGCAATCCATGATGTTTAAAAATCTGAGCTAAAGATACTCTAGCCATGTGATCGGCTTTGATTGCTTTCTTAACTGGAAGGAAATGTGCTTGCTTATTGAATCTGTCTATAATAGTCCAGATTGCATCATTTCCATTCTTTGATTTAGGAAGATGTGTAATAAAATCCATGGCAATGGTGTGTCAGACACATGGAGTGGCTGAAGCTTACCATAAACTTTGGTTGTCATATTTCACTTTTTGAATACTAAACACTCACGAACATATTTTTCAATAATGTCCATTCGGAGTATTGGCCAAAAGAAAAACCTTTCGAGAGCATTAGTAGTTGCAAAAATCCCTCTATGGCCGGCATAGGGGGAATCATGTGCTTCTTCTATCACCTCTTGTCGTAAGGGTTGAGCTATGCATATAGCTTGTTGATGATGCAATATGTAACAAACTTGGGCACCCCAAGTCAAGATTCTACCGCGACACAATAGAGATTCACTGCAAAACAGTTCACAAAATTGACACGGCCCGGCGTAGTTCCGTGCCCAAAGGTATTGGCCCCGAAGACTGGCGCCCCTTTGGTATTTCTTTTTGTATTAATCTGTGTTCAAAGTACAAGAGAGCGGGTAATTTATAAGTACAAGTGATGCCCCAAAAGCAAGAGCCCCAAAAGCAGTAAACTCTAAAAAGATTTTAATTCAAAAGCTACTGTGCCAAAAGCTGCTAAAACAGCCAGCATTATTTCCGAAAATCCGTACGCAGTGCCACGTCAGCAATTCAGCGTATTTTCCATTGCAAATCCCATCGCGATTTTTGGGCTGCCATGTCAGCCTGTCGGCGCAATTCCGGAAGTTTGCCACGTGTCACTGGCCAGCCACGCCATCAGTTTGTGACACAATGTATTATCTTTAATAGAATAAGGTGGCCTTGAGTGTCCTACTTGAAGATCGGCTCAGATTTCAGCAAAATCTTGATCTTGAGGATACATCTCACTAAGGAATTCCAGTTCCTCATGATAAATAGTTGTCAAAGCAGTGACCTTAGGACCTCTAGAGAGGGCATTTGCAACGGAATTCTTGTTCCCAAAAGTATGTAAAATCTGAAAATGAAACATTAAAAGAAAGTTGGCCTATCTCATCTGCTTTTTTGATAACTTTTGTTGTGTGAGAAAGTAGCGAAGACTCTGATGATCTGTGTTAATTACAAAATCAGCTCCTAAAAGATAATGTTTCCATATGGATTTTGGAAAGAGCATGAATTACTGCCATTAGCTCTTTCTCATAAATGAAAGCATGCAATTCTGTATCTTTAATGTGTCGGCTTTCATAAGCTATGGCATAACCCTTTTGGTTCAAGACTGCTCCTACACAATCTCCAAATGCATCGCAATACACCTTGAAAGGTTCGCGAAGATCAGGAACGGTGAAGACATGTCCGTGACTGAGTAAATACTTAAGTTTTTCAAAAGCTTGTTTTTGTCCAGGTCCCCAATGGAATGAAATCTGCTTCTTAGTCAAATCATGGAGAGGACCGGCTATGGCGGCAAAGGCTCGGATAAAACGCTGAGAGGCCAAGAAAACTTCGAACTTCATGTATTGTAGTTGGCCTATGCCATTCTACGATTGCTTGAATCTTGTAAGGATCCATTCCATTCTCACCTGATTGTGAGATACTATATGGCCCAAATAGTGAATTTCTTTAAAAAAGAACTCACTTTTCTTAGCATTCACAAATAACTTGTGTTTGCATAATTCTTCAAACACTGTCGCAAGATGCTTGTGATTCAAACACTGTCGCAAGATGCTTGTGATGTTCTTCTACTGTCTGAGAAGATTAAAACATGATCGAAGAAGACTGTTGTAAATCTTTTGTATGAATGGAAAATTCTGAGTCAAGGAGAGGAAAGGTGGAATTATCCCACATGCAGTGGTGCAAAGCTGTAGAGCTACGTAAAGCTCATTTCATGAATGAATAAACACGTCTACTTTGCATTACACCTCCCTTGTTTATGGTGAGCTTGTGATGGCTTAGCAAATACTCAAGATCGTGTTTATGAGTCCAAGTTAATTGATCTTGGAACCTAATTCGCTTGAGTGATAATCTAGCCAACACACACTCAGTTGTATGCACGATGTTTATCTTTCATCCACCCTAGCTAGCACAATCCCATTCCCATCTATCTGCACTTTAAGTCTATACGGCTAAAATACTTGCTCCTTGTAACTTGTCAAGAATGTCGTCAATTCGAGGGATTGGGAATTGATTCTTGACTGTGATCTTGTTTAAAGATCTATCATCTATGCACATAGGGAATGTGCCATCCTTTTTCTGTACTAACAAGACAGGTGAACAATATGGAGAAGTACTAGGCCTTATTAAACCTTTCTCTAAAAGTTTATTGACCTGCTTGAGGAGGAAATCCATAAACGGAGCCAAAAAAAAGGAGCGTGTCATTTTTCCGAGCAAAAGTAAAGAGAATTGTAACACAAATTGCTTTTTTGATTAAGCTCTACTATAATGTCAAGTACAAGAAGTCAATTAAAATGGTCAATCCATAGAGGATAGAAAACTCTAGCACATGAAGGTGATCGTTGCTAAATACACATTCGTATTTGACTAAGTAACATAAGCTATCAAAACTCTAGGCACCCCTCCTGCAATGGTAATGGCAGGGAATCCCACTAGGTTGTGCTCCACATTGCCTAGTAGGGTAGTTGTTCAGTTGTCCTATCAAAATATCGCCTTGCAGCACAAATCCATTTTTTTGTAGCATCTCAACCTCCTCTGAAATCAGGCAAGTTCCCTCTTCCACAACCCACATGCTCAGGTTTTTAGAGATGTTTGTGAGGTTAATTAGGGTTATTTTGCAAATTTTGGCAGAATTGAAGGGCATTTTGGAAATTTTTGGCCAAATGTAACGAGTACTTTTGGAAATTTTCAAATTTGAGGGGTATTTCTGGAATTTTCACAAATCACAAGGGTATTTTGGTAATTTTTCCTAAAATAAATTGGATTCACTTTAAACTCTCTCCCTCTCTCTCTCTCTCTCTCTCTCTCTATATATATATATATATATATATATATATATATATATATATATATATATATATATATATATATATATATATATATATATATATATATATATATATATATATATATATATCTATATATATATTCCTTTTCTTACGAGATTCGTTGGAATCTTGTGCTTCAACATGTGGTCACGCCCACCTTCTTCGGCTACCTCCTCTGCACGCCACCTCCCCAATTCTCCATTGGCTTCGCCCCTGCCCACCCCTACCTACTTTGCCCCCCTTTATTCAGGTGCCACACATCCATGTCCCTCCACCCCCCACGGCTCTATTGCCGTCCCTCACCCTACTCCTATGCTTCCCCCTTGCTGCCCCCCCACCAAATACTTCCACTTCTCTTCGCCAGCAATTACGCTTGTACACACACTATGTCAAGCCCACTATGTCAAGCCCTATACACAGCCCTGCCACATGCGCTCGTTGACCTGAGGAGAGAGAGAGAGAGAGAGAGAGAGAGAGAGAGAGAGAGAGAGAGAGAGAGAGAGAGAGAGAGAGAGAGAGAGAGAGAGAGAGAGAGAGAGAGAGAGAGAGAGAGAGAGAGAGAGAGAGAGAGAGAGAATGAAATGTTATATTAACGTCTTCAAAAGGCCAGAATGACCTATGAGACCAAACTGATACAAAAGTGGTGAATCTGCTACAATGTCTAGGTACCTTAGTACTGAAGTACTAAGTGTGAAAAGTGTGAAATTTAAATGTGAAACTAAATACAAAGTATTAAATAAACTTCTTAGGATCATTCTGGGTGTCTAGCTAGAATGCTTCTAATCCTTTGTTGTAGTCTCCTCCGGTGAAGTGTGCTTCTGCATCTTGGTCGTGGTCGTCTCGATTTCCTAAGCTCAATTGCTCTGTCAATTTGGGTGCCTTTGGTATGAATGTGGGTACTCCTTTGTGTTGGCTGCTGGCCTCTTGCTTCTTTCCCTTCCACTCCTGCTTCTCTCGATCCGAAGAAGTCTGTGATTTGCCTCTGAGGCTGTAGTGCTCTTTGTCTTCTCATTAGATTATCCCTGTGCCGATGTAGTTCCAGTAGGTACAAGCCTAAGCATCTTTGATCTTGGTATTGCATGATTCTATCTAGAGGTCCAAAGCCTTCTTTAAAGAGGCAGTGAAAACGCCCACGTATCTCGTAGTATACTGTGCAATGGCATATATAGTGTGATTCTGTCTCCGGCTCCATTCCGCATAACTTGCAAATTCTGCTCTCAGGTGGGATTCCCCTAAATCTGCCAAATTCAATTTCCAACTGGTGTGAGGATGTACGAATCTGACCAATAGCACATCTCACCCCATGAGACAGGTGGGTATCCATGTAACTCGGGCGAATCACAAATCCATCTTCAGATAGTTGTAGGAAGTTTTCTTTGTAGTCGGCCATCTACGTGCCCAATTCTTGTGTAGGGTCTACCCATGTCCTCTTAGTATCCAACTGTATAAGATCCTGTCGGATGATTTTATTAATCTCCTTTCGTGTAATTGCCGGTGATGGAGCCTCAAGAGAGTATTGGAAGGGGGGCAATCTTTCCATACTGAACTCGTGTCTTTGAAACCACGAGGACAGTTGCGCATACCGGCATGATGTATCCCCTTTCATTGCCAATTGTCGAGAGGATTCGAGGGCCAGTCTAGTATATCGGCCATTATTTGTATCCCACAAACCATGTATAAAGGACACTGATCTGGTAAGAGCTTCAATTTCTATCGGAGGGGCCGCTAGTTCCACTCGGGTAATCCCGCTTGGGTAATCGCGTGTGGTACGGAGGCCTTGGCTCTAATCATTCGGGAAATCATAGATACCAAAGGTCTCTCCATTGACTTCCAATTATCCTGATCCACAGATGGTCCCCAAATCTGGACCCCATAAAGCATAGCCGAAGCCACCACAGTCTCAAAGAGCCAAAGTTTTGTTCGTGGTTCCTGAAACTGCACTTGTGAACACATCCTCTCCAACCCTCCCAGGGTTGCAGAGGCTCTGGATAATCTAGCATCCGCTGCTTTCTTAAGAGTAAACTTCGGTCCTGCAAATACCACCCCAAGGTATGTGTATGCATCTGTGTACTCTACTGTATCCTGGCCATATGCAAATGTAGGTGCCGATCTCCTAACCCACTGCGGTGTGGTGTTAAACACCATAACTTTGGTTTTACCCAAGTTTACCGACAGTCCACTGTCCTCCGCGAATTTATATAAAGCATCTAGCTGCCTCTGCATTCCATCTGGTGATTCTGCTATCAATACAGTAGCAGCGGGATCCATGACCCTGCAAGTTGAGCACCTCTGTCACCTTCTCTATCAATGTAATCTGATACCTCATCTATGTACATACCAAATAAAGTTGGGGACAGTGGGCATCCTTGCTTTACTCCAACAGTGGAGTGAACAATGTCGGAATCCCCTTCTGGAGTACGTACATAACCAGTTACTGATCCGTATAAGGCCATGATCCCCCAAATAATCTCTTTGGGGACCCCTAACTCTTGCATCCTGCGCATCAATCTGGTCCTTGGTACTGTATCAAAAGCTTTCCGAAAATCCACAAAGCAACAATACATTCTTCTCCCATTTGCTCTTCCTTCTTCAATAATGGCTCTGAGCGTAAGAATATGATCTAAAGTGGAATAACCCCTTCTGAATCCAGCTTGTCCCGTTGCCCTTATGCCCTGATTCTCTGCCCATCTACTCAATTTTTGTTCAAGAATGGATGCGTACAGTCGGGTCAAAGTGTGACCTACCATAATGGTACGGTAGTTCCCAGGTATCATAGGATCCCCTGACTTGAAAATAGGTACGATAGTAGATAATTTCCAAGATTCAGGGAATCCTTCACACATGACCCGATTAAACAGACGAGCAAGGACTTCTGAAAGTAGATCCCTGGCATGGATCAGATGTTCTGCTACTAAACCATCATGATCATATGCTCTTCTTGTCTTCATCTTATCAATGGCTTTTTCCACCATTTCCGTAGTAAAGAAAGTACTAGTAGCAGGGCATGGCTCTAGTGGATCTGGTAATGGAGGCTGTCCAGATACCATATATAATGATGTTACATATTGACCCCATATCTCAGGAGAAGTAATCGTCGGAGGCGGTGAGTGCTCTTGAAATAAGCGCCATGCCTCATGTGGATCCTGACTCAAGAAGAGCTGATATAAATCCTTCTCCAGTTTGGCTAAAAATGCCCTTTTCTTGCGACGTACTATACGCCGAAGAGCAATCCGAGACTGCTTATATGTGATGATCCCAAGTGTAAGCTCTTTCTGGACCTGGGTTCTCGTCTCTCTGCATTCCTCGTCATACGAGCTGTTTTGAGGCATGTTCCCAGCTCCTCTCTTCTGATCAGGTTGAGTATGTGGGTATGCCTCTTGTGCTGCTCCATGTAGTATCTTTGTTAATTGAGAAGTAATCTCCTCTACAGTATATACTGGCTCGGCTGTCCACATCCTATTATAGATCTTTTCCACATAGACTGAATCAGTTTCTGGCGTGAAAATATATCTTGTGTGTGTCTTCTTCCTTTGTACTTGAGAGGCATTGTATTGGAAGGAGATTGATAAGGTCAATAGAGCATGATCCACTGCAATCCCAACCGGTCTGGGTCCCACCTTAAATTCCTTGATACTAGAAATAAAGCTTGGTGAAGTCATGACATAATCCACTGTACTGGCCCCATGCCTGTGCGGGAAGCATGTGAATCCCCCCGATAACGGGAAATTCTCTAGACCATTAAGTATGGCCAAACCATGTATAGTTGCCATCTCCATGAGATGTCTCCCATATTCAGTGTGTTCTTTATCCTGTGAGTTTCTAGTAAGCCCCCTCTGTGATAAATCCACTTCTGCAAGCATTTCCTCAGAAGTATCATAGAATACTGCTTGAGAGTTGGCCGTTCTGGCATTAAAGTCTCCTAAGAGAACGATGTCTCCTAAGAGAGAGAGAGGAAGAAGAAGAAGAAGAAGAAGAAGAAGAAGAAGAAGAAGAAGAAGAGGATTTTAATGTCGTAGGAAACTATCCCAAGAGACCTCAAAGATCTATCCGACGAGAGTTGAACTCAAGACCTCTTATTCAAGAAGGAAATGGCATAACCAATCTACCCACTTGGGTGATAGGTTATACCGTTTTCCTCTTTTTATTACTCACACACCCACACACACGCGCGCGCACACACACATGAGAAGAAGAGGATTTTAACGTTGTAGGAAACTATCCCAAGAGACCTCAAAGATCTATTTGACGAGAGTTGAATTCAAGACCTCTTATTCAAGAGGGAAATGGCATAACCAATCTACCACACTTGGGTGATAGAAAGGTTATACCGTTTTCCTCTTTTTATTACTCTCACACACACACACACACACACGAGAAGAAGAGGATTTTAAAAGAGAGAGAGAGAGAGAGAGAGAGAGAGAGAGAGAGAGAGAGAGAGAGAGAGAGAGAGAGAGAGAGAGAGAGAGAGAGAATCTTTGCTCGTGATAGACAAAGAAAGAGAAAGAGGTCTCTTGCCTTGCCTCCACTTCACACCCCAACGACACACAACGCGCATGCGCGCGCACGGACACACACACACACACACACACACACACACACACACACACACACACACACACACACAGAGAGAGAGAGAGAGAGAGAGAGAGAGAGAGAGAGAGAGAGAGAACTTTTCCCGACAGACTCCGATTGGAAATCTTTGTGTGAGAGATATGGCATGTGAAGCCACGTGGCTTGCCTCCCCCCCTTCCACTAATGTTTTATTTTTCCCACCCTTCCCTTTTCCACTTGGAGCTAATGCACGATTTTTGAATTTCTTCTAGCTGGTGCCCCCTCTTGCTACCGCTATTGAAGCGCAAGTACTCTGGAGGAGGAAATCAAGGACTCGTTCCTTAGCAAGCGAGCATAAGTCACATAGTTGGAGTCTCTGTTGATTAAGGCTATGGTCACACGAGGCTTAGTTATCAGTTATTTGATTTGATAACTAAGCCCCATTCTCGGTTACACCACAAAAGAGCATTGAATGAATAACAATGCCACCTCTTTGTAACTATGCGGATTTTGGCTAGTTGTGAAGTTCAAGGCATAGTTGGGAGGCTGAATGAATAACTAAGCCATGTGTGACCATGCAAGAGGCTTAGTAATTTCTTTAATGATGTGTCCCGGCATATTTATTTATAACTAAGAACTAAGCATCGCGTGAACATAGCCTAAGAGAGAATGGTTGTTCACATTGGAGCAGGTGGGCGTAGTGGAGCTAGAGGAGCTACAACCCAGCTTGCAATCAGGAAAGACACTACTAAAGTTACATCAAAAAAGGGACCCTCGAGGATCTTGGTTCGAACTTTGAAAAATATATTATGAAGGGGAAAAGTAGTGTTAAAAAAACCCGGGGTCCAATGTATTGTAACCGGTTGAAATCGTAAAATCTTGGTTAGATTTTGAGCTTGCCTTGAAGAAAACCAAGAAATTTACGCAAGTTTTAGTGAAAATACCGGCAAAAGCTTCAAATTTTGACCTAAAAACCGGAAAATTTTGAAGTTTTCCCTTATTTTCTTTGGTTAGGGAAAATGTATTTTCTAGCCTTCACCCGGCCTGGGGAATAGTGTCCATTCGAGCAAGCCTATAGTTACAATTCAAGCTTGCTAGATCATTTGGAACAGACAGTCGATCAACATCTCCTACATCACAATCCATGGGCGCAAAATAAAGGAGGATCTAGCCTTCTTAACTATATTTCCACTGAAAATTGTAATGCATGCAGAGCAATGAACACTGAGTTGATTAGCTTCGCCTTTGCTCGGCCCAACTTTGCTCTCAGTACACCTGAGAGATATATGTTTGGAGAGAGAGAGAGAGCACAGGATGCCCATTCAATATAAAAAAAGCATGCAAAATCTATCTCGCATTGGTGCAAAAGAGGCCAGAATTTCAATTTCTTTGTGCAGGGTTATTCATTTAGTATTAGCTATGTACAGAATGGGTCGATTTTCTCATGAGACAACGTTTCAGATCTCTGATGACTCTGCTGTAATACATTCCGTGCCAATGCGGAGAATGCCTCACCCAAACACATGTAATCTGTCATAATTAGGCTTCTTGCATGTCTATATCTCCTGTGGAATCTTGTAGTCCAAAGGTGTACTAGGCGACCTATTGATTATATGCATCGTTGTCATAACAGCCTCTCCCCAAACTCTTGATTTTTTTTTTTTGCATAGATAGCATAGAAGTGACCCTCTCCTGAATAGTTCTATTCATGCACAACAACATTCTGAGCAAGTGTGTATGGCGTAGTGAACTGCCTCCTAATGCCTTGTTTGCTACAAAAGTCCTTAAAATCACTGGATAGGTACTCTCCCCCGTTAGTGCACAAAGCCTTCAACTTCTTGCCTGGCTGGTTTTTGCCATGGCTAGGAACTTCAGGAAGACACTAAAGACTTTGTCTTTCCTCTTCAAGAGGTAGACCCACACCTTTCGAGTAGAGTCATCTATGCAAGTCAAGAAATATAATGCCCCCCCTAAAGACTTATGCGGCATAGGCCCACATTGATCGTTATGTACTAAATTTAGAGGATTCTCTAACTTTCGATCTAATGGGGATAAGGTAAGCCTAGTTTGTTTTTTGTATATGCAGTGCTCACACAAACTAAACTTAGAATGATTGACATAGGGATATAGCCAAAATGCTGTAACTATTTCATTCCGTTTTGACTCATATGACCAAGTCGGCCATGCCACAACTCAGTAGGAGGCAGCTCGGCAACATGGATTGAATTCTCTTTCACAAAAGAGACATGCAAGGGATTTATGAGCCAGATTTTGGCCTTTGAGCATGACCAAGTTACCTTTTTTGATTAGCTAGGAACCATTGTCTAACAGTGTAGTGTATCCAAGATTATCAAGTTGTCCTACTGCAACCAAGCTCTTGATTAGCTTTGGCGCATGTCAAACATCGCGTAGCATGAACTAAGTAACCAAGTACCGTTGCTTATACATAACTTTACATCTCCAATACTACATATCTCAAGCTTATGAGGATCACCCAACTTACTTGAATCATGTGTAGAGGCATAACTAGAGAACCACTCCTTGTGAGGAGTAACATGGAAACTGGCACCTGAGTCGATACTCCAATTGTGCGCATAGCATTTGTTAAGAGCTAACAATGCCTTTGGACTCAAACCAAAAGTGAAGACTATTTCATTTGACGGTTGTGGCACGTCAGGAACAATATCAACATATAGACTCAACGACATTGTGCTCCTCTATCTTCACATTCTTAGGAGGTGAAGAGCTTACGACAATGGATTTACTCTTTTCTCTTTTTTGTCTCAGCTGCTCTCCTCATGGAGAAAATCAGGCCACTAAAAACCACCCCAAGGTAAGTGTACACATTCGTATACTCCACTCAATCCTACCCATAAGTAAAACTAGGTGTTGATTACCATAGCCTTGTCCTTCACAAGGTTAGCCTTGTCCTTCACAAGGTTAACAAACATACTAGTATCATGTGCAAATGTGTGCAAAGAATCAAGATGGTGTTGCATCCCTTGAGGTGAATATGAAATAGGGGTATCTGCATACAACAATAGGGGTATCCATGTCCCTGCCAGCCGTGCTCCTCCGTCACCCTCCCTCGCTATGTAGTCTGAAGCCGCATCCACATACATGCCAAAAAGGATGGGCGATAGTGGGCATCCTTGTTTCATCCCAATGGTGGAATGAATAATCTCTGACATCCCCTAGGGCGTACGGACGCATCCTATAATTGCCTTGTACAAGGCCACCATATGAGCTCTACCGGCACTCCCAGCTCTTGCATTTTGTGCATCAATGTTCCCCTTGGAGCTGTATCAAAAGCTTTGCAAAAATCCACAAAGCTACAATAAATCCTCCTCCCATGAAATGTCCGCCTCAATAATAGCTCGTAGTGTGAGAATGTGATCTAGGGTAGAGAAACCCCTTCTGAAACCATCTTTGCCTAGCTCTTGGATGCCCACTCTTTTTTTCCATCTGCTCAGCTCATGCTCAATGATGTGTCCAATCATGATAGTACGGTAATTCCCAAGAAAAGTAGGGTCCCCAGATTTGATAGGTACAATCGTGGACATGCTCCAGGTACATCAATGCAACAAGATCAACCAAAAGATCCTTTGCATGTATAAAATGCTCAGCTACCAAGCCATCATGATTATATTCTCTCCCAATATTCATCCTATCAATAGCCTTCTTTATCATCTCTGTAGTTAGGAAAGTGCAAGTGTGTGGGCATGCTTCTAGTGGATTTGGCAATAATTGCTAGTCTGGGGCCATGTAGAGAGAAATAGCATACTTACCTCGTATGTCTGTAAATGTAATAATTGGTGTTGGGAAGTGCTCATGAAACAATTTCCAAGCCTTACCCGAGATTTAGCCCAAGAATAATTGATATAAATTTCTCTTCAATTGAGCTAGGTAAGCTCTCTTCTTTCGTAGCACAAGGTGTTGGAAGGGAATGTGTGAATGTCTATGAGTGATGAAGCCCATCAGCACCTCCCTCTATAGTTTGACTTTCATTTCTCTACACTCATCATACCAATTGTTTTGGGACATCTTCCCAGAACGAGGTCTCTCTGTGGTTTGGGGGGGTGGGGGAGAGATGAAATGAAATGAAATGAAATGTTGTATTAAACGTCTTCAAAAGGCCAAAATGACCTATGAGACTAAACTGATACAATCTTGGTGGATCTAATACAGTGTTTGGGTATAAAATAAAATGAAGCAAAATAAAAGCTAAGATGAATATCAGTGTCCAAGGATGCCGGGCATAGTGTTAGAAAAAAACCGGGGTCTAGTGTATTTTAACTGGCTGAAATTATAAAATCCCGGTTAGATTTTGAGCTTTCCTTTAAGAAAACTGGCAAATTTACACGAGTTTTAGTGTAATTACCAGCAAAAGCTTCAAATTTTGACCTAAAAACCGGGAGAATTTCAAGTTTCCCCTTATTTTGTTCGGTTAGGAATAATGTATTTTTCTAGCCCGGGGGCCCGGGCATCGAGCGTTGTCCGAGGATGTATTGCAATATACCTCTGGTATAGGTGGACTCTGAAGTCTGCTGCGAAGCTTGCTCGTCTGATTGTCGAGTCTCTGCTCCTTTAAAGTTGGTGATCTCCCTTTGTGAATGTCTCCCACTGTCTAATCTCCTCAAGGGGCTCTCCCTGTCTCTGCGCAACTGTAGAAAAAACAACCCAAAGCATCTTTGATCCTGATATTTCATGACTCTAGCCAGTGGTCCAAAGCCCTCTTTGAATAGATAGTGAAAACGGCCTTGTATCTCATAGTATACCGGACAATGACATATGTGATGTAACTCTCTCTAGCTTAATATGACACAACTGGCAAATCTTGGCCTTTGCTGGTACTCTCCTAAATCTGCCAGTCTCAATCTCTAGCTGACGCAATGATGTGCACATCTAACCAATAGCACATCGCATCCCATGGGATAAATGAGTGTCCATATAGGAAGGCCTGATCACATATCCATCCTTTGTGAGTTGGAGAAGATGCTCTCTGTAGAAAGCCATCTTCATGCCAAGCTCTCGTGTCGGCTCTGTCCATGTCATCCTGGTGTCTAGATGGATCAAATCCATGAGTATTGGAAAGGGGTAGTTTGTCCATACTAAATTCATGTAGTTGAAACCATGATGTCGTTTGTGCATACCAACAAGATGTGTCTCTCTATGAGGCAAGCTGTCGAGTAGACTCCAAAGCTAGGGGAGCATATCTAGCTTTGGGGATATCCCAGATATTGTGTATAAAAGAGACGGATCTGGTAAGTGCCTCTATGACCAGCGGAGGAGTAGCAAGCTTTGCACAAATAATCTCATGCGGTGTAGAGGCATTGGCCCTAATCATTCGGGAAATCATAGAGACCAAAGGCCTCTCCATACATCTCCATCCATCAGTACTGCCATCTTCACTATGACGGTCTACTGATGGTCCCCATATCTGCACCCCATAAAGCATAGCTGAAGTAACCAATGATTCTAATCAAATATTCTTGTGTGTGTGTGTGTGTGTGTGTATGTGAAGGTTGGACTTCTCAATGTGAATGGATACTATGACAGACTACTATCATTTTTTTGATGGTGCTGTTAGAGAAGGATTTATGACTCTGGCCTATAAGAGTACTGTTGTTTTTGCATCCAATGGACATGATCTGATGCAAGAACGCAAAGAATGATCTGATGCAATATGCAAAACGCTAGGGCTGAATTCTAAATCCCTCTTGGAGTATCCATATCTCTGATAGTCGTATCAGAGCTCAGATGATTCTTCTTCTATGGAGGATCCGATCGTTTTTTGCAAGACACATGGATTCTAGCAGTGAATCCATTCTAGCGGTGAATCCGATAAAGACAACACCCCTCCGACTACTTGTCCGCAGGGAGATGAAGAAAACCCCAATCCTAGCGGGGGAATAGAAGAAACCAACGGAGGTTCCAACAAGCCTCCTTTCGAGGATTCGAGAGATCATGGCAAATTTCTAGAAGGGGATTTTGACAAGACGGAGTGCGGGTGTCAGTTCTAGGTTGACACGTGTGTGAAAAGAATGATCAAGTACTCCAAGGACGCGAAATATGTGAAGTACTCGAAGACTTATCCACTTGACGAGCTTCACTAACGATGGTGAGATGCTGTCCATTCACCTCTCAACTCAGCAACGAAGCAGAAAGCAGAGTCGAGTGCAGAAAAGCATAGACCGTGCTTGCAAGAAGAGTGTAGCGAAGCTCTTGATAAGAATTTCAGTAGTTGATGAAAACCACTAGGGGTTCGGAAGAAAAGCAAATCTATGGATTACCAGAGTTATTTGGGCTGGAAATCGACTTTTGAGGTGGCTAGTAGATCCCAAAAGCATACGCGTTTTCAGGATCTCCCCAATTTTTCGTCTCAAACAGTTTCGATAGTTTCTCTTCCTCTATAGAGTTTTGATGAAGAAGAGAGAAAGCGGAAGAAGTGGAGAAAGAGCAAGACGAGCAAATCCAAGAACAATTATAGAAAGTAATCCTGCAATTCAGAGGAGGAGACCTTGTCTCCTTCTGATAGTACAGATATAGTGAGAAAAAGAGTAAGAAGACCAAGGAGTTCCAGGATGGGGGTCAAGCAATTAAGTTTGACACGTTTTCAAGCTTCAAGGATACCCATTGAGGCCTTGCAAAAATACAGCAGTTGCAATAATACAGCAGTTTGACATCGCTTTCTCAAGAGGTCGTTTCTCAGAAAAATTTACAAGTATGAAAGGTGGTGTCTTTTTTGAAAGTTAACGCACAGACATGGTGGTCTACCCTGCACATAGAAGCACCTAAGAATTCGATTAAATCTTCACTTCGGTATGGTTAACTGAAGAGTATGAAGAGGGTGTCATCACTGCTTGGCATCATCTGAGGATGACGAAGGAAGACACTTTGGTTGCTTAATGCCAGAGGTTGTGGGATACATTTTTGTCAGTAGATTCTTTTCGTAAGATCCTTTAAGGAGCAGGTAGATCTGTTTTGTTGTGGACTTCCAAAGAAGATTCGGCGGTATTGGTTGAAACAAAAGTCAATATCCTTTAGAGGCTTATGGGACATGCCAAGGAAGGATTTGGTATGCATTCCGACTCTTTGACCTATCCAACGGATAGGCCAGTTCCCAACTCAACGGAAAGAAAGCCTTCCAAGGAAAAGAAAAAGAAAGCCACAGGGCTCAAATTGACAGAAGGCCAGTGTGCTGAGTACTTCAAAGAGGGCAAGTGTTATGGCCGTGGTGAACAAGGGTACATGTTTGTGAAGAGTTGATAGTTCATTAGAGAGTTCAGATGATTCAGAATTCAACATGATGAAAGATGTGATGAATATAGTGCATCTATGCATCTGTTAGTGATCAGTGAGATATGGATTGTGCTAACGATGTTGACGATGATGTGGAGAAGGTTTATGGACAAAATGACAAGCAAGAGGCGAGAGGTAAGGACTCTTTTGATGACATTGCTAATGGTGATGAAGAAGATCTGCAGTACCATGAGAACATGCAAGTAAGGTAGACTAGAGGCAGGGTGTTTATGTCGAATGGGTATGCCTCCAAAGAGGCGAGACCATTGAAGAAGCAAAGAGGTATCCCGGTGGGGGCTAGGGCCAAAGAGAGCAAAGAGACAAAGCATCAAGCTGGCTATGGTGCTGGTGAGGACCAGGTTGAACCGTCTCAAGCATATAATGTCGATAAGGAGCAATTTTGTAGACCTAGTGCACCAACACAGAAATGCAATGTGAACAAGGAGGACTTCATAGATCAGATACAATCTTGTGAAAGTAGCATTGACGAAATGATACCGATTTAGTCAAGCTTTCAGCCAGACACTGATGATGAAAGCAGCACTCATTCGGCGGCATCTTTATAAAGTACTAGTAGAATTGTCCAAATTTGCTTGTATATATTACCGTGGTTTGCAACTGGCTAATCTCGCTTTTCAATTGGCTCAAGGGTAAGCTGAGGCAAACACTGGTGGGACTCAATAAGACTTGTCCTTGAACAGTACAACCTGAAAACTTCCAAGGGGTTGTTTAACACTAGTCTGTATCTGCTCAGTCAATATAAGCTCAAAAATAGAAAAAATCAATTTTCTGAAATAGAAAAATTTGCAAAATAATGCAGTTTTATTTGTAGAGCTGCTGGAACTATATCTGTTTAGACAGCTTTGTGCCCAATAATAAATAATAAAATCAAACTATGTGTCATTCACACGATGTGTCACTACACTTGTTTCGCTCGAAACTGGTTAAAAAACAGACTAACTTCAAAATTTAGATTCTACCAAAAACCCAGAATTTAAGATTGTTTGAATACAAGACTGCTTGATAAATTCAAGGTTTCATCTATATCTTTGAAATTTACATGCAAGAAGAGAGAATTACAAGAACCTTCCAATTAGTCTGTTCTAAATTCCTCATTGAATGTTCAATTCTTGTTTGAGGCACAAGCTGATGTTGAAGTCATGCATAGCCAATCTTGACGAGGTTCTCTTCTTTTGCAGTTCTCTCTCTAAAGCTTCATCAGCAAGGCCATCAATTCATGGCCAATGGCAACGTGACACGAGATGTTTGATGCTGGCTTTCTTGTGTGACTGTCTCGCAAGGTGCGGAGCTTTGAAGCTTATGGAAAATCAGCATAGAGACAAGAAGCTCAATGTAAAAAGCGTGAAATCCTTTGCACGAATTGTTTATACGTAGCTCACTTGCTTTAAGATGCCATCCTCATTCCTCAGGTGTTGGAGGTGCATTCAAAGCAGGGTTCATTTTTGAGGTTGCTGAGCCCTCCAAGGCTACTTTTGACAATGTTGCCCTTGAAGGGCACTCTTTTTGACAAAAATTGATACATATACATGTATATTACATATTACTAAGTATAATATGATGATTTTCTTCTCAGAGCTAGAGGCTGGAGACCAAATTCCCTTACCTGACTTTATACTTGAATTTGGCTTCAAAAATTAAGTGTATATTTGGTGATTTTGTATGTCAAAGGGCACGCAAAAATGTAAATCATTTGAAGGGCAAATTTTTAAAAGTGCCCTGCATGAAGGACCTAGAATGGTGGTACACTTTCAGGGGTACCTTACAAAACTAAGTTCTTCACACCCACGACCAATAGGATGATGTCCTCTCGTTCTCTCGGCACCATTGCTAGGCAGCAAGCCCATTCACACCTCTCTCTCTCTCTCTCTCTCTCTCTCTCTCTAACTTTGCGCACACTTTTTTTTGGTTGTAAATCTGTTTTGATTAATTTACCTGTGGGAAACCTCGAGGCGAGGAAAATTTCAGAGACAAAGGGAAGAACACAGAAGTGCTTTGCGATGCAAAAGCGCTACAAGCAAACATAGAAGAGTTGTAAGATTTCCAAGGATATGTCCCCGTTAAAGGCAAAATGCAACGATTGCCTCAGTGAAATCTTTAACGATGGAAAAGGATCTGCATTATGCTGGTGAAACATGCGGAGATTGTGACGGTGCCACAAGGACCATAGCGACCAAAATCTGACCCATGCAAAGAAGATGGTCGCTAGAGGGAATTCGGAAGAATGCCGAAAAGCCAAAGTCGTTTGTGGAAGATTGCTAAGGGAAATCGAAGGTGCATACAAGCAGAAACGTAGCGAAGGAAAGCCCTAGTGCACTGACACTCCCAAAGCAGATGTCTGACAATCTCATCAGCAGCGGAGCAACCAACGCAACAAGAGGAGCTAATGCGATGCGCGGCAAGGAGCTAATGCGATGCGCGGCAAGGAGTGTTCCAACTAGAAGAACTCCCAGCAAACGATGCCAAAGGAACTTGAACGCTCCTTAAGAGCTAAGCGAGACTTCCAGATTGCAGTAAGTGTGCCTCCACCATTGATCAGATTTGTGTAAATCCTAGAGCGCATTACAATGATCAGCCAGCCAAGAGTCCTACATGAGCGAAGCATAGATATGGCAGACAAAAATCGCATCCAAAGAAGTGTCCCATAGAGATTCCAATCTTGCATACGGCCTCCACTGGCCGACGGCGGAAAACATCCAGCATATGTTGAAACAAGCTCCAAATCTGACAATAATGCAGGCCCAACCCAAAGCGTGCTACCGCTTGAGAAAAAGTAAGCAAATTCCCAGATGAATCCACCACATCATCCATGGTGCATATGCCACGACCAGAGAGGAAGTAGGCTTGAGGGGGCGATTGATCAACCAGGGTAAAAGAGAACACCCTTCTCCATTGAATGCTTTCCAAACGCAACGAATTTCCATCTGCTTGCTGCCTTCCATGCCAAGAGAGATGATCCGTAACGACTTTCCAAGCTGACGACAAGCCAGAGGTGACCAAGCAAGTAGGAATACTATGAACCATCTTGCCAAACACAATCTCCCAAAGGGAAGTCTGCCAATGACCAAAGGCAGGAGTGGTAACATGCCGACATAGATCATCAACCATAATTGTCCATGGCTGAGACTGCAATGCAAGAGTAGGCAATAACATAGCCTTCCTTGCCAATGCATGGCGACGAAGGTCCAAAACATTCAACCTGCTAAGACGCTTTGGAGTGCAAAGTTTCTCCATTGCTAACAAACGGAGACCTTTCTTATGAGAACTGGTGCACCACAAGTGAGATACAATAGTAGACATAAGCAATGAGAGGCGGGAGCGAGGCCAATGCAACAACGGCAAGCAAAACTGAACATATGCCATCATGATACTTTGCACTATATGAAGTCGAACATGTAGCGGCCATGTAGATAGTTTCCAATAGTGCAATTTGACATTTAGTCGTTGCATGACCCAATTGATTTTGCTGCGTATTAGTAACCTGCCAGCCGATAGGATATCCTAAGTGCCTGACCACCACATGCGGATCGAGAATCTTGCCAAGCCACAAAAGATAATGCCAATCACAAACAGCAAGAGGCAAGAGTTTAAATTTCTAAAAGTTAACCTTAAGGCCTGCTGCCAAACCAAATGTATCCAATGCCTGCATAATTTCGCGCACATCATCCTGGTTATTATTACGAGGCATGAACAACAAATCATCAGCATAGGCCTGTTCTACGAGGTCTTTTCGATTGGGTAACTTCAGTCCATGAAAACGACCAAGCGAAGTCAAGTGATCCAAATACAATAACAAAGGGTGAGTGGCAATGACATACAACAAGGCCCTAAGTGGGAAACCTTGTCTGACAGAGCATCCATCAAGGAGGCCTGAACATGTACTGCGAGCATACAAGAAGTAAACGACATTGACCATCTTTGGACCAAAGCCAAGGGGCATTGTAGCAGCAATGAAATCCCATTGAATCGTATCAAAAGCTTTTTCAATGTCTACCTGCATTACTAGAATCTCTCGTTGGGTATCTTTGACATATTCCATTCCAATTAATATATTAGCCAGATTATCCAAAATCTGGCACGTGGAATAAATCCATATTGCACAGAATGGATACCAGCCATAAGAGGTTCCTTGATAGGATTCACAATGATTTTACTCAAGATTTTATAGATCATCGGCATAAGGGAAATTGGTCGCCAATGCGAGAGTTTCTCACAAAGCGCTTGTTTAGGCAACAACTTCAACAAACCCTCTTTCCAAGACATCGGCAAATCCTATTTTGCTCACACATTGTTCATCATATAAAGGTTCTTTTAGAGGCTCCCAGAAAGAGAGAAAAAATTCCACAGTGAGCCCATCCCAACCAGGGGAACACCATCTTTCGAGAGCAAGCAATACTAAGTGCAATTCATTCTCTGCAAAATCCGCCTCCATGGCCAAAGCATCCTGAGGCAAGACAATTGAATGCACTGTAGATGACAAAAGATGGCGTGCATGAATAGATGCCACGAGGGGAGCGGCAAAAAAAGTCCTAAAATGGGACATCATGGCATTTGCAAGCTCACACTTTGAGGTTGTCCAAGCTCTTGGACGAAACATAACCCGCTTGATAGTTTGAGAGCCCCTTGAATGATGCAAGTGCTTAAAAAACTGGTTTGAGGGACATCCCTTGTCCACAAACGCTTGATGTCGGGCACGAGTTTGGTATTTATCCAATTTTCGTTTATCATTATGTTGTAGACACGACCAGGCCTACCGACAAAGGGTCGTGGATTCAGTTTCAGATAATAAATGTGTGTCAGCTAAGAGTTGGAGCTGTCGATACACATGCTTGGCGTCCTCAACATCACCACATAATTGAAACGTGTAATGCTTTCCAGAGTCCTCAATTACACTCTACGCACGAACAACAGAGCGAACCCAGGCAACATCAGGATCAAGATACATTTGGGCAACCAAAGCGGGAACAACATCATAGATCATCTCACAAAATTCCTCGTACGAAAGATATGCATTGTTGATGTGCAACACAAGCTTCTTAGAAAGAGGCTAATCATAATGTAGTTGCCCAAAGCGCAGCAACATCACAACAAGAGCATGACGCTACACACACACACACACACACACACACACACACACACACACACACACCTGTTCATGCACATCACTCGCTCTTCCTCGACACTAATTCACAACACCTTTAATCCACGGTCCCAAATCATTGTTGATCATGGACTGTACGATCCATTTAGAAGAAAAACATGGATTGGGCGGTGTTTGACCTCATGACATCCTCGTCATGGAGCAAATTTCTTTCCACTACACTAGCGCACATATTTTGTTATGTAAGAAAAAAGGTAGAATTTTAGGCTGGTTTCAAACGAGTGCGGAGGAAGAAAAGCTTGCTTTAGGTCTGGAGAGGCCCTCGCCTGAACGATGTTGGAGGAGGAAGAGTGAAAACGAGGGAGGGGTTGAGAGAGCGCGTCAACTCTTCTGGGAGGGCGGGGGTCAAAAGAAGAATGGCGGGCTCAGACGAAGAGAGAACGCAGTTGGAACAAACCAGGAATAGGGTAAAGGGGCCATATTAGGACTTCAAGGAGTTGTTGGGCACGATTTCTGTGTGATGTCTCATTTCAAGCATGGAGAGGCATATTCAATAGCAATTCTTGAGCAATATGTAGCATAAAGCTTAAAGCAATTAACACTCCTCACGCAGAGATCGATCTGTGTTTTCAAGAGTTCTGTGTATGAAAGAGAGGGTCCAATTGCATGAGTGGCACATGCTAGTTATGGAACGTTGCTGCCAATGCGATTTGAGCCTACATTGGTGGACAACTACAATGTTGCCTCAGCTATGCTAACCGCAAAGGAGCTCGTTGCTAGATGCCCAAATACTGGTGCTTTTTGGTTTTATTTTTTGGGGTCGCCCTATCCACACACTAGCCCCCATCCCATGACTGGCCCCCTTATCCTAGCCACACATTTTGACGCCCTTGTGGAAAGATTTTCCACCGCCTCATCTGAATCCATCCTTACACTAAGTAGTTTTTGCATGTCTACTATCCTAGTTCACACAGTGTTCACTTCAAGTTTACAACAAGTTCACACTACCTAATTAGTGCACATACCTTGTAGGGTTCACATATAGTTCAAACTTAGTTCATGTGCAAGTGCACAACGAGTTCACGTTTGCTCGAGTTTACACTTAGTTTACATCAAGTTCACATTTGAGATCAACGATTATGATCTCCACCGACACGCAACACTTTTTTTTTGTTGAGAAAGGCTAAATTAGATTAAGTTGTAAAGAGATAAAAAGTACATACCCATAGAAAGGGGGTGGGTAAGCCCCGTACAAAAAGAAGCTAGGTCAAAATGAGGTCTCTCATCCTGAACCTTGACACATAATAGTACTTGGGTAGTATGGATCTCCATCTTTGCCATCTTGTACCCTTTTGAAGTTTAGAGTAAAAGTTACATCTTCAAGGGCTTTAGAAGTCAGATCACACAAATTTTAGGCTGCTCATGCTAAGTCTAGTTTGAGACTAGAGATATGGGGGTTGGGGGGGGGGGGGGGGTTAGAGCCATTGAAGAGACTACAATTCCTTTGGATCCATATATAGTAAAGGATGATTCCCCTCGAAATATTCCATATGGGATATCCAGACCTTTACATTTGACAAGCAACAAGTCCTATATTGTCATGCCTGATGTAGAGACGTGGGTGTGAATCTTCCTCAACAGTACCATAGCTAGTTGGTTAGAATGGCAGGAGAAGAAGAGATGAGGACATTCATCTACATTAGATTTTCATCTCTGACAGATTCCATTGCTGACATTAATCTATAAAGCTCTCTGACCACACCAAACCCCTTGGTACATGATAAGCCAGAGAAGATAACTATGTTTACTAGCCAATGGATAAGCCCAGATGCATTTAAACATGTATTCCCACTGCTTGCAGATCCATTGGATGTTCAATTTTCTATTCAAATTATTTTGTATACTAGACCACCCACCACCTCAGACTTAGTGAATATGTAAAAGGTAATGCACTGCAGAATGTTGTGCCTCAAGGTGGCCTTGTGAATTACTTTAACTTTGGAAATCATCTCCTTTATTTTGTCCACACACCATCTAGCAGTTGAATTCCTCTAGCAGTTCCTCTTCATTCTTCATCCTGTTGTTGAGAAATAGACCTCTCCAACATTTGATGCTTGCTTTAAAACACGTGTCCAGGTGCAGCTAGAGATGTACATCAAAATGGGTCCAATGGAAATCAGACATGAGACAAAAATAGTTATTTTTGAAAAAATTAGAGGGATACCATGAGCCCTTGACATTGTTTCTGGCTATCCAAAACCTGCATATCACAAAGGATCCATAAGGTTTAATATGGAGGGGAGAGATAATAATATCCCTAGAGTCCATATTGGTTCAAGCTTTATAGCTTTTCGATCTGAACTTAGTACATTCACGAGTGCCCAATAATAGGTAGACCTGGAAGCTCTCATAATCCATTTTTCTTCCATCCAAGTAGCTATAAGATCCAAGTTAAGAATGCCAAGCTCTCCTTTAACTTTAGGCAATTGATAAGTGGTCCACAAGACCTTGGGTGTTTTGTGATGACACTCATTCCCTTCCTACACAAAATTGTTGGCTAGAGCATAAACTTTCAGAAGTTGGTATTTGGATGGGTCCCAACAAGAGAGGAAGAAGATCGTTCTTGGAAGGATAAAATGGTTCAACACAAAAGCTCTAGAGACTAGAGAGGGACTGTGGCTTTGCCAGTATCACCTCCAATCTTTGATTAAGGGAGAATTTGAATTCCATTGGGATCCCCAGTGTGTTAAACACCTGTCCATCCATAATTGGAGTACAACCTGCATCCACAATTATCTGAGGAACAACCCCAGTTGAGCTCTTGTAACCAGTTTTGGAGTGATTAGGACTCCTTATTAAGTTCAAAAGGACACAACCTAAAAGATGAAGGTTATGTCCCCTCTATGCAAAAATAATGTAGCCGGCGGACCAATGCCCAACTACTCTATTTTTGCATAGAGAAGACACTACAAAAAAATGTCAAACAAAAACACTCATGTTGTCTCTACACGAAAATAGTGTAGCCGGACCAATGTCCAACTACTCTATTTTCCCATAGAGAGGACACTACCAAAAAATGTTTTAAAAAACAAACTTGTGTTGTCTCTATGCAAAATTAGTGTAGCCGGACGTATTTTCACATAAACAAGACACATCTAAAAAAATATATCAAAAAATCTCTTATGTCTTCCCTATGCAAAAACAGTGTAGTCATATGTTCGACTACACTGTTTTTGCATAGCGACGCATGGTATGAGTTTACCAACATTTCTTAAAAAAAAGCATTAGTATTACAATGGATTACTTTACAATGAGAATCCAACTATTTGAATTGAGAAATGAGGAGAAATTTGGAGAAAACGTGAAGGTTTGGTTGAAATTGAATATGTGAAGCAAGAGAAGAAGGCCCAATCTAAGTCAACCTTGAATCAACTTTGTGGAACAATCTGGAGAGAAGAATGGAGCTAATAGAAAAAAAATTGCAAAAATCTTGTTCGACTGCGAACATCTAGTAGTGCATAATTACCAAGGTAAAACTTGAACGAACACGATTTATGATGCATGGATTTGATCGTTGGGCATGTGTCCCCAATAGCATGATTGACATGATGAAATTCTATTTATAACTCTCCGAGGGGCTATATATAACATTTTAAGATCAATCCATCGTATGTTGTGCAAATCTTAGAATAGATTCCAAAGCTAAAGAGCTCAAAATGTTCCTAAGGAAACATAAAAGTAAGTATTTTAATTCGGATTTCTTTTGTAACGTTTTTTTAATGTGTTTATATCGTCTTTATACGAAAACAGAACACCCGGATGGATGTTCGGGTGCTGTATTTGCGCATAGTGAAGACATAATTAAATGGATAAAAATAACATTTATAAAATCTTATCTGTCGCCGTATGCGAAAATAGAACACCCGGACACCCATCCAGGTGCTCTATTTTTGCATAGCGAAGACACAACGAGCTACTATACCAAGTCAAGCAATTTTTTAAGTTTGCCTATGTGAAAGAAATCTTTAATGTTCCTTTTGATCTTGAGAGTTTTTTGGAAGGCTTCAGCAATTAAACTCTTGACCATCAAAAGGTTTTTGCTGACCTTACCACGGAGCACAAGATTGACAACTTTGTACACTTTAATGATATTGTTAAAGCATGCAATTTAACACCAAACACAGACTCCAAGAAGTTGGTATTACTCCAAGATGATTGGAAGAAGGTTCATAACCCCTGTCAGTGGCATGGAAGGCATGGTTGTAAGCTTGTGATTGAACATATTGTGTTTTTGCTCTTCTTGACTCTCATTCTAGTAAAGGAAGGAGAGCCCAAATCTTTGCAAAATACAACGAATGTCCAAGATGTGGAGGAAACGCTTGAAGATTTTAGAGAGGAAATGGAGAAGCTTGAAAGTAAAAAGATCTTGGACGTTGTAGAGTTCAAGGCAAGGAACATCACCAAAGAAGAGGAGCCCATCCATATTCCAAAGGAAGAGCTTGATCCGTTGTTGTGCATACAGTAACCATGTCCACCTACAAGATAAACAATAAGGAGTATTTGCTACTACATGATATACAAAACCTCTTTGGTCTAAGAGAGGACTACGGCCTTGCTATTTTGGCAGAGCATGATAAAGGCTTTGTGGACTACATTACACCAAGCCCATTATGATTACTCGATAAAGAATCTGAGAAGTTTATTGATTAGTTCCATGTTGGAGAGCATGTGCTAAATGTTTTTCAAAGCTATTAAGAGCAAGGGCTTCCCACAGATGAGGAGTTCCAACAAATTTCCAAGAGAGAGAAAAAGGAGTAAACCAAGCTTTTCCATTGACCCATGGAAAGAGGACATTTTTGAAGAGATGAAAACCCTAAGGTAAAATGGTAAAAGTATATATAATTTTTGCAAGCACATGATTTAGACCATTGAAATTTCAGTGAAACTTCATTTCTATTAGCTGGTTTGAGGGATTTTTTCGCACACATTGATATTGTAGATCTTGACAAGTTTCTGTTGGAGCTATATATGGCTCACTCTACTCAACTTGGTCTCACCTATATATTTGTATCTTGTCCTCAATATGAATCAATCTTTGGGAGCGTACATCGTGTGTCTCTTGTCTTGTCTCTCTCTTTCTCTCTACATCTCAACATGGTATCAAAGCAGTAACGATCATGCGCCGATTCAATTCATGGTGACAAAACAGTATGTGTATGGGATTTGCATGTAAGATTCAAAATTACTACAAATATTATTTTTGAGGATTGATTTTTGTTAATTGTGGTTGTTTTGTGTTAATAAGAATATGATTAGTGTTTTGTGTGGTGTTTATTGCTAATCGATATAATAAATTATTGATTACTTTTTCTTGTTGATTTGTTTTTTGACACTATGAACTTCGTCTCAGTTTTTGGAGCTCTTCTGCTCAAAATTTGGAGAAACGGAAAAAGAAAGATGGAGTGCAGCATACATGGCACTTTTCATCAAAAACTTGTTTATCTCCTCGGGCTCTTCGATTTGACTTCTAGGTTTGCGTCAATCGGAGTTCACAGAAAGTTATGTTGTTTTTACTGTAATGAACTTGACGCAGCTTTCGTCCTCGTGCGTCTTCGTGAAGCGTCCGCGATCGTTTTTCTAATTTGGGCAGTAACTTTTTTGAGCAAATTTAAGTTTTTGCTATTCATATTGTGGCCGTCAATCTTGCATTTCACGTCACTCTATTTTGAGGACTCTTCTTTTATTAACGTCTCCTTTTCCCTGATTTTTTGGGTGATGTCTCTCACATCTTTGGACGTTTATTGAGCATCCTTCTTGCGTTTATTGTTGACAGAACACAATCATCATATTTCTCTTCTTCTCAATTGCAGCCTTCACCATATATGGTGTGAAGATTCTGCGATCTTATCTTATACGTCTTCTTGCAACGAGATATGGCTATGACTATTCTCGTCAACGGCTTTCTTTCTGGCCAGCGTTCTGTTCCTCCTTTCCAAGGCCAAGGATTTCTAGGCTAAAAAGCAAAGATGTTGTTAATTCTTGAAGGTGATAAACTCTCTGATGTTGTCCTTGGAAATCGTGTTTGTCCGCCTCATCTTGTTGATACGAATCATGATAACGTGCTTATCACTGAAGGACCTATATTTGAAGATTGGAACGTTGCGTATACGGATTGGCAACGACGTGATAAGTAGCTCGTCGGTATATTGGTTTTGCTCTTACTGATTCCATTTTGTACCCTATGTATGAATTGCCTACTTTCCACGACGTATGGAAGTACCTTATTGAAAACTTTCAGAAGAAATCTGTTACATGAATACTTTATTTGAGAGGGTTTCTTAACAAGTTACAATATGAAGTTAGTACTGCCATGACGGGACATATTGAGTCTTTCAAATCTATTATTAATCAACTTGCTGCTGCTGCCGGTGATCCTGTTCCACAAAAACAACTGATTACACTTCTCCTTGATACGATGAAGGACTCTTCTTATGATAACATTGTTACTATTCTCTCTAATAAAGGTGGTCTTGATTTTGACCAAGCATGTATATCTTTAATTGAATATTCTTAGCGTCAAGAACGACATAATGCTAGTCATGATACAGCTATGATTTCACAAGAGGAGACCGAGTCACAACAGATGGAATGTGCTTTTTATGCTCGAAGGGATTCATTTCTTTCGTCTCAAATTTTCTAATAAGCAATGTTCTTACTGCAACAAAAATGGCTATACTGAAGATGATTGTTGGGTACGTCAATATGATGAAGAACACAATATTACTACGAAACAACCACGTTTTCTAGAAACTCTTCTTTTTTTTCTTGTGAATATTATGGACGATCTGATCATCCCACTCATATGTGCTATAAGCGTTGATTCGACACAGATCATAATATAGTATACGCTAGTGAATATCGAAACAATATTGTACTCGAAACAAGATGGGTCCTATGTTCAGTTGCTCCAGATAGAATACTTCATGTACGTGATGGATCACTTTATATTGTCGATTCTAGTGCTACAAGAAATATGACATATCAGTCTAAGTGGCTCCATAACTATCATCCACTACTAGTTCAACGTGTTTTTTATCTTACTGATGATACGAATTGTCAAGTAAAGGGTATTGGAGATTTATATCTTGGTACTTTATCTTCTTCCACTTGAATTTTACGAGGAGTATTACATGTACAAGATATTCAATGTAATCTTCTTTCAGTTGCTAGACTTGTTAATCTTGGTCTCTTTGTTGGATTTGATCATACCAAATGCCAAATTAAGAAATATGGATAGACTATAGCCACTTCTCCTTGAAACAGTAATTTGTTTGAACTCTCTCTCAATGATGTTGTAGCAAATGTTGTCACTGCTCCAGGTGATCATGATTGCAAAGTATGGCATCACCGTTTTGTTCATGCTAATTTCTCAAAACTCCTTGATCTTCAGCATCATGATCTTGTTCATGGCATGGATCTTAAAGGTCATCCCCATATGGGAATTTGTGAGTTTTGTGCTCTTGGAAAACATAATCGTAAACTCTTTTCTTTTTCAAATACAACTCATTCTCATGACATATTGGATCTTGCTCATACTGATATATGTGGACCTTTACCTTCTTCAAGATCACAATATCGCCACTTCATTACTTTCATTGATTATTTCTCACGATATACGATTGTATTTCTACTTGAACAAAAATCTGAGGCCTTGTCTGTTTTCAAACAGTTTCACAAGGCTGCTGAACTTCAAACTGGTCGTCGCCTTAAGAAGCTTCGTAGTGACAATGGAGGCGAATATGTTTCTTGAGAGTTTGTGACTTACTGTGCTGACAGTGCGATTCATCATGAAAACACTATTCCATATTCACCTCAACAGAACGGCGTTGCTGAACAAAAGAATCACAATATGTAAGATGTATGCTAATTCATTTTGGTTTATCTCGTGTTTTCTGGGCTAAAGCTACTTTGACAGTAGTATTGTTTTAGAATCATCTTCCTACTACTGCACCCTCTGTTAAGATATCCATCACAGCATGGACATGTGACATTTCTTCTATATCTCATTTTCGAACCTTTGGATGTATTGCTTGTAATCATGTTCCCAAAGAAACACGAACAAAGCTTGATGCTCCTGGTCTTAAAGTTATCTTTATTGGATATTTTGACACTTCCAAAGGCTACAAATTCTATGACCACATTCCTCCAAGAAAGTAATTGTGAATCGTGATGCTACTTTTAACGAACAGCTTATGGGAGGCTCATGGTCCATGGATGATTCTGATGATACTAAATCATTGCTTCAAGCTTTTTCATTTTTTTCAGATGATGAAACTCTTCCTATAGAGCAGATTTCCTCTTCACAACCATCCATTCCAAATGTTGCCAATGATGATATTGATATTTTTGTTGATCTGCCTATTGATTTTGAACATGGCTCATGTCATGTTTATGATAACGATATTGTTGATAATGCTTTTTCTACTTCTGAGGATCGTTACTTATGATGAAGCTATCTCTTCGCCACAAAAGGATCAATGGCAAGGGGCTATGGAAGCAGAGTACGATTCTCTTACCTTTAAAGGTACATGGATACTCACTGAACTACCTCTTGGTCGTACAACTATTATGTGTAAGTCGGTGTATAAAACAAAAGTAAAAGTAGATGGATCTTTTGACAAGTTCAAGGCACATTTAGTTGCAAAAGGTTACTCTCAAGTAGCTGGTGTTGATTATCAAGAGTCCTTTTCACCAGTTGTTCGCATTACAAGTGTTTGAGTTTTTTTGGCATTTGCTGTTCAAAATGATTTAGAAGCTCATCGAATAGATGTGCAAACTGCTTTTCTTAATGGTGACTTGAAGATAAAATTTATATGGAATAGCTAGAAGGGTTTCTTATTCCAGGTAAAGAAGACCTTGCTGCTCAATTCCATAAGGCACTATATGGTCTCAAACAAGCTTCGCGAGCCTGGTATACAAAATTTGATCTTTTTCTCACCTCTACAGGATTCATCTCTTTCTCTTCAGACCCCAACTTATACATAAAACGCAAAGGTAGCAGTTTTTTGATTCTTGCTCTTTATGCAGATGATACCATCCTTGTTTCCAATAATTTGGGATTTCTTCAGCAAGTGAAAAAGTTATTGTATTCTGCATTTGATATGGTGAATCTTGGAGAGATTCACTCATGTCTTGGCATTCAGATCCAACGAAACCGTACAAAAGGTATTTTATTCCTTCGACAGTCAAAGTTTATTGCAGATACTATTCAAAAATTTGGTATGGAATCTGCACATTCGGCCAACACAGCTTGTCTTGCGATGTCTTCAGTTTGTTGGCATGAACACTCGTCTTGATATTTTGTTTATTGCTAATTATCTTGAACAAAATCTTGCACGTCCTTTCTTAAGTATTGGTCTACAGTAAAGCGTGTATTGAAATACTTGAAAGGCACTACAGATTTTGGTTTGGTCTATCGAAGACAACACATCGGATTCTATGCAATATCTTTCTCTTTTGCGTTACACAGATGTAGATTGGGAAAGCTCACATTTATCTATGCGATCTATAGTGGAAATTGCTTCTTTATAAATGGTTGTCTTGTTTCTTGGACCAGCAAGAAACAACACTGTGTTGCAGTTTCCACGATTGAGTCAGAATATGTTGCGGCATCACTTGAAGCTCGTGACCTGATTTGGCTTCAACAAATGCTAGTTGATATTGGTCACTCTCCTCTTTCTAGCACACCCTTGTGGTGTGACAACCAAAGTGCTATTAGTTTTGCAAAAGACTATGTTCAACATAATAAGTCAAAGCACATTGCTATCCATTATCATGTCAGGTATGAAGTACGAAAAGGAACCATTATGGTTGAACACTGTCCAAGTGACTAGATGATTGCAGACATTCTTACCAAAGGCCTCAAAGAGTCACGTTTCATCCTCTTACGCTCAGAGATTGGAGTTTCTTTGGTCTCACTCTTTCTAGATTAGCTTCTCTGCTATTGTAATAGCTTTGTCATTGTAATCCTGTAGGTACCATGCACTATGTACATTCCACATTTTCACATTGTGATCTCTAAGTCACTTGTATATTTGTACACAGATACACAATTCACTTTCACATCATCATCACTGGTTCATATTTTCACATTGTATAGGGGCTTGGGTTTTTCCCTTGAACTCCCCAAGGGTTTTTTCATCCAAATCTAGAGACCTTTGTTTGAGTGGGGGTGTTGGAGCTATATATGGCTCACTCTACTCAACTTGGTCTCACCTATATATTTGTATCTTGTCCTCAATATGAATCTGTCTTTGGGAGCGTACATGGTGTGTCTCTTGTCTCGTCTCTCTCTTTCTCTCTACATCTCAATAGTTTCTAGGGAGAGGGAAGAGCTCCAAGTCTTTGGATTTGACGAGGGATCACAATTTGGGCCATTACATTGGGAAGATCAATAAGGACAATAGCTGTCTACCATAAGAAGCTTTCCCAATCACCCACTCTCCCCATATTTACACTAGTGGCTCTATCAAGGGTGGTAGGTTCACATCCAATAAGAGTTGGAGTGGACAAAATCATCCTTCTTGAGAAGTAAGAAGCCATTAGAGTTTTTGGACTTGCTTCAGGAATTATGGGTTCAAGAAGTGCATACTTTGACACTATGGCTAGTTATATCCTTGCCACTTCTGGTGACTTGAAGTAGTTGCGCGGTTATAAGAAGAAAAAGTACTTAATTGGAGGGAAAAAAAAGAAAATCATGATATTGTCTCAAGAAGCCAGAACTGGTCCTTGTATTATTCCCATTTGCTTCCTTGTCTCTCTCTAGTGGAAAGCCATTGCGAAACCTTTCACTTTTAGATGATCTACTGTATGCATCCTTCCTTTTTTGTATACTCCTCTATATAGGTGTAGCAATATCAAAACTATCTGACAATTATTTAGTCTCTTGTGATCTTGTTCTATGCCACACTTGTCTTTAAAACCATTGGAATACTTCAAGCAAAGCTATGAGCCTTTTGAGCTCCTCCACCATGTCTAGTGTGTTTGAAGAACTTGCATGATAATGTGACTTCTCTATACCTTGAGTGGACCAAATTGACACGTTTACATATTTATTTATAAACCAAGAAGTGTGATCGTAGATAATGTACTAAAAAAAAAAAGATAAGTTCTTTAGCAACTTATACAAGTGTGTAGTGTGTGAAGTGCTATGAGCTCCAAGCACTTGTCATAACTTTCTTGAATATGTTCAACACTTTCTTAAAATTGGAGAGGTCATTCTTTCCCATATGACTTTTATCACAGTAAGAAAAGACTGCAGCTAGGGCTTCCCACACTTCTGCCTTCTCATTTCTTGCTCTTCCATCAACTCCATGGTCCTTCACAACATTTTTTTAGAGCCTTCCATTGGTTGTAATGGACTTTAAATGAACCCCTACCTAACTTTCCATGAAAACCCAAGAATGTTCTGGCCTTCATCCCACCAATAGAAGCTTTCCTAGGGACATTCTTTCCACCATATGACCTCTTGGGGTCTGTCTCAATCACAACATTCCCCCCATGAAATCCAATATCAAACAATACCCTCTCAATACATTTTCTTGCGATTTCTCGGGCTGATAAAGGTTGTAGTTTCCATGAAAACCCTAGGTAGAGGTGCACAATCTTCTACAAAGTGCATGCAGTGTGCAGAGGTGGACATTTGAAAGGGGAATATCTAAAATAGACAATACCCTCACAATACTTTTTATTTTGATTTGTCGGGCTGATAAAGGTTGTAGTTTCCATGAGAACCCTATGTAGAGGTGCAAAATCTTCTCAATGATTCTACAAAGTGCATGCAGTGTGCGGAGGTGGACATTTGAAAGGGGAATATCTAAAACAGCTTAAAGGTTTAGATATTTAGATTGTCTATCTGGGGCTTTGTTCGAGTTAGCAGGATTCAACTCCTTTGTTGCACCCATGCAGTAGATAGAGAGGGGGTTTTGGCATTTACACTCCTTGACACATTATACATACACTTTAGTGTCTTTAGGTCCCCCCCCCCCCCCCCCCCCCCCCCCCCCCCAAAATGTGCCATTCCACCTTCTACCTACCAAAGCCCTCAACATCTAGCTCCTCCCTAGTCCGTTGAGTTTTGATTATAGCAGGGATACTAGTGTGGTTGAATACCCAATTCAACACATTGAAATCTTCACTATCAACCTCAAAAGCACCCAACTAGCTGTGATGTCAATGCAAGGCAAAGCATGGATGACTGGTAAATTTGTTGAAGCTTGGCTTGATCACTTCAAAGCTACATTGCCATCTCCCCTTACACAAACAAAACTTCACCTACTTATAGTAGATGGCCATGGAAGACACTCTTGGTTGGAGTTGGTTGAGAAAGCATTTCAATGAGGACTAGATATAGTCACCCTTCCATCCCACACCTCTCATAAGCTACAACCTCTTGACGTAGCTGTTCTCAAGCCCTTCAAAAGCAACTTTCAAAAAGAAATAAATCTCTAGCAACTAAGAACCTTTTTCACTGAAGCCACAAAAATTGAGCTAGCAAGAGTAGCCTCTCATGCTTTAAGCATTTCTTGCACAAAAATTAGCACAAAGCTAGGCTTCTGAGCCACAAGTAATAGAAATTTTGTGCATGCCATCTAAGTACATGGATGTACACATTTCAAGCAACACAAAAAAAAAGAGCCAAATTGTAGTTAGGTGCCATGCTTGGAAGAAGAGCTAGATTATAGTCAAGTGCCATGCACTCCAATGGATGATGTAGCATGTGATGTGGCAAGTGTCTTGACTACTTTAGGAGCTGACCTACCACCTCCTCTGACGAACCCTAGTGTGATTGAAATCCTCAAAGTGCCACATGATAATCTCAGAATAGGGCAAGTGCAAGGAGAGGCCTTCGTGGACTACACCAATTCTCTTATCCTTACATCATCTCAATACATTGAAAGCATGAAGGCAAAGCAAGCCAAGAGAGAGCAACTAGACTGTCTTAAAGAGGAACATCAAAAGAAAAAGGAGAAAAAGCATAAGGAGACTATGGAATTCAGTCTTTATCAAAAGCAACAAAAGGAAGAAAAGAAGCTAAAAGGGATAGCAAAAAGTTAGTGGGATGCTCAAAAAATCCAATTTGAACACCAGCTATAAGCTATCTTATGGGAAAGAAAGACTCCCTATGCACGACTACATCCTTCAAACATCTGGCAAAAAGCTCAAAGGGTAGCACACTTACAAGCACTTTGCTTGAAAAAAGCATCAAGGAAAGACACATGTTTACAAGATCAACCCTAAATGTAGATTTTCAACTCAATTTAAATCTCAGGTTTTCGTCAAGAACAAGCTCAACTTAATTTGAATCTTAGCTCAACTTAGAATCTCGACTCGATTTAAATCTCAGATTTTGTCAAGAACAAGCTAAAGCTCAACCCTCAATACATTTTTCCTCAGAAGTTTTAGAATTGTAGCTCAATTTGTATCTTAGATTTTGTCTCGAGCTCAATCCTAAACATATACAAACTTATTACAAGAACTATTCAATGTTAATTTTTATACTCGAGCAAAATGTTTGTGTGTGTGTGTGTGTGTGTGTGTGTGTGTGTGTGTGTGTGTGTGTGAAGGGGACGAGGAATCAGCTCAATCAAGTGAACAAAAGATAAGAAATTTTGTTCCAACACACTCGGCTACAACCCGTTGGTGCAACCAAAGTTGGTCGGAGCTAGGAAGTGTGCAATGCTAGGCTATGGGTGTATACATGTGCATGGCAAAGAGGTAAGGAAGGTACCAAAGACCTGGGCAGGCAGGTTGTAGCGGTTATGTATGCTTGATGGGATTTTATAGGCCAAAAGGAATCCAGAATTGGCCATTGGGGATGGCAGCTCCAAATTTCCGACAAAGTGCTAGAGTTGTGTACGGGAATGTAGTGTTCAAAATATTATAGAAGCCGATCAAATGGAGACACACTCTGGAAGATATCGAAGTTCAAAGTTGGAGTGATTTGCATATCCTTGACCGATAGGGCAAGCAATATGTGGCCAGAGCTGGAGCCTCTGGATAGATGCAAAGTGCTTGAGTTGGAGAGCATGCGAGTCATTTTGGATCGTCAATCAAAGATAAGATGAGAAAGTCATGGCCAATTGGAAATTTGACGGAGGCTGGTTTTGAGCCGTTTTGGGTCGTATTAGAAAGAATACCATCTGATGGTTTTTGGGCTCAACCAAATTCAAGAAGGTAGTGTGAAATGTATGGGATCAACAAGAATTAACAGCTTGATGATTGGAATCGTGGTGATCAAGATATGCCAATTAGAAGTTTGGTGCAATTGACGGTGAGAAGGTGCCAAAGGATTTTGTCTCGTTTTCAACACATCGATTCAAGACCATGGAGAATTGGAAATCTAGTGAGTCTTGCATGGGTTGAAGTCGATGAGGTGGATTTTTGACCAGACTTTATGGCTCGGGCGTTGATCACATAAGAGAGAGGGAGAGAGCTCAAAGGATTCAACGCGATCAAAGGGTGATCCAAAGTGACAAGGTCAAAAGAGGTCAAAGCCGGCTAGGGGTAGTACAAAGGCACTACAAAATGTCAAATCCAAAGGTGATCAAGGCCATAGAGTGATGGGCATAAACACGATTTATGGGGGAAAAAATCTCCTAGTGAGGAAAAAAAGCCCCAACGATCCTAAGTGTGTTCAAACACATCACTACCACATATGTATGGTAATATATCCCCCATGGGAGAAATGTGGTGAATGAGAGATAGCACATGGTGTATAAGCAGTGCATGCTCTGAGTGCATGATCAATCCACAAAGGGAAGTTAGCCCAAAGCTTTGCAGAAAGTTTTGAAATTCTCACGAGGCAATTTTTTTGTGAACAAATTGCTAAGTTTGGCTTGTGTTGGCACATAAGACAAGCTAATCTCTTCTGCTGAGAGTCTCTCCCTAACATAGTGATAATGCACCTCAATGTGCTTTGTGCAAGCATGAAAAATTGGGTTCCTCGCAACTGCCAATGCACTCTGAATACGAGTGTAGATGATGTTGGCAGTGTCCTGTCAAACACCCAAACCAGCCATAAGGTGTCTGAGCCATACACACTCAGCCATAGCTGTGAATAATGCCATGTAATCAACCTTACAACAACTGGAAGTCGCCATAGTAGGTTTCTTCTTGCTTAACCATGATATGCATGAATTGCCAAGCATGAAACAATAACCACTTGTGGACACTCATGTGTCAAAACAACCAGCCCAATTTGAGTTCAAAAAAGCATGTAACTCTGGCAAAAATGATCTCAAAGACAAAACCTAAAGTGCCACTCAAGTGATCATTAGCTTTGCAATAATGGCAACGCATCTTCTTTTTTCCCTTTTCACCAGAATTTGCAGCAAGGTGTTGCAAGCAGAAGCATTGAAAATAGGTGATTTTCCACTCACAAAAGAACCATGAGAAGTGTCCACATTGCCCTTGTTCTTTCTTCCAAGTGACTCTTGCAACAACAATGTGCATACTGAATCAAACTTGACAACATCAAAATTTCCTTGGGTCAAAAGTCTCCAAGTACTTGCAAAAGTATGGTAAGAATCTAGCAAAGCATCAAGAACAGTTTGCACAAGGGAAGTGTAAAAAATGACCACCTACAGAAATGAATTGCTCATTAATATCCTTGATACTAGCAAGGAAAGTGTCCACATAATCTTCCTCGTGCGTAACAATGTAATTTTGGCTTTATTTGCAACTTGCATAAAGACCAACCAGAATATCCCAAGCCTATTTTGCAGATTTAGGTGAACAAAATGTGAGGAGTAATAGTGCTCTTCACATCAACACAATCAATGCATGAGCTTGTGCATCTCTAACATCCCAACTAGATTACTCAATTTTAGGCAAAACAACTCTGGCAGCAACAACCCTACCACCAAAACCTGCAACATATGTCCAAGAGGGAACTCTTGGATGTTGATACGATGGTGATTCCTCTTGGCTTTCTTGGTCTCCTTTGCCTTCTTGCCGCGTCCATGATCACTCTGTGATGTGACTCCTCAATTGTTATGTCGGGCATCTATTTAGAAGTGGATTCTTGTGTTGTCTCCTTGGGTCTAAGACCCTCTATTGGAAGCTTTCCCTAGATACACTTCAATTTGTACTTCAAGGAAGCCCTAGTTCAGTGGCATCAAAGGTAGTAGGTGTACCTGCCTCAATTTTCACCTTGAGTGTGGAAAATAAACCCGTTATGAATCTCTCCTTCTTTAGAAATTCTACACCATCCTCAGGGTTAACAATTTCGCTTACCCATATAGCCCAAAGACGTAGAAACTCTTGCTTGTATGTGTAGTAGTCATCTAGGTCTTTTTGCTTGTGGGCAACAATGTCTTGCCATAGTTTTTGAGTGTTTTGGGGTTTGAAAAAATATCACTTGAAGTGATCCAAAACCTCCCTATATCTCTCTTTAACTTTCTCAGAATGAGAGGAAATCCAAGTGCTAGCATCCTTCTTTAGAACTACTTCAAGCATTTCTAAACATTCCTCATCTCCTATGATTCCTTTTACGTGGCAAGCCATTTTGAAATTTGCTAAAAATAACTTGGCATCCTTCCGGGCTCTCCAAAAAAGAGAGGATATCTTAATGTTTGGCATTATCGAAGCATTTATTTTGGCCAACCTAAGAGGACCTAAAATTTTACAAATTACACGTTGAAATTGCAACTTATTGCTAAAATGATGTGTACCTTTTGCCTTGCATTGGGGATAAAAGGATCATACAAATTTTTGTGATTCGTAAAAAATACTTAATTACTCTAAAGGATGAGTATTCACAACAACATACACACGCCCTCTTGAGTGGGGGCACCAAAATTGAGGTAGTCTGAGGCAAGCAGCAAAAGAGGTGCCTATAACCACCTCTCAAAGCTCCTGTGGTGCTCAATTGGGGCTGGGGCAACCACAAGAAAGAAAAAAAACAAAAAACCCATAGCCAACTATGATGGGCTTGAAGCTATGGAGGGTGTAGGTGGGAAGCCATGGCTGCACCAGTCTTGCAGAGGAGCACACGAGATAGAGAGAGAGGCAGAGGAGCACGAGAGAGAGAGAGAGAGAGAGAGAGAGAGAGAGAGAGAGAGAGTGCTTGACACAGCTTGAACAAAATTGCACGCTTCTTTGGTTGATTATACAATGTATATAAATCCTAAAAAGGCCATGCAAACTCTACTTTAATTAATGGTCCATAGCTGCATGCCTTGGGACTTGTTCTCACAGGGCTTAGACTCTATTGAATCCGGGCTTGCATACCCAACAACCCCTCCCACAAGCCCAAACTATTGACAATGGACTCGAGACAGATAGACCATGGTAGAGTTCATTCACCTGAAACCATGAGTAGAAGTCCCCCCCTTGACTATAGCATAGGTGTGTGTGTGTGTACTTCCCTCAAACAACCATCAGAGTGAGATATACCAGAACTCGACCAAACAACAAAGGGTGGTCTTACCATTTTATTTTATGGTAGTGTCTATAACCCATACAATTATTGAGAAATAACTGACATAACGGAAACATAAAGGCAGACTAACAAAAAACTAAAGGACATCACTTTCTACAAAAAGCATTGGTGCTGCATCATCTTCATCACCTTCAACCATATTGATCTGTCGCTTGTTTCTTAAAGCATTTGTCCGATGGATGATTAGTCTTTCCACAATGGGTGCAAGGATTTTTGATGAAACAATCCTTGGTTTGATGATTGCTGCATCCACATATAGCACAAGGTCTAGTGCTAGCAGTAGGTCTAGTGGAATTGGCAGTTGAAGTGCAACCACGGGCTACATATGCAGTTGGTACGAAAGAGCTGATTTGTGGTACTCATTTCTCTTCTTCTTGCAATGAGTTAACAATACCATCCAAAGCACGCAGAGGATCCTTCTCCTTTAAAATAGTGACAATTTGACAAAATTCTGTGGGGAGACTATTCAAAAAAATGGCTATTGTTGGAATTAGGGTTGCAGAGAAAACACACACAGCTTCGAGAAGATGAAGGAAGCTCAAGGCACACAATAGAGAGTGTGTTACTTAGTGTGCAATGGAAAGATTAATAGCCCTAGAGTGATGGGCGTATATACAATGCACGGGGGAAAAAACCTCCTAAAGAGGGAAAAAATGCCCCGGCGGTCCTAGTGTGTTCACACACATCACTACCACATGTATATGGTAACAAATCCCCCCTGGAGTGATGTGGTGAACGAGAGCTGGCACATGAGTAAAGGGAAGTGCCATGCCCTGAGGACAGGATCAGTCCACAAAGGGGAGTAAGCCCAAAGCTTTGCGGAAAGCTTCAAGCTTCTCACGAGACAATGCCTTTGTGAAAAGATCTACAAGGTTGTCCTGTGTTGTCCTGTGTTGGCAATCCTGTCATACCATGCTCTAGAGCCCTGCTTCAAACCATACAAAGCTTTGAGAAGTCTGCATACATAATTTGGGTAACCTGGATCGACATAACCAGGTGGCTGATCCATATACACTTCCTCTTGCAACTCACCATTCAAGAAGGCATTCTTTACATCCATTTGATGCATAATCCATCCTCTAGATGCAGCCACTGCTATGACAGCTCTCACAGTCGTCATCTTTGCCACTGGAGCAAAGGTCTCCTCATAGTCTATGCCATACGTCTGTGCATAACCCTTTGCGACCAGCCTTGCCTTGTGACGCTCAATGTTACCATCAGCCTTATGCTTGGTTTTATACACCCATTTACAACCAATAGCTTTCTTGCCACTTGGCAATGTCACCAACTCCCATGTGTCATTTGCTTCCAATGCAGCCATCTCTTCATTCATTGCATCATCCCAATGCACATTTCCAACTGCATCCTCAAAACATGTGGGCTCCACATCCTGTATCACCTTAGCCATGTAGGCTTGGTGATGCGCTAGATACCCATCATAAGTCAATTTCTGAACTGGATTTCTGACTCTATTAGATCTGCGCGGTCCTGGGTCACTCCTTTGCCCTCTAGCATCTTCTTGTACTTTCCTTACACCAGGTTTCCTGACAGCTGGAATTCCAAATTCCTCATCAAGACTTTGTTCAGAACCATCTGAATCCATGTCTACATGTGAAAAACCTGATGATGCATCAACCATAAAGGGAGGTTCATCAACCTTTTCCTTTCCTTTTCGTGATACATTCCCTGTACCTGTTGGTGGAGTAACCTGCGTACGTAGTCTACCATTCCATGGTTTCTCAACAGAGCCACGAGAAGAGGACTCTTGTGGTCCACTCAAAACCTGTGACTGTGGCCTCACATTTTGTACAACCACATCATCTTTTACATCAGCCCCAATAGTGCCATGTGCATTACTGTACCAGCTGCTCATCTCATCAAAGACT
This sequence comes from Adiantum capillus-veneris, assembly GCF_014529385.1. Lineage (NCBI taxonomy): Eukaryota > Viridiplantae > Streptophyta > Polypodiopsida > Polypodiales > Pteridaceae > Adiantum > Adiantum capillus-veneris. Next base: position 46,388,147 of record NC_140939.1, read on the forward strand.
ACATCTCTGCTCACTCGTAATTCTCGTGTAGTAGGATTGTAGCACCTGTACCCCTTTTGTTCAAGGGAATATCCCACAAGAATACATTTCTCTGCTTTAGGATCCAATTTCCTACGCAACTCATCTGGTACATGCACGTAAGCTATGCAGCCAAACACTTTCAAGTGTGCCAAATCAGGCTTTGTACCTGTAAACTTTTCCTCAGGTGTTACATCATGCACCGCAGCTGTAGGTGTCCTATTCATAATGTACACAGCTGTATTTACAGCTTCAGCCCAGAAATGATGAGGCATGTTCTTCTCATTCATCAATGCACGTGCAACCTCTGCAATGTGCCTGTTTTTCCTTTCTGCGACTCCATTCTGCTGTGGAGTATATCTGCATGTAAACTGCCTGTGTATACCATGCATTCGCAGAAAATCTGAAAAATCATTGGAGAAGTACTCTCCCCCTCCATCTGACCTCAATGTCTTGATTTGCATATCTGTCTCCTTCTGAATCATGACTTCGAAGTCTTGAAAGTGACCAAACACTTCACTTTTGTTACGCATGAAGTAGACCCATACTTTCCTTGTATGGTCATCAATGAAAGAGACATAATACCTGCAACCATGTATACTTGCAGTATCGGTTGGACCCCAAACATCTGTGTGTACCACCTCAAGTGGCTTTTTACATACATTGCGCTCATGTGGAAATGAGCCCTTTGACTGTTTTCCAAACTGGCATGCTGCACACACTTTATGCATACCATCCACCTTGAATTTGGGCAAACCTTTTACAATTTGTTTTGATTGCATGCTGCGCAATCTCTGATCATTGACATGGCCAATGCGTTTGTGCCAAATGTAACCATCAGCCACAACACCTGTGCCTTGTGCAAATAATGCAGCTTTTATCTCAGGCATGTCTACATTCAGCGTAAACATTCTGCCCACACATTTGCTCTCTGTGATCAGCTTACAGCCATTCTGGAAATCTTCTACATAACAGCCATTTGGATTGAAGCGAACCTGCAAACCCTGCTCAACCATTTGTCCAACAGAAACAAGATTCTTTGTAATGTTTGGGACATGAAGTACATCTGCTAAGTACTTTGATTTCCCACTCTTCGTATTTCGAGGTATGTCCCCTACATGAGCAATGGGGTGAGCTGTGTCATCTCCTGTCTGCACATAGCCTGACACATCTGGTTTGCGCATATCTCTAAACCACTCTCCACGAGACGTCATGTGATTAGAGGCACCTGAATCCACATACCAAACATCATCTTGGGTGGAATTCTCTGCAGTCATTGTATTCATTACATGTTGCATAACAAACATGCGCTCGTTTTTGCTGTCATCTACATCTCTGCTAGTAGATGCATAGTTGCCCTGTTCTCTCTTTCTACTTGCTTTTCCCTTTGGACAGTCACGTGACATGTGACCTCTTTCACCACAAGTCCAACATTCTCTACTATCTGGAGTATGTTGCTGCCTGCTTGATCCTGCACCACGACCTCTTTGACTCCCCCTGCCTTGAGACTGGTTTCCCCTGCCACCTGTATTGTTTTGATTTGATTGACCTTCCAGAAATTGGTCCCTGCAACCCCTTGGGCCTCGACCACGACCTCTACCTCTACCTCTGTTGGAGTTGGAATAGAAGGCCTGTTCAGAATTATTTCTGCCATGAGAAGAAGATGTGTCAAGGTTCTTCTCCTCAAGAATAAGCATAGAAATCAAATCTTGGAACACGGGGATGTCGTCTCTTGTATTCATGGAAGACCTGAAATGTACATACTCATCTCCTAGACCATCCAAGCATGCACGGACAATGTCATCATCTTCCATTGAGACTTTAATAGATCCAAGAGCCTCAATGATACTCTTGATCTTCAAGGCATAATCATTGATTGAGAGGTTGTTCCTCTTAACCTGATTTAGCTCCGACTTTAGTTGAAGCTTCCTGGCCTTGGTGTTCACCTCGAACACTCTGCCTAAGTTTCTCCATGCAATGGCGGGGGTTTCAGCATCCTTTAGATAGCCCATCATGCCATCTGTGATGCTCATAGAAAGCCAATACATCACTTTGCTCTGGCCTTGTTGCCAGTCCCTCAAAGCTTTCCTTTGTTCTGCTGTAGCATTTGCCTCGGGAATCTCTGGTTCCTTTTCATTGTCTCCTTCTACATAGTCCCAATAACCTTTTCCTTTTAGGAAATTTGTTATTCTGAACTTCCATGCAGGGTAGTTATTTTTCTCAAGCTTCTCAGTAACAATCTGACTGAAACCGTCAGACATCTTGAAGCACTAAGACAAAATAGCTGCAATCTGCAAAAACCTGCAAATCTGTTGAACCTGCTATCGTGGTACCTGTAACGCTTTCTACACTCAACGAGTGTCCACAATCAAGCGTACATACAACCACTGTACTTGTATAGTAAATCTCTGTATACTGCACTTTGGAGACCTGTTCACTTTGGATTGCGAATGAAGGGATTGTGATGCTCTTGCTCTCTTGCCTGCACCGGGCTCTGATACCATGTAAAGAATGAGGATGCAAGAGAGCTACACAAGACAAGCACAAAGCACACAGAGATGGAAAGCTTCTTCTTCTTCTTCACAGAAAAGAGAGTACAAAATGACTAAGTGCTAAAGCTGAAAAGTAGCACATATGTACATGCGGTCACTAAGTGTGAACTCGCTAGAAGCGTACTAGGCTGGCACTATAAGTGTAGTCCACCTGTAGAATCACTGGCAGAGATCCTCCGTGTCGGTCACCTAACGCGCCAGTGAGTAAATGCCGTAAGCGGCCAAGACCCGTAGTGGATGCCAGCTCAAGGTGTAGAGCTCGACATCTCAACACCTCACAACTCGAAGTGGCCACAGTAGGTTGCTTCTTGCTCAACCATGATATACATGAACTGCCAAGCATGAAACGAAAACCACTTGTGGACACTCGCGTGTCAAAACAACCAGCCCAATATGAGTCCGAAAAAGCATGTAAGTCTGGTGGCAATGATCCCCCCTTGGGATAAAACAAGCCAAGATGTAAAGTGCCACTAAGGTAGTACAAAATCCTCTTGACAGCCTGCCAATGCTTAGACCTTGGGCTATGCATAAATCTTGTGACCTGTGAGACTACAAACTGAATATCCGGCCTCGTGTTGCATACATAAATGAGGCAGCCAACAACAGTTTGGTAAAGAGTGACATCAGCAGGATCACCAGCATCATGTAGACTCAACTTCAAACCTGTTTCCATGGGAGTGGCAATAGGTTTGCGATCCTCAAGTCCAAACTTATATAGCAATGTCTGTATGTAACTTTTCTGACACAAGGCAATACCACCATCACACTGCTTAAACTGTATACCCAAATAACGATGCAACAGCCCCAAATCTTTCATCTTGAAAGTAGCATTCAAATCAGCCTTAAATTCAGCAATATGTCTCTCATTTGGTCCAGTGATCAGCAAATCATCAACATAAAGAACCACAATGAGAAGTACATCACCCTCACGCTTAGCAAACAATGTGCTTTCTGTTGGACTATTACGAAAGCCTTGTTTGACCAAATGAGTGTCAGCTTTCTCATACCAAGCACGAGGAGATTTCTTCAACCCATACAAAGCCTTGTTACATTTGCACACTTTGTCCTCTTGTCCTTTTATGACAAAACCGCGAGGCTGCGTTACATAAACTTCCTCAAATATGTCACCATTCAAGAAAGCAGTAACAATGTCTGATTGATGTACATCCCAACCAAAATGAGCTGCCAATGCACATAGAAAACGCACAGTAGTCATACGACAAGTGGGAGCAAAAGTCTTTCATAATCTATGCCTTTTTGCTGTGCATAACCCTTTGCAACAAGTCGAGCCTTATGGCGATCGATCTCACCATCCGGCTTGCGTTTCAACTTGTAAACCCACTTAGTACCAATGGCCTTTTTGCGAAGAGGCAAATCACATAAAGTCCATGTGTCATTTTCTATAAGTGCATCATATTCTGATTGCATGGCAGCCATCCAATTTTCTGAATTTTGTGCTTCATCAAAAGTCAGAGGCTCCTCAACATCATGTAAGCTAGACACAGCCAAATCATATCAATCTGATGCATAAGATGCATGGCGAGAGCCTGAACGAGTACGACTAGACAAAGGTGCATCCAGTTTACTGTCACGCAAAGTGTGCACCAGCCATTTTGGCATACCTCTAGCCTGCTCATTTTCAGCCCTTTCTTCATCAAGTACATCATGTACATCTGCATCAGTAATAGGCTGATCTAGAACATTTTCAGAAACCCCCATAGGCTGTACATTTGCCTCATTGGAACTTACATTCGTATTTCCACCACTAAAAAGAGGCAACAAAGTGTCATAAATGTCCTATGAGCTTACACTACTGTCTCTAGTACATGACAGGAAGGGCTGAACAGAATCTTCCACAAACACTACATCCCGAGAAACCAGAATACGTTTTGTTTGCGGATGATACAACTTGTAACCTTTGCTTTCAGCACTATAACCAACAAAAATACATTTGACAGCCTTATCATCCAATTTTCTGTGTTGCACTTGTGGCACCAAAGCATATGCCAAACAGCCAAAAACACGCATGTGCTCAATAGAAGGTTTTCTATCATGCCATGCTTCATATGGAGTAATAGACTGCAAAGCTTCCGTAGGACACCTGTTAAGTACATAAGTGGCACACATAATGGCTTGAAGCCAAAAAGAATGCGGCAAAGCTTGACCATACATCGTGCCATTTCCGTCAGTGACTTGTTTTTCCTCTCAACAACACCATTTTGATGAGGTGTATAAGGCACTGTACATTGGTTTTTTATCCCACGACTAGCCTGAAATGCATTAAATTCATGAGACATATACTCCCCCCCTCGATCAGAACGGAGGGTGCCCATAGTACATTTCGAGACATTTTCAGCCATAGCCAAAAATTGTTTGAAGCACATAAAAGCTTCGGACTTCGCTTTAAGCGGAAATACCCATGCATGCCTGGAGTAATCATCTATGAAAGTCACCAAGTACAGGTAATTGCCCAAGGACGGAGTTTGCATGGGCCCACAAACATCACTATGCACAAGCTGCAACCTGCATGTGGCCCGAACTAAACCATCCTTTGGAAATTTAGAACGCTGCATCTTACCCAAAATACAGCCTTCACAAACATGTTTGACAGGTGCTTCAAGAGGCGGAAAAGAAGCAACCATATCAGATTTCTGCAAATGCAGCAAACTGGCAAAATTCAAATGACCAAAACGTGCATGCCAAAGTTTTGCATCTGAAATAGCCCTTGAATCTGCAACAGCATTTGCAAAATTTTGTCCACACTTGTCATACAAAGTGAGCTTATACAACCCACGACACAAAAGCCCAGATGCAACAATTTCATCACCAAAACTGAGATGATGAACTGTACATCTGTCATCCACAAATTTGAATACAAGTCCAAGTCTAGCAAGTGCGGATACAAACAAGAGATTCTTCTTGATCCCAGGTACATAAAGTGCATCAACAAGTGTGAAGGAACTGCCATTAGCAGCAGTGAGCACAATCTTTCCAAGTCCCTGAACTGGATAAGAGGCGTTGTTGGCACAAGTGACTGAATTCCCATGAGGGACAGACTCAAGAGAGGTAAACAATTCACGATGTGAGGTAATGTGCTTTGTAGCACCACTGTCAAAATACCACACATGTGAATCTACAGCAACTGACAAGCATGCATCATGGACAGTAGGATTGTAAGTGCACTCTGCGCTAAACGCCCGTTCTGCATCAACATCAGCAACACAGTCTCCTTTCACAGAAGACTCAACAATGGCTACATTTGTAGTGGAACCAGCATTTGCAGTGGAATCACCCTCTTTCTTCTTAGCCTCTTTGGCCTTCAACTTAGGACACAACTTGATCAAGTGATCATTGGATTTACAATAATGGCAATGCATATTCTTTTTGCCCTTATCACCAGAATTTCCAGACGAAGTACTGCCAGCAGAAGCATTAGGAAGAAAATTTTTTCCACTCGCAGCAGAACCATAAGAAGTGGCTGCATTGTTGTAACCACCCTTTCTTTGAGAAGCAATAAAAGCTTGTTCAACTGCACGCTGCCTAGTCCTGTTTTTTCTAGAAAGTGACTCTTGCAACAGCAATGTGCATAATGCATCAAACTTGACAACTTCAGGATTTCCTTGGGTCATCAGTCTCCAAGTACTAGCAAAAGTCTGGTAGGAATCTGGTAAGGCATCAAGAACAGTCTGCACAAGGGAACTGTCTGAAATGACTTCACCTGCAGAAATAAGCTGCTCATTGATATCCTTGACACTAGCAAGGAAAGTGTCCATATCATCTTCCTCATGCATAATCTTCGATTCCAGCTCTTTACGCAGCAAAGCAATTTTAGCCTCATTGCAGCTTGCATAAAGACCTGCTAAAATATCCCAAGCCAGTTTTGCAGATTTTGCTGAACGGATGTGAGGAACAATGGTACGCTTCACAGGCAATGCAATCAATGCATGAGCTTGCGCATCCTTAACATCCCAACGAGCTTGTTCTGCCGTAGGCAAAGCAACTCTAACAGCTGCAATCCTTGCAGCAAGACCTGCAACATCCTCAACATCGCCTACATCTTCAGAACCAGGACGTACATCAATGCCTTGCACAATGTTCCAGACAACCTTTGAAACAAGAACATGTTGCATCATATAAGCCCACATAGGGTAGTTATCCCCATCCAACCTGTCCTCAGCAGCAAACATCTTGAACACATCTGTGTTGTTGTTGTCAGCCATGGTAAATGCTGCACCTGATGTGAAAACTGCCCAAAAATAGGAGAAACGGAGCGGGAACAACCTGTGCTATATAGCACAAACCGTAGAAGACTATAAGGCACCTGTTATGGAGAAAACGGCACTGAAAAAAATTCTGCACAAAATGATGAAATAGCCTGTGCAGTATTGCCTGTAGTGGAAACGGAGGTCGAAATGAGCCCAAATCAAAATTCTGAGCAAACCTAGCTCTTTGAGCTATCCCAAAATTTTTGGCGACCTGCGAACGCTTGCCAAAGCTCACTAAAATCGGGGAAAGTGAGCAGGCTTGTGTTGGAGCAGCTGGCGACTAAGCCCGGGAGGACGTGACCTGCTATGATACCAATTGTTGGAATTAGGGTTGCAGAGAAAACACACACAGCTTGGAGAAGATGAAGGAAGCTCAAGGCACACAATAGAGAGTGTGTTACTTAGTGTGCAATGGAAAGATTGATAGCCCTAGAGTGATGAGCGTATATACAATGCACGGGGGAAAAAACCTCCTAAAGAGGGAAAAAATGCCCCGGTGGTCCTAGTGTGTTCACACACATCACTACCACATGTATATGGTAACAGCTATAAGGTCTTCATCTGGCACAGGGGCTTCAAAATAAACTAGCTGTGTTTTGATGCTCTTCAGTCTATTAGCTAAAGCTGCAATATTTTCATCTTCATGCATGCAAATAGAATATAATTCCATTTATAAACTCATCTTGGAATACTTAGCTTTGGCACCGAAAAGCTTCTCTAACTCTATCCAGCCAACACTTGAAGAATCAACATCATCCAAATAATGAATAAAGTTGTCTTCTAAGTAAGTTAGAATGATACCAAAATCTTGTTCGTCTTTCCTCTATTGCTCGGCAGGAGATAATGCCCTATATAACTGCAGCAGATGTACCAGATTTGTCGGATGCGAGAGGCTTGACAACGTTCCATAGGTTTTTCCACATCAAATAGCCTTTAACTTTGATCTACCAAGAGTGTGCAAACCGGTCCCATTATATTTGTTAACTTTCCATGTTGAGGTCTTTAAAAAGGTAAAAGAACGTGAAGGTTTGGTCAGATTTAACTTGTAGCAGAAATCCAATCAGCTTTTGAAGTTCCGAAGCAAGGTGTCGAAGCTTTAAAATATGGCTAATATTGTATGTCAATTTACTGTTTTGAGTTCGTCGCCAACATGATCGAATATTGAGCGCACCATAACTGAACACCGAGCAAAACTTGCAAGAAGTGTAGCATGACGGATTTTGCGAGGATGGGAATCTCTGTTTGCTTGAAAACCAAAACAGGGTTGGCCACCACCTTTAATACTTTGTGTGAACATAAAGTAAAAAAGGTCAAATTCTCTGTGTAGAGATGGCACAATAGACGATGATGACGACGCTGTGAGGTTTGTTTGACTTGTAGCAGACTGTGTACACCGTTTCAGAAGTTGCTCAAGTGTCGAAATAGCGTCAGCATGGCAAGGTGATTCAGTAGATGCTGAGTTTGAGCAAAAGAAACGCAGGTGGATACCTCCCAATTCTCTGCATAAGTGGCTGCTTCCACATTGAGTTGACTCAAGTCGAGGTGCGCCAAAGCTCTGATAACATCTGATGGGCACGAAGCTATGGAGGGTGCAGGTGGGAAGCCATGGCTGCACTAGTCTTGTTGAGGAGCACGAGAGAGAGAGAGAGAGAGAGAGAGAGAGAGAGAGAGAGAGAGAGAGAGAGAGAGAGAGAGAGTAGTAGACACAGCTTGAACAAAATTGCATGCTTCTTTGGTTGATTATTACAATGTATATATTAAGCCTAAAAAGGCCATGCAAACTCTACTTTAATTGATGGTCTATAGCTGCATGCCTTGAGACTTGTTCTCATAGGGCTTAGACTTTATTGAATCCAGGCTTGCATACCCAACAAAATAAGTGAAGGGGTACGATCTCATTATGGGATGCAAACTACGATGCAAGAGAGGCTTTGTCATGACCAAGAGGAAGTGCAACAAGACACACAAACAATCTCACGCCAAGACACACACAAATGGAGCAAGAGAGAGCTAGAGCAAAGGGAAGAGAGAGAGGAATGGAACTTACATAACACAAAAAAAAATCGTACTTCATTAGTGGTAACTCCAAAAATTATGGAAGAATTTAGGAAGATTATTTAAATTGTGGGCTACATTTTGTCTTTTGATGACTTCTTAAAATTTTGAGTGGAAGTGGATGCCAAAAATTCCACCAAAATATATATAATTCAGGACTATAAAAGTCTTCTTGTGGTCCCTTTTTTGGTTGAACCTCCAAAAGTGGCTCCAAAATATACAAAGGGGAAGAATAGACAAACTAGTGTATTGACTTGCGATAGGATTTTAAGATAAGGAGATAAAAATATGTAAAATAAAGAATAATCAAAGAAAATAAGTGTTTCTCAATTATTGATTAGCATGGTAGGTGATTGTGAATTTAATTCTCTACTAGTGTAAAGAAAAACAGATGTAATAGGTAAGATAATTTTTATATTGAGGGAGTGAAAGGATTTTTGTGAGTTTTGCTAGAGTGGAGTCACACCTAGCTTAGTGGAAGCTTGAGTGCGGACATCGAATACATGAGATATATTTAAATATATTATGGATGGTAAAAATGCAAAGTGGCTTATTTAGGCCTAGTAAACAGCACGCTTGAAAGAGTATAGACATAACTCTTATATAGTAGAATTATTTAAATTATAATATAGTTAGTCCCAAGGTAAGAAGAAATATTTACACGCAAAGGGTGAGCCATAATAGTTTTTTTGGTTTTTTTTTTCAACTAGCCCAATGACTAGCTAACTAAGGGTTTGTAAGGAGATATAGGAAAATTCTTCAACTCACACATGGCTATGTACAGTGAAAAGGTGAGGATAGCCATAGTATTGTAGTGATTTTGGTAGGGCGAGGTAGGTTACTATGGAAAATACGGATAGCCAAAAAACGGTTATCAGTACATACAAGCTCAAAAAACAATTTTAAAGGTGATTTTGGGCCAAGCTTTGTATCCACACTATGTAGTTCAAAGTTTATTTTCCTTTTGCAAATCCAAATCCAACTATCAATCATTGCAATTTCGATTGCTCATATCTCATGTAAAAAAATCATCCAAATTCAATTGAATTTGTCATTTGGGTTTGCAAGAAGGCGACCCACATATCATTGCATCTTTTTCATGTTCATTGCATTGATCAATCATTAGCATAGCAATACACTAAAAATTATTCATGATTGAGCATTAAATGAGTGATATATCTCGATATTTGAGCAATTTTGTGACATGCAACTATTTATGCAAATTTATCATCATAATTGGTAAAAAATACCAATTATTCATTTAAACATTGGATTGCACGCTATTGATTGGCATACATACCCAAATTTATGCCAAACATTTATGCAATTAATCCATCAATTTCTTATTGCAATGCTAAAATTCCATACTCGATCAAGTAGTAACGAGTACATACATGCTTAATTTCTAAAAAAACAATCCTAATTTGATCTAATCAAGTAATTCACACACTCCAAACTTAAGCACAAAGATTCACATTTGGTTCAATTGCTAATGTAATTAGGCCTATCCCTAATGATTGCACCCACATTGATGCATATTCAACAATAAAAAAGCATTTAGGTGTCCCAATTGACCAATCATTGAAAATTAAGTGATCTTGAATGAAGACACACACACGCACACACACGTGCGCGTGCACACATATACACACACACAATTTTTGCTCATTTTTTTGCCTTTAGGCATATCCATTGGTAAGAATTGCCTACCATACACATAAATCACATGATTGTATATTCACATATCATCAATTTGCTCAATTTTTATGCATGCTCACACTCAAGATTAGGTGCACACACTTGAATTCATGGTTTTTTTTTTCTTGGACTACATACACATTGATCTTTATATGTATATGAATTCTTGTTGAAAATTAAGCTTAATCTTGAGACACATGATTCATTAGTCAAAATTGACCATCAATTTCACTCCAATTCATTCAATTAAGCATTAATTTTAGGTCTTTATTTACACACCTAATTTTAACAAATGATTAGCACACATTGGAGCCACATTAAGAAATTAAGAATTCAATTGAGCAAGTTAGTGCACTTATATTATCAACGTATTCCAAGCTATTCCTTGCTCCATGCCATGACACATCATTTCACACAAGTGTGTGCACCACCAACTTGGGTTAAAATTGACAAATGCACATATAAAAATCAATGACTCAAATCAAAAGATTAGGCAGGATGATATCATCCTCTAACTAGGAAACTACACATACATTACACTTCAAAGGTTAGCGGCTAGGTTAGTAAAATCAGTCAAAAGTTAGTGAAAATTAATAAAACTAGCATGATATTGAAAGGAAATTAGTAATATAGTTAGTCTGAAATAAGTGAAATAGAGTGGAAATGGGAGTTTGGGGTACTCATAACTCAAAACTTAGCTTCAATTACTTACACACACATAATCAAACCACACTAATTTGAGTTATAAACACTCAAGACCGATAAAATTAGTGGTGAAATCACTCTATTTTAAACATGATTCCTCTTCTCACTAGCTTAGGTTATTGATCCCCGACAATGGTGCCAAATATTGGAGGTCTTCATAGAATCGGTCTAATAGCAGCCCATAACCAACAAAATTATCAATCCGTGGATCGAAAACCTGGTTAGGGCTTGGAGGCACCAACTTCATCGAATGCATCAAAATAGAGGATTCAATGGATTTTTTAATCCATCATAGAGAGAAGGAAGGCTATTCCTCTAATCAAACACACAAATCTACTCACTAACCACTTTGCACACATTATACAAATGAAGCTAGTCTTTACATTATTCACTCTATTCACAATTCTTAATCAACCACATACACAAGCAATGTAATTAACATGCTTAATTCACATTAGTGTGCCACCATTTTGGTCGGACCCCTCAATTCTATAACACTAATTGCACACTTTGTAGGAGAGAGAGAGAGAGAGAGAGAGAGAGAGAGAGAGAGAGAGAGAGAGAGAGAGAGAGGGAAAATCCATCACACACCATGGAAAATGGTGTGGCTATAACAGAGTCATTAGAAAGGGGTTAGAGATCTAAAATTCACTAACACAACTTCACATACACATAATCAATATGAGGTGGATTAAAAAGAAAGAAATTATAATTGATTAAGCAGAATCAAGAGTTCAAGGGCAATGAAAGACCAAAACCCTGATGACCATCAACTCTATAAAGAGCAACACTCACCTAGAGATGCCTTATCATTTAGCATAGGCTAAGTTTATAGGCACGGACTCTAAGAATTTTACAATGGATTATATTGAGACCTTTAACATATGGCTTATACAATTTTGAACTCCAATGAGACCAAGATCTATACAAATTAAATGGGAAATATTATGATGCACATCCCCTGATCGTACACAATCGATGAAGTGTTATTTGTTGCTAACAAAATTGGCTAATGATTACTAGTGGTCATTAAATACATTGTATGTGTCCAATTATTTTTTGTCACATGTCCATTGAAATTGGCATACAACATTTGGTAGGCATAGATAACGAGCCTATCTTTGGCAAAAGAAAGAGGAGTTTGCTACATTTATTGGCCAAGAGCTAGGTAGAGCAACCCCCCCCCCCCCCCCCCCCCCCCCCCCCCCCAAAACGCGCGCGCGTGCACACACACACACACACACACACAATATTCTGTCATAGTAGCAAAGCAACTATTTCTTGAGTTATTGAAGGAAGGACTTATACAAAGGACAAAACTATATTATTTACACAAGGAGCTATTTGAGGAAGAAATTATTTAGCGAAGGCAACTGCATTACTTTATCTTCACAAGGCTGAGAATTTAATTTTCTTTGCAAGCCATTAGGTACTTCATGGTTTGTCTCAAATGGACCAATACCTGCCCCATGCGTCTCATATGAGAAGAGTGAGTGAGATTCAATACAATCATAATGTTATATGTTCCTTTATTTGTATGATAAATATGCTTTTAAGTAATTGAAACATTTACACACACATACAAACACCACACACACACTCTTGGTCGCTTCATCTTGCTATGATTGTTTCATCTAGCTACACACACACACACACACACATACGCATGTGCACATACACATGACCTACTAATGTAGCAGATAGTTATCTTGACACACTCTCACTTGGGCACTTTAAGTTGGCTGGAACTACATTATCCACACTATTTTGCCTAATGTAGCTAATGGGAAGGTTTGATTCAATTGATTATGATGGTGACACCCGACTACATTAAGCCAATTATATGTACTCACACTAGATAATTACTTTAGCTTGCTATTCTATAAACACTATTGCTGGCATGTATTTAATAGATGAAGCAGATGGTTATACTGTGCATATCTTGTATATTTAACCCAAACTGGCCCAATGGGGGATTTGATCTATCAAAGCTAATAATCTAATTGTCTTACCTATATTAAGTTAAAAAAAAAACCTTCCATTAACTAAATAAACAATTGTAGCTCTTCTTTAGGGCTAAAACCCTTCCTACGATAGCTCGCCTTAAGCTGAGTGTGGGTGGGTGTCAGTTTGCCTTGGGTTGATCTCACCCCTATATATTTTTGTATAACCTATCTTTTGGCCTAGAAAGTCTTGTCGATATACACCAAGTTGAAATCATGCCCAAACTCAATTTGACAATACTACTAGTCCTCGTGGGTGAGAACACTGCCCAAAACTTATTCTCAATGGGTTTATTAACCCTGGCACAATTTTGTACATACTCATAAGAAGGAGTCTCTCATCTCGAGCGTGATTGGACTCTGATGTAGTCTTTCGCCCAGCACATTGCTTGGATACTCTATCCCTAGTCCCACCTCTTCCCTCTTCTTTCTTCTCACTGCCACCTGCACCATCAATAGTACCTACCTACTACACAATAAGCTGCATTCTTGGACTCGTAGCCGACCTTGTGAGAAAAGCTTGGGGGATTTTTTTTTGTGAAAAACAGGCCGCTCGAGCTTCCATTTTCTCCTATTTATTGAGATGAGAGTTGAATCTCCCCATTACTTAGCTTTCAAAGGTTTTTTTATCTTGCATTCAATAAAGAAGAGTTGTGGTGTGTTCATTGCCTTGATTTGTGCAAGGTGGAAATCATTGAGAAATATGAAGCTTCTCAAGGTTGGTACCGATATTAGTTTTTATTGTTGATACTCCACATTTATTTAACTTTTGTGGTTATGCATTTCTCTTTACTTGATGAGGAAAAACTAGTCTCTCTCTTTTGGTTTTTTCATGTATGCTACTTGGACTAGTTGATGCCAAAATCAATTGGTATTGATGACTTTTTAAATGTGATTGCTATGATTAGATTTGGTATATTGTTAACATTAAAATGTGTTTAAAGGTCTCCCCCAATAATCTAACATCTGATGTGTAGCCATTTGCCATACTGGCTGAGGCAGAATTGTTGGTTCTTTTAGGTTTTGAAAAAATTAAAAAGCCCTTTCTGGTTTTGCATATGAGGATTTCTGCCTTGACTGGTAGGTAACAACAGCTACATTGAGGAAATTCTTCTTGGAATGCAGCATGCAAACTAAACTAGTTTTGATTGGTATGTTAAATATTATTGTTGCACTATTGATGGATGATCTCAGCCATCGATTGTTATATTGGGTTATTTACAATTTTTTAATAATAGGTTATTACCCTTAAACTATGTGGGTTTTGGTTCTTGCCAATGTTGAGCTAGTGATGCCGATGTATGGAGCCAATTTCTATAACTTTTTGAGTTATTAGCTGTTTTTATTTGGTTCGGATTATTGGAAAATATCAATAATTATTTGATGTAGGGTTCAACCTGATGAATTTAACATAGCATACATAATAAAATATTATGGTGATTCTATCAATCAACCCTTGTTGTCTACTGTAGGGTTTCATATAAAATATTATGGGATTGTATCAATCATCTCTTGATGATTTACTATTGTGTTTAGATTGTCCCACTTTTTTAAACGTTTTCTAGATATTCCATAAGGATCCTCACTGATGAGGTCACTTACTATTAGAACATTGGCTTTTACTGATCATTCTCATAAATGGGCACAGTGGATATTGTTTGCTTAGGTATTATTTACTGTTATACAAGCTAGATATATGGGGTAGTTTTGATAAAAGGATTTTATTGTTGGATACAACCTTTTTTGACTCGTGATATCACCAGGTGTGGGGGCTTTTTGGCTGTACCTAGATGTAACTCACCAATCTTATCCTGAAATGGTCGATTGAATTGAATACTACTATGGAGCTGAAGTTCATTATAAATTTAAGAACTGATACTACTATAAGTGGTTTGGCAAGAAGGATTCTTGGAAATTTTTCATGTTGGTTGTTAGCATACAATTTTACTATTTCTTTGGTTCCTTGTAGCTTAAGTGATGTTGGCTGTCTCGGTGATGTTGACCATTTGCTGGCTCAAAATGCTTAGCTGATATGGTGTTATTAAGCTTTCCTATTTTTTTGCTATGAAATAATATACCCCTACGGAATATTTAATTTGGGTTCTCTTGGATTATTTACTCTCTTAGGATCTCAATGGAGTTATGATACTTGGCTACAGACAAATTTTTTCCAAAAATTTGTGCATACTATAATGGTGATTTATTTACAAAAACCACTATAAATTGTAAGTGGAAGAAGGATTACTGAAAATAATTCCTGCTAGAAGTTAGCATATGGTTTTTTTGGCTCTAATGGTAGATTTCTACCTCAGATATAGGTTTTTCTTGGCACAAAGTCTTGCCTAAATGGTAGTGCTTGGCATACCTTCTAGTGAACACTGTGAGTGGACTTTACTAATGGGGTGGATAATAGTCGATTGAGGATCTTGATTATGACACGTGTAAAATCTTAGATTTATTTCTTGATTAAAAAACCACTTTAGATTGTAAGTGCTTTAGCCAAAAGGATGCTTCAAAATAATGCCACTTGTCGGCTCAAAATACTTGGCTGATTTGGGCCTGCTAGGCTTTCCTACTTGATTATGTTTTGATGTTAGACATGGTAAACTATTCACTTTAGCCATTTTAGTTTATAAAGGGGGAATGTCATCTCAAATCTAGCTTACCAATGATGCGTACTTTGATGATTATTGTTGGTTCATAACTTGCCTAATGCTTGGCTAATACCTTCTACTACCTAGCTTGTACTAATGATATTGACTAGGAATGATTTAAACTATATGTCTTAATACCATTTAGTTGTTGAAAGGGTGGTGGTAATGTGTGTGCTAGTTCCAACCAACCGTGCTATCTTATAGCCTCCCCCTAGAGTACACACTGTCCGGCCGTTCCGGTGGCCTTGCCCATAGCACCCATGTCCTTACATTACCCCCCCCTTGGAGAATCGTTTTCGTCCTCGAAAATGAATCTGGGAAAACGTTTCTTAAGTGCGGAGACATTCTTCCATGTAGAACCTTCTTCAGGTCTATCTAGACATTTTACCAACACCTGTCGTCTGACATGATGTCTGGTGCGAAGGTCATGAGAATCCAAAATATTTTCGGGCTCATGAGGAATGCTTGGCGGTGCGATAAGGTCAACCAACACACCTGTGTCAATGACATTATCATTATATCCTAGGTGTTTTCGTAAACGACTAACATGAAAAACAGGATGAACTTGTGAGTGCTCTGGAAGAGCTAACTTATAGGCTACTTCACCTATATGTTTGAGAATGGTAAATGGTCCACAATAGCGTGGTGAAATTTTAGCAACTTTTCGCGCCTTCAGACTTTTTGAATGCTTCGGAACTTTGAGGAAAACCTTGTCTCCTTCTTCGAAAGTAGCAAGATGTCGATGCTCATCTGCATACTTCTTATATCGATCATGAGCTTGCTTAACATTCTACCGAGCAACTCGAAGCATGTCAAAATGGTCTTGGAGAAAATGCTTTGCTTGTTGTATCTTCTCTTTAGCCAGCCCCACCGTAACGGGTGATCTAGGTTGAAATCCATACAGAAGCATAAATGGACTAAACCCTGTAGTCACATGCTTTGAACTATTATAAGCAAATTCCAATATAGGTAAGTAATATTCCCAATTGGTTTGCTTCTTGCTAACGTATGCTCATAGCATATCCTCTAGCCCGTGATTAACTCTTTCTATTTGACCATCCGTTTTTGGATGATCAGCCATACTTAGATTACGTTTAGTTTCCAACTTTTGGAACACAGCTCTCCAGAAGTGATTATCGAACTTTTGATCTCTATCACTAATGATACTAGCTAGAAGACCGTAGAGTTTATATATATGCTCTACAAATAGCCGTGCTAATTCTGGTGTCTTAACCGTAGTCTTAGTGGGAATGAATCGACCCATCTTTGTGAGACGGTCTACAATTACCCAAATGGCATCACGGCCATGATTTGTAGTAGGTATTCCTACTACAAAATCCATAGAGATACTCTCCCACCTACCTTGTGGAATCTCTAAAGGTTGTAAAAGGCAACCTACCTTGAGGCACTCTGCCTTATTAACTTGGCACGTTGTCCGTTAATATTGCCATGCATGGGAATCAAATCATGGGGGCCAAAGGTGGGCTGCCGCATTGAAGCAGGCACACAACACTTGTGCTTTTCTTCCATATGAAGAACCTCTACAACACAATATTTAGGATATGATTCTAATATGAGGCGTTGCACTGTGTGCATGGCTTTTTCTTTGCTTTGCAAAAGAGGACAATCTTTCTTGTTATGTTGGTCCAAAAGACATCTAAAACACAAATTGTGTTTCTTTGCACGCTCAAAATCAGCAGTGCTGAGAGACCCACGCGGAGTATCTCGTGAGTGCTTAGGCTTCTTAGCCTCTTGTGGGCGTGGAGAGGTAGATTGTCTCTTTTTCCTCTTGGATAGTGTGGGAGATCTACCTCACCATTGACTCTTAGCCACATTGCTCTTAGCAAAAGTATTCTTAGAGTAGGGAACATTTCCTTTCCTCTCTTGTTCATCATCATATCTTTGTGCATGACTAATGGCTTCTTCCAAAGTTTTTGGACGTTGGGTCTTGACATGAAGACGATAGTCTTTTTCAAGACCCCTATTAAAACCCCGTATCTTTTGGAATTCATCTAGACCTTCTAGTTTTAATATGATTTCCCGATACTTTGAAAGGTACTGTGTGAGAGAGAGGCCAGACATGCAGCATGCATCCCATGCTAACCAATTCTTATCTTCTTCATTGAAGTCCAAAAACTATTTGAAAAAGGAAGCTTGAAACGTAGCCCAAGACAGAGGACGAGCATCTATTGGAAATGTCATCCACCACTTATAGGCCTTGCCTTTAAGAGATAGACTTGTTTCCATAGCCGTCTTTATATCCGGGGTGTGTCTCAATCTATGAATATCACTCCATTTGTTTAAGAATGTATTGACCGCATCCTTGTTGTGATCACGCTCTTCCCCATGAAACTTAGGAATGGTGATATTCTTAAGTAATGCATTGCTACCTTCTGCATCTCTTGCAACACTTGTCTCTTGGACTCCTTGAGTTGTGCGAGCTTGGTTCCCTTGAACCGTGCCACTTGTGGCTCCTTGAGTTGTCTGTGAATTCATAAATTTCACAAGTAACTTTGTAAGATTGGTAACATTTGCATTGAGTGCAGAGAGGTTGCTTTCAAGTACGCTTTGGCGATGTTCCAAAGTCTTGAAAGAAGCCATATCTACAAGCCCACGATCTCCTAGATCATTGTCATCATGCATATTAGTGTCAGCAGCACCCGTGGTGCCCTGATTTTGATCTACGTGCTCAAAATCAAATGTGTGTTTAGGTGGGATATCCTCACTAGCCATGGTAAACACACACTAATGCAAAGAGAGAAAAAGAAACGACAACTTGTACATTGAGAAATTGAAGTCTTTGTGTTTTTTATGCTCCGTGATTTGTGTTGCATGTGAACCTCGCCTTGCAAGAATTTGAGCGCTTTACTTGTCATTTCTTGTAAGAACACCTTTGATGATTCTTCACAAAAACTCATCGTTTTTGTGAAGGCTTTTCTTCACTTTGAAGCTACCTCCTTGAGGAAAAAAGAATTTTTGGAGGAAAACTTGCCTTCTTCCAAGAAGTGAAAAGGAAGGGTAAAGCTACTTCCTTGAAGTTTGAAGCTTTCCCTTTCCTTCTAGTTTTCCTTTCAACACAAGTAGACTATCTTTCCTTGTTATACACAACAAGGGCCAATAGCTTGATGGTAAATTGTTGGCCTCTTACCCTCACGAGGTGGGCTCAACCCTCCTTTATGCAAGGGTTAAGCGTGCCTTCCTACGTGCGCAACCAACGGTGCCAACGAAAGCCTTCAGGGCCTTGGTGCCGTCGAGTTGTCGATCGAGTTTGCCTTGGTCGCCCGCCTTGGTTGTGCGCTGTGGAGGGCGTAGATGGGGCGGCCGCGGTCGGTTGTCGTTGTCTGTCCACGCATTGCTCGCACAGAAAACTGTGCCTGTCTTCTTTTTGCTACACAACGAGGACGTCGCTGTCTGCAGAACATGGGAGAGAAGCCGGACATCGCACGAATATGCAAGCCGCTTTTAGCCTCCTCCCAAAAATAGCTCGGATACCAATGAAAAGACGGTGGTAATGTGTGTGCTAGTCTCTACCCAATCGTGCTATCTTATAGCCTCCCCCTAGCGTACACACTTTCCGGCCATGCCGGTGGCCTTGACCATAGGACCCATGTCCTTACAGTTGTATTGCATAGATAGTGAGTAAACCTTTTTTTGACTAAGAAGTGATTAAACCATAGATTTTTGACTAAGAAGTAATCATACCATTTTTAAACCTTAGATTTCATAAAAAACAAGAACATCTTAAAGCCTAAAAGTGGTTTGACAAAAAGGATTCATGGAATAAAAATAGGTAAAACACTTGCATCAGAAGGAGTAATGGCCTTAAAATCTCAAACTGACAACCTCATAACACACTTTTCACTTGATAAGGAGGGGTGATGGCCTCTGGATCTCATTGTGACAGCCTCATGATATATCTGAGAGAATGGATACTTTGTGTATTTAACTCTTCATGGATGGTAGGTATAAGTTAAAAAAGTTTTAAGTAGGAGGGGTAACGGCCTCGAGATCTCACTATGATAGCCTCATAACATTTTCTCTGAGAATGGATACTTTGTGTATTTAACTCTTCATGGATGGTAGGTATAAGTTGGCCTACTGGTAAGTGTGAGGGGCTTTAAGTGCACCCACTATGGTTCAAACCCCCTGAGACATGTGGGTGTGGGTAAGTGGACGCAATTGCATAAAACTAGTCGAGGCAAAGCTTCAAACGGCTATTAAAAAAAAGGTTTTAAGTAAGACATGCGACAAGGATTTGAAGTGTATGTGATGGTTCTAAATTTGAAGTGCTTGATTTATGAAGCATGTTGGTCTTTTTCAGATCGATAATTGGAGTCCAAACGACCAAGATATGAGTAGTTGAAGTTTTATTGGGGACTAGTTCTGTAATAATTTGGTTGCCTTGGTAAGTATGCCATCAAGAATTTCTTTTAATTTTCTAGGTTTTACAGTGATAGTATGCAATGTATGGAGCTAGCTGGAAGTGACATGGTAAAAAACGGAGCTGTAAGCATCAAAATATCTCCACTTGAAGATGGTGAGTAGCCACGATGGTGGGGGCCATATGAGTTTTTGCAATTTTGCAGCTCCTTGTTGTGGATTGCGAGAGATTTAGAATGTGGAGTAAATGATGAGAGTTAAAGTCTAGAACCAAGGCTTCCAAAAGTTTTGTTATAGGTGTTCCATCTGATGGATGAGCAAGAAACTAGAGTAGGTTCAAAGTGGCACAAGAAAAAGATTTTTTTCTTGACTTTGCAAGTTTTTTTTGGAGTGCCTTGGAGGAAAACTCTTTGCTGATGCCACGTGGTAGCAAGATAAAATTGCATGGGGTGTGCCGATGTAAGAACTGATGGTATGTATATTACATGGATACCATCCCATTAGCAATAAGAGAGAGAGAGAGAGAGAGAGAGAGAGAGAGAGAGAGAGAGAGAGAGAGAGAGAGAGAGAGAGAGAGAGAGAGAGAGAGAGAGAGAGGGAGAAGATCTCATGGTTTCCTCTCCCTCACCTCATGGGTGCGGGCTGTGTGGGCGACAGTGGCGCTGCCTTGGGCAGCACACCTAATGGTGCACTACCATCTATGCTGGTGCATCAACCGGCCAACGTGGTATCAGACACTAATTGTGGATGGTGGCAGTGATTTGTTGATGCCCTGATTGGGGCAGGTTCACATGGTAGGGACCCAAAGGGTCTCCCCCTTTTCATTGAGAGGCAAGAAACTTTCTAAATTGGAATTGGGACAAGTGATCAACCTCCCAAGAGGGACCCCATGCAATTCTCATGCAGTGGATACTAAGGTGAACTTGGACATGTGGTCGATAGAGAGACACTTGCTAAAATTGTAAATTATACCATATAAAGGGTCATTTGTTGCACCTTTTTGGGGGCCTTTGCTGCTCGTGATTAAGGAGAAAAAGGGTGTGTATTTCAATTTTGAAAGAATTTCAAAGCTCCATAGCTTCCCTTTGTTCTACCTCTTTCTCTCCCCCCCCTTGTCTATCTTTGTGTATCTGGGTACCGGTGCATGTGGGATCCTTAGGCCACTTGATGTTTGCAGAGAGAGCAAAGGCTAGGCTTTGTGTGTGTGGTAGGGGTGTGTAAGATTGAATCATCAAGGGTTGTATGTGGGTTTTGATCATCATAAGGTTGTGTGCATTGGTTGGTGCATAATCAATGGTATATCTCTCATGAAGGGTGTTATTTGAAGCCAGTTTTTGAGTGGATTGGGGTTCTGTGAGTGCCGTGGGCTATAGGAAGGCATTCCATGTGTATGGTAGGAGTGTCTTCATTTCCCTCTTTCTATATTGTGGTGCCCCCACTCAAGAGCATCTGATTGCTCCCTCATCAACTGGTGAGAAGAAGCGTTTTTTTCAACAAGAAGTGATAGTGGCACAAAGCTATGGGCCAATCTTCACTAGTGACAAGAATCCACAGGAGTGGATGGCCAATATTGAGTTGTATATGCTATAATATGTGAAAGGATGGTGGTAATGCGTATGCTAGTCTCCACCCAACTGTGGTATCTTATAGCCTCTCCCTAGCGTACACACTGTCCGACCGTGCGAGTGGCCTTGCCCGTAGGACCCATGTCCTTACATTACCCCCCCCCCCCCCCCTCTTTGAGAATCTTTTTTTTCCCAAAAACGAACGTAGGAAAATTTTTCTTAAGTCCGGAGACATTCTCCCATGTAGAACCTTCTTCAGGTCTATCTAGACATTTTACCAATACTTGTCGTTTGACATGATGTCTGATGCGAAGCTCATGCAAATCCAAAATCTTTTCGGGCTCATGAGGGATGCTCGGCAGTTTGATAAGTTCAACTAACACACCTATGTCAATGACATTATCATTCTGTCCTAGCTGTTTTTGTAAACGGCTAACATGAAAAACATGATGAGCTCGTGAGTGATCTAGAAGAGCTAACTTATAGGCCACTTGACCTATACGTTTGAGAATGGGAAATGATCCACAATAGCATGGTAAAATTTTAGCAGCTTTTCCCGTCTTCCAAGTTTTTGAATGCTTCGGAACCTTGAGAAAAACCTTGTCTCCTTCTTTGGAAGTAGCAAGACGACGATGCTCATCTGCGTACTTCTTATATCGATCTTGAGCTTGCTTAACATTTTTTCTAGCAACTCAAAGCATGTCAAAATGGTCTTGAGAAACTTTTCTTGTTGTATCTGCTCCTTAACCAACCCCACCATAACGGGTGATCTAGGTTGAAATCCATATAAAAGCATAAATGGACTAAGCCTTGTAGTCACATTTTTGAACTATTATAAGCAAATTCCAATATAGTAAGGAGTCTTTCCAATTGGTTTGCTTCTTGCTAACGTATGCTAGTAGCATATCCTCTTACAATTGATTAACTATTTTGGTTTGACCATCTATTTTTGGGTGATTAGTCGTACTTAGATAAAGTTTAGTTTCCAACTTTTGAAACAGAGCTCTTCAGAAGTGATTATCGAACTTTCGATCTCTATCACTAATGCTACTAGCTGGAAGACCATAGTCTATATATATGCTCTACAAATAGCCATGCTAATTCCGATGTCTTAACCGTAGTCTTAGTGGGAATGAATCGACCTATCTTTGTGAGACTGTCTACAATTACCCATATGGTATCATGGCCATGATTTGTAGTCGGTAGTCCTACTACAAAATCCATAGAGATACTCTCCCTCTTACCTTGTGGAATCTCTAAAGGATGTAAAAGGACACCTACCTTAAGGTGCTCTGCCTTATTAACTTGGCATTGCTAGCAATTTAGTATGTACTCTTGAACATCATGATGTAAGCTTGGCCAATAAAATTGTCCTGGAACTAAGGCATACATCCTACGAATATCTGGATGACCGGCACTTGGACTATCGTGAAACTCAAATAAGATTTGGCGCCTAGTGTTTGAGTCCTTTGGCACACATACTCTACCCTTGTGGAGTAAGTAGCCACCATCAATGGAAAAATTATTCCATCACTTAAGCTCTTCTTGAGTAGGGGTGGAGCTCTATGTTTTGGAGTTTTTATCTGCACATGGAGAGACATGTTGATCTGATTGTACAGAGACATGTGAGTATGAGGGATCCCTTTTTAAAACTGCACTCCACACTTTATTCACTCTTTATTTTTGTAAAAGCAAGTGAATTAATCTGAGGCATCTGGCTTAGTGCATCTACTACTACATTATATCTCCCCTTGCGATATCTTAGCTTACAATCATAATTATAAATATTGCCGCCACTTTCGTAAAGCATGAATTATGGCATAGATCTCTCTCTCATAGACAAAATAGTTCTATTGAGCTCTATCTATATTTTTACTTTCAAAGGCTATAGGTCTTCCCTCCTGGAAAAGTACCGCACCAATTGCTTTATCACTAGCATCACTCTCTACCACAAACGGCTTAAGTGGGTCAACGATTGCTAGGATGGGAGCAGTGGCCATAGCTACTTTGAGCTGTTCAAAACTGCATTTTTGGGATTCTTCCCAATAAAATTTCTTAACTTTTTCTTTAAGACGATCCGTCATAGGAACAACAATTTTGGCATAATCACGGATATATTGTCAATAAAATCTAGCCATGCCTAAGAATATTTGAAGCTCCTCAATCGTGTTGGGGTTGGGGTGTGACCATCAAAGAGTGGTAGCAACCTTCTTAGTGTCCATCTTGATGCCAAAATAAGAGATCACATGACCGAGGTAATGTATCTCTGTTTTAAAGAAATTGCACTTGCTTTGCTTAGCATACAGAGTGTGAGCTCGTAGCTGTTCAAACACTAATTGTAAGTGTTCTATGTGTTCATCTTCAATCTTACTGTAAATGAGAATGTCATCAAGGAAAACCACAACAATTTTTCCAAGATAGGGGCGTAAGAAACTATCCATGAGTGTCAAAAATGTAGCTGGAGCATTGGCTAAACCAAAAGGAATTTCTAGAAATTCAAATTTTTTGAATCGTGTTCTAAAGGCAATTTTGGAGATATCTTGCAAAAGGATACGCACCTGGTGGTATCCAGAACGAAGATCTATCTTTGTATAATATCTTACCCCATGGAGTTGATCAAACAACGCATCTCCTCAAGGTAGAGGATACATGTTCTTGATGGTTATGGTGTTTAATCTGTGATAATCTATGCACACGCGCATAGTACCATCTTTCTTTTTTACCAATAGAATTGGTGATGCCCAACACAAAGTGCTAGGTCTAATGAAACCACGGGCGAGGTAGTCAGCCAACTGACTCTCAACCTCTTTGGCTTCTTTAGCACTCATACGATAAGGTGGTTTACTCACTGGTTTAGTACCTGTAAAGACATCTATGTTATGCTACACATCACGTGTAGGGGCCCAAACCCGGTGGTAAATCACTTGAGAATACATCACTATACTCCGTGAGTAAGTGAGTTAGCTTTTGCCGTGAAAAAGGAGAAAGTAAACTAGAGTTATGTTGGGATGGAGAATCTTGTAATTCTTGTAATGTTTGTTTTACAACAGTTGCACATTGCTCTATAGAATTAAAATTGAGAGCACTTTGCTCGTTAGATTTGTTAACACTTTGCTTATCATTAGAATTCATTGCACTTTGCATACCATTACTAGAATTCACAGCACTTTGCTCTTGAGAATTCACAAGACTTGGAGACAAGTAGTAACACAAAAAGACTTCATCTATTAAATCTGCTTTCAACAAAATAGAAAGGTCGACTGTACATATAAGAGGTGCAAATGGTATATTTTTCTCACCAAGAAAAAGCACATGTTTACCATTGGCCATAAAGCATAAGGAGTTGTGTTCTTAACTAGTGTGCAATGTGTTTTATAAACCATGCAGCCACACCCATTCTAAAACTATATCAGCACGGTCCATGTTCATAACTTGAAAGTCAAGGGTCATCTTATGATCTCGTAAAATAAGCTAAAGTCCTTGAACTACCGTGTCCCATACTTCTTTATCATTAACACATATCTGCTCGACCACAAACTTGTTAGAGTAGGGAGTCTGTGTAAGCTTCAATTTCTTGACTGGCTTATAGTTCAGGAGGTTATGAGTTGCACCCTCATCCACTAAAATACAAACACGTTGTCCATGAATAGTGCCATGCATGAAAATAAAATCATGGGGGCCAAAGGTGGGCTGCCACATAGAATAAGCTAAAGCCCTTGAACTACCGTGTCCCATACTTCTTTATCATTAACACATATCTGCTCGACCACAAACTTGTTAGAGTAGGGAGTCTGTGTAAGCTTCAATTTCTTGACTGGCTTATAGTTCAGGAGGTTATGAGTTGCACCCTCATCCACTAAAATACAAACACGTTGTCCATGAATAGTGCTATGCATGAAAATAAAATCATGGGGGCCAAAGGTGGGCTGCCACATAGAAGCAGACACACAACACCTACGCTTTTCTTCCATATGAAGAACCTCTACATCACAATATATAGGAGATGAATCTAATGTGAGGTGTTGCACCGTGTGCATGGCCTTTTCTTTGCCTTGAAAAAGAGGACAATCCTTCTAGCTATGTTGGTCCAAAAGACATTTGAAACAAAAATTGTGTTTCTTTGCAGCTCGAAATCAGTAGTGCTGAGAGACCCACTTGGAGTATCTCATGATTGCTTAGGATTCTTAGCCTCTTGTGGACGTGGAGAGGTAGATTGTCTCTTATTCCTCTTGGAACGTGTGGGAGATCTACCTCGTCATTGGCTCTTAGCCACATTGCTCTTAACAAAATTATTCTTAGAGTAGAGAACATCTCTCTTCCTATGTTGGTCATCATCATATCTTTGGGCATGACTGATGGCTTCTTCCAAAGTTTTTGGATGTTGGGTCTTGACATGAAGACGATAGTATTTGTCAAGATCCCTATTTAAACCCCGTATCTTTTGGAATTCATCTAGAGCTTCTAGTTTTAATATGATTTCTCGATACTTCGAAAGGTACTGTGTGAGAGAAAGAGGCCAGACATGTGGCATGCATCCCATGCTAACCAGTCCTTATCTTCTTCATTGGAGTCCAAAACCTCTTTGGAGAAAGAAGCTTAAAATGTAGACCAAGATGGAGGACCAGCATCTATTGGAAATGTCATACACCACTTATAGGCCTTGCCTTTAAGAGATAGACTTATTTCCACAACCGTCTTTATATCCGGGGTGTGTCTCAATCTATGAATATCACTCCATTTGTCTAAGAACGTATTGATCGCATCCTTGTTGCGATCACGCCCTTCCCCGTGAAACTCAGGAATAGTGATACTCTTAAGCAAAGTGTTGCTACCTTCTGCATCTTCTCAAGCACTTGTCTCTTGGACTCCTTGAGTTGTGTGAGCTTGGTTTCCTTGAACCGTGCAAATTGTGGCTCCTTGAGCCATTTGTGAATTCATAAATTTTACAAGTAGCTCAATAAGATTTGTAACATTTGCATTGAGTGCAGAAAGGTTATGGTCAAGTATTCTTTGGTGATTTTCCAAAGTCTTGAAAGCAGCCATATATAGAAGACCATGATCTGCTAGATCATCATTGTCATGCATATTACTATCAACAGCACCCATGGTGCCTTGATTTTGATTAACATGCTCAAAATCAAAAGTGTGCGTAGGTGGGATATCCTCATTGGCCATGGTAAACACACACTAATGTAAAGAGAGAAAAAAAACATCAACTTGTACCTTGTAAAGCTTGAAATCTTTCTATTTTTTTTTGCTCGGCGATTTGCATTGCATGTGATCCTTACCTTGTGGAAATTTTAGCGCTTCACGTGTCATTCATCGTAAGAACACATTTTTTGATTCTCATTTTTGTGAAGGTTTTTGTTCACTTTGAAGCTACCTCCTTGAGGAAAAAAGAATTTTTGAAGGAAAACTTGCCTTCCTTCAAGAAGTGAAAAGGAAGGGTGAAACTAATTCCTTGAACTTTAAAGCTTTCCCTTTCCTTCTAGCTTTCTTGTCAACACAAGTATGCTATCATTCCTTGTTATGCACAACAAGGCTCAATAGCTTGATGGTAAAGTGTTGGCCTCTTACCCTCCTGGGGTAGATTTAACCCTCCTTCATGCAAGGGTTAAGCGAGCCTTCCTATGCACGCAGCCAACGGCGCCAATGGAGCCTTTGAAGCCTCGGTGCCGTAGAGTTGCCGGTTGAGTTTGTCTTGCGCGTCCACCTTGGTCGTGCGCTGTGGATGGCATAGGTGGGGCGGTTGTGGTTGGATGTTGCTGTTTTGTCTTTGTGTGCTGCACACATAAAACTGTGCTTGTCTTCTTTTTGTTGCACAATGCATACGTCACTGTCTACAAAACGTGGGAGAGAAGCAGCACGTCGCATGCACATGCAACCCGCTTTTCTCCTTTCCCAAAAATAGCTCGGATACCGGTGAAAGGGCGGTGGTAATGCATGTGCTAATCTCCACCCAACCGTGCTATCTTATAGCCTCCCCCTAGCATACACACTATCCGGTCGTGCCGATGGCCTTGCTCGTAGGACCCATGTCCTTACACTATGTATGTCTAATGAAAACAACAAGATACAAACAATTCCAGGACTAATGTGTGACAAAACAAAGGTATTGTTTGATGCATGAGAAGGTGAATGGCGAGTGGCATGGAAGGCTTTGCCGGCCTGCTTCTTGCAAATTTTTTGCAAGGAGGTATAACCTGTCGACATGGAAATAAAGTTGAAGAATTTAAAGCAAAATTTTAATGAAGAGTTTGGTGTTTTTATTTTATCATTTTGAAGAACCTTGGAAAAACTGGCAAGCACTATGCAATTGGCCAATGGAGAATACTTCAAATTGCACAAACTCATGGCATGATTACATCCTAAAGTGCGAGAAAAAATGGATTTTGAAAGTCCAAAGAATACAACGGTGCAGTTACAATTGCACGATCAAAGAGAAAAAAGATCAAGAAGAAGATATAGCAAGGAACATTGGGATATGAAGCAATGTCTTTCAATCCACTCTAGAGTTAGAGGAATGGAGTCCAAGCAGAGAACCGAGAAAATGGAGTCCTAGCAAACGTTCCTCAACATTGGGTATGGACTGTTCAAGATCTATCTGAGCAATTACAAGAGCTTCATTTGAGTGTAACGAATAGGGGGCATCCATTATGCTCCAGCTTACCAACATCCACTCAGGGAGAAAGGAGGTATGTATTTATTGTTTGGTAGAGGTAGAGGGAAAGGAAAATTCAATGGTAAAAGGGACCAAACTTTAGCAGAGAACTTGATACCACTAGCTCCGCCAGGTAATGAGGAAGTCCTTAGAGAATAACATTGGTGTGGATAAATAGGATGTTGATGTTTTGGATAATAAAAGAGAACAAGGAGAAAGGCGGATAGAGATTGGATTGGAGATCAGAGCTCCCAAGGGCATGGAGAAGGTGTACAAAGTTAGAGAGAAACTAGAGACTAGCAAGAGGAGACAACAATACAAGATTAAGAAATCCAATTTTCAACTTGGGAGGGGTCATGTGGAGTATGATTTGGTGAGTGATGTCCAAAACCAAAAGGCTAACATTATATTTCGGCAATTGCCAACATTAAATCCATGTTAAGGAGGAAATAGTCTACCAACATCAGCACAAGGCTTCCATGGGTTTGAGGTGATGTGCATGCAGTTCAAAATTTGGTTCTAAGGGTAGAGAATCCAATGGATGTGCTTGTTGTTGATTGAGACAACGTCAGTTAACAAGAGATGCTAAAGGCCCAATACTTACAAATGTATACCAAAGATCAATATGAAGAAGTAGTGAAGTTTGGAGTTACACATTTTTTACATTTTTCCAAAATGACCATGTATTGTAGTTTCCAAATTTCAAACCATTGTAATAATTGTAATGTATTACGAGTTCCAAGTGTGGGGATTGGGGATTCGTGCTCTGAGTGCAAGAGGGGGAATGAAATTAAGGGGGGAGAAGATGCAGACACAACAGAGTTGGGTTAGTGGAGTACAAAGTGAGAGTTCAAGTCAAACTCTCACTTTCTCTCCCTATATTCATTAGAGAGAAAATATAGTTAGGGGTGGATTCATGGCCACCTGGCCTACACCCCGACAACCTCCCTCTTGAAGATCAATAGTGGCGTCAATATAGTTAGTCTATACAAAGTCGATGAAAAATCATCACGCTTCATTCTAAAGATCTGGCAGTGTTTAAAACTCTCCAAGGATAGGCTCTTCGTGAGATCATCTGTGGGGATGCGTTAGTGTAAACCTTGACAAGCTCAATGCACTTGCCAGCCAATACATCTTGTATGACATGTTATCTAGCTTCTACGTGTTTTGACATTGAGTGAAACAACGGATTTGTTTCCAAAGCAATGGCACTCTGACTATCACAATGTAGTACTAGAGCATTGTGAATGCCCAAATCTCCCACTAGACGAGCTAACCATATGGCTTCCTTGTTGGCACCAGACACAACAACATTCTTTGGCTCAGTGGTAGATGAAGACGTGCAATCTTGGTGGAGACATGATATCCAAGATATTGGCACTCCAACAAACATGAACACATAGCTAGATGTGGATCTTCTATTATCCACACAACCCGCGTAATACTCATCCGTGTAACCCACAATAGATGCATCACTCTTCCCAAAGTGTAAACACTTGCTAGTTGTACCCTTCAAGCATCTGAGGAATTTCTTCACTACTTCCCAATGTTTCTTGCCAGGGTTTGACATGTACCTACTAACCACTCCCACTGCATGTGCAATGGATGGTCTTGTGGCTACCATAGCATACATCAAACTTCCAATTGCTGAAGAATATGACACTTTTATCATTTTCTCTTTCTCAACATCTATCTTGGCAGAATCTTCCTTGCTGAGTTTTAAGAATTCTTGCATTGGGGTACTCAATGATTTCCCCCATGCATACTAAAACGTTGCAAAACCTTGTGGATGTACTTTTCCTGAGACAATTCAAGAATTCTACATTGCCTACCTCTCTTGATGCGCATATCAAGAAAGTGATTGGCATCTCCCAAGTCTTTTATGGAAAACTGAGTGATGAACATCTTTTTCAACTAATTGATTTCATCAATTGATTTCCCTGCAATGAGCATATCATCTACATACAAGATCAAGATGATTAAAGAACATTTAACTTTATTATATATAAGCAATGATCCTCTATACTTCTTATGTAGCATTGAAACTGCATGAGTTTGTCGAGATTTTGGTACCATTGCCTTGAACCTTGCCTGTGGCCATAGAGTGCCTTTTTAAGTCTACAAACCAATTCAACCCTCATTGGGTTTTTAGTTTCACATACAAAACCCTCTGCTATTTCATGTAGACATCTTCATCTAGATCCCTATGAAGAAATGTTGTTTTCACATCCATTTGGACAAGTTCCATGTCTTAAATAGCAACCAAACCAAGAATGATGCAAAGTGTAGTCATCTTGACTATCGGAGAGAAAATCTTATCAAAATACACACCTTTTTGCTGCTTGAAACCCTTGGCAACTAGACAATCCTTGTACCTAGGCTTGGGATCTTCCGTTGGATACTTGTTTGTGTATACCCACTTGTAAGGTAAAACATGTTTTCCCTATGGTAGTTCAAACAAATACCATGTCTCATTAGCCTCAATCAAATTATACTCTGATTGCATAGCCTGCTCCCACTTAACGCTATCATCCATCTGTATAGCTTCTTTGTAGCAGATTGGGTCTCTAACGTCAGACCAAAATGTGGTGTATATGCGGCTCAAACCACTCATGCACACATGATACTATCATAGAGCTTCTTCATGCTTGATTGCTAGACTCTACTCTCTCTGGAGCAATAATAATATCTTACACTTGAGGATTAGGTATATCACTACTAAACTAGGTTGGTATAGAGGCTACATCCTCAAATTGAAGACCTCTGTACTCAATTTATTTAATGGGCTTCTTGTGCATCTTTTATTTATTGAAAATGACATGTGAGCTGCGAATGACTTTGCAGGATTCTGGGTGCCAAAGACGATATCCCATTTGTCCATCTGTACCATAGCCAATAAAAATGCATTTGGGTGACCTGGGATCTAACTTGTGATGAATTTCTTTGGGCACATGTGCATATGCCTCCCATCCAAACACACGTAAATGCTCATAGCTTTGTGTTTTCCCAGTCCACAATTCCTCTGAATCTTAAAATTCAAAGGAGAGCTAGGTGACCTGTTGTTGGATAATGTGCACTACTGTTAGAACAACTTCTCCTCAAAATTATGGAGTAAGCTTTTCCATAGAAATCTTAGAAATAACTCTCTCTTGAATTGTGCAATTCATCCTTTTAGCTATCCCATTTTGGGCAGGTGTGTACGGAGCAGTAAACTGCCTACAAATGCCTCTTCAATTGCAAAAATCCTTGAACTTTGTGGAGACATATTCTCCACCATTGTCCGTGCGAAAAGCTTTGAGATGTTTCCTTTATTGGTTCTCAACCATAGCAAGGAATTTTTGGAACGTAGAGAAGACCTCTTCATTATGCTTAAG
This sequence comes from Adiantum capillus-veneris, assembly GCF_014529385.1. Classification (NCBI taxonomy): domain Eukaryota; kingdom Viridiplantae; phylum Streptophyta; class Polypodiopsida; order Polypodiales; family Pteridaceae; genus Adiantum; species Adiantum capillus-veneris. Next base: position 46,420,077 of record NC_140939.1, read on the forward strand.
GAGATACACCCACACATTTCTGGTAGAATCATCTATGAATGTAAGAAAGTAGTTTTCCCCCCTATAGTCTTATGTGGCATTTGGACCACACAAATCACTATGCACATTAAGTCTAGGGGTTCACCTAGTTTCTTGTTCAATGGCAAAGATGTCAACCTAGTCTATTTGCCGTATAGACAATGCTCAAACAATGGAAAATCCGTGTAATCTAACACAGGTAAGTAGCCAAAACATTGAAGTGGTTATATTTCCTTTTGGCTATATGCCCTAGCCAGCTATGCCACAATCTAGTAGATCCCATGCTGAACATAAGCTATCCCATAGATCCTTAGTTGTCATATTCCCTATGATAGTGAAGAACACTGACTTGGCTAGATGTTCTGATAGACCTTTGTTAGTCAAAAAATCCTTCATGTGCTATTTCCACATGGTGAAGTTGCTACCATCAAGCTTGAGGATGAAATACTCCTCCTTTTTTGAAGAAGAATCCAACACTGACAAGAGGGTTTGAGAGGTGCCAAACTATGTCAAGAAGCTGCAAAAGTCTGGGTAGAATAACCTTTGTATCGGGAGCAAAATATCAACCAGAATAGTCTCAAAAGTGCCAACAATAAAAGTCACGACTCACGGGAAAAATCTAGCAGAGTCTCCTTTGTATGAAGAGTCAAAATTCAACTCAAAAAACGCATAGAATGTGCCAAAAACACTCACTAGGAATCAAAAGTATGACACTGTCACTGCCAATGGACTGCCATTTACGTTGTAAGCATAAAATCCCATAAAATACATCTCTTATGGCAAGGATACATAGCGGGAACACTAGCCACTTGTATCATTGAAGGTATCTCCACATTTGAGAATATCCCAGCTCAAAGAAAACCTCACGCTATTGACCCTCCAAAAGGCTAAAGTAGACACAAAACGACTATCCACAGTCTCAGAAAGATCTCTTCCAGTCCGAGTCTCAAAAATGGTCGAGAAAATTGTCAAAGTATCAAGGAAAAACGATACTACAAAAGACGTACAAAGGAAGTGACCGCAACTCACAGTACATGAATAACTGCACACGAACATGCATCAAAAATTGCTGTGTGCAGTAAAAAGTATCCTTGCGGGGATATCTGCTCTCAAAAGAGCTCAACAACACTAGGTGTTCTCAAAAGAACATGCATTTGTCAATGCAGCTGTTCGCAAAGAAATTGCGGTCAAAATAACTTCCAAATCGGCTGAAGAGCGCTGTGCCTATAAGTGTCTGAAAATCTGGAGAAAGTGCTGCATATGTGGGCTCAAAATCCCCCTATAACCCACATGTCGGTGTAGAATGAGAATTCCAATGTTGATTTTCCATCACTGAATGGAAATATGCTAATCGAGTAATCGTTAAAGATGGTCAAAGCTCAAAAATGTACCGCAGAGAGTAATTGGTGCGCTTGGTGCCGATGCTGGGTGTCACTCCTCTATGATAGAGGCACCTCACCCGTGCATGTCGCAAGCACAAACATCCACAAGAAAACGCTCAACCGAGGGAAATCTAGTGTCAAGGTCGGATGTTGGAAATCCACTGTGTAATGAGAGACCTGTCGAGAAGAACGTCGAAAACGGAGTCGATGTCAAAAATCCCCGAAGTCGGTGTTGGAATGGCTCTAATGTCGTGAGACAATCTCAAGGTTGTCTCCCACTACCAGACCAGAGTCTCCAATGCCAGCGATAGAGCTTGAGTTGGTGTCGAAGCCGCAAATCCTTGCTCTCTCTCTCTCTCTCGCACACACACACACACACACACAGTTCGCTCTTCACACTTAAGGGGCCTTTTGGTGCGATCAGGGCCTTAGACACACTAAGTATGAAATCAAGTTTTTTATTTATCTAGAAAAGTGACTTTACTGCATTTTGTTGGAATACCTGCAGCAGACTGACGAGATACTACAGAATACTCTGCCTTCTGACAAGCTGTAGAAGATTTGTGGGGTTATGTGTAGTGCTGCTCGTGAGCTCCCTTTCTTGACTTTATGTTTCTCGTGAGCTCGTAGTTTGATTGCTTTACTGCCTCACTTAGCGCTGCCCACAATCCCAAATAGATTCAATTTGCATTTCTTCAAAACAAGCTCGGTTCTGTCGACCTGCTCAATGTGCTCTTGAGCCTGACTCTGCTTAGGTAAGAATATCCTTCAAGACTTGTTCTCAAGCTAATGCTCAAGTTTGCAATGCTCCAATTCTCTGCTATTTCTCTTGCTTCTATTTGCTCTGATTATGGCCTGATGCTGCCCTTGGCTTGCTTGAGAGCTTGCTTGTAAGGCTTCTTGATTCTCTCCTGCTTGATTGCCTTAAGTGTTGCTCTAAGCTCATAATTGGCTCGCTTCTGTAGAGCTTCTAGAGCCCAAGCTTTCCAATAAGCTCAATTACCTATTGTGTTGATTCCTTGTAGAGCTGTCAAGCTCTCTAGATTCCAGGATCTTGATAGGGATAGCTGCACGGGCGGGGTAGCCGGGATGGAACGAGCTCCTGAGCTCTGATACGAGTTGTGGAGATCGAGGATCCATGCCGTGAGTGAAAGAGGGGGAAGGAGAGAAAGGGTGTAGAAGATGCAGGCACAATAGAGTTGGGTTAATGGAGTAGAAAGTGAGAGTTCAAGTCAACTCTTACTTTCTCTCCTTATATTCATTAGAGATAAAATATAGTTAGGGGCCTACACCCCAACACCAACCTGTAAAGAATAGGTCAGTTAGTGTACCTATGTTGCAGATTTAGTAAGTTATGGATCCCTAAAGGCCTTGGACGCCCGAGCATGCATATTTTTATGCTAGGTATATAAGGCAGTGTGTAAATGAAATTATGATTCTCAACCTCATTTGTTTAGTGAGAGCTCATGAGGTGTGTGGCTATGGAGTCTCTGAGCTTCTCCTTGCTCACGTGATTTGATTAACACTAGTCAATGCTTAACTCTCTTTCACTATACCTCTCTCGTACTCTCTTATGATTGCTAATGATGCTTGATTAGCTAGATTGTAACTAATTAGTGGTTAATCCTGCTCTAATCTTGTGCGATTACCCTGTATTCTTTGTATATGCATGTAGGTTTAAGTGGAGTGCGGATGCTCAAAAGATCTATGTGTGTGCGCTTATGATTAGTGTGTTTCATGATGGGGTTAGTGATGTGTGCGTCATTGCAATTGTAAGTGTGTGTGATTGGGTTGATTTGAGGTGAAGAGAAGTGGATGTGGAGATTGCCAATCATTGTGGTTTAGCTCCTCTATAGGCCAAGAAGTTTACCTCATAGAGTTTCCATTCGTGTTGCCATGATTAACTCACTAATTGGTGAGTGTTTCCATGCCCTAGTCGGGTAGCTTATCGCTCTGGATTGACAATTATTGTTGGTCATTGGAGCTATGCTACGATAAAACCCCCAACATTTACCACCATTGTCGGGGAGGAATGGCCTATGTTAGTGTAATTTTGGCATAATCAAATAGGTTTCCTCACTAATTTTACTTGTGTGCTTGTTTTGTCAATTTTAGATAAGTGTGCATGAGGCAATGTGTTCAATTTCTCATAATTTAATACCATATCTTGCTAATTGTGTGCCTACACACTCTAATTTCACACTAACCCCTTGCTAATTTCACTAAATGTTTCTATCTTACACACTAATTTTCTACTAATTACACTAACATTTTGTGCTTAGCTTTGGTATTAATCTAATTAAAGGCTTGGATTGCATTCTAACAATGCCGGTTTATGCTAATCACTTAACAATTTTCTAATTCTGGAATGCAAGATTAGGCTTTGGAGCATCGACAAAATTGGCCTATACATTGGGTAATCGCTAATTGTATGGTGCCATTAGAATCAACATTTGTGCGGTATGCATCATTGTTATCAAATTGGTGATTTTGAGCTTTTGATTTTGTGCGTTTGCATGCCGTCATAATGTTGAAATCTTCTTGGAATTGATTGTGTGAATTGATGATTTTATGTGCTAATTAGCATTGTGAATTTGCCTAATTGCATGCTTGAATGGTCAATTGAAGGTGTGTGCACTAAAATCCAGTGTGTGTGCATTCTACTTGAAAATGTGTATGCCTAATTTTAGGTGCGTGTGCACTATTTTGCCCTTGTGTGTGCACCTAAAACTCAATGTGTGCATAATGATTTGGCTAATGTGATGATTGATTTTTGTTATGGTCATGCCCAATTAGATGTTTGTGTGTTCAATTTGCAAATTTGACACAATTAACTCATTTGTGTGCTAACCTAAAAATTGGTAAAAACTACCAATTATTAATGTGTGAGTGTGAGCCTAAAAAGTGCTCAAAACAAGAATTTACACACGTCAAATGTGTCAATTTTTAACCTAATTTTGCTGGTTTCAATGCATAGTTTTGGTTTTTATTGGTGAAACTAATTGGAAATTCAATTGATGTTCTAATCGTGATTTGATTTGGTTGCACCATTCCTCTACGTGAAGAATTTCAAAAAAAAAACTTGGGTATTTTTTGGCGTTTTTTAAACTAATTGTTGCATCAATTTCAAATTTATTCCGTAAGAATTTGACAATTTGTGATCTTGATGACTTTTTGTGCATAATTGCGGCATGATTTAGAGCCCTTTTGTGCCCTCATTGGTCTAGATCTATGCAATTTTCTATTCCCGGGGATTGATTCAGTGATTTTCCTTCATCAAGGTCCCAAAAAATAGCTTACATTTGAGCTCTTAAGAGCTTCAATTGGAGGAGTTTTGATCTTGAAAAGCTCTCTAGGACCTTTGCAAAAGATTGCTTAAGATTTTGTGTTTGGAGAGGAAAGGACACACAAGCCAAGTTGGGTGTGTATTTAGCTTGCTAAAAATAGGGTATTTGATCCTAGAATATTGGTTTGAATCTCTACCGCTGCTTTTTTAGAGGAGGCAGGCCCTCAAATTTGACTAATTGCAACTTTGGGTCCATAGAAGAGTGTTACCATGCTTGAAACTACTTTGTGCTCATCGCATGGACTTTAAATTGCACTCAATAGAACCTATGGATTATGGTGGGTCCAAAAGAGGCATTCATGCACCGATGCCACGTCTTGATTTTATGAAGCAAGCCTTTACTAAAGTGCCTCTTGACACGAGCTTCAAGCTCCTACTAAGAACAACATCACTCGTCAAATGTTCATATCTTTGTGAAGCCAATTAATTGTGTTTTGTGTGCAATGCAAAGGTGACTGCAAATGGTTTGTGCAAATGTGGAGGGCTTTGTGCAAAAGCATGGTGTGAAGTTAGTGGGGCTTTCAAAATCTTGGGATTCAATTTTACATACATTTCTTGATCTTGTTCTTATGTGCATAGTGCCAAATATTACATACATTTCATAAGCAAAACTTCTCTTGCCTTGAAGCTCTCGTATCCTTGAGGTCACAAAGCTTTTCTCTGTTGCTGTTGTGGGAAGCCTCCCTTGCGAGCTTTTTTTTCATAGCTGTGGGAATGTTATTTTTGCTTGGTCAAACAAGGATGTCACTGCCTGACAACGAGTAAGACCATCCTCACTTGCACACATATTTGCACCATATATCGCACACATGTCATGCCAACATCAATGTCTACGATGAAAAATTTTGACAACACATTTAGAGGGGAGGAGAAGACTGGACAACAACCGTGAAAACACTTTGCAACCCACCCTCGCAGCACAAAATGACAAAAGAATTTGAAATATTTTTAGTAGGAATTCACCTTTGATCTTTAACATCAAAGAAAGATCCATTTGTATTTGGCCTACCACCTAGTTGCTTATCAATCTCTAGGAAAGGTGTCTTTTGATCCTACATCCGGTTAACAGTTCTCTAGGAAAAATGTTTTGAATTTGATCATAGGCTATGCTGTCCAATTCTCCAAGGGAGGATACCTTTGTACTTTTGGATGCTACTATGACACACATGGAGAGGCTTGTTGGGGTGTGTGGCACATCCGCATCCCCACAAGTGAGAACTCTCTCTACATTATAAGCCTACACAATTGAAAACATTGATTACATCATCAAAGGCCCTTTCTCAATTCTATAAAAGGAGCCTAAGCTACACAATGTGTATCCACTTTGCATCTTATCACTACCCCATTACTCTAGCCCACTTTATACTCATTTTTCATATGAATCTACTCTTGCTTTACTACTAGTATTGGTGTCAATCTCTCTTGTGCAATTAGCATACTAATATATTATGAATGGCTCATTAATGTTTCTTCCATAACACCATTTCCTTTCAAGGTGTACGTACATCCTCAATGCCTCACACAAAATTCCAAACACCTTTCGAGAACATATGTCATCATGTAAACCCACATGGGTAAATATCCCATCCAATTTGTCCTTTATAGTGAACATCTCGAAAACATGTTGTTCTCAGCCCTGGCAAGTGATTGCACTTGATATGAGAATTCCTCTAAACGAGAAAAAAAAAGTAGGACAAACACGTGCTATGTAGAACGACCCAAAGAGGACAATAATGGACCTATTTTGTAGAAAAGTGCACTAACAATAATTCTACCCAAAAGGACACCAAGCTCTCTCTCTCTCTCTCTCTCTCTCTCTCTCTCTCTCTCTCTCTCTATGAGAGAGAGAGAGAGAGAAGGAGAGAAGACTGATTCTATTACTCAAAAATCTTCTTGAACACCCAAATGGTGCCTATTTTGAGAGCAAGCCCATCACTATTACATAGCACGCCTGTAGGCATCAAACAAAAAAAATTAAAAAATGAATACAATGAGGCACATGGCCAAATGTAAAAGACTAAAGGCTAAGATAAAAACATCTCCTAAAGAGAGTAAAAAGTACGTCAGTAGCCTCTGAAAGTTATTCACTTCGACCAAAAGCCAAATAAAAAACTGTGAATCAAGAACCAAAGGCACCAGCAGTGAAGATGATAGTGAGAGGCCACGAGAAGCTTAGTGTCAATTACATGCCTGCCAGCTCCTAAAATTTGAGAGCAAGAGGTAATGAAGAAACAGAAGGGAGAGGACATGGTGGCAAAGATAAGAGAGTAGAGGCTATTAACATCACCAAGATCCTTTAGGTGTATGGCACAAGATGGGGAGCAAATTATTGCACGGAAGATGCCAAGGAGCTTTAATCCAGAAGAGCAAGAAGTCCACTTGCTGAAGGTGGTTCCTAAAGACCATAGCTAGAGGTAACTTCTAGGAGGTAGTGTAGGAGGCTTTGATAATGCATTCAAGTGGAAATTGGTTGAATACCAAGCCAACCAAAAGAAGAGAAAATAAAGCAAAACAAGCAAAATTGACAGAAATAAAAAGCAAACAAAGCAAACCTTGTGGACAATCTTCCATGCACACACACCCGAAAGAACATCTTAAAGACACACACACATACAAACTCTAAAGGCAAGCTTCCACGGACACTCAAATCCACACACACCTAGAAGCAAAACTTTAGAGAGACACATACACATGCCAGCATAAACACAAAAGCAAAGATAGAACAATAACCAAATCTCTCCCCCCCCCCCCCCCCCCCCCCCCCCCCCTCTCTCTCTCTCTCTCTCTTTGGTAGACAACAATTGACTCTTTTAATCATAACTTCTTCATCCAAACTCCGACTTGGGTGATCTATAGCCTCAACCAAAGACCACAACGCCCTTTATGCATTGATGTAAAGGAATAAATTTCAGAGTTATAGAAGGCATTTCTATAGCAGAATGTTTGAAGTGAACAGGTTCAGGAAAGTTGACTTTCATATCTTATTTTACATACAATGTCTTCTAGTACTTGCAAGGTTCTTCTTCTCAACAAGGTCCACAACCATTGTGAAAAATGATCCAAAATATCCTCAATGTGGAGATAAAAACACAACCTCTCAACCAACGGCATTGGAAACTATGTACAGATTTCAAATGGACACCAATGTACATTGAAATGGTTAAGCAAAAGTTATGGATGACAAAGATTCAATATGACGTACCATTGAAAACTAAATGGAAATACTTCAAGAAAGTTATTTTTTCTTGTGCCAAAGAATTCTTTGCCATAAAGCATCTCCATGGTATCTACAAAGATATAGCACCCAAGAGGTGGTTTGATAAAGAATGTCAAGATTCTCAAAATTCCTTGATAAAGCTTGATGCAACTATGCACGAAGACAACTATCAAAGTCATTTGCATACATACAAGGAAATGATTCAAAAGAAGAGAAGATGGGAAGTAAAGTATCAACTTTTTCAAGTTCAAGAAAAGGCACGTGCATGTGGAAGATTTTGGAGAAACTTGAGGGACAAGCGGGTTGAGAATTTTGGTAACTTGAGTCTTGTGGATATGTACACACATTGTAGGAAATTATATGAGCAACCAAATTCTCAAAAAATGCCATTATATGGTCCCATGTATGTCCTCTTTTTTTACTATTGAGGATGTATGCGGTGGGCTTGAAAAGTTGGTGTAACATTTAATGGCCTAATAACTTATGTGTAGCGGAAATTAGCATGAACATAGTGGGCATTTCATTAGAATAGATTCCTAATGAGAATTACAAGAGTGCTTGGGTGAAGAGAGCAACAAAAATCATAACACCTAGTTAGATAGCATCAACAATACTTTCAAAAGAGAGAGAAATTAAGCTATTGACAACAGTTGAGGACCGGATTTTCATGGAGCCGGTCCCCCCTCCAAAAGGCTTTGTATTATGGTTTCTCCCATCAAGAGAGACATTGTACAATACAATTCTTTGTGTTCCTTCAAGACTAGCTAGTGCAATGAAGATGGAAGCTTCATACACCAAGCAAAACACTTAACCAAACACAACTTGAATTATCCCTGTTCTCAGACCCAAGACCTCACACAACTTCGAAGATGGTGAGAGCTAGCAGGGTATGAGAGTAGATTGAGAGGAAGAAGGAGTATCTTACGAGAAAGATGTACATCTCCTCACATAATCACTCATATTAGCATAGCTTAGCTTAGTAATTAGCTTGGTAGAGGAGATGAGCATGCATTGAAGCTTGGCTCTTGGTTGGATTTGCATCCACATGCCAAGAGAGTGTTGATGTAGGCTTCTATGTCACAAGCTTGGAGTAGGTGATGAGCTCTCCATTAAAGCTTGGGAGGAGATAGAGTATTCTTCCTTCACACATGGTCAAGTGTGAGTGTGTGTGTGTGTCAATTCCAAGCAAAAATCAGCCCCCTCTCTCTCTTGGGCGAGCCCTTGTTGCTAATTTGGTCTGGCTTTTGCCTCATTGGACCTCCCCAAGTCAAGCCAATGGGTATTAAGTAGCATAAGTGATAGCCTTCTGACATGTGCCCCCCTTTCCCTTTTTGTGAGTGCTTTAGGTAATTAAATAATTAAACTAAACTCTCATTGGACCCCTTTGCCTCCTGGACAATAGGAATCACGCAAGCCATGGGGCTACTGAATGCTCATTGGACCCTTTGGGAGACTGCCCAATAGTCTTCCAGGAGACTTAATTCTCATTGGTTTCTTTTATTAAATGTTTTTAAATTAATTAAACTATATTTACTCTAGCTTAATTCTCATTGTTCCACTTCAAGGGTCTTCCAATAGGAATTGGGCACACCTTGTGGGCATCTGGGCTAGGGAGCTGACATGTGTCCCTCATTCCCTTTGTGTAAAGGGAGCCTGTGTGTTGTTGGGATCGGAGAGCACACACACAGAGAGCCAACACGAAGAAGGAGATAGACACAGTGTGTGGCGGGGCGGTACTCACACTCCAATGTGTAGTTGTGAGTATAGTTATTATGAATGAGTAAATGAATGGCTGTACATGGGCGGCTGAACAACGGGCAGCCGGGCACACGGGCCTTTAACCCAACAATCTCCCACTTAAAGGCAGTGTGCCTTTAAAGTGGCCAAAGTACAGCAAAAGAAGTCAAGCCATACCCATCAGCGATCTGCAGTGTGCAAACCGCTGTGAGGCTAACGACTTCGTGAGTAGATCAGCAGGGTTATCGTCAGTGTGTACCTTGACAAGCTCTATGCGCTTGTCCTCTAGCACCTCTCGTATGAAGTGATACCTCACCTCAATGTGCTTTGTCTTTGCATGGAAGACAGGATTCCGTGCCAATGCTATGGCACTCTGGCTATCACAATGTAGAATCGGAGCATCACAAGCCATACCAAAATCTCCCACTAGTCGTGAGAGCCATACGGACTCCTTGGCAGCCTCAGTGGCAGCCATATATTCAGCCTCTGTAGTGCTCAAAGCAACGCATGGCTGTAAACGTGATGCCCACGAAACCGGTCCACCTGCAACTGTGAACACATAGCCGCTAGTAGACTTCCTCGAGTCCACTGACCCTGCATAGTCTGAATCTGTATATCCGCAAACAGACATATCCTTCTCACCATAACATAGGGACAACTCTGAAGTCCCTCTCAAGTATCTGAGAATACCTCTCACTGCATCCCAATGACGCTTGCCCGGGTTAGACATGTACCTGCTGACCACACCAACTGCATGAGCAAGATCTGGACGCGTAGCCACCATGGCATACATCAAGGAACCAACAGCTGACGCATAGGGAATCTGAGACATCTCTGTAGTCTCCAAATCTGTCTGAGGGCAGTCATCATGGCTGAGTTTTACATATGGAGGCAACGGGGTACTAATGGCCTTCCCCCCTTCCATATGAAAACGCTCAAGCACCCTGTCAATGTACTCTTTCTGACTAAGAAAGAGCATCTTGCGAGAACGATCACGAGTGATCCGCATACCCAAAATATGACTGGAATCGCCAAGATCCTTCATGGAAAAAGTCTCATGTAGCCTATGTTTCAAGGCATCCACATTAGAAATACACTTCCCTGCGATCAGCATGTCATCCACATACAAAACCAAAACAATAAGACTACCATCTGCAGCCTTGCGAGTATAGAGGCATGGGTCCTCATAACTGCGTACATAACCCAATGAACTCATGAATGCATCAAACTTACGATACCATTCACGAGATGATTGCTTCAGCCCATACAAGGTCTTAAGAAGCCGGCATACCATCTTCTTTGAACCATGAATAACAAACCCACTTGGTTGCTCCATGTACAAATCCTCGTGCAAGTCCGGATGTAAGAAAGCTGTCTTTACATCCATTTGCTTCAATTCCATGTCTTCTGTAGCTACCAAAGCAAACAACATACGCAAAGTAGACATCTTCACCACTGGGGAGAAGATCTCATCAAAATCAATGCCCTTCTGTTGCTTGAATCCTTTAGCCACAAGCCTTGCTTTGTACCTAGGCTTTGCATCCATTGAACACAATTTTATCTTGTAAACCCACTTGCATGGTAGTGCCTTCTTACCCTTTGGCAAAGGAGTAAGCTCCCACGTTTCATTTTGGATCAACGAATCCATCTCTGACTGCATAGCCTGCTCCCACTTGAGCTTGTCAACACTAGACATGGCCTCATCATAACATGATGGCTCCCCGCAATCAGTCAACAATACATAATCCATAGAAGGCACAAAACACTGAGGCTGTCTTGCACGCCGCTCTGAACGCCTCAAAGACTGTGCAGGAGGTGCATCTGGCTGTCCCACATCTACATGATCTCCCAACAAGGGCTGATCTCGCTGTCCCACATCTACATGATCTCCCAACATGTGTGTGTGTGTGTGTGTGTGGATTTCTCTCTCATCCCCTACCTTTGGGGATCGCCCCCTCCCATGTAGGGATGTGCAAAGACTTTTAGGGCACACACAAAGCATCCAATTTTCCCTAGGGTTGACCTTTGGACACAACCTTTGAATTTTGGAACCTTAGCATTTTGGAAGTCTTAATGGGCTGAACCTTAGGGTCTTTTTAGCCCATTGTTGCACATGGCTCTTTTGCATATGCCCCCCCCTTTGGATCCCTATTTTCCCTCCTTTGGATCCCTACTGTGGCCGGTCTGCTAGCTTAACCAATATTCTAGCTTTTTCTCCCCTGGCACTTCCCCACATTAAATGATCAGTTTTATATGAGAAAATCATTTAGGAGAATTAGATATTGATTATTATGACATTACCTCTCTCTTGAAATCATAGTCGTCCTCGACTATGGTGTAGAGAAGATAAAGCATGTTCATGAGTCCTTTTCTTAGCGGGTAGAGGATCCCTATGTTACCCTACGACATCATTCCATAATGGATGACTAGTCCATTTGGTGCTTGAGAGCCTGAGGCTGCCGCAAGCATGTCTGCACATCAGTCCTATCAGTCTTCCATAGTAGAGTGACAAGCTCTACTTGGTGTTTGGGAGACGTCGTCTCCACAAACTTGGTCTAAGCATGCATACTACTTCATTTTTGTGCACAAATAAAGAAAAAGAGAGAGTCTTATAAGACAAAAACTTTGTTCACTTTTAACATTTTGTACATTTGCTTACTCTTGGGAAGCATTGTAAGCATTGACAAGGTTTGGGTTATCCTTTAATTGTATGCCTTGCATCCATCTAGCATCTTCAAAAGGATAATTCTTAAACTTAATAAGATATCGTCGGATAGTCTTACCGCCTCTTAATACCTTGTCTTCATGTCGGAGAATGGACTCGGGCTGCAACACCTCCTCTTGGTCCTCGATCTCTGGTGGGTCTTCAATAGTTGGTTCTTGAGGTGGCTCTCCTTTGTAAGGCTTTAATAGGCTCACATGAAAAGCATTGTGTATGAGCCAATGATTGGGCAACTTAAGTTGATAGGCCATCTCATTGATTGGGCTAAGAATCTGGAAGGGACCATAGTACCTTTTTGCTAGTTTAGCATAGTACTTTTGGTGGCCCGTAGGATTCTTGCCCGTCGTGTGCCTTAATCGAGCCTTGGGAAACTTTAACAAGACCCAATCGTTTTCTTTAAAGGCTTGGGCTCTTCTGTGCTTGTCAGCAGCAGCCTTTTGCCTTTGCTGTGAGATAGAGATAGCATCCTTAATCTTTTGAAAAGATTCTTGTAGGTCTCGGCTATACTCATCTGCAGTGAAGATCTTCCCATGTACCTTAAGTAGCAAGGGACTTTTTGATCTTCCCTCAATTACCTCGAAAGGTGCTTTTCCCGTGGAAGTATGTACAGTGTTATTGTAAGCATACTCCACTAAGGGTAAGTACTTCTCCCATTGGGATCTTTGATCTACTTCCGTTACATAGGCTTTTAGTAGATCGAGAATTGTTAGGTTAGCTATTTCACTTTGCCCATCCGTTTGTGGATGATAGGCCGAAGAGAAATTTAGCCTTGTCCCTAAATTCTCAAAGAGACCCTTCCAGAAATTACTGGTCATTCTAGGATCTCTATCCGACACTATGGACATTGGCAAGCCATGGTACTTGAAAATTTGTGAAATGAAGAGAGTTGCCATTTGATGGGCTTTGATAGTCTTTTTGACAGGTATAAAATGAGCTTGTTTACTGAACATGTCTACTATCGTCCATATTCCCGTATTCCCATGGATAGACTTGAGCAATCTAGAGATAAAATCCATGGATATGCTCTCCCATGGTGAATTAGGGATTGGCAAGGGTTGAAGCAACCCAAGTTGCTTCCCTCTATCAAATTTTGTCTTTTGGCATACCACACATTTGGAAACATATTCTTGTATGTTCCCTTTCATGGTAGGCCAATCGAAATATGTTCCAATTCCCTTTAAGGTAGACTGAATCCCTCTATGCCCCGCATAAGGTGGAGCATGAGATTCATACATTACTTTCTCACGTAGTGAGTTAGTAACGCATAGTCTATTGCCATAGAGGAGATAACCATCTTGTAAAGTAAATGGTTCTTCTTTCTTCCCTAATGCAAGGGCTGAAATCACATTTCTAAAATCGGGATCAATAGCATACTCATCTATCATTGAAGATAGATCATTGTGAGTTGCTATGGAAACCGCATTCACTCTCGGTCGTCTTGAGAGTGCATCGGCTACTTGATTATGCTTGCCAGCAATGTGAGCAATATGAAAATGAAATTGCGAAAGGAAATTTGCCCACCTCATTTGTTTGTCGAAGAGCTTGGTCTGCGTCATGAAGTACTTAAGACTTTGGTGATCCGTTCGCAGAATGAAAGGAGTCCCCAATAAATAGTGCTTCCATGAGTCTAAGGCATGTAGAACTGCAAGGAGTTCCTTTTCGTATATGCCTAGAGCTTGCTCAACAGGGTCGAGCCTTCGACTCTCATAGCCTATGGCGTGCCCTTCTTGGAGCAAAACAGCTCCAAGGCAATCACCACAAGCATCACATTGGACCTCAAATGGTTTTGAGAGATCCGGTAGTGTAAGCACAGGTTGAGAGATAAGCTTTTCTTTAAGCTTTTCGAAAGCATTGTTCTCCTTAGCAGACCATGTATACCTAACACTTTTCTTTGTTAGGTCATGTAATGGTCCCGCAATTTGTGAGAACTTTTCTATGAAGCGTCTATAGTATGCACACATACCTATAAAGCTTCTTAGTTCATGAAGATTCCTTGGTTTAGGCCATCCTTTTATTACCTCTAACTTGGATGGATCCATTTGGATGCCATCTTGAGAGATAATGTGACCTAAATACTGAATCTCTTGCAAGAAAAATTCACTTTTCTTTCGATTAACATAAAGTTTATTCTCACTTAAAACTTGAAATATTACCTGGAGGTGTTGCTTGTGTTCCTCCAATGAATTAGAGTAGATGATAATATCATCAAAGAACACTCCAGTGAAGGTTCGATGAGGCCTGAACAGCTTCTCCATCAAGCGGTTGAATGTGGCTGGTGCATTGGTCAAGCCAAAAGGCATGACAATGTATTCGTAAAGACCAAATGTAGTACGAAATGCGGTCTTTACAATGTCTTGATCAACTATCCTTATTTGATGATAGCCACTTTTTAGGTCAATCCTACTGAGGTAGGTCGATCCTTGTAGCTTATCAAATAGGTCTTCTACCTGTGGAACGGGAAACCTATTCTTGATAGTGATCCTATTTAGTGCTCTATAGTCGACACACATACGATATGTTCCGTCTTTCTTTTGCACTAATAGCACAGGTGAGCAAAATGGAGATGAGCTAGGTCTAACCATGCCCTTCTCAACTAACTCATGCACTTGCCGCATAATCTCCTCTTGTTGAGCTTGAGAAACTCTATAAGGAGGTTTGTTAGGCGGTGAACTTCCTGGGAGAAGTTCAATTGCATGGTCATCATTACCTCGTTTAGGAGGTAGCTCACAAGGTATGTCGTCAATAAAAACATCTTTAAACCCCTTGAGAAAATTGGATAACTCTAATTCTTTTTGGTTGCTTTTATTTTCTTTTGCTAAAGCATTAGGTTCATTTTGAGAATCTTTAACAAAAATCATGTACACGGAAATAGAGCTCTTTATTGACTTGTTGAAAGCTGGTGTATGTACAATGGGGATGGTGTTACCCATTTCCTTAGCATCTATATACATGTCTTTTTCCCTGAACTTAAAGGAGATTCTCCTTTCAGGAAATTTAACATCGGCAGCCAGGCGGTCAAACCATGGTGCCCCTAGGATTACATCCTCATGCTTGAGAGGAGAGATAAAGAAGTCCTCTTTGTCCACATAGCCTTGGACATGAAGCCTCAATTTACCGATTAAGGGAGTGACTGAAGCTTCTTGCCCCTTGAAGGCACTGTCTGCGGGTAGGATATCTCCCATCTCGTAGGATTGTATGCCTAGCTTGGTGGCTAACTCCATAGATATGAAATTGTGGGTAGAACCAGGGTCAAAGAGAATAAAAGCATCATGTTCTCTTACCTTTCCCCAAGCATGGCATAGAGGAGATCCTTTGTGGTGAATTTGGTGAGTCTCCTCCTCTTGGATTTCAACCAAAGAAGCTCTAGGAGGATCTTGGCGGTTGTTCTTTTAGGGAAAAGCGTGGTACGCATGCCCTTGTTCGCCACACTTGAAACACCGGTTATCCTTACGATAACGCTCAAGCTCTTCAGGAGAGAGTTTATTCTTTCCTTTGTAAACTCCCTTATCTTTAGCTTTGTTGGAATTGCCTTTAGGAGACTTTTGGACATTGTCCTTCCCCTTAGGCTCATTGGAACCCTTGATTTCCGGGGGCTTATTATTTCTTTTACCCCCCGTTTGGAAATTGATTCGAGAGGCCACCATAGTATGGTTTATTACCGCCGATATGGTACGTGGCCTTTGGGAGTTGACATACTCCGCCATTTCTTCGGTTAAGCCCGCACAAAATTGTTGCTTTTGCTCTCCAAAATCCAACTTTTTGAAGACACTGGCTTTGAGTTGTAGGTCCCAAAACTTGTCTACATATTTGTGGATGGATTCATTGGGAGAGACCTTTAAGCTTTGCCATTCGGTGAGTAATTTGTCTTTGGCATCGGTGGCCAAAAACTGCTTCATAATGGAAGCTCTTAAAGCCTTCCATGTTCGTGGAGCTTCACCGTTGGCTCGTAGGCTAGACCACCATTGTCTGGCGGACTTTTGAGAGTGTATAGCTACATGGCGTAGCTTAGAGGACTCCGTGAAACCCTCATCTCCAAACGCCGCATCGAATTGCTGGATAAAGGCAAAGACTTTGTCCGTAGCACCAAAGGTGCCATCATAGGTAAGGAAAGAGATGCTCTTCCCTCCCTCTTTGAATTTCTTCAGCTTGGACGACCTCTTCCATGCGGCATAGGATTTCCTATGGCCTCTTCTTTTTGATGGTTCAAAAGTTGCACCATCACTTTCTTCAGAAGGTGGAGAAGAGGGTGACCTCTTTCTCGCCTTTTTCTTGTCTTGATCTTTGTCGTCTTCACCATAGCTTTCATAAGAGGAAGAGGATGAAGAAGATGGAGAAGAGGGTGTCCTCTTTCTCGCCTTTTTCTTCTCTTGCCTTTTATCATCCCTCTTTGAATTGTGGTGGGGAGAAGAATATGATGGTCTTCTCCGCTTTGGTGGTGATGGAGAGAGTTTAGCCCACCGTCTTCGTGGAGTCATCTCTGCCAAGGTGGCGGGAGACTCACTTCTTTCTCGTTCCTTCGGTAGAGGCTCTTGAGTTCTCCTTTGGGAAGGAGATGCATCATCAAGAAGTAAATTCTTGAGCCCTTCATAAGGATCCTCTTCTTCTTCCCGAATCGGAGAGAGACCTCTTTTGGTAGTCTCACAAGGAGGCTTCCTAGGTGTTCTCTCGTCATGGTGAATAGCTTGAAGAATCCCGTGAGCATGGTGTTGCCGTTGCACTTCACTTTGGAGAGATGGATTGCCCATGGCTTGTTGAAGCCTAGAAACAAGATAGTTAACAAGCATTGAAGCATCATTAGTAGCTTGCTCATGAGCAAAATCAAAGTTATCAACATTAATTTCACTCTCTTTACTATTGTCAGCCATTCTAACAACTTTTAGGTGTAAACTTTTTAGGTATACTTTGGCACTTCAAGCCCTAGATGCTACTCCTCTTTACCCCTTTAGAAAAAGCACTCAAGCTACTGTACCCGCGACTCGAATACCATTAATTGCAAGGAATAGAAGAGAGGGTCTTTTGACACCAAAACAACACCGGCTCCTGTCAAGCTTCTAATAGCTCAATAGTGGTTAAGCCGTAGGCAAGCCCCGTAGGACTCCACTATTAAGACCATAGCTCTCGACGGTGATGCCCTGTTAACTGCACAAAGGCAGGCGCACTGCAAGGCTGAAAAATCCCTATTCTACTTACTCACATGCAATTAATAGTACCAACCATTTGTAGCTAGCTTGAGGACCTCCCTTCTTGAGCAAGAAAAGAGAAACCTTGAGCTCTGATACCAATGTAACATTTAATGGCCTAATAACTTATGTGTAGCGGAAATTAGCATGAACATAGTGGGCATTTCATTAGAATAGATTCCTAATGAGAATTACAAGAGTGCTTGGGTGGAGAGAGCAACAAAAAGCATAACACCTAGTTAGATAGCATCAAAAATACTTTCAAAAGAGAGAGAAATTAAGCTATTGACAACAGTTGAGGACCGGATTTGCATGGAGCCGGTCCCCCCTCCAAAAGGCTTTGTATTATGGTTTCTCCCATCAAGAGAGACATTGTACAATACAATTCTTTGTGCTCCTTCAAGACTAGCTAGTGCAATGAAGATGGAAGCTTCATACACCAAGCAAAACACTTAATCAAACACAACTTGAATTATCCCCGCTCTCAGACCCAAGACCTCACACACCTTCGAAGATGGTGAGAGCTAGCAGGGTATGAGAGTAGATTGAGAGGAAGAAGGAGTATCTTACGAGAAAGATGTACATCTCCTCACATAATCACTCATATTAGCATAGCTTAGCTTAGTAATTAGCTTGGTAGAGGAGATGAGCATGCATTGAAGCTTGGCTCTTGGTTGGATTTGCATCCACATGCCAAGAGAGTGTTGATGTAGGCTTCTATCTCACAAGCTTGGAGTAGGTGATGAGCTCTCCATTAAAGCTTGGGAGGAGATAGAGTATTCTTCCTTCACACATGGTCAAGTGTGAGTGTCTGTGTGTGTCAATGCCAAGCAAAAATCAGCCCCCTCTCTCTCTTGGGCGAGCCCTTGTTGCTAATTTGGTCTGGCTTTTGCCTCATTGGACCTCCCCACGTCAAGCCAATGGGTATTAAGCAGCATAAGTGATAGCCTTCTGACATGTGTCCCCCTTTCCCCTTTTGTGAGAGCTTTAGGTAATTAAATAATTAAACTAAATTCTCATTGGACCCCTTTGCCTCCTGGCCAATAGGAATCAGGCAAGCCATGGGGCTTCTGAATGCTCATTGGACCCTTTGGGAGACTGCCCAATAGTCTTCTAGGAGACTTAATTCTCATTGGTTTCTTTTATTAAATGTTTTTAAATTAATTAAACTACATTTACTCTAGCTTAATTCTCATTGGTCCACTTCAAGGGTCTTCCAATAGGAATTGGGCGCACCTTGTGGGCATCTGGGCTAGGGAGCTGACATGTGTCCCTCATTCCCTTTGTGTAAAGGGTGCCTGTGTGTGTGTGTGTGTGTGTGTGTGTGTGTGTGTGTGTGGATTTCTCTCTCATCCCCTACCTTTGGGGCTCGCCCCCTCCCATGTAGGGATGTGCAAAGACTTTTAGGGCACACACAAAGCATCCAATTTTCCCTAGGGTTGACCTTTGGACACAACCTTTGAATTTTGGAACCTTAGCATTTTGGAATTCTTAATGGGCTGAACCTTAGGGTCTTTTTAGCCCATTGTTGCACATGGCTCTTTTGCATATGTCCCCCCCTTTGGATCCCTATTTTCCCTCCTTTGGATCCCTACTGTGGCCGGTCTGCTAGCTTAACCAATATTCTAGCTGTTTCTCCCCTCGCACTTCCCCACATTAAATGATCAGTTTAATATGAGAAAATCATTTAGGAGAATTAGATATTGATTATTATGACAGTTGGCCACTCACAAAGCGGGAGATCTTAAAGGTATCAAGCTGGAGATGATCAAATGGATGGAGATTTTATCCATGAGTGGTTGTGTGATATGTTCAACCTTGCACTTCAACCTTGTACTAATTGGGTTAAGCCTTTGCATAAAGGAGGGGATGTAGAAAATGTAAACAACTACTGGACTATAATGATTGGGTCTCTTATGCAAAGTTTTTTGGGTGCATAATGGAGGTGAAATTAAGTGACTGGGTTGAAGAGAATGACAAGCATGCAAAAAGACAAGCGGGTTTTCGTCGATGCCATAGCACCATTGGTCATCTTGTCACTCTTCGTGTTCTCATGGAGGAAAGTTGGTTGAAAGGCAAGCATTTGTATTGTTGTTTTGTGGACTTTAAGAAAGACTTTGATATGATTCCACGTAAATTTTATTGGAGAAGGATGGAGGAACTCCAAGTGCAAAGTGAGTTCATACTTGCGGTTTCTCGAATCTATGAGAAGGTGATGTGTCAATTGCGCCTGAGAAGAGGAATTTCAAATAAATCTGTAAGCACTATTGGAGTTAAACAAGGATTTCCATTGTCACCAACTCTCTTTGGTCTATGCATCGATCAATTGGAGCAATGGTACTTGAATTTATGCAATAAGAAGGCATTGAAGAGGTCACTGTTTGCAATGCGGTAATCATGCCTTTGCTATATGTGGATGATATAGTGCTTCTAGCAAACACTTTAGAAGATGCACAAAAGCTTATGGTTGTCCTTGATAACTTTTTCTAGCATAGTGGGATGATTGTGAATGAATCTAAAACAAATCTTATGCTTGTGAAGACCAACCATAAGGAGAAGCCATGCATTGTGTACAACAATGAGATACTTGAAGTTGTTGAGAGATTTAAGTACCTTGGCCTTGAGGTTCCCACCAATCACACGTGGTATGAATGTGCTAGCGCAAAAGAGAGCATATTATGCATTTGAGAAAATATGTAATGCGGAAAACATCAAGTGTTGGGTTCTCAAGATGTACCTTTTTGATGCATTGGTGACACCTGTCCTTCTTTATGGAGTTCAAGTGTCGTTTGGAAGCGCAAAAGAGAGCATATTATGCATTTGAGAAAATATGTAATGCAGGAAACATCAAGTGTTGGCTTCTCAAGATGTACCTTTTGATGCATTGGTGACACCTGTCCTTCTTTATGGAGTTAAAGTGTGGGGTGGGAGTATCTAAAAGGCTACTTGGAAAGAGTGAGAATGTCAAAAAGAGTTTTCTTACAAAGTTTCTATAAGTTAAGACACAAACACCATTGAGGTTATATGCATGGAAAGGGTTATGAAGTACATAATAAAGATGCGTCAAAATCCCTCACAATGACTTCCTACAATTGCATGAGAAGCAAACAAAAAAGTTCAAAAGATGCATAAAAGCAAGATCTTAAGCATGTGATGGATGCAAGACATAAAGAAGTGATCTAGGAGATGGGATGCATTACACTTGCTACATGATGCTTCAATTGACTCCCAAGTGAATGAAGCTTTTCTACAACGCCAATGTATTACAGCTTGGGAGAAATCCGGTGGGTCGCGCTTCATACATTACACCACCCATATTGTCCCCAACTACCAAACCCATTAGGCAAAATTTGGACTCACAAAGGGGCCTTATAAGGAGTTTGACTTCCTCTCTCATGTCCAAAACGGGCGTACGGTAAATTGTTTTGCAAATTAGCTCTAAACTTGGCGCAGATTTGGCAGTTAGAATCTACTCTTCAAGCTCTTTCTATTGATATATAGCATGCCACGAGATTCATCATATTTTAAAAGATTCTATTTTTTATTCTCTAGATTCTAGATGGAGTTGTCACATCACAAGAGAATAAAAAATAGAATTTTTCAAAATATGAGGAATCTCGTGGCGTGCTATATATCAATAGAAAGAGCTTGAAAAGTAGATTCTAACTGTCAAATCTCCGCCAAGTTTAGAGTTGATTTGCAAAAAATTTTCTGCACGCACGTTTTGGACATGAGAGAGGAAGTCAAACTCCGTATAAGGCCCCTTTGTGAGTCCAAATTTTGCCTAATGATATTCTTTGCTAAAGCGGAAATCATACTCACACTTACATGCTTGAGCCTATCTCCGTGTCGGCGATATGCACTATCGCAGCCATTTGGCTTAGCTCCCATTCCCTTTGACGCGAGATAGGGCATTGAGGCAATGGAAAAGAGTCAAATCAACTGTGCACATTATGCTCACTGCAAGTTTGAGAGCTTGAGTACCACAAACTACTAGAGTGATCAGATTTTGGTCACATCTGGACTTTCTTCTCTCGCATTGTCAGCCATGACTTAGACCTAAACACTTTCCTCTCCCATCCACAATGCGGGCTCTCCATTGCCACTCTCATCACCACAATTTTGGAGCATCAAGAGTCACTCACTCATCATCCATACACATACTACATCACATGTAAATTTGGTCCCATAGGTCATATTTGACCTTTGAGGATGCTAATAAAATCTTTCTCTCTCTCTCTCTCTCTCTCTCTCTCTCTCAAAGTGTCTATATACTTTGTACAAAAGACAACTATGCAGATGCTCAATGGCATATCACCGAGAGGATATACAAAAGAGGGATGACAATGTGAGGGCTATGTAAATATCAAAGTGGCATGTATAAGAAATGTAAAATGAACCATCAGGGATGTGAATAATGCTATGTGATGTGACCATGGTCCCCATTGAAAAGAATCGAACATCATGTTCATGTGTAAAGAAAGGTGCATCTACGCCTCATAGTGCTACTGATCAAGAGGAACCTCAGTGTGAAACTCCAATATAAAGAGCCCACCTCTGTGTGTGTGTGTGTGTGTGTGTGTGTGTGTATGCGCGTGTGTGCCTGCGTACATGAGTGCAAGAAAAGGGGCTATATTATGAGTCCATAAGAAACCTGTGGAGATTCTCAATGGCCTTTCATTGAGAGGAAGTACATAAGTGGGCTAAAATGTGTGAGCTATATAAACATTAAGGTGGCATGTACAATGAATGTAAATGGAACCTGTGTGGGGGTGCATAATGCCATGTGATGTGGCCATGATCGCGACGGAAAAGAACCGATGATCTCGCCCATCTGGGAAGAAAGATGCATCAACGCTGCTCCACTACCCTAGAGGAGCCAACTCAAGAATCCCATTGACTGCAAAGTGTAAGTAGTAGCCCTATCCAAATGGCTGTCAAAATGGTGGATAGGGAGGAATGAGAGCCCAAAATGTGGGCACATCAATCCTTTCACATGGTCCAAAGCATGACGCTGCATATCATGGAGGGGAAAACTACTTCTTGATGGTAGAATGTGGGCACATCGAGCCTTCCACATGGTCCAAAGAGTGATGCTACATATTGTGATGGACATAGGGGAGTATTGAGATAAAAACATTGAGTCCTCCACATGGTACAAAGTGTGATGTTGCATATCCATATGACCATGCATATAAACGCTATTTTGTACACGCCAAAAGTGGTCTATCATCATTGCCCACCCTCTAGGTAGAGCATTTATGCTCAACCAAAAGACTATTTGCATCTGGAACCGCATCCCTCGCAAATACTTCTTCAATCTATAACCATTTATTCTGTAGCACAAACCTTCACTAGACAATTTTTCCAACTCATATGTGTGCCAATAGAAAATACAGGCTTCACTCTGTATGGACCCAACCATTTGTCCTCAAATTTTTTTGAAAAGTAAAATCCAAGCAAGAATCATACTTCATCACCAGATCTCCCTCTTTGATCTCTTTCTCTGGCAGCCTCTTATTCATTTTCTCCATCCTTGTCTCTGCTTGTTGAAGATAATAATCACTGGCTTTCTCTCTATTCATTCAAAACAACTCTAGAGAAAGAATTCTTTCTTGCAGCTTGTCATTATGCTCACCTTGCATTCTGCACAACGACTTCAAGACATCCAACTGCACTTGTATGGGCATAAGAGCTTCTTTTCCATAAACAAGCTCATATGGTGTAAACTGTGTTGACACTCTATACACAGTTCTATAAACTCACAAACACTTTTCCAAGTCCAAGTCCCACTCTTTAGGATGCTCTCTAGCATACTTTGATAGCATACTCACAATTTGACCATTGCAGTTCTCAACCATTGCATTGTGGGTAGTAAGGAGAAGAATGCCTATGCTGAATTTTCAATTTCTCCATGAGAGCAGCGACAAGTTTTTCCCTAAACCCTGGTCCACGATCAGAAATAATAACCATAGGAGATCCAAACCTGCAACACACATGTTCATACAAAAAAAAGGCCACTCTTCCTGCTGTTACATCTTTTGCTGCTCTTGCCTCCACCCATTTTGTCAAATAGTCCACAGCCACAAGGATATACCTTTTTCCATTGTTGGTTCTTGGCATTGGACCTACATCATCTACTCCCCATTTTGCAAATACATCAAAAGACATTATAGCTATTTGAGGCTCAGCCAAAAGCTTCCAATTTGCAAACACTTGGCATTCATGGCATGACTTGCACAAAAAATAAGCATCTCACATCATAGAGGGCCAACAACAATCTGCTCTTAAAACATGAAAGACAACCCTATCCTTGCCTTGATGGACTGTTTCTTCATGGAAGTGCTCCAAAATGAAGCCTATCTCTTCTTTGTACGACACTTTTCTCAAAATGCTATCCTTTCCATAAAGCATGAGATCCTCACCTACCAATGTGTAGTTTCTTGCTTTTGCAACTATTCTCTTACGCAGAACCTTTGACATGCCCCCTGGACATTTCCCTTCACAAAGAAATACTTCTACATCTTGCAATGATTCCCTTCCTGCATACAACGCTTCCTTACCTTTAAAGGAGCTACCAAGGCATCCAACTTGTCCCTAGCCAACTCATCAGCTTCTTTATTCTTCTCACAAGGAACATGCTTAAATTGTATCTTCTCAAACTTATGCAAAAGCTTCTTGATGTCATAGAACCACTTCTTCAAATTGTCTTTCTTAACATTCCGCAAACCAAGCAACTGATTCATGACTAGCAATGCATCCCCTTTTGCAATGACCCTCTTCAATCCAAACTCAACACACTGCTTCAACCCAAGGAAAAGAGTGAGATACTTGGCCGCATTGTTACTTTCAACTTCATCAAGATCGTAAGCTCTAGAAAAGATTACATTGCCTTTTGGGTTCTTAATGACTACCCCACCACTTGCCTTTTGAAGAAATTTCTTGTATGCACCAGCAAATATAATTGTATACGCATCTGTAATATCTACTTCCTCTTCATGATCATCCTTGCCAACCCTTGGGTAAGATGGAAGCTCCCCCCCCTTCTGTACCACTATGTCTGCCAAGTGAGGTTTAATAGAATGATCCACTTTAAACTCAAACTCATACTCTTGAAGCTACAAAGTCCACTTTAAGATGCGCTTGCTAGGCTTCAAATGTTGTACCACATCAGGCAAAAGACTCGATGTGGTGAGCACATAAAACTTTTGTGGAAACAGATAGGTTTTGAACCTTCGAGAAGCAAGAACCAAGGCGAACCATGGAGGAGAACTCGCTTACATTCTTCATCTTGATCTCAAAATAAACTAGCTTGAAGTTCCTTCCTTGTTTTTGTAAGAGAACCGAACCAAATGTTACAGACGGCTGCGTGGTTGCCCTGCAAAGTACTCATAATAGCACAATACAGACCATAAAAATGATAAATCAACATACCTGAATCGTCGCACACGCACATGATCGATCTCAACACAAACATAGAGAGATAGAGAATAGAATAGAGCAAGGGAGAACGTGCAAGCGCACCTCCTAGAGCGGAGTGCTACGCTGGCACGGCATGAGAGAGGAGAGGAGAAGGGAGAAGAAAGACACAAACACTGGGTGCAATCTCCCCCCCTGCAAGAGT
This sequence comes from Adiantum capillus-veneris, assembly GCF_014529385.1. Taxonomy (NCBI): domain Eukaryota; kingdom Viridiplantae; phylum Streptophyta; class Polypodiopsida; order Polypodiales; family Pteridaceae; genus Adiantum; species Adiantum capillus-veneris. The sequence continues at coordinate 46,445,303 of NC_140939.1, forward strand.
GACCATTTCCCTCTTGCACGTATTTAATTTATAGATTCTTGAATGGTCAAAGTGAGTACAAACTGGCTGGCCGGCCATAAAGGGCCAAACTCATAAAAGAGCACTTGAATAATAAAATGTACATGATATACAAATCCATTCGCATAGGCCAAGCTTGGTCTAGTCTTTTCCACATGTCAGCTACAATAATAATAAAATGTCAATTCTACAACATACCTCTCTGTTGGAAAGCAACTGTCCTCAGTTGCGAAGATAAAAATCTGCAAACAATACTTGTCAAAAACAATGATTAGAAATCTGTATCAAATAATAAAAGAAAAATCCATAAAATTAGACACAATGGTTATGCCTGCCGTCATCCACATACTACCTATTCTAGTGTTCCATACCACTTGAATAAGCAATATATTTCATACCTTGATGAATCAGGATATCATTGGTCACACTCATCATTGTATAAATCAATTCTCATCAATCTCAAGTTCACTTCCATAGAGACTGTCGTGACAGAAAATCATCATATATCAATTCCAAATCCAAATCCAAATCCAAATCCAAAATATGTTTCATTTTCTATACCTGGGTAACAAAATCACACCAGTGACAGTGGTGGCCAGCCACTGCAGCATGATTTTGTGATTGGTATTGCCTAAATCGGCGAATCTACACCAATAAGATGTGTTGCCTAAATCGGCGAATCTGCACTAATGCTGCCTAAATCGGCGAATCTGCATTGGATATAAGTTCAAAAAGCATGAATCTGTAGTTTGTTGTTGTGCTGCCTAAATCGGCGAATTTGCACTAGATGAGCATTGACACATTGGCTAAATCGGCGAATCGATGTGCCTGTGACCAATGGACTAGACATGGCATAAAAAGTGAAGAATAAATGACCTGTTTGCTATAAAATTTGAATAGACTGGAATGTGTTAGCGACCATCACATACCAATGGAGCGCATGTAAGTAGTGGTATGACAAGTCATCTCAGTAAGAGTTCAATTCAAGGAAAGTAGAACCCAACGCATGACATTAGAAACAATGGATTTTGCAACATAATGTAAACAAGTAAGGCTTGAAAAATTCTTGCCTGCTGCAAAGGTGCTGGGTATCTGTAGGGGTGTGAGAATATCTGCAAAATGACTCACTTAAAAGAAATCAAATATAATAAATATTAATTTATCAAACCACTATTAAACTAGAGGATTCGTGCATAAGGAGATGTGGTGAAGGGTGGGGGAATGTGGAGGGGCCAAGATGGAATAAGCACTTGGGGAGAATTAGATAATTTTACTTTTAGGTCTAAAGATACCTAGCGAGATTCTACTTATCAGGGAGAATTGTAATGATGTTTCAAGAGGGGTATTACCATAATGCATTAAGGAGTGTCATACCTGGATTTTTATATGAGAACATTGTATTTAGATTTATCTGCAAAACTGTTCTAAAAAAACAAAACACTAAAAAAAAAAATTGCTTGTTAAATTGAATAAGACGTTAATAATTGCAATCAAATGCATTAACATTTGAAACGTCATGAAGGAAAAATTTGATGCAAATTTGTTTGCCAAGAAAAGAGAATGAAAGTAGATAACTTGAAGTACAAATGAGCGGATAAGAGAGATGTTAAATAATTTGATAGGGTGGTGTGCAAGATTGGGATGACTAGTGGATATCGATCGTTGTCAGAGAAAGTGAGGCCACACTCAACGTATGAATGTTAGGATAGGTCAAAAGTAGGTTTCCTAAAGTAGTTGGCTGCAAATCGGGCATAGAGGTAATTATTTGTCAGTAAAGGGTAGTCCTCTGAGAAGGAGTATTGGAAACGTTGGGAGTGATGTGGTACAGAAGCAAGTAACTGGAACAATATGGAGTAATATGCAACAACAATTTGACTGACATATGAGGGAACATTTAAAACAATTTGAAGAGCAAGTAAAGTGAAAATTGAATTACATGACATCAATACTAATGGGGATAAACTTACATTATGGAAATAATGGCTCCTGCAAATAATGATGAGAGAGGGATTTTTGTGTTTATGCTTGATAATTGCTTAATTATCTAGGTAACAATCAATTTGAGTCATCATTGCTAGAATATTAAGGCATGATGTATCTTGAGGGTGAAAAATTGACCCTAGCATGTTATGATTATTCACGGTGTTGACAATGTAGGGCATGAAAGTATCAAAATAAACTAAGAGACAACACGACCCATGAAAAGTGAAATTATTGTTCTATAACGCCACATGTTCACCATCGCTATCCTCTTTATCAGACAGATCAAGAGCTTTAAAAAAATAAAAAATAAAAATAAAAAAATAAAATAAAAAATTATAAGATGATAATGCTAACTAGACGGGTGTAAATGCCAATTCATGTCTACTATTTTCCATCATCATGTTAATCGTCATCAATACATCCAAGGTGGACCTTTGCAGATGGCCATGAGGGTGATCAAAAGTTCGCATTATCAGTTGGAATAGAGGATTGTAATATACACGCTAATGAGGAACACCTATGCATTTACTTTTGTGCAGGGGATGATGGTGCTCGTAGGTAACCGAAAAAAAAAAATAAAAAAAAATAAAGAAAGCTATTTGATTAGTGGAAGTTGAAACAATCAGTGAGTTGTTGTGGGGACATGTCGCCACTAGTATAGTATACAAAAATTTGACGATTGCCAAAAATTGGCCCAGTGCGTAACCTTTGAGAACACTCGATTTGCAAAAGACTGCGTTTTGGGCCGCTTAAGCAATTAGTTCTGGCGAAAATAATGTGGGAAGCCACGAGCGTGGTAATGAACCCTATCATCAAGGATAGAAAATGAATAAAAATAAAACGGCCAAGTATGACCCTGGGAGGCAGCCCGCCTCGCATCATCTTATTTCTCCTGATCAACTGCCACACCACCGTAATGAGCACTGTCGCCGTTTCCATGACCGCCACATCTCCAATTTCCGTGAGCCACTTAACGTGACACGCTGTACAGGTCGACTTTGTATTTGCGATCGTTCTCTGATCCAGAGTTGAGAAGGACCAACCATTCTTGCTCAGAGGGGTTTCTGTAGAAGTACTAAGCCACAAGGCTCGTTCTGGTGTCAGAATATATGAAGGACAATGCGGACACCAACCTCTGCCTGCAAGTTGCGGATTGACCAGATGAAGGCGGTTACAGACGGTATTGCCACTGTTTCTGGGAGTTGCAAACGCGATCGCTATTGCTAGGGAAGATTGACGATGGAATCTACGTCAAGGGTTACTGCTACTGCGTGTGCAATGGATGAGTTCACAGAGACAAGAGGGGCTGAGTGTGTGCACGTATTTTGTCTGGTGTGGGCTTACGGTAATCTGCAGAAAGAGATAATCAACTAAGAGTGGGTTAAGGATGTACGAGAGTGGGCTTAGGGTGTACATGATTTGTTTTTTTTTTATAAAAAAAGTACTTAGCTAGGCCTGGAGTGGTGACCGAACGTGCTTGCAGTGGCGGCTCGACTAGTGGTCGCTTATGGTGTGCGACAGTTATCTTGCATGGCTCTTTCAAGTAGCCAGCACCACCAAAAGACAGAGAGAGAAAGGGCTTGTCTGGATTAGGAGAGTAGTGTGTGTGTGCTTCATTGGTTTGCTATTGAGTCTGCAAGCGGCTCCTTTGAGTCTGCATGGACGAGGGAATTAATGGGTGGTGAAGGATGCATGAGATGAAGATAGAGAGAGAGAAACGAACAGATATCCAATGGTTGGTATTTCTTGCAGTGAAGTGGTTGGATGAGAGCAAGATATGGGAGGATTTTTTGGCCGTCCAATCGATGAGAAGGGTGGTTGAATACGATCAGAAAGCGACAGTAAAAGTGTGGCTCGCATGAGAGAGAGAGAGAGAGAGAGAGAGAGAGTTAAAAAGGCACTGTGTTTGTGGCCGCCAGTAGACCAGAGAGAGAAACTGCATGCAACTGAACGTGCGTGTGTGTAGCTAGGAGTTGAAGCCAGATGGTTTTGATGGAGTGGTGGCCACAGCAAAAAAACTGTAGGTGGTTGATAGCTGGAAGGTGGGTGCCACTGAAAGAGAGAGGTAACTACTCGGGTGCAGAGAAAGCATGGCGAGGAGTGGGTGAAGCCCGATGAACCTGGAAGTGGTCTCGACCAGCTTGCATGGAGAACACACGGAGTGGTTGGTGGCCCGAGTAAGAGAGAGACATGCAGTGGGACTGGCATCTATAAAGGAGAGATAGAGAGAGATTGAGGGTGGCGGGGAGGGTCCTGTGCTGTATGGTGGGCGGATGAGGTGAGAGAGGTTGCGGCAGCAGCCACTGCATGCACGCCGGTTGGGGATCGAGGTGGTGGAGTCAGAACTCCAGAGCCAAAAGCCGACGACTGTGTGTGTGTGTGTGAGAAATAGAGAAAGAGAGGTTGCATGGCGGCTGGGTGGTGCAGTTCGCGAACGGCCATGTAGAGCTCTTTGGCATGCAACCAGTAAGTGGTGCAGTTCTGGTAGGCGCCGTCATTGACGGGTGACTGAGAGAGAGAGAGAGGGAGAGAAGGGCTTTTGATGGCTCACGATTTGCATGGCCATGGGAGAGTTTAGTGAGACCGCCAGTGGGCCAAAGAGAGAGAGAATGAGAAGCGCTGCATGGAGTTGGAGGAATCAGGGAGTCATATTTTGTTTGCCACGAGGGAGAGAGAGAAAGAGAAAAAAAAATCGCGATTGTAGAAAGAGAGAGAGAGGGTGATTCTGTTATGGTTGGTGTCGAATGAATTGCCGGGCCTGTAGCTGCGCCTTTACGTGCTTCTGATGGCGCTACTGCCATTTGTCGTGCAAGGTTGTTGGTCTTAGAGGGCTACTAATTTTGCAGGTTTCGGTCGCCAGTTGGCTCGATTTATTTGGAGTTGCTTTACTCAATTTAGAATCAAGACCAATAACCTTGGGGGTGTTTTCCATGGTGCTTTACTAATTTTGCTTGCGGACAGTAATCACTACCGTGTTGACAACGATAATCATTACTTTAATGGCAGTAATCTTCTACATGTATCCCGATATCCCTTTGTGTATAATTGAGCTTGATACTAACATTCAGCGGATAATTCTGTGAGCTCTCTCAACATGGATTCTATACAGTATTGAAATTTTTTTTCTTCTTCTTCTGCTTCTTTTAGTGCTATATACAATAAAATCCTATTCCCTATTTTTCCATGATCATATCGCGCTCCCTTGCACTCATCTTCGCTTCACTCTCACAAACGGTTTATCGTGATTACTTTAAATTAAACCCTCAACTGATCACCATGTCGTGCAACTACATATGCACTCTAATGTTTAGAATATCATGATGCAAACTATCCTATTCGCTTTTCCTCATCGCAATTTGATAAAAAATTATCCTTAATGTACCCAAAAATATCAAGATCTTAAAAAAAAACATGTCAATCAAAATAAAATCAAATGAAGCTAATCAGAGTTGTATACTTACTTGAATGCCGTATTCAAAGCTTCAATGATTTGTTGTTACCAAGAGCGTAATCTTGGCTCTGATACCACTGTTACAGACGGCTGTGTGGTTGCCCTGCAAAGTACTCATAATAGCACAATACAGACCATAAAAATGATAAATCAACATACCTGAATCGTCGCACACGCACATGTTCGATCTCAACACGAACATAGAGAGATAGAGAACAGAATAGAGCGAGGGAGAACGTGCAAGCGCACCTCCTAGAGCGGAGTGCTACGGTGGCACGGCATGAGAGAGGAGAGGAGAAGGGAGAAGAAAGACACAAACACTGGGTGCAATCTCCCCCCCTGCAAGAGTGACCATTTCCCTCTTGCACGTATTTAATTTATAGATTCTTGAATGGTCAAAGTGAGTACAAACTGGCCGGCCGCTCATAAATGGCCAGACTCATAAAAGAGCACTTGAATAATAAAATGTACATGATATACAAATCCATTCGCATAGGCCAAGCTTGGTCTAGTCTTTTCCACTTGTCAGCTACAATAATAATAAAATGTCAATTCTATAACACCAAAAGCTACTGACTCCACACTAATAGATACATAGAAAATCGACTGCAAGTTGGGAGGACTCACTATTGGTAAAGCACACAATACCTCCTTGATACCATCAAAAGCCTGTTGCATGTCTTCATTCCACTCAAACCCTTGAACTCTTTGACTCAATTTTTGGAGAGGATACACATATTGACATAGCATCCAAAAGAAACGTGAAAAGTACCTGAGCTTATGCACAAATGATGCCAAATACTTTGTGTTTCTGGGTGGATCCATAAGCAATAAAGCAACACAAATCCAAGGAGGTAGTCCTTTGGACCAATTTTCTTTCTTCGCCGCCTCTTGCTAGTTTTTGGTTTGTCTTCTACCATAGCCTTTCCTTTCCTTGCTCTTGTTTCCCTCTCTTCTTCTGTCTCTTTCTCCCTATCATGCCTAGATCTCTTATTGGCCAAAATATCCACATCTTGATGCTCAAGGGTAATGATGTTAATAGCTCTACCTTCTCCATTTCCAGGAAACGGTTGTGGTTGTTGTTGCGGTGGTGGTGCTTCTAGTGCCCGATCTTGATGATTTTCTTCTATTCTCCCTCAACCACGTCCATATAATGGGTATATCCCTCTTCTCTCTCTTGGTCGTTTAGGACAATTAGGGGCGTAGTGACCTCTTCATCATAATTGTGGCATCTACCTTGTAGCCTTCGTCCCCTACCTCTCCCAGCTGGCCACTCTTCTCTTTGGTTCCTATTCATTATGTGAATTCTTAATTCTTGCAACTGACCGGCAAGATCATGTAAAACCTGGACCATAACGGGATCTGGACCTTGAACCACTCGCTCCACTCTATCATTCATTTCCACATGGACCATTGGTTGCACCACAACTGGCTCAACGTGTGTCATGACTTGCTCCCACCTTCTCTTGATCTTCTTGCTCTTCGCCTCGACAATTTCCACAACTCTTTTGAATGTAGCAAGCTCATCTTGATCGACCTTCTCCCTTACACTTGGATGGAGACAATCCATAAAATAACGCACTTTAAAGAAATCCCCTAGAGGTACTTGGGATGCCGCCTCTAATTGAATCCAAAGTCCTTTGAAGTGTTGCAAAAACTCTTTAAAGTTAGCATGAACATCTTGCTGCAAACTTCTCAATTTTGTTGTCGCTTCTGTTGCAGTTATTTTCTTCCCAAACCTGTAAAAAATTGACAGCTTCACCTGCTCACATGTTGGCTTTTTGTTCTCCTCTTAACCTTCAAACCACTCCCGAGCTTCTCCTTTGAGAGCAAGAGGAAATACATGAAGCTTTGATTTGTCATTCATAATGTGCAAACCATGCGTATGCCACTCGAAGTCTGCAATCCAATCCTTCACATCCTCCTTCCTTGTGAACACTGACCGACTATAAGCCATCTCTTCAGAGTCGCTTCTCCCTTGCGTGAGTAACTCCACAAAAATTGAAGTCTTGCATCTCAACCAAACCACCACTTTTCTTCAATGAAGCTCGTTTTTCACAGCAAAACTGCTTCACCTAGGTGCACAACTGGCAAATTTTCGCTCCCCAACGAGATCGCCAAAGGATGATGGAGCAAAAGACGTTGTGTGCACACTCACACACCCAGAGAACTCAACACCACACAAGAAATTTACTTGAATTTACTTGCTACGTCATTAGTGGGGCACTGCCTCCTCCTCTCTCCTCATGCGGGCGCGCCACGACGCTACCCATCCTGGCCAAAACCCGCACGCAGCACCTGAGGGCCGCCTGCAATGCGTGCACAATGCATGAAAGGGCCACCATTGCCACGGGGTGAGGGAGCTCCCCTCTCTCCCCCTTTGTGTACCATTTGAAGGTCACGGCCCGGCCCATAAATCCTGAAACTGAATGGCTACCGTGAGCATGTGGGCTTATTCCTCATGTAGGCTTACTCGAAGTTCGCAGTCCAATCCTTCACATCCTCCTTCCTTGTGAACACTGACCGACTATAACCATCTCTTCAGAGTCGCTTCTCCCTTGCGTGAGTAACTCCACAAAAATTGAAGTCTTGCATCTCAACCAAACCACCACTTTTCTTCAATGAAGCTCGTTTTTCACAGCAAAACCGCTTCACCTAGGTGCACAACTGGCAAATTTTCGCTCCCCGACGAGATCGCCAAAGGATGATGGAGAAAAAGACATTGTGTGCACACTCACACACCCAGACACAACACCACACAAGAAATTTACTTGAATTTACTTGCTACGTCATTAGTGGGGCACTGCCTCCTCCTGTCTCCTCATGCGGGCGCGCCATGGCGCTACCCATCCTGGCCAAAACCCACACGCAACACCTGAGGGCCGATTGCAGTGCATGCACAATGCATGAAAGGGACACCATTGCCACGGGGTGAGGGAACTCCCCTCTCTCGCCCTTTGTGTACCATTTGAAGGTCACGGCCCGGACCATAAATCCTTAAACTGAATGGCTACCGTGAGCATGTGGGCTTATTCCTCATCTACGTGGCAGCATTACAAGGTCCTGCCTCCAAAGGCCTTCAATCTTCCCAAAAAAAGCCTGCAATCTTCTGATGATGTAGACAAAGGATCACTGTTGTATGATGTGGTTTCTGTCAAATCCGTATCTTGCATCTCCACTAGGGGTTGTGTATGGCTCTTGTGCGTCTTCATGTTGCAGACAATGGTTCTTCCTTTCTTCTTTGTCGGGGATGGTGATCAAGTCCGTGCCCCAATCCTACTTAGCACCAAGGTTTATAAGCCATGGCCTCCCTAAAATGATCTGATAAGCATTCTTACCCGCTTGCATCACGTAGAAATCAACCAATCAATCCCCAAGACTTTTATCTTCACATCTTCAGCTATTCCAAGACACCTTGCTTTTTTGTGGTTGGCCATCCTCATACGGATCGATGCATTCACTGACATCTTAACGCCTACTTCCTTCATGATAGCCTCGGTCATGACACACACCTGGGCACCACCATCCACATATGCTTGCACTGCCGTATTCTTTCCCAGCATAGCTTCAACTATTGGCACCATATCCACTGGGTGACCAACCCTCAAGGATGACACCATGCTTTGATGCTTTTGCTTCTTGGAAGGAAGCTACGTACTCATCAATTTAGCGTTCAAAGCCACCAACTGACCAAAAGATATATTTTCCTTTTGATTTCGTATGTCGTCGAAAATATCACGGTCTTCAACACCTTGGCCAAGGAGATAGTCCTTTGGACCAATTTTCCTTCTTCGCCGCCTCTTGCTACTTTCTTGTTTGTCTTCTACCATAGCCTTTCCTTTCCTTGATCTTGTTTCCCTCTCTTCTTCTGTCTCTTTCTCCCTATCATGCCTAGCTCTCTTATTGGCCAAAATATCCACATCTGGATGCTCAAGGGTAATGATGTTAATAGCTCTACCTTCTCCATTTCCAGGCAACGGTTGTGGTTGTTGTTGCGGCGGTGGTGCTTCTAGTGCTTGCTCTTGATGATTTCTTCTATTCTCCCTCAACCATGTCCATATAAAGGGTATATCCCTCTTCTCTCTCTTGGTGGTTCAGGACAATCAGGGATGTAGTGACCTCTTCGCATAATTGTAGCTTCTACCTTGTAGCCTTCGTCCCCTACCTCTCCCAGCTGGCCGCTCTTCTCTTTGGTTCCTATTCATTATGTTAATTCTTAATTCTTGCAACTGACCGGCAAGATCATGCAAAACCCAGAACGTAACGGGATCTTGACCTTGAACCACTCGCTCCACTCTATTATCCATTGCCACATGGACCATTGGTTGAACCACAACTGGCTCAGTGTGTGTCATGCCTTGCTCCCACCTTCTCTTGATCTTCTTGCTCTTGGCCTCGACAATTTCCACAACTCTTTCGAATGTAGCAGGCTCATCTTGATCGACCTTCTCCCTTACACTTGGATGGAGACAATCCATAAACTGACGAACTTTCAAGAAATCCCCTGGAGTTACTTGGGATGCCGCCTCTAATTGAATCCAAAGTCCTTAGAAGTGTTGCAAAAACTCTTTAAAGTTAGCATGAACATCTTGCTGCAAACTTCTCAATTTGGTCGTCGCTTTTGTTGCGGTTAGTTTCTTCCCAAACCTGTAAAAAATTGCTAGCTTCACCTACTCGCATGTTGGCTTTTTGTTTTCCTTTGAACCTTCAAATCACTCTCGAGCTTCTTCTTTGAGCGCAAGAGGAAATACATGAAGCTTTGATTTGTCATTCATAATGTGCATACCAAGCGTATGCCACTTGAGGTCCGCAATCCAATCCTTCATATCCTCCTTCCCTTGAGTGAGTAGCTCCACAAAAATTGAAGTCTTGCACCTCAACCAAACCACCACTTTTCTTCAATCAAGCTCGAACTTCACAGCAAAACCGCTTCACCTGGGTGCACAACTGGCAAATTTTCGCTCCCACGAGATTGGCAAAGGATGATGGAGCAAAAGATGTTGTGTGCACACTCACACACCCAGACAACTCAACACCACACAAGAAATTTACTTGAATTCCAACCCACACCCACCACAACTCAAGAGCTCAATAAAAATACTACCCACAAGCTCAATTCAACCTCCAAACACCTCGACCTACAAGCCCTTGCCTGCCTTCATTACAAAGTGAGTCGAGTTGATCAACACTTGAAATCACACTTGATGATGACCAAAATATACAAGAAAAAACATCAAAAACTCAAAAACTTTAGCCACAAAAATCCTCTCTCAAACCATTGCAAAAGCCCACCAAACTCCATTTTGTTGGACTCTTTGGAGTAGCGCCAACCCTAATGGCACCGATACAGGGTCACATAGTCTTGCAGAAAGCTGCACCTTCTTCCCTCAATTCCTCGCACACACACATCCATGGAAACCTCATAACTTCCATGGAATCTCCCAAGTGCAAAATGGAAGAGAGAAAGCTCTCATTCACTCCTCCACACACTCGAAAACAGGACGCGAACGCGACATCACTGCACTATACCACCTCTAGGAACACTGCTTCCTTCCCCACACAAATAGGTGAAAGTGCCAAGACCTGGCTTAAAAAATACTCCTTCAGCTGGAGCACTCACAACACCATCACTTATGTGGAAAATTAAAGACTTTTACACTAGTTTTGGTCATTTTTTGACCCTTTTTCCCCTAATTTTGGCCAGTTTTGACCCCCGACGAGCATTTTTTGCAGGAAAAACCCCAAAAAAACTCCAAAATTGACCAAATTTTGTATGATTTATCCTCGATACCCAAAGAACTTTTCCACATTCCCACATTCTATTTTTGACCACTTCTAGGGCGGTGCACGCATCACTGCAGATCAGGCGCTGTAAATAGACAGTTACTACATGTCCCAAACTTCTCGAGCGGGATGAGAGTACCCATACTTGTTGCTTGCATTATTTACATTCTAGAAAGCTCAAAAAACTTCTCAAGAGCCAAAATAATCCACCTAGAACCATATCCAAGGCCCCGATACCCTATTCGGGCATGTACATGTGTTCGACTGCTAGCACGCAAACCTGCCTATTCACAAGGTGTACACGTTGCATCTTTTTTTGAACTTGAAACCATTTTGCGAATCTCCCAAATGCATGTATTACATCTTTCTGTACATATGACCATGCATATAAACGCTACTATGTGCACACCAAAAGCGGTTTATCAGCGCTAAGTTATTAGTAGTTGAAGTTTCGATGAGGCCATGGTTTGTGTCGGGTTAGCCACCGGTGTCAAGTACCAGTGCCTCGAGCACCAGTGTTGAGTACCAGTGTCACAAGAGCCAGTGTCGAGTATCAATGTCTCAAGAGCCAATGTTAGTGTCTTGAGAGCCAGTGTCCAGAGCCAGTAAAACCAGTACAAGCGAGACCAGTACCAGTATTCAAGTACTGAGCCGTGGAGTTTAAGGAATGCTAAGAATAATGAGGGGGCAAAAAAGAGGGAAAAGCGATAATTACACATGCCATGTATAAGCCAAATAAAGATTGGGGGGGGGCTAAAAATAGGAGGTGAGACGCGCCCTAAAGTGCATGTTTTAGGTGATAGTTGATAGAGCTTTTAAGGAAAAGAAAAGAGGAAGGGAACTTCCTGGCGAGAACAGGGAAAGTCGAAGAATAAGTAGAAGTGTACGAGCAGGGCTTAGGAGATGCAAGTTTATCTAGCAGACTGTGGATTATTTTCAACGGGTTTGGATTGTTTGATTGTGGGATTTCAAAGCGATCGGCATACCAACGTTGGAGTATGCAACCGTTTTGTATCAAATGTTCTAGATATCTCATTAATGGAAACATCTTCTGATTGCAAGCCTCGATCAAGTGTTTATATCTATTCTAAGTTGGATTTCAGCCTTTAACTCTATTTTTATCAATGATATTCTCTTACAGATCTCTCTAACCATCACTAAATCATCTTATTTAATTTAAATCGGCCTAAACCGCATTGGTTGTCATTGGTTTTCACCTCGTCTGCTTCTTTGTCTACAATCAGAAGTTTGACGCTTTCCCAGTTGACCCTGTAGAGACACACACTGCGACAGTGTGCCAACGATAAGGAGATGACTGAAAAACATGAATCATTTCAAATAACAACTGAAGTTCAAGAGATACATGACACTGGAGACGAGGTGTGGTGCAGCTCCACCCCAAGAGAGCACTAGCCCCAAACCCTGGCACCCCTTTGAGTATTTCTTTATATTTCTTCAACATGGTACACCTTCCATGACTTTGCTCTACCTCTCTTGTACATAGAATGCTAGAGTGAGAGCCCACGAGTCATATTTAAAGGCCCTTGGGCCCTTAAAGAAATTTACATGAAAATAATTGAAACTCAAAAGCTTCTGGTCCAAAAAGGTGGCGTTAATTCAGCAAGCAAAAAATCCAAAAATCTGTACAGCTGCCACGTCAACAAGCAACACAGTTTGTGTATCTGTACATCCTATGAAGAGAATCTTTGGGATTTTTCATACAAGCCTACGACGTCAACAATTTGCTACGCAAGTTATTTGTGGGTGTATGTGAGGGTTCCTACTTTATTTTAATGACCTGGAACTCTAGGCCCCATTGGACAGGGTCCCTTAAGGAGGTGGAAACTTCTTTTTTAAAATTTCCCCATACAGCAAGGTTCTGTAAGTTGGTAAAGTTTTTTTCGCTACTTCTTCTCTTAGATTTTAGGCCCTTCTGTTGGGATTTGCAAGTTGGCTAGGGTTGGATCTAAGAACACCCAGCTAGCCGCGTCTTCAATAGCTTGACACGTTGGAGAGGGGGAATGGGGGAACACACCCGGCAAGAACACAAGGGCGTCTTTATAGCTCAGGGTATCCACAACACCCCTACCCTCTCAAAAAACACCTTCAAAATAGAACTTCACGCTAGTAGACCACCACCTGCTCAATTTTTACCCCTCACACACTTCACAAATCCACCACACAATGCACACTGGCTACCATAGTCTGTCTCCACCATCACGCGCTCAATCTCACTCTCTCACACAAAACACCATCATTCCAAGGGGGCACACACATGCGCACTACCGACACCAAGGGGAAACACCAGAGCAGGCGAAAGAGAAGGGGGGGAGGGGAAACAACAACAAGACGGGGCAACAATGGCTTGATTGCACTTCACCAAACATGCACACAAGCTTACAATGCTATCACCATGGCCATTTTCACAAGAAAATACAAAGGGATTTGACAGGCACACTCCTCTATAAGAGAGCTCCACTTTGGAGGCTTCAAATGACACAAAAAATCAGCCCCTAATTTGATTAAAATTTTACCGTTATAGTGGGGGGTCTTCAATTTTGGAAACAACCCTCACATTTGAACATCTGGCATCTTAATTTTGGCATTTTTTGGAAGGGAAAGCCGCCTTGCTCCATCTGCTCAATTCCTTTTTCTTTTGCACTTTCAGCTATTCCCAGACACCTTGATTTTTTGTGGTTGGCCATAGTCATACGGATCGAAGCATTCACTGACATCTTAACGCCTGCTTCCTTCATGATAGCCTCAGTCATGACACACACCTGGGCACCACCATCCACATTTGCTTGCACTTCCGTATTTTTTCCCAGCATAGCTTCAACTATTGGCACCATATCCACTGGGTGACCAACCCTCAAGGATGACACCATGCTTTGATGCTTTTGCTTCTTGGAAGGAAGCTAGGTACTCATCAATTTAGGGTTCAAAGCCACCAACTGACCAAAAGATATATTTTCCTTTTGATTTCGTATGTCGTCCACAATATCACGGTCTTCAACACCTTGGCCAAGGAGATAGTCCTTTGGACCAATTTTCCTTCTTCGCCACCTCTTGCTACTTTCTGGTTTGTTTTCTACCATAGCCTTTCCTTTCCTTGATCTTGTTTCCCTCTCTTCTTCTGTCTCTTTCTCCCTATCATGCCTAGCTCTCTTATTGGCCGGAATATCCACATCTTGATGCTCAAGGGTAATGATGTTAATAGCTCTACCTTCTCCATTTCCAGGCAACGGTTGTGGTTGTTGTTGCGGCGGTGGTGCTTCTAGTGCTTGCTCTTGATGATTTCTTCTATTCTCCATCAACCATGTCCATATAAAGGGTATATCCCTCTTCTCTCTCTTGGTGGTTCAGGACAATCAGGGATGTAGTGACCTCTTCTCATAATTGTAGCTTCTACCTTGTAGCCTTCGTCCCCTACCTCTCCCAGCTGGCCGCTCTTCTCTTTGGTTCCTATTCATTATGTTAATTCTTAATTCTTGCAACTGACCAGCAAGATCATTCAAAACCCGGACCGTAACGGGATCTTGACCTTGACCACTCGCTCCACTCTATCATCCATTGCCACATGGACCATTGGTTGAACCATAACTGGCTCAGTGTGTGTCATGCCTTGCTCCCACCTTCTCTTGATCTTCTTGCTCTTGGCCTCGAAAATTTCCACAACTCTTTCGAATGTAGCAGGCTCATCTTGATCGTCCTTCTCCCTTACACTTGGATGGAGACAATCCATAAACTGACGAACTTTCAAGAAATCCCCTGGAGTTACTTGGGATGCCGCCTCTAATTAAATCCAAAGTCCTTAGAAGTGTTGCAAAAACTCTTTAAAGTTAGCATGAACATCTTGCTGCAAACTTCTCAATTTGGTCGTCGCTTTTGTTGCGGTTAGTTTCTTCCCAAACCTGTAAAAAATTGCTAGCTTCACCTGCTCGCATGTTGGCTTTTTGTTTTGCTCTGAACCTTCAAATCACTCTCGAGCTTCTCCTTTGAGCGCAAGAGGAAATACATGAATCTTTGATTTGTCATTGATAATGTGCATACCAAGCGTATGCCACTCGAGGTCGGCAATCTAGTCCTTCATATCCTCCTTCCCTATGAACACTGACTGACTATAAGCCATCTCTTTAGAGTCGCTTCTCCCTTGCGTGAGAAGCTCCACAAAAATTGATGTCTTGCACCTCAACCAAACCACCACTTTTCTTCAATCAAGCTCGAACCTTACAGCAAAACCGCTTCACCTGGGTGCACAACTGGCAAATTTTCGCTCCCACGAGATTGGCAAAGGATGATGGAGCAAAAGATGTTGTGTGAACACTCACACACCCACACAACTCAACACCACACAAGAAATTTACTTGAATTCCAACCCACACCCACCACAACTCAAGAGCTCAATAAAAATACTACCCACAAGCTCAATTCAAACTCCAAACACCTCGACCTACAAGCCCTTGCCTGCCTGCATTACAAAGTGAGTCGAGTTGATCAACACTTGAAATCACACTTGATGATGACCAAAATATACAAGAAAAAACATCAAAAACTCAAAAACTTTAGCCACAAAAATCCTCTCTCAAACCATTGCAAAAGCCCACCAAACTCCATTTTGTTGGACTCTTTGGAGTAGCGCCAACCCTAATGGCACCGATATAGGGTCACATAGTCTTGCAGAAAGCTGCACCTTCTTTCCTCAATTCCTCGCACACACACATCCATGGAAACCTCATAACTTCCATGGAATCTCCCAAGTGCAAAATGGAAGAGAGAAAGCTCTCATTCACTCCACACACTCGAAAACAGGACGCGAACGCGACGTGACTGCACTATACCACCTCTAGGAACACTGCTTCCTTCCCCACACAAATAGGTGAAAGTGCCAAGACTTGGCTTAAAAAATACTCCTTCAGCTGGAGCACTCACAACACCGTCACTTATGTGGAAAATTAAAGACTTTTACACTATTTTTGGGCATTTTTTGACGCTTTTTTCCCTAATTTTGGCCAGTTTTGACCCCCGATGGGCATTTTTTGCAGGAAAAACCCCAAACAAACTCCAAAATTGACCAAATTTTGTATGATTTATCCTCGATACCCAAAGAACTTTTCCACATTCCCACATTCTATTTTTGACCACTTCTAGGGCGGTGCACGCATCATTGCAGATCAGGCACCGTAAATAGACAGTTACTACATGTCCCAAACTTCTCGAGCGGGATGAGAGTACCCATACTTGTTTCTTGCATTATTTACATTCTAGAAAGCTCAAAAAAATTCTCTAGAGCCAAAATAATCCACCTAGAACCATATCCAAGGCCCCAATACCCTATTCGGGCATGTACATGTGTTCGACTGCTAGCACGCGAACCTGCCTATTCACAAGGTGTACACGTTGCATCTTTTTTTGAACTTGAAACCATTTTGCGAATCTCCCAAATGCATGTATTACATCTTTCTGTACATATGACCATGCATATAAACGCTACTATGTGCACACCAAAAGCGGTCTATCAGCGCTAAGTTATTAGTAGTTGAAGTTTCGATGAGGCCACGGTTTGTGTCGGGTTAGCCACCGGTGTCAAGTACCAGTGCCTCGAGCACCAGTGTCGAGTACCAGTGTCATCAGAGCCAGTGTCGAGTATCAATGTCTCAAGAGCCAATGTTAGTGTCTTGAGAGCCAGTGTCCAGAGCCAGTAAAACCAGTACAAGCGAGACCAGTACCAGTATTCAAGTACTGAGCCGTGGAGTTTAAGGAATGCTAAGAATAATGAGGGGGCAAAAAAGAGGGAAAAGCGATAATTACACATGCCATGTATAAGCCAAATAAAGATTGGGGGGGGGCTAAAAATAGGAGGTGGGACGCGCCCTAAAGTGCAGGTTTTAGGTGATAGTTGATAGAGTTTTTAAGGAAAAGAAAAGAGGAAGGGAACTTCCTGGCGAGAACAGGGAAAGTCGAAGAATAAGTAGAAGTGTACGAGCAGGGCTTAGGAGATGCAAGTTTATCTAGCAGACTGTGGATTATTTTCAACGGGTTTGGATTGTTTGATTGTGGGATTTCAAAGCGATCGGCATACCAACGTTGGAGTATGCAATCGTTTTGTATCAAATGTTCTAGATATCTCATTAATGGAAACATCTTCTGATTGCAAGCCTCGATCAAGTGTTTATATCTATTCTAAATTGGATTTCAGCCTTTAACTCTATTTTTATCAGTGATATTCTCTTACAGATCTCTCTAACCATCACTAAATCATCTTATTTAATTTAAATCGGCCTAAACCGCATTGGTTGTCATTGGTTTTCACCTCGTCTGCTTCTTTGTCTACAATCAGAAGTCTGACGCTTTCCCAGTCGACCCTGTAGAGACACACACTGCGACAGTGTGCCAATGGTAAAGAGCTGACTGAAAAACATGAAGCATTTCAAATAACAACTGATCTTCAAGAGATACATGACACACGAGACGAGGTGTGGTGTAGTTCCACCCCAAGAGAGCACTAGCCCCAAACCCTGGCACCCCTTTGAGTATTTCTTTATATTTCTTCAACATGGTACACCTTCCATGACGTTGCTCTACCTCTCTTGTACATAGAATGCTAGAGTGAGAGCCCATGGGTCATATTTAAAGGCCCTTGGGCCCTAAAAGAAATTTACATGAAAATAATTGAAACTCAAAAGCTTCTGGTCCAAAAAGGTGGCGCGAAAAATAGCAAGCAAAAAATCCAAAAATCTGTACAGCTGCCACGTCAACAAGCAACACAGTTTGTGTATTTGTAAATCCTATGAACAGAATCTTTGGGATTTTTCATACAAGCCTGCGACGTCAACAATTTTATACGCAAGTTATTTGTGGGTGGATGTGAGGGTTCCTACTTTATTTTAATGACTTGGAACTCTAGGCCCCATTGGACTGGTTCCCTTAAGTAGGTGGAAACTTATTTTTTAAAATTTCCCCATTGGCAAGCTTCTGTAAGTTGGTAAAGTTTCTTTCGCTACTTCTTCTCTTAGAGGTTAGGCCCCTCTGTTGAGATTTGCAAGTTGGCTAGGGTTGGGTCTAAGAACACCCAGCTAGCCGGGTCTTCAATAACGTGACACGTTGGAGAGGGGGAACGGGGAAACACAACTGGCATGAACACAAGGACCTCTCTATAGCTCAGGGTATCCACAACACCCCTATCCTCTCAGAAAAAACCTTCAAGGGAGAGAGAGAAAGAGAAAAAAAAATCGCGATTGTAGAAAGAGAGAGAGAGGGTGATTCTGTTATGGTTGGTGTCGAATGAATTGCCGGGCCTGTAGCTGCGCCTTTACGTGCTTCTGATGGCGCTACTGCCATTTGTCGTGCAAGGTTGTTGGTCTTAGAGGGCTACTAATTTTGCAGGTTTCGGTCGCCAGTTGGCTCGATTTATTTGGAGTTGCTTTACTCAATTTAGAATCAAGACCAATAACCTTGGGGGTGTTTTCCATGGTGCTTTACTAATTTTGCTTGCGGACAGTAATCACTACCGTGTTGACAACGATAATCATTACTTTAATGGCAGTAATCTTCTACATGTATCCCGATATCCCTTTGTGTATAATTGAGCTTGATACTAACATTCAGCGGATAATTCTGTGAGCTCTCTCAACATGGATTCTATACAGTATTGAAATTTTTTTTCTTCTTCTTCTGCTTCTTTTAGTGCTATATACAATAAAATCCTATTCCCTATTTTTCCATGATCATATCGCGCTCCCTTGCACTCATCTTCGCTTCACTCTCACAAACGGTTTATCGTGATTACTTTAAATTAAACCCTCAACTGATCACCATGTCGTGCAACTACATATGCACTCTAATGTTTAGAATATCATGATGCAAACTATCCTATTCGCTTTTCCTCATCGCAATTTGATAAAAAATTATCCTTAATGTACCCAAAAATATCAAGATCTTAAAAAAAAACATGTCAATCAAAATAAAATCAAATGAAGCTAATCAGAGTTGTATACTTACTTGAATGCCGTATTCAAAGCTTCAATGATTTGTTGTTACCAAGAGCGTAATCTTGGCTCTGATACCACTGTTACAGACGGCTGTGTGGTTGCCCTGCAAAGTACTCATAATAGCACAATACAGACCATAAAAATGATAAATCAACATACCTGAATCGTCGCACACGCACATGTTCGATCTCAACACGAACATAGAGAGATAGAGAACAGAATAGAGCGAGGGAGAACGTGCAAGCGCACCTCCTAGAGCGGAGTGCTACGGTGGCACGGCATGAGAGAGGAGAGGAGAAGGGAGAAGAAAGACACAAACACTGGGTGCAATCTCCCCCCCTGCAAGAGTGACCATTTCCCTCATGCACGTATTTAATTGATAGATTCTTGAATGGTCAAAGTGAGTACAAACTGGCCGGCCGCTCATAAATGGCCAGACTCATAAAAGAGCACTTGAATAATAAAATGTACATGATATACAAATCCATTCGCATAGGCCAAGCTTGGTCTAGTCTTTTCCACCTGCCAGCTACAATAATAATAAAATGTCAATTCTATAACACCAAAAGCTACTGACTCCACACTAATAGATACATAGAAAATCGACTGCAAGTCGGGAGGACTCACTGTTGGTAAAGCACACAATACCTCCTTGATACCATCAAAATCCTGTTGCATGTCTTCATTCCACTCAAACCCTTGAACTCTTTGACTCAATTTTTGGAGAGGATACACATATTGACATAGCATCCAAAAGAAACGTGAAAAGTACCTGAGCTTATGCACAAATGATGCCAAATACTTTGTGTTGCTGGGTGGATCCATAAGCAATAAAGCAACAAAAATCCAAGGAGGTAGTCCTTTGGACTAATTTTCTTTCTTCGCCGCCTCTTGCTACTTTTTGGTATGTCTTCTACCATAGCCTTTCCTTTCCTTGCTCTTGTTTCCCTCTCTTCTTTTGTCTCTTTCTCCCTATCATGCCTAGATCTCTTATTGGCCAAAATATCCACATCTTGATGCTCAAGGGTAATGATGTTAATAGCCCTACCTTCTCCATTTCCAGGAAACGGTTGTGGTTGTTGTTGCGGTGGTGGTGCTTCTAGTGCCCGATCTTGATGATCAGGCACCGTAAATAGACAGTTACTACATGTTCCAAACTTCTCGAGCGGGATGAGACTACCCATACTTGTTTCTTGCATTATTTACATTCTAGAAAGCTCAAAAAAATTGTCTAGAGCAGAAATAATCCACCTTGAACCATATCCAAGGCCCCAATACCCTATTCGTGCATGTACATGTGTTCGACTGCTAGCATGCGAACCTGTCTATTCACAAGGTGTACACGTTGCATCTTTTTTTGAACTTGAAACCATTTTGCAAATCTCCCAAATGCATGTATTTACATCTTTCTGTACATATGACCATGCATATAAATGCTACTATGTACACGCCAAAAGCGGTCTATCAGCGCTAAGTTATTAGTAGTTGAAGTTTCAATGAGGCCACAGTTTGTGTCGGGTTAGCCACCGGTGTCAAGTACCAGTGCCTTGAGCACCAGTGTTGAGTACCAGTGTCACAAGAGCCAGTGTTGAGTATCAATGTCTCAAGAGCCAATGTCAATGTCTTGAGAGCCAATGTCCAGAGACAGTAAAACCAGTACAAGCGAGACTAGTACCAGTATTCAAGTACTGAGCCGTGGAGTTTAAGGAATGCTAAGAATAGAGAGGGGGCAAAATAGAGGGAAAAGCGAGAATTACACATGCAATGTATAAGCCAAATAAAGATTGGGGGGGGGGGGGGGGGCTAAAAATAGGAGGTGGGACGTGCCCTAAAGTGCAGGTTTTAGAGGATAGTTGATAGAGTTTTTAAGGAAAAGAAAACAGGAGGGGAATTTCCTGGCGAGAACAGGGAAAGTCGAAGAATAAGTAGAAGTGTATGAGCAGGGCTTAGGAGATGCAAGTTTATCTAGCAGACTGTGGATTATTTTCAACGGGTTTGGATTGTTTGATTGTGGGATTTCAAAGCGATCGGCATACCAACGTTGGAGTATGCAACCGTTTTGTATCAAATGTTCTAGATATCTCATTAATGCAAACATCTTCTGATTGCAAGCCTCGATCAAGTGTTTATATCTATTCTAAGTTGGATTTCAGGCTTTAACTCTATTTTTATCAGTGATATTCTCTTACAGATCTCTCTAACCATCACTAAATCATCTTATTTAATTTAAATCGGCCTAAACCGCATTGGTTGTCATTGGTTTTCACCTCGTCTCCTTCTTTGTCTACAGTCAGAAGTCTCACGCTTTCCCAGTCGACCCTGTAGAGACGCGCACTCCGACAGTGTGCCAATGGTAAAGAGCTGACTGAAAAACATGAATCATTTCAAATAACAACTGAAGTTCAAGAGATACATGACACTGGAGACGAGGTGTGGTGCAGCTCCACCCCAAGAGAGCACTAGCCCCAAACCCTGGCACCCCTTTGAGTATTTCTTTATATTTCTTCAACATGGTACACCTTCCATGACTTTGCTCTACCTCTCTTGTACATAGAATGCTAGAGTGAGAGCCCACGAGTCATATTTAAAGGCCCTTGGGCCCTTAAAGAAATTTACATGAAAATAATTGAAACTCAAAAGCTTCTGGTCCAAAAAGGTGGCGTTAATTCAACAAGCAAAAAATCCAAAAATCTGTACAGCTGCCACGTCAACAAGCAACACAGTTTGTGTATCTGTACATCCTATGAAGAGAATCTTTGGGATTTTTCATACAAGCCTACGACGTCAACAATTTGCTACGCAAGTTATTTGTGGGTGTATGTGAGGGTTCCTACTTTATTTTAATGACTTGGAACTCTAGGCCCCATTGGACAGGGTCCCTTAAGGAGGTGGAAACTTCTTTTTTAAAATTTCCCCATTGGCAAGGTTCTGTAAGTTGGTAAAGTTTCTTTCGCTACTTCTTCTCTTAGAGTTTAGGCTCGTCTGTTGGGATTTGCAGGTTGGCTAGGGTTGGGTCTAAGAACACCCAGCTACCCGGGTCTTCAATAACGTGACACGTTGGAGAGGGGGAATGGGGGAACACAGCTGGCATGAACACAAGGGCCTCTCTATAGCTCAGGGTATCCACAACACCCCTATCCTCTCAGAAAACTCCTTCAAGATAGAACGTCACGCTAGTAGACCACCGCCTGCTCAATTTTCACTCCTCACACACTTCGCAAATACACCACACAAGGCACACTTGCTTCCA
Source organism: Adiantum capillus-veneris (assembly GCF_014529385.1). NCBI lineage: Eukaryota > Viridiplantae > Streptophyta > Polypodiopsida > Polypodiales > Pteridaceae > Adiantum > Adiantum capillus-veneris. The sequence goes on from NC_140939.1 coordinate 46,467,780, forward strand.
CGGTCTGTCTCCACCATCACCCGTTGAATCTCACTCTCTCACACAAAACACCGTCGATCCGAGGGGGCACACACATCCGCATTGCCAGCACCAAGGGGAAACACCAGAGCAGGAGAAAGAGAAGGGGGGGAGGGGAAACAACAACAAGATGGGGCAACAATGGATTGATTGCACTTCACCAAACATGCACACAAGCTTACAATGTTATCACCATGGCCATTTTCACAAGAAAATACAAAGGTATTTGATAGGCACACTCCTCTCTAAGAGAGCTCCACTTTGGAGGCTTCAAACGACACAAAAAATCCTAGAGAAAAAACCCCTAATTTGATTAGAATTTTACCTTTATATTCAATTTTGAAAAGAGCCCTCACATTTGAACATCTGGCATCTCAATTTTGGCATTTTTTGGAAGGGGTAGCCGCCTTGCTTCATTTGCTCAATTCCTTTTTGTTTTGCACTTGGGGGGGGGGGGGGGATTAGTGATGTCGCTATTGCCCCTAGGCAATTTTATTATTTTTTATATTTTACTTCATTTTTTTACCCCTTTGGGGGGGCCATCTTGCATTGCTCGTTTGGCTCATTTTTTACCACCGGACACTTCTCCTTCTTTGGCTCACTAACCTGCTGCGGGACCCTCCCCTTGCTAAGCAATAGTGATGTCGCTATTGATGGGGGGGGGGGGGGTTGACTCCTCATATAAAAATGGGGGCCCCATGAGACGCGGGCATGGGAACAAGCCCCTAAGGGCACTTGGTACGTTATTAGTGGGGCACTGCCTCCTCCTCTCTCCTCATGCGGGCGCGCCATGACGCTACCCATCCTGGCCAAAACCCGCACGCAGCACCTTAGGACTGCTTGCAGTGCGTGCAGAATGCATGAAAGGGCCACCATTGCCACGGGGTGAGGGAGCTCCCCTCTCTCCCCCTTTGTGTACCATTTGAAGGTCACGGCCCGGCCCATAAATCCTGAAACTGAATGGCTACCGTGAGCATGTAGGCTTATTCCTCATGTGGGCTTACTCGAAGTTCGCAGTCCAATCCTTCACATCCTCCTTCCTTGTGAACCCTGATCAACTATAAGCCATCTCTTCAGAGTCGCTTCTCCCTTGCATGAGTAACTCCACAAAAATTGAAGTCTTGCATCTCAACAAAACCACCACTTTTCTTCAATGAAGCTCGTTTTTCACAGCAAAACCGCTTCACCTAGGTGCACAACTGGCAAATTTTCGCTCCCCCACGAGATCGCCAAAGGATGATGGAGAAAAAGACATTGTGTGCACACTCACACACCCAGAGAACTCAACACCACACAAGAAATTTACTTGAATTTACTTGCTACGTCATTAGTGGGGCACTGCCTCCTCCTGTCTCCTCATGCGGGCGCGCCACGGCGCTACCCATCCTGGCCAAAACCCACACGCAGCACCTAAGCGCCGATTGCAGTGCGTGCACAATGCATGAAAGGGCCACCATTGCCACAGGGTGAGGGAACTCCCCTCTCTCCCCCTTTGTGTACCATTTGAAGGTCACGGCCCGGCCCATAAATCCTTAAACTGAATGGCTACCGTGAGCATGTGGGCTTATTCCTCATCTACGTGGCAGCATTACAAGGTCCTGCCTCCAAAGGCCTTCAATCTTCCCAAAAAAAGCTTGCAATCTTCTGATGATGTAGACAAAGGATCACTATTGTATGATGTGGTTTCTGTCAAATCCGTATCTTGCATCTCCACTAGGGGTTGTGTATGGCTCTTGTGCGTCTTCATGTTGCAGACAATGGTTCTTCCTTTCTCTTTTTCGGGGATGGTGATCAAGTCCGTGCCCCAATCCTACTTAGCACCAAGGTTTATAAGCCATGGCCTCCCTAAAATGATCTGATAAGCATTCTTACCCGCTTGCATCACGTAGAAATCAACCAATCAATCCCCAAGACTTTTATCTTCACATCTTCAGCTATTCCAAGACACCTTGCTTTTTTGTGGTTGGCCATCCTCATACGGATCGATGCATTCACTGACATCTTAACGCCTACTTCCTTCATGATAGCCTCGGTCATGACACACACCTGGGCACCACCATCCACATATGCTTGCACTGCCGTATTCTTTCCCAGCATAGCTTCAACTATTGGCACCATATCCACTGGGTGACCAACCCTCAAGGATGACACCATGCTTTGATGCGTTTGCTTCTTGGAAGGAAGCTACGTACTCATCAATTTAGCGTTCAAAGCCACCAACTGACCAAAAGATATATTTTCCTTTTGATTTCGTATGTCGTCGAAAATATCACGGTCTTCAACACCTTGGCCAAGGAGATAGTCCTTTGGACCAATTTTCCTTCTTCGCCGCCTCTTGCTACTTTCTTGTTTGTCTTCTACCATAGCCTTTCCTTTCCTTGATCTTGTTTCCCTCTCTTCTTCTGTCTCTTTCTCCCTATCATGCCTAGCTCTCTTATTGGCCAAAATATCCACATCTGGATGCTCAAGGGTAATGATGTTAATAGCTCTACCTTCTCCATTTCCAGGCAACGGTTGTGGTTGTTGTTGCGGCGGTGGTGCTTCTAGTGCTTGCTCTTGATGATTTCTTCTATTCTCCCTCAACCATGTCCATATAAAGGGTATATCCCTCTTCTCTCTCTTGGTGGTTCAGGACAATCAGGGATGTAGTGACCTCTTCGCATAATTGTAGCTTCTACCTTGTAGCCTTCGTCCCCTACCTCTCCCAGCTGGCCGCTCTTCTCTTTGGTTCCTATTCATTATGTTAATTCTTAATTCTTGCAACTGACCGGCAAGATCATGCAAAACCCAGAACGTAACGGGATCTTGACCTTGAACCACTCGCTCCACTCTATTATCCATTGCCACATGGACCATTGGTTGAACCACAACTGGCTCAGTGTGTGTCATGCCTTGCTCCCACCTTCTCTTGATCTTCTTGCTCTTGGCCTCGACAATTTCCACAACTCTTTCGAATGTAGCAGGCTCATCTTGATCGACCTTCTCCCTTACACTTGGATGGAGACAATCCATAAACTGACGAACTTTCAAGAAATCCCCTGGAGTTACTTGGGATGCCGCCTCTAATTGAATCCAAAGTCCTTAGAAGTGTTGCAAAAACTCTTTAAAGTTAGCATGAACATCTTGCTGCAAACTTCTCAATTTGGTCGTCGCTTTTGTTGCGGTTAGTTTCTTCCCAAACCTGTAAAAAATTGCTAGCTTCACCTGCTCGCATGTTGGCTTTTTGTTTTCCTCTGAACCTTCAAATCACTCTCGAGCTTCTCCTTTGAGCGCAAGAGGAAATACATGAATCTTTGATTTGTCATTCATAATGTGCATACCAAGCGTATGCCACTCGAGGTCCGCAATGCAATCCTTCATATCCTCCTTCCCTATGAACACTGACTGACTATAAGCCATCTCTTTAGAGTCGCTTCTCCCTTGAGTGAGTAGCTCCACAAAAATTGAAGTCTTGCACCTCAACCAAACCACCACTTTTCTTCAATCAAGCTCGAACTTCACAGCAAAACCGCTTCACCTGGGTGCACAACTGGCAAATTTTCGCTCCCACGAGATTGGCAAAGGATGATGGAGCAAAAGATGTTGTGTGCACACTCACACACCCAGACAACTCAACACCACACAAGAAATTTACTTGAATTCCAACCCACACCCACCACAACTCAAGAGCTCAATAAAAATACTACCCACAAGCTCAATTCAACCTCCAAACACCTCGACCTACAAGCCCTTGCCTGCCTGCATTACAAAGTGAGTCGAGTTGATCAACACTTGAAATCACACTTGATGATGACCAAAATATACAAGAAAAAACATCAAAAACTCAAAAACTTTTGCCACAAAAATCCTCTCTCAAACCATTGCAAAATCCCACCAAACTCCATTTTGTTGGACTCTTTGGAGTAGCGCCAACCCTAATGGCACCGATACAGGGTCACATAGTCTTGCAGAAAGCTGCACCTTCTTCCCTCAATTCCTCGCACACACACATCCATGGAAACCTCATAACTTCCATGGAATCTCCCAAGTGCAAAATGGAAGAGAGAAATCTCTCATTCACTCCTCCACACACTCGAAAACAGGACGCGAACGCGACATGACTGCACTATACCACCTCTAGGAACACTGCTTCCTTCCCCACACAAATAGGTGAAAGCGCCAAGACTTGGCTTAAAAAATACTCCTTCAGCTGGAGCACTCACAACACCGTCACTTATGTGGAAAATTAAAGACTTTTACACTAGTTTTGGTCATTTTTTGACCCTTTTTCCCCTAATTTTGGCCAGTTTTGACCTCCGATGGGCATTTTTTGCAGGAAAAACCCAAAACAAACTCCAAAATTGACCAAATTTTGTACGATTTATCCTCGATACCCAAAGAACTTTTCCACATTCCCACATTCTATTTTTGACCACTTCTAGGGCGGTGCACGCATCACTGCAGATCAGGCACTGTAAATAGACAGTTACTACATGTCCCAAACTTCTCGAGTGGGATGAGAGTACCCATACTTGTTGCTTGCATTATTTACATTCTAGAAAGCTCAAAAAACTTCTCTAGAGCCAAAATAATCCACCTAGAACCATATCCAAGGCCCCGATACCCTATTCGGGCATGTACATGTGTTCGACTACTAGCACGCGAACTTGCCTATTCACAAGGTGTACACGTTGCATCTTTTTTTGAACTTGAAACCATTTTGCGAATCTCCCAAATGCATGTATTACATCTTTCTGTACATATGACCATGCATATAAACGCTACTATGTGCACACCAAAAGCGGTTTATCAGCGCTAAGTTATTAGTAGTTGAAGTTTCGATGAGGCCATGGTTTGTGTCGGGTTAGCCACCGGTGTCAAGTACCAGTGCCTCGAGCACCAGTGTCGAGTACCAGTGTCACAAGAGCCAGTGTCGAGTATCAATGTCTCAAGAGCCAATGTTAGTGTCTTGAGAGCCAGTGTCCAGAGCCAGTAAAACCAGTACAAGCGAGACCAGTACCAGTATTCAAGTACTGAGCCGTGGAGTTTAAGGAATGCTAAGAATAATGAGGGGGCAAAAAAGAGGGAAAAGCGATAATTACACATGCCATGTATAAGCCAAATAAAGATTGGGGGGGGGCTAAAAATAGGAGGTGAGACGCGCCCTAAAGTGCAGGTTTTAGGTGATAGTTGATAGAGTTTTCAAGGAAAAGAAAAGAGGAAGGGAACTTCCTGGCGAGAACAGGGAAAGTCGAAGAATAAGTAGAAGTGTACGAGCAGGGCTTAGGAGATGCAAGTTTATCTAGCAGACTGTGGATTTTTTCAACGGGTTTGGATTGTTTGATTGTGGGATTTCAAAGCGATCGGCATACCAACGTTGGAGTATGCAACCGTTTTGTATCAAATGTTCTAGATATCTCATTAATGGAAACATCTTCTGATTGCAAGCCTCGATCAAGTGTTTAAATCTATTCTAAGTTGGATTTCAGCCTTTAACTCTATTTTTATCAGTGATATTCTCTTACAGATCTCTCTAACCATCACTAAATCATCTTATTTAATTTAAATCGGCCTAAACCGCATTGGTTGTCATTGGTTTTCACCTCGTCTGCTTCTTTGTCTACAATCAGAAGTCTGACGCTTTCCAAGTCGACCCTGTAGAGACACACACTGCGACAGTGTGCCAACGATAAGGAGCTGACTGAAAAACATGAATCATTTCAAATAACAACTGAAGTTCAAGAGATACATGACACTGGAGACGAGGTGTGGTGCAGCTCCACCCCAAGAGAGCACTAGCCCCAAACCCTGGCACCCCTTTGAGTATTTCTTTATATTTCTTCAACATGGTACACCTTCCATGACTTTGCTCTACCTCTCTTGTACATAGAATGCTAGAGAGTGAGAGCCCACGAGTCATATTTAAAGGCCCTTGGGCCCTTAAAGAAATTTACATGAAAATAATTGAAACTCAAAAGCTTCTGGTCCAAAAAGGTGGCGTTAATTCAGCAAGCAAAAAATCCAAAAATCTGTACAGCTGCCACGTCAACAAGCAACACAGTTTGTGTATCTGTACATCCTATGAAGAGAATCTTTGGGATTTTTCATACAAGCCTACGACGTCAACAATTTGCTACGCAAGTTATTTGTGGGTGTATGTGAGGGTTCCTACTTTATTTTAATGACTTGGAACTCTAGGCCCCATTGGACAGGGTCCCTTAAGGAGGTGGAAACTTCTTTTTTAAAATTTCCCCATACGGCAAGGTTCTGTAAGTTGGTAAAGTTTTTTTCGCTACTTCTTCTCTTAGATTTTAGGCCCTTCTGTTGGGATTTGCAAGTTGGCTAGGGTTGGATCTAAGAACACCCAGCTAGCCGGGTCTTCAATAGCTTGACACGTTAGAGAGGGGGAATGGGGGAACACACCCGGCAAGAACACAAGGGCGTCTTTATAGCTCAGGGTATCCACAACACCCCTACCCTCTCAAAAAACACCTTCAAAATAGAACTTCACGCTAGTAGACCACCACCTGCTCAATTTCCACCCCTCACACACTTCACAAATCCACCACACAATGCACACTGGCTACCATAGTCTGTCTCCACCATCACGCGCTCAATCTCACTCTCTCACACAAAACACCGTCGGTCCAAGGGGGCACACACATGCGCACTACCGACACCAAGGGGAAACACCAGAGCAGGCGAAAGAGAAGGGGGGGAGGGGAAACAACAACAAGACGGGGCAACAATGGCTTGATTGAACTTCACCAAACATGCACACAAGCTTACAATGCTATCACCATGGCCATTTTCACAAGAAAATACAAAGGGATTTGACAGGCACACTCCTCTGTAAGAGAGCTCCACTTTGGAGGCTTCAAATGACACAAAAAATCAGCCCTTAATTTGATTAAAATTTTACCGTTATAGTGGGGGGTCTTCAATTTTGGAAACAGCCCTCACATTTGAACATCTGGCATCTTAATTTTGGCATTTTTTGGAAGGGGTGGCCGCCTTGCTCCATCTGCTCAATTCCTTTTTCTTTTGCACTTGGGGGGGGGGGGGGGATTAGCGATGTCGCTATTGCCCCTAGGCCGTTTTATTATTTTTTATATTTTCCTTCATTTTTTCACCCCTTTGGGGGGGCCATCTTGCATTGTTCCTTTGGCTCATCTTTGACCACCGGACACTTCTCCTTCTTTGGCTCACTAACCTGCTACTACGGGACCCTCCCGTTGCTAAGCAATAGTGATGTAGCTATTGGGGGGGGGGGGGGGGGGGGGGGGGGAGGGGGGTGACTTCTCATATAAAAATGGGGGCCCCATGAGAGGCGGGCACAGGAACGAGCCCCTAAGGGCGCTTGCTACGTCATTAGTGGGGCACCGCCTCTTCCTCTCTCCTCATGTGGGCGCGCCACCGCGCTGCCAATCCTGGCCAAAACCCGCACGCAGCACCTGAGGACTGCCTGTAGTGCCTGCACAATGCATGAAAGGGCCGCCATTGCCACGGGGTGAGGGAGCTCCTCTCTCTCCCCGTTTGTGTACCATTTGAAGGTCACGGCCCGACCCATAAATCCCGAAACTGAATGGCCACCATGAGCATGTGGGCTTATTCCTCATCTACATGGTGGCATTACAAGGTTTTTCCTCCAAAGGCCTTCAATCTTCCCAAAAAAAACCCTTCAAAAACACTTTGGGGATGAGAATTCCCCCCTTCTTCAGAGCACTGCTCTTTTCGGCTCAATGACTGCATGCCCGAACCGGAAAAACCTACCAAAAACTTCCATTGTGGACTTCAATCCACCCAACTTTCACCACCTCTTGAGCCCTCCAAGGCCATAAATCAAGGTCGTCAAAACCAACCAAAATCATCCTCAAGCTCACCGACCGCCGCCAAATGCTTCCCAACTTCATCTTACTGTATCTTGCTAATCGAGTATTCGATGGACGAACCGTCGATTCGTGTTAGCTCCACATGATGCACACTGTCACTGAGAACCCTAGCAAGGCCAAAAAGAGGCCAGATGGTGCATCCTCTAGTGTGGGCAAGTGGGCACAGACCCGGCCCCCGTCCAAACTTTGACAGCTCATATCTTGCAAACCATGAGTCTGATCATCGATCTAAAAAGACCGGCAGGCTCCATAAATTGAGCACTTCATCCCTATCCCTTCACATCCACTTATCTGGCCTAGCTACACATGTCCATCCCATCGAGAATCTGCAACCACCTTCACCTTCCAACTGGCATATCTCTCCCTGTATAGGTCCGTTTGAAGAGACGTCTAGAAGAGACCCTAGAGCATCTTGAGCACTACATTTCAGGACATTGATAGAGCACTTCGGACACCTTCACCTGCCATCCCATCTGGACCATCTCGTAGCCCTTTTGGCCTAAAAAACTGCCTCAAATATACATTCTTGCTATCCTTTGGCTGCCGAGGACCTTGGTACTTGCCCTTGCCTTCTGCACTACGCCTACCTGCAGCCTTTGCTTGGCATAGACCACTTCCTGGCTCGGACCAACTTTGGCTGCACCAACGTCAGTAGTTTGTGACATGTGACCTGCATCTAGGATCATCTATAGAGTGCCTTGTCTATATCCTTGAAAAGAGTAATAAGGAAGACAATATCTATCAAAAAGTCCTCTATAAAGCTGTGACCTTGAAAATTGCAAAAACCATGCAGCAACTCCACACGTCACTAACCCATCATGGATGCTCACTCTAATCAACGAAACAACAAATTGCCATCCACATCGGTTGTCATATGGACAAACCCAAAAACAATGCCCCAAGGACTCAAGCTCCAAAGGATAACTCCTAATAAGTTGGATCATTACCACTTGCTACCAACCAATTTCCTACAGGAAATCCAACATGTCTTATCATCCACATGAAAAAACATATCTTGCAATTGATCTGGTGGGTTCATATGCAAGCCAAAACTATCTTTAGAAAGCTAGGAGTATGCAATGATCCTGGCACACCTCTAAATTGGCATGGATGGTGAGGTGGATGTCGGGTCCACAAAAGAAGCCTCCTCCCAAGGGAGAGTGTGTACTCAAAAAAGGATACAGGGGCTCTATAAATGCTCAACAAAGGCCAGTGCCACTCTCTAGGATCACAGTCCAACTAAGCCTTTACTGTGTGGGGGAGGGGGGCAGAGAGAGAGAGAGAGAGAGAGAGAGAGAGAGAGAGAGAGAGAGAGAGAGAGAGAGAGAGAGAGAGAGAGAGAGAGAGAGAGAGAGAGAGAGAGAGAGAGAGAGAGAGAGAGAGAGAGAGAGAGAGAGAGATAATCGACCAATATCATCTCTCACTGTGTGAGGTATTGCCAGCCTAGAGACCACTGACCTACACCACAAAACCTTTGCCCCTCTCTCACATGATCCTTGGATGAATGCCACCCCCTGCATGGGCAATCATGCTTGTCATTTGACACTTGTCTTCATAATTTTTTAAGCCCCATTTTTATAATCTACAAGAGACTGTTCATCCAGTCATGACCCTAGCTCCGAGTGGCAGTGCCTTGTTATGCATCCCAGAAAGGATATTGCCGGATATAGAGCTCAAAGAGAGAGTTGTGGCATTGTTTACGATGAGCTTGGACACACAAGGGGAACCTCATGTTAGAGCAACCAATGGCCTTGGGAATCCTAGTTGCTTCTTCCTCTAGGAGTCTGCAACTGGTTTGGCTGCAATCGGGGAGGAGAAGAAGCGACTCTAAAAAGGCATTGCCTCCTTACAAACGATGCAAGAGTGCCACCCAGGTAGCCCTTAGATAGAGGAGAAAATCGAGAAGGCTCAACAGGAGCTGATGACCATTGAGGAGTGATGCCACAAGTTTGCCTTTCATCGTCAGGCATCTTAATAGAATTAGGTAGGTGTGTGAGGTCCCCACCCCGAAGTATCAAACAACGGATCTGATGGTAAACCTGGTGGCCACTAGATCTATAGCGGAAGCAAACAAAATGGTTCAGGGTTCAACTAGTGGACGATCTCTCATCACAAAGTGAGTCGAGTTCGAGCCTACTAGCAACGAGATCTAGCTCCACCTCGCAGGGGAAGCGTACTTAACTATCTAGCGATCCTAAGACCCATCTTCCAAGAGGAGAGAAACCCCGAGTGCCTTTTTCCCCATGTTTCAGAGGCACGTACTCTCGAGGATTCGCCACTCTAGGGGCAATGAGTAATACCAATATCGAGTAAGCACTATGGGGACAGAGAGTTCCCGACCAATCGGGATCACCCATCTCGTAGGCATTGGCAACCTGAGCCAAGCCCCCACTTTCCACCCCCACACTCACACTTCCTTGTGTGTCCTGATTACTACTACCATGATTGTTCAACATAAACATTCCTTGATTAGATTTCGAATCACAATGTTCGTTAAGACAGCCCTTCAATCAGTATTGCAAATCAGCACCAAGACAAAGTTCTAGTAAAAATTCTACTCAAACTTATTCATTAAAATTCCAATGTTCTGGAGGTACGACATCCCCCCTCCAGCGGGAGTTTACTCCTCCCGTTGTTGCCTAGCCGCCCATACAACTAGGTATGTCCACCGCATAGAAAGCACGACATGGAAATTCCCACCGCTTAACCAGTAGACGTGGGTTCCCACCGCTTAACCAGCAGTCGTGGGTATCCACCGCTTAACCAGCGGTCGCGGATTCAAGAGCCCTTAACCAGGAACTCTGCCCCCTGTGATCAGGAGGGGGTTCATGACTAATTCAACATTGGACATAGAATGAACATGCCGAGCTAAATTTTTCCTAGCAGACATTCTTTCCTATTGCAAACAGCATTCCCATCAATCATTTCCTTCCTACTTTAGAACTTAATGTACAATGCTTTCAATGTCGAGGTTTTCGTCGGATTTCTTCAACATGTTTGGGGATATGAGCATTCCTAACTAGTGTATGCAATGTTAATTTAAACAACTTGAATAAAAATATGATCTACCTCTTCCACTTCTTCATCGATGGCCCGTGAGATGGCCGGTATTTGTTCCTCCATGGGAGCCTTCCCCTTCCCGTTGACATTGCTCGTTCCTGCCTCGCGATCATGGGCACCACCGAAGCGCGTCCTCTTATAACCGGGGCCATTTCTCACTACTTTAAATGATTAGCTTGGAGAAAGAGCTAAGGTTCGCAAGCATCATAACAGTCCAATGGGTAGATAAGTGACATTAATTAATCCCTCCTATGTGATAGATCTAGATTTTTCATAAAGCAATCATTAAGGATGGCACATAATCCTATGGGAACCGGCTCTAAAGATAATTACTCGGCTTACATGATTAAGAATAATAGGATTTCACTAATGGAATTATCAGAGAGATGAATTAAGTATGATTAATCTCTTTCCTAGCAAATAGATGATGCAGATTTACCTTATGCATATGTGTGAGGGAAAACCAATTCTTAGAGTCTTAATGACAAATTAATTCCTCCTTAATTACATCTTAATGCATAAGAGAATGAGTTCAATTGAGCTTCATTGCTAATGAGTGATTAAAATAGTGATTCTCTTCAATCTGCACAAATACTAGCTTGTCGATTAATTACTATGCTACCTAGAGAGAGAAGATTCTGATAATTATGCTTTAATCATTAATCGAGAGTGAAGAATGGCTGATAATTCAGCTATGGAATAATGATTACATAATAGAGTACGACTAAGGAGAATTTAGAGAGTAGTCACAGAGATTTTCGGCTAGGAATAGGCATAATGTACGAGAAATTTTTGGTGGTAGAGAAAGGGATTTTCAGATGGTATTAATTAAACTGTTGTTACCGTGATTAAGAGCTGGTAATCTTCTCGATTTTTTGATCTAATCCAAGTACAATAAGGCATGGTGGTCCACAAAGAACACAAATTTCTTTGCTAATAGGTAATGTAGACTATACTTTTTTACAACATAGATCATTTCTAATCCTTCCCTTTTTGTGGTGGTATAATTATTTTCCGCCATGTTCAACTGTCAGCTAGTAGAAGAAATAGAAAAATCAATTTTCTCGTCTCCTAGTTGAGCTAGTATACACCCAGTGGAAAAATTGAAAGCATCTACATGTATGTGGAATATCTTATTCCAATCTAGTGCTTTCAATATTGGAGTTGAAGTGAAGCTTGCTTAAGCTTCATGAAAGATTCTATGTCATTATATTTCACTGGAAGGGTGGTCTTTCCTTCCTCCCCTTTGTAGTATTCTCCGACTTTGTTCATTGGAATATATAGAATCTCTTTGTTATCCAGTTTGTGTTTTGATTTTCCCAATTTTTTTGCGATTAGCCCTGTTATCCCCACCTTCTCTAGATTTTTTTATAAATCATTCCATAGATATGGTCTGATTTTTAACAGCTCTCCTAAAGTAAGAGTGCATTGGATGGGTGTAGACATGATTGAGTAAATGTTGTCTACTTCTAGGGTCTGTTTCTCTCTTTTTACTTGAGTGGTCCTACACACTATGGATTCATCTTAGTTATCTCCCAAGTATGAGGGGTAATGTTTTCAAGGTCAATGGTTTAGAAATTCCTGAAGCTTCATATCTGCAATCCCCATACAAGGATTTTACATCCATGTCCATATCAAGAGGTAGGTTGTATTACCAAGCTTCCTCTGTAGGAGCTGTCTTTAGATTTAGGCTCCCATCATTGATCTCTCTAACTTTTTTCAATAAGTGTCCTGGCCAGTCTTCCTCTACGAATGGACTTCCGTCTAAGGCATCTTCACTGTCCGCCACTATAAGTTATGGCTCTTTTGTTTCAAGGTGGGGTTCTACCACCACTTCGGATTTTCCTTGATTGTCTCTTATCACAAGCTCCTCAAGTTTTGCCATACTTTCGAGCCTCGATTTTTGTTTTTCCATCATTTCTTGTGTAATTCTTATCAAATTTTGATAAGCTTCAAGCTTAGCTGGTTCCATGTCTAGAGAAGGATAGTTTTTTCATTTGCTTTCCATGTTGTGGCATGTTTTAAGTCTTGCTTGTTAGGCTTCCAAGGCTGCGTTAATAGGCTCAAAAATTTTATCAACCAAAATTGATCCTCCAGATTTCACGATTGTTTCTTTGACTTTGCTTCCAGTTTCTTTCACCTTTTCTTGGAATATGTTTTTTGCTTTCTCCTTGATTTTAGCCCGTTGTTTCTGTTTTCTCATCTCATACCTTTTGCTTTTGCTTCTTTTGTTCTTTTGAGAGGTAATTTGTGTATTCTTTGAATCATTAGAGAAGTTATGCTTGTTTTTCTTAGCCTGGGCTCTAGTGATTACCTTGATTGGAACAATCAGTTCACTCTCAGATGAGCTACCAGGTATCACTTGGACTACATTTACTACTGTTTTACACTTGTTTAAAGGATTTTTAGGACAATCTTCCAGGAAATGTCCTCCCTTTTTGCAGCATTGTATGCAATAAGCTTCAACTGGCTTGAGGTTCTTGTCAGGATCTGGGCATTCATTTTTTCAATGATCATCTGCACCACAATTATGATAATTTTCCATTCTTGGTTTAATCATGGGTCTTACCATAGGAGGGTCTAACACCTTGATTATCCACATAGTACATTCGTGCAAGCTCTGGTAGAGTATAAGTCACAGGTTCTTCCATTGATGGTGGACGTGAATTATAACAATCTCCTTCTACCATTACTGTAGATGGACTAGGCTCAGCATAGGGTGTAACATGCACTAGTGTTTGTTCATCTATGACTCCTTCTGAATGCATGTATTTTATAGGCACTGCATTATGTCCTGGTTATGGAGGTTGTTGACCCAACATAGGTTGCGGTCTTTCCATACCCATCGGTGGTCTTTGGGCCGGTGCCATGTTAGGATGGTATCTATACATGGGTTGTCCTTGTGGTCTCATGGGAACGTACTGAACATTCCCATCATACTTTGGTCGATAGTAGCACTCATTAGTCTCATGGTTGGTCCATTTACCCTTGATTGCACACCATTTTTGTGGTATTGGTTGTACCTGTTGAGTTATCCCTTGCCCTGGTCCTCTCATAGGTGCTTTTTGCATGTTACTCATCATGTCATTCATCCTTTTGAGCATGTCTTCTATGGTTAGAAGTGGTGCTGCAGCAGCCATTCCCACTTGTTCTAGTTTAGTGGATATTGTTTTCTCACTTTAGGGACATCTTCTTCGTTGAAAATATCACAATTTTCTCCTAAGTCAATAGCATCTGACACACACACTTCTAGGGTTGTATGCTTCTTGCTATATAGTATAGCATGAAGTTCTTTGTTTACCAGTCCCTCTAGAAACAATGATACTAGTCGTTCTTCTGCAGGTATCTCTAGCTCTCAACATTTGGTAATGTATTGTTTCATTTGAGTTGCACAATCCCTAACAGACTCACCTTGTTTCTGTTTAAAGCTATAGATTTGAGCTAATGTATTGTGTTTGATCCCTGTTTTAAGACAAGCAGCTACAAATCCTGAGCTAATGTGTTCAAGTCCATGATTGACCTTGGTGGAATGTTTTGAAACCATATCAATGCTTTTCCTTATTGAGTATGGAAATCGAATATGCACTCTGCTCTTAGCACTTGCTTAAAGCTTGCTAAGTGGTCGTATGGATCCCCTGATCCATTGTATTTTCTGACCCATTTTTGATAAGCAGCTGGTCTAATATGTCTATTTGGTTTAACTCCTATCTCCTGACAATTGGTCCTGCTCCCAATCCTTCAAACCACTCTATTGGAAATAGTGACTGATGTAGCCCTGGACTAGCCTTAGTGTCACTCGGTTTTCTTTGGGATGAGGTGGTTTCTCGTTTCTTAGCATTACTCTCAGAAGATCTCTCATGGTGTTCATCTCTTGGAATAGTTTCTGGTCCTTGGCCCAATATTCAATCCCTTATTGAATACCCTTGATATTTAGTTTGTTCCACCTCCTTAGAAGTCATCATAACAAAGTGATTGTTATAACAATCCCTAAATAGCTAGGTTGGTAGATCTGTGATTCCTTATCTTTGATCTTGAAGATATAGATGATCTTCATGGGCATTAATTGTCCTGGTTTGGTATGCGAAATCCACAGAAGATCTTTTACATTTCTATCCTTGCAACAATAGACTCCGATCCTAAGATTATCCGTACTAAGCCGTTTCAAAGTCTTCAAATCAACTTGATCGTATCCCTCGAATTCTAAAGTTGGTGGTCCTTCTTTTGCCGCCATATCTAGAATTACGGTATTTACTTTTAACCCCCATTTGTCTATCACGTTGTTAGGAGTTTTTTGGAAGAAGTGATTGCACATATGTACATACACATGCATGGTGCATCAAATAAATAATTATCCATTTTCCAGAACCTGGTGGTTACGTGGTCCCACATGTGTACAGGTAGGACAACATGTACATAGTACATTGATTTTCATTAGCACCAGTACCAGTGTGTTTTTTTTTAATAATGAGGAGTTGTTAGCACGTAAAACTTCTTAAGTAATCTATCAGAGGGTGCATGCCATGAGGTAAGCAGGTGAGTCAAATGACATCCAGTGGCGTCAGGAGATCGAATGGGGTCAATACTTGGATGTGGATAATTATGGACACAACGTAAGTGTTTTTTTGTGATGAATCATGGAAAAGGTCATCATGAGAACTGTATTTGGGGGCCACTTTATGGTATTTCCGGATGTATTATTGGAAAAATTTGAGTGCCAGGTGTGCGGATGGATGTAGAAGGGTGACAAAAATGCACTACGTGGTCGTTTTTTGGCCTGTTCGGGGTTTGTTTGAGGTTAATGAAAAGGCCAAAGGTGCCCAAAGGATAAAGTTAAGTGTGGACACTTAAAAACCTAAGAAAAAAACTAGCAAAGTGGAGAGAGAAGAGGAGGAATAAGTGCAACTCATTTTTGTTGTTTTTGGAGTCTGGTTTGGCCATAAACTCCTCATTAGAGGTCAAATTTGAGCACTTTGATATTGTAGACTGAGGTTTTGGGCCTTTCCACATGCAATGGAATTATCCATTTTACCAAATTTCTCACTATTTTTTTTCTATTTTGGTTGTGTAAGTTTCTCCTGTGAGAGCGAAGTCTCTGCTCCAGTTTGTGATTGTATGTGGAAAATTTCATCCATATTGTGTGAGCTATTTGCCCCAGTGGTGTTGGCCCAAGCTCAATTGTATCTAAACAAAAGAAATCTTCCTCTTTTGAGCTGATTTTTTTGGGTGTGTGTGTGTGTCTGTGTGTCTCTGTGTTGAGTGGGCAAATGAATAGTCTCTCTCCTTTCACCCTATTCATCGGTGTGTTCCCTATTTCTAGGGATTGAGTCGGTAAAAATATTTGGGTTCTTGCATGTGTGTTCGAAGGGATTCTCAAAGCATTAAAACTTGGGTATCCATGTCTTTCTCTTATCCGGAATTTCATGTAGGAAGTGATGAAGATGTGGAAGACTTTTTAGAAAATATGGAGGTTGCTTGCATTAGCAATCAGATTCACGATCCTGCGTAGATGTTACGTCTTCTCCAAATTTTCTTGAAGAGTGATGCACGCGTTTGGTCCAAAGCATTTGAAGAGGAGTTGCATGCGATGGATCCACCTGTGAGATTAAGTTGGGACAATCTAAGGCATGGATTGGAAGTGGCTTCTGTGAAGACAAAAGATCTTGACAAAGTGTGGCAAGAAGTACAGGGTTTGGTGGAAAGGGAAGGTGAGCCAGTATATGCGTACATACGTAAGTTTTCAATGGCATGGGAGAGGATGTGCAAGGCCTTAGCCCCACATGTACCCCCACCTGACATGATGAAGAAGGACAGGTTCTTGGCTGGTCTTTGGGAGAATATACATTGGAGACTGGAGCTAAAGAATTCTAGGACATATGAAGATGCACTAGAGGTAGCAAGGAACACAGAGTGGAAGCTGAGAAGAATGAGTCATCTAGGAGTAGAGTCTTTGCCCAAGAGGTCTGAGTTTTAGCCTATGCATTCTTTGCAAGGTCGCATGCCAGGGGTTCATCATGAACCTGTGGTTTCTGTTACTCCTCAGGTTATGCCAACAATAGTCACCACAGTAGTGCAAGATGATGGGTTAAGGCAAGACATGAGGCAAGTGGTAGATTTAATGAGGAATCTCGGCCTAAACATGCTAGGTAATGTGGAAAATAATCAAGGTTGGGGGAGGTTTGAAAATCAATCAGGAGGTGAAGAAAAACCCAGGAATGGTGTTCGACAAAGTAATGGTAGGTTCTGGAGGCAGATGCCCACGTGTTATAATTACGGAGAGTGGGCCCCAGCCCGCAATGTGATAAGCCACCAAGGATGGGGGGAGACATGTATCCATTTCCAAGACAGGTGCTAACTAGGTCAAATGATTATGGAATTGAAATTAAGAGAGAAGAAGAAACTAGTGGATTAATCCAAGAAGGAAAGGAAAAGACAAAAGTGATAAGTGTGGTCACCTTGGAGAAGGCAGCAAAGCTAGAGGATACATTAGTGATGCCTATTGGGAAGAGGACTACACAGGATAAGAAAGGAAGAAGTGCCCTAGGTCCTAGTAAGAAGAAGGGAAAGAGCCATGAAGACGAGGATGTCAAGGCCAAGAGGAAAAGAAGGACTCGTCGCAAGTTTCATCTTTCAGATTTTTCACTAGGGGATGGGCAATTAAGCTATGACTTGAAGGAGGATCTGACAAGCATGAAAGCAGATGTTACTTCTGGGCAACTTATAGAGATGGTGCCTAAGCTAAAGCGACAGTGAAAGACGATGGTTAACTCAATGGAGAAAGAACCAGAGAGAGGTTTAGTGAAGGTGTTGGCGATGGATGAGCTGCCAGACATTTGTCCAATAGTAGATGTGTGGCACAAAAGAAAAATATGGGACAAGGTTATGTTGATGGTGGAGCCAAAATATGTGTCATAACACACTCATGTGTAGAGAAGATGGGGCTTACAGTGACTGGGGTGTCAGACTTTTGGATCAGATTGGCAAATCATCAAAAAGTAAAATGTTTGGGTGTTGTAAAGAGCTTAGAAGTGGAGATGTATGATGTAAAGGCGGTAGTTGATTTCCATGTGATGCCAGCAAGGTTGGGAGCATATCCTATTATACTGGGCAGACCATGTTTACGTGTAGTGGGAGCTGTTCAAGATTGGAGACGTGGTACAACTAGCCTATATGGAAAGACAGGTGCCAATAAGCTATATAATATGAACATAAGGAAACTATTGGAGGAATTTTGTGAAGATTAGGATGAGTCTAGTGATGAAGACTATTCCAGAGTGTCTGACAAGGACAGTGATAGTACTACCAGCAGTGATGAGGAGGATGTTGATGTTGCATTTCTTCTGATGGACAAAGAAATCCATGAGTCTGGTTTAGCTGCATTTGCAAATGGGATTGAAGATGAAATCAAAGGGCCTTATGAAGTGATTGAAGGGCTGATGCAAACCAAGGTTGAATTGTCAAAGAAGCAGGAATTGATGACACAAATGATCAATGGATACCTCTTAGCTATGGAGAAGGAGATATATTTGCACATGCTGCTGGTTTTCCTGATTTGTTCACTACTTCATATAAAGAGATTAGAGGGTTCAAAGGAGAAGAGATGCATGTAGAGCTAAAAAAAGGTGCTAAGCCAATATGACAAAGGCTAAGAAGGATGGGTTAAGAACATGTGGAAGCCTTGCGGGAAGAGGTGGACAAGTTATTGAAGGCAGGGTTCGTAGTCCCAGCGGAGACCACAGAATGGGTGAGTCCAGTAGTGATCAGTCCAAAGAAGGATGGAAAGTAAAGGATTTGTGTAGATTTTAAACCCTTAAACGTAGCCATTTAGAAGAACCCATATCCTCTTCCATTCATCGATCAGATCTTGGATTCAGTGGCAGGTTACGAGAGGTACAGTGTGTGTGATGGTTTTTCATGCCATTTTCAATTGAAGATTGCTCTTAAAGATCGAACAAAGAAAACTTTCATTACATGATGAGGTTGTTATTGCTACACGTTATTGCCATTTGGATTTTCAAATGGACCATATTTCTATCAAGAGAGAGAAAATTGGGTATTGGCACCATTCATTGGTAGTTGTGTTAAAGCTTTTATGGACGACTTCTATGTCTACACCAGTAGGGATGAACACCATGAGAAATTGTAGATGGTATTGGCTTGATATGATGAATGTGGAGGACAAATAAATCCAAATAAATGTCATCTAGCATAGCCAAGGGTGAAGTTATTGGTCCACATGGTGTCAGAAAATAGCATTGAGGCTGATCCAGATAAGGTTAAGTCTATTATTCTTCTTCCATCACCTAAGAGTACAAATCAATTGGCAACCTTTATACACAAAGTGAAGTACATGGTGTGGTTTACTCCATTGTCTTCACAGCTCCTTTATCCATTACAACAAGCGGCAAAGCATACTCCATTGCAATGGGATGAAAAGTGTGAAGACGTGTTTCAAGAGGTGAAAGAGGCGTTAGGGGGGGTGTTAGCCATGCAGGCTCTTGATTGGGAGCAAGTGTTTTATGTAAATCCATCAGTAGGGGATGATTCCATTGGAGCCATGCTATTGCAAAAGGGCAAGGGAAGCCATTATATGAGCCTAGCGTATTGTGCAAGCCGAGTGAAGTTGGTAGCATAAAGAAAATTTTTGGAAGTAGAACTAGTAATATTTGCTTGTCAACAATTTCATCATTACTTGCTACCATGACCTTTTGTTTTCTTAACGAGTTACACATTTTTGCCACAGTTAATTAGTGGCACTAACGTGTCAAATGTGGTCAAGAAATGTGTAATTGAGCTGCAAGAGTTTGAGTTCTCTTTTTTACTGGAAGACAGTACAAGAGCTACCCTAGCTGATTTGTTGACTTACAAGGAGAATCCCCTTCTTGTTAAGGAAGAGGTGGTGAGAAGTGGTAGTTGAAGAAGTGCCACATATCAGCAATGCACATGTGTTGTTCTTTGATGCCTCATACAAAAAGAGCCATGATGCAGCTTCAGGGGGTATAGCACTTTATGATCCAGAGGGGAAGCTAGTATGCAAGAGAGGGTTCAAATTATATGCGCATAGTAGTAATGAGGCTGAATATGCTACGTTAGAAGCAGGATTACACATTTGCTTGAAGCATGGGATTAGAAGGTTGAGCATAAAAGGTGATGCCTTGGTAGTTGTGAAGCAAGTGTTGCGTGTGTGGAAGAGCAAGAACACCTCATTGAAGGAATGTGTTTCATATTTGAAGGCATGTTAAAAAAGTTCAAAGCATGGAGAATCAGACACATTGAACGTGCTCTAAATGGAGAGTCACATGAAGCAGCTCAAAGCATGATTGTGGAGCTATTTGTGTTGAGGACCAATTTACCTCTTTATCATTGCCGGGAAAGTTTGGCTCAAGAAGAGGAGTTTTTGCTAATAGGAATCATTTCGAAGGAGTACATCTAGAAGTCCAAGAAGTATGGTTTTGTGCGTAGAGCATCCAAGTACAAATTGATTGGTGATGTCTTATACATGAAAGTGGATGATCTTGTGTTGAGGCGTGTACCTTGGCAGGAGGAGCCTTATAGAGTGTTAGAAAAGAATCATGAAGGGGCATGTGGTGGACATTTTGCTGTAAAGATCACCTTGCATAAGATCTTGCAAGAGGGATATGTATGGCCTAGTTTGCACAAGGATGTTCACTATTGGTGTAGGTTTTGTAGTAGGTGTCAAGCATTTGGGAAGAGAGTGTTGAAGACAGAGCTATGAATTAAAACCATTATGGCGTTTGATGTGTTTGAAAAGTGGGGGATTGATGCATTAGGCCCGTTACTTATCGCAAGCAAGGAAAAAGCTATATTTTGATTGCAGTGGACTATCTCTCTAGATGGGCAGAGGCTATAGCGGTAAAACAAATCACTGCAAAGGATGTGGAAAAATTTGTGTACGATGAAATATGTTGCACGTTTGGGGTGACATTGGAGCTATTTTTGGATAAGGGACCAGGCTTTAGAGATAAACTATTGGACTTTTTATGCGCGATGATGAAGATTAGGCACCCGCATACCACTCCTTATTACCCCCAATATAGTGGCTTAAATGAAAAATTCAATGGTGAGTTGGTACAATTTTTTTCAAAAGTAACAGAGCACCAAGGAAAGAATTGGGATTTGGATTGCCTAGTGTATTATGTGGTTTACCGTACTTCGGTGAAGACATGTACAGGGTTTAATCCATTTCATTGGGTATATGGAAAGGAAGCACTATTGTTTGTGGAAGTAGAGATGCTAGAGAAGTTGCTTGGGCAGTCTAGTGATGCATTCAAAGAGAGGCTCTTACAATTACAAGAGGTTCAGATGGATAGGTTGAGTGCATTGGAACATTATGGGAAGATGCAAGATAAGGCTTTAGAAAAGATAAATGAAAAGGTCAAAAGTAAGGGTATCAAGAAACATGATTCGGTTTTGCGCTACAACAATAAGCTGGACAAGACATTCCAAAAGAAGTTTCAAATTAAGTGGGAAGGCCCTTTCAAGGTAGTGGAGTGTTTTCCGAATCCAGCTGGCTAACTTGGATGGGATTCTATATAAGTCAAGGGTAAATGGATTGCATCTTAAATCATATCATTCTAGATTAATGATGGTGGAGCAAGATGAGTTGTCAGCAGAACAAGTAATGTCTATGAGGGATGAGGAGACCTGTGACACGGCGAGCCTCATATCTCTTTTTGCTTCTGCTGATCATGAATGATCTAGCAGCCTAGGGGGTGGGAAAATTATGTTAGGATTTCTTTGGAAGAAGTGATTTCACATATGTACATACACATTCATGGTACGTCAAATAAAGAATTGCCCATTTTCCAGAGCCTGGTGGTTATGTGGGGCCCACATGTGTACAAGTAGGACAACATGTACATAGTACATCGATTTTCATTGTCACCAGTACCAGTATGTTCTTTCTATAATAATGAGGATTTCATAGCATGTAAAACTTCTCAAGGAATCTATCAGCGGGCACACGCCATGAGGTAAATACAGTGGCGTCAGGAGGTTGAATGGGGTCAATACTTGCACGTGGATAAGTACGGACACAACGTGGGTGGTTTATTTTGATGAATCATGGAAAAGGTCATCATGAGAACTGTATTTGGGGGCCACTTCATGGGATTGCGGGATGCATTATTGCAAAAAGTTGAGTGCCAGGTGTGCGGATGGATGTAGAAGGGTGACAAAAATGCATTGCATGGCCATTTTTTGGACTGTTCGGGGTCTGTTTGAGGTCGATGAAAAGGCCAAAGGTTCCAAAGGGATAAAGTGAAGTGTGGACACTGTAAAACCTGAGAAAAACCAGCAAAGTGGGGAGAGAAGAGGAGGAACAATCGCAACTCAATTTTTGTTGTTTTTGGAGCCTGTTTTGGCCATAAACTACTTATCCAAGGTCATATTTGAGCACTCGGATATTAAAGACTGAGGTTTTGGGGACTCAGCACTCAGAGAGAGGGTCGAGGCTCTATGGATAGAGGGCATGGACAGCCAGGCTCCACCTGCAGACAGAGTGGCCTCAGGCCTAGCTCAGCTCAGCCACTTCTTTCTCCAGGAGTCTCTGGCTCGACGGGCTGCAGCGAGAGAGGAGGAGCAGCGTCTCAGACGAGGCATTGCTTCACTACAGAGGATGCAGGAGCAGCATCCAGACAGTCCATGGTTGGAGGAGCAGCTTCAACAGGCTCGACAGGAGCTTGCTTGCACAGAGGAGAGGCGCC
Source organism: Adiantum capillus-veneris (assembly GCF_014529385.1). Classification (NCBI taxonomy): domain Eukaryota; kingdom Viridiplantae; phylum Streptophyta; class Polypodiopsida; order Polypodiales; family Pteridaceae; genus Adiantum; species Adiantum capillus-veneris. The sequence continues at coordinate 46,490,452 of NC_140939.1, forward strand.
ATGAGTTTGCCTTCCACCGGCATGCATCTCAGTGGACTCAGGTGGGTGACAGAGTGACAGGTGTTTTTTTTGAGACAGTGGGACCTCGGCACTCGCATGCCAAGGTCAATCAGTTGAGGAGACCCGATGGGTCAGTTGTTTGCGAGCCAGAGGATATGCGTGCATTTGCTACTGACTTTTACCGTGAGCTTCTGTCGGCTGAGCTAGAGTCAGAGAGGCAGGATGCATGCAGGGAGCAGGTTTGGGCACAGATGCCTTGTCTTGTGACTGAGGAGATGCGGCAGAGGCTTGAGTTACCTCTTCAGCTTGAGGAGCTGCACACGGCTCTTAGGGCCCTCCCTCGTGGTAGCTGTCCAGGTGAGGATGGGCTGACTCTCAGCTTCTTCTTGGAGTACTGGGACCTGCTTGGCCCAGATCTTTGTAGTGCCTTTCAGTACATTTTGCACACAGGAGTGGTGTCGGATAGCATGAGTGAGGGCCTGATTTACCTCATTCCTAAGGAGGGTGGCTCCTTGGATGAGATTTGACAGTGGCGTCCCATCACCATTCTCAACTCAGCCTACAAAATTCTTGCCAAGGCTCTGAGTTTGAGGATTTAGCCACTTTTGGAGAGCCTTATACATGGGACTCAGACAGGTTTTGTCAAGGAACGCAGTATCCTTGACAACATCTTCACTTTTTGGGAGGCTTCTGCCCTTGCACGGCTCCGTGGGGAGGACCTTGTGATTCTTCTTCTCGATTTTGAGAAGGCATACGATAGAGTTGACTGGGACTTTCTAGAGGGCACGCTACGTAGGATGGGCTTCTCAGAGGCTTGGATCAGAGGGGTGTCAGCTTTGTACAGACATGCCCACAGTCAGGTGCTTTTGGCAGGAGGTAGAGGTGAGCGCTTCATGCTCACACGATCGGTCAGACAGGGTTGTCCTCTTGCCCCCTTTCTCTTTCTGTTCTATGCGGAGGCGATGAGCAGGTTTTTGGTGTCACAGCAGGTTGGTTTGAGGGGCTTAGCACTCCCTATACGGGGAGATGAGCTTCTGGACGCTGAGTTTGCCGACGACTCAGCCTTGTACTTAGAGGGCCAGGAGGCCAATTTACACAGATGTGGGTAGGCTTTGGAGACCTTCTGCTGTGCATCGGGCGCACTGATCAACTGGAGAAAGACAGTGGCTTTCTCAGTTGGTAGTGCTCCTGTGCCAGATTGGATGCCAGGAGAGGGTTTCAGGTGGATTCCTCCAGGGACTGCAGTTCGGTACCTGGGTTGTCAGGTTGGTTTGGATTTGTCCCCCGAGCAGCAGATTGCTCCTCTTCTCCTGTCCATCAGGAGAAAACTGTTACATTGGAGCTCAGCACGACTTTCGCTGGCTGGTAGAGTAGTAGTTGCCAACCAGGTGTTGTTGGCGACTATGTGGTACATCACTTCTTGTTGGATCTTCTCGAGTTCTTGTATCAGCCAGGTAGAGAGGCTGATCAGGAACTTCCTTTGGTCTGGTCGCGACACTCAGATTGCCCGAGCCAAGGTGGCTTGGTCGGTCATCACACTTCCTTGTTCTCAGGGAGGGCTTGGGATCATTGATCCAGCACAGCAGAGCAGAGCCCTTCTTGGGAAGTTCGTCGTCAGAGGACTTCTTCCAGGCGAGGAGCCCTGGAAGGATTCTTGTTGCAGAGGCTTCGTGCCAGGGTTCCTCAGGCAGGAGGCCCTTGGCAACCTTCGACCAGATGGATCTTTACAGAGTTGCGCCGAGTTGGTTTGAGCAGGAGACTGGAGGACCGATTCGCTGTGAGTTTGCTTCGGTCTTGGGAGCTATTGCGGCGTGGCCTAGAGCAGCAACAGCCGACGTGCACGGAGGAGCGCCTACGGCAGCCCCTCGTCTGGAACCCCATGGTTAGCACTCAGAGAGGCCACTTGGTTGGGAGTAGGCCTCATGTTTCTTGGGGTCCCATGGCAGCAGGTCCAGCGCGCTCTCTAGGTGACTGGCTAGAGTTCACAGGTCTGTCAGAGGAGGTGCAGGTTGTCCAGCTACAGGGCATGAGAGGGGTTCAGAGCATGTGTCAGGACATCTCAGAGTCATTTCCAGCTGATTGGCTCACGCCTCTCGAGCCAGTAGCACCCCGGTGGATGGGAGCCTTCACACGACTGGAGGTTCTCATTTCAGCCAGGGCTTGCTCAGAGACTGTCCCAGCCCTGTCTTCGAGCTTCAGGGTGGGGGACGATTACAGAGAGTTGCAGTAGAGGCCCCGCAGGTATCAGAGTGTTGTTTCCAGAGGATCCGAGTTGTGGGCATCTGTGGGAGGACTTGCGTCATAGACCTTGACCCAGCAGCTCTTGAGACAGGACACTGGAGGCTATGGGCTTGGGAGTGCTGTCCACTGGCACGAGTACAGTGGGATCCTGGTGAGTGGCTATGGAGGGACCCATTCTCTTCTGCAGACCACCCAGGAGTCCCTTTCTTTCAGTACACTGTTCGGCTTGGACGTCATATACTTGCAGCACAGAGAGAGGCCCGCCCCGCTGCAGCACGTCATTGGCAGGAGGAGGGTCTCACAGTTGAGTTCTTGGCAGCTTTTTTAAAGAGGCTGTGGGACTCCAGATAGCCGAGGCGTGTCACCTTGTTCCAGTGGTTGGTTGCACACAGAGCCACAGCAGTAGGGAGCTGGCTTGTACATTGTGGTCTCTCGGCCGCATGTACAGCCTGTGACCAGTTGGTGGAGAGTCAGCGACACTGTCTTTGGGACTGTCCCTCGGCCCAGCAGGTGTGGCTACGAGTTCTTCGGCTGATGCCTGCCCTCTCCACGGCTCGACAGTTCACTTGGGGGGCGGCGGCTTGGTCCACCCTCACGGGCCCGGCACTTCAGTTTGAGCTATCTTCCACCAGCAGGATGATAGTGATACAGGGGGGTCGACCTACACTCCAGCCTACTACAGACCTTACTCCACAGGAGTGGAGCAGTGAGAGAGCGGAGTGTTGGGAGCTCATCAGCGGCCTAGCTCTCTGGTTCATCTGGCGGGCCCGTTGTTTCCGCATCTTTGAGGCTCGCCTTGTACCACCAGCAGAGACTGTTCGTGACTTTTGGCTAGAGCTGATCCATACTCTCAGAGGACAGCTTGAGGGACTACAGGGCTGCTCCGACCGCATGCGGGAGCGCCGCGAGGCTTTCCTTCGTCTCTGGCGCCCTGGGCCGTTTTACTCCATGGTCCAGGGGGTGCTCAGATGGCACTACTGTCCACCTGTGTGGCTTTTCCCTCCTCCCATCTCTTGATTTAGCCCTATTGTATATATGCTGTTTTTTCATTGGGAGAGTCTCCCCATCATGTTTGTTGTAGCCCTCTCCTGCAGAGGTGGATGTAGCCCTATGGGCAGCTTTCATTAACTAATAGAAGGATCTTTTTCTCGGAAAAAAAAAAAGACTGAGGTTTTGGGCCCTTCCAAACGCAATGGCACTGCCCATTTTACCAACTTCCTTACTATGTTTTTGCTTTTTTGACTATGTAAGTTTCTCATGTGAGCGAAGTCTCTGCTCCAATTTGTGATTGTATCTAGCATATTTCATCCATATTGTGTGAGCTATTTGCCCCATTGGTTTTGGACCAAGCTCAATTGTAAGTAAACATCAAAATTCTTTCTCTTTTGAGCTGAGTTTTTTGGGTGTGTGTGTGTGTCTATGTTGAGTGGACAAATGAATAGTCTCTCTCCTCTCACTCCATCGGTGTGTTCCCTGTCTCGATAAGGTGGGTTGTGTAAACCGAGTGGTTCCCCATAGTGTGTATGTGTATCATCCCAAGAGTGTGTTTTGGGTGATATAGAGGCGTTGTGTGCGTTTCCATCCTGCTCACAATGTCAGGGTTTTCGACTTGTAAATACTGAGTTTTGTTTCTATCCATGTACATTTTTCCTTGTTTGTTTGCCTTGATCTCTTCTTTGAACTCAATACCAAGGTCATCAATGTGAATAGCATACTCTTCATTAGGATCCAGGTAAACCTAAGCTTGTAGCGCACTGTTATAAAAAGAGAGTATATGCTTGTAGCGCATTGTTATTCCGATTTTTAGTGAGTCGAATAAGAAGACATTTCAGATGTTGAATCGAAAAAAGTGTCTGAGACTTCTTCAAGGATAGTGTGCAAGGAATTGCCTTAATTCACACTTTCTTCAGTGGATACTCTACTGGAGGCTTCTCCAAATATGCCTTGATTTCCTAGTACACGACGAGATCTAAGGTTCATAAAGACTTGTGAAGCCCTGGATAGAGTACTTACCGTCAGATTGACTTATTGTCAATTTCTTCCAAAAAAAATTGACTTGATTGCAACTCCTGTCAAGCTGTCGATTCCTCGTCTGCAACTTGATTCCTGTATCAATTTTGATTAAGCTAGCTATCCTTTCACAAACACTCTATAGTTTCTGCTAACTATTGTGATTGGTCTATGTGTATCAGTTCAATTCGACCTATGTGAGTCAGCAGTTAAGATTTTCAGACTCAACTTTGGGAAAAATCAAAGGATTAATTTGCAGCCTGGAAATTGAGTTGAAAGGGCGGTGGTAATGTGTGTGCTAGTCTCCACCCAACCATGCTATCTTATAGCCTCCCCCTAGCGCACACATTATTCAGCCGTGTCGGTGGCCTTTCCCATAGGACCCATGTCCTTACATTACCCCCCCCCCCCCCCCCCCTTCCCCCTTGGAGAATCATTTTCGTCCTTGAAAACGAATGTAGGAAAACGTTTCTTAAGTGCGGAGACATTCTCCCATGTATAACCTTCTTCAGGTCTATCTAGCCATTTTACCAACACCTATCGTTCACATGATGTCTGGTGCGAAGCTCATGAGAATCCAAAATCTTTTCGGGCTCATGAGGAATGCTTGGCGGTTCAATAAGGTCAACCAGCACACCTGTGTCAATGACATTATCATTCTGTCCTAGCTATTTTCGTAATTGGCTAACATGGAAAACAGGATGAACTAGTGAGTGCTCTGGAAGAGCTAACTTATAGGCCACTTGACTTTTATGTTTGAGAATGGTAAGCGATCCACAATAGCATGGTGAAAGTTTAGAAACTTTTCCCGTCTTCAGACTTTCTGAATGCTCCGAAACTTTGAGGAAAACCTTGTCTCCTTCTTTGAAAGTAGCAAGACATCGATGCTCATCTGCATACTTCTTATATCAATCTTGAGCTTTCTTAACATTCTATCGAGCAACTCGAAGCATATCAAAATGGTCTTGGAGAAAATCCTTCGCTTGTTGTATCTTCTCCTTAGCCAACCCCACCGTAACGGGTGATCTAGGTTGAAATCCATACAAAAGCATAAATGGACTAAACCCTATAGTCGCATGCTTTGAACTATTATAAGAAAATTCCAATGTAGGTAAGTAGTCTTCCCAATTGGTTTGCTTCTTTCTAACGTATGCTCGTAGCATATCCTCTACCACTTGATTAACTCTTTCTGTTTGACCATCCGTTTATGGATGATTAGTCGTACTTAGATTAAGTTTAGTTTCCAACTTTTGGAACATAGCTCTCCAGAAGTGATTATCGAACTTTCAATCTCTGTCACTAATGATACTAGCTGGAAGACCATAGAGTCTATATAGATGCTCTACAAATAGCCGTGCTAATTTCGGTGTCTTAACCATAGTCTTAGTGGGAATGAATCGACCCATCTTTGTGAGACGGTCTATAATTACCCAAATGGAATCATGGCCACGATTTGTAGTATGTAGTCCTACTACAAAATCCAAAGAGATACTCTCCCACTTACCTTGTGGAATCTCTAAAGGATGTAAAAGGCCACCTACCTGGAGGTGCTCTACCTTATTAACTTGGCACTGTTGGCAATTTAAACGTACTCTTGAATATCATGATGTAAGCCCGTCCAATAAAATTTCCGTCGAACTAAGGCATACGTCTTACGGATACCTGAATGACCAGCACTTGGACTATCGTGACACTCAAATAATATTTGGTGCCTAGTGTCTGAGTCCTTTGGTACACATACTCTACCTTTGTGGAGTAAGTAGCCATCATCAATGGAAAAATTCTTCCATCGCTTAAGCTCTTCCTGAGTAGGGGTGGAGCTCTGTGTGTTGGAGTTTCTATCTGCGCACGCAGAGACATGTTGATCTAGCTGTTCAGAGACATGTGAGTGTGAGGGATCCCTTTTTAAAACCGCACTCCACACTTTAGCATATGAGTGATCTTGTGCACACTTGCCACGTAATGACTCCAAAAATCCACTCTTTAGTTCCGTGAAAGCAAGGGAATTAATATGAGGCATCCGACTTAGTGCATCCGCTACTACATTATATCGCCCCTTGCGATATCGTAGCTTACAATCATAATCTTGAAGGACTTCTGTCCATCTAGCTTTACGGCCCTTCAAATCTGTTTGAGTAGTAAACCATTTGATACTCTCATGGTCAAAAACTACTTCAAACTCGGCACCATATAAATAGTGTTGCCACTTTCGTAAAGCGGGAATTATGGCATAGAGCTCTCTCTCATAGACATAATAATTCTGTTGAGATCTATCTAACTTTCTAACTTTCAAAGGCTATAGGTCTTCCCTCCTGGAGAAGTACCGCACCAATGGCTTTATCACTAGCATTAGTCTCTACCACAAACGGATTAAGTGGGTCGACGATTGCTAGGATGGGAGCAGTGGCCATAGCTACCTTGCTCTATTCGAAACTGCGTTTTTGGGCTTCTTCCCAATAAAAGGTCTTACCTTTTTCTTTAAGTTGATCCGTCATAGGATTAGTGATTTTGGCATAGTCACGGATATACTGTTGATAAAATCCAGCCATGCCTAAAAATATTTGAAGCTCCTCAACCGTGTTGGGATGTGGCCATCAAAGAATGGCAACGACCTTTTCAGTGTCCATCTTGATTCCAGAATAAGATATCACATGACGGAGGTAATGTATCTCTGTTTTAAAGAAATTGCACTTGCTTTGCTTAGCATACAACACGTGAGCTCGTAGAGCTGTTCAAACACTAATTGTAAGTGTTCTATGTGTTCATCTTCAATCTTACTGTAAATGAGAATATCATCAGGGAAAACCACAAAAAAAATTTCAAGATAGGGACGTAAGACACTATCCATGAGTGTCATAAATGTAGCTAGAGCATTGGTTAGACCAAAAGGCATAATCAAAAATTTAAAATGCCCGAACCGTGTGGCAGTTTTGGAGATATCTTGCAGTAGGATACGTACCTAGTGGTGTCCTGAATGAAGATCTATCTTTGTATAGCATCTTGCCCCATGGAGTTGATCAAATAACTCATCCACTCGAGGTAGAGGATACTTGTTCTTGATGGTTATCGCATTTAATCTGCGATAATCTACGCACATGCGCATAGTACCATCTTTCTTTTTTACCAATAGAATGGGTGATGCCCAAGGTGAAGTGCTAGGTCTAATGAAACCACGAGCGAGGTAGTCAGCCAACTGACTCTCAACCTCCTTGGCTTCTTTAGCACTCATACGATAAAGTGGTTTACTCACCGGTTTAGTGTCTGGCAAGACATCTATGCCATGCTGCACATCACGTGTAGGGGGTAAACCCGGTGGTAAATCACTTGAGAACACATCACTATACTCTGTGAGTAAGTGAGTCAGCTTTCTCCGTGCAAAGAAAGAAAGTAAACTAGAGTTATGCTGGGATGGAGAATCTTGTAATTCCTGTAATGTTTGTTTTACAACAGTTGCACGTTGCTCTATAGAATTAAAATTGAGAGCACTTTGCTCATTAGATTTGTTAACACTTTGTTTATCAGTAGAATTCATTGCACTTTGCATAGCATTACTATAATTCATTGCACTTTGCATACCATTACTAGAATTCATTGCACTTTGCATACCATTACTAGAATTCACTGCACTTTGCTCTTGAGAATTCACAAGACTTGGAGACAATCAGTAACACAAAAAGACTTTATCTATTAAATTTTCTTTCTACAAAATAGAAAGCTTGGTTGTACATATAAGAGGTGCAGATGGTATATTTTTCTCACCAAGCAAAAGCACATGTTTACCATTGGCCGTAAAGGATAAGGAGTTGCGTTCATAACTAGTGTGCATGTGTTTCCTAAACCGTGCAATCACTCCCGTCCTAAAACTACATCAACACAGTCCATGTTCATAACTTTGAAGTCAAGGGTCATCGTATGATCTTGAACAATAAGGTCAACCCCTTCAACTACCGTATCGCATACTTCTTTATCATTCCCAGACGTCTGCTCCACCACATACTTGTGAGAGAAGGGGGTCTGTGTAAGCTTCAATTTCTTGACTAGCTTATAGTTCAAGAAGTTATGAGTTGCACCATCATCCACTAAAATACTAACACGTTGTCCGTTAATAGTGTCATGCATGTGAATCAAATCATGGGGCCAAAGGTGGGCTGCCCCATTGAAACAGGCACGCAACCCTTGTGCTTTTCTTCCATATGAAGAACCTCTACAACACAATATTTAGAAGATGAATCTAATGTGAGGAGTTGCACCGTGTGCATGGACTTTTCTTTGCCTTGCAAAAGAAGACAATCTTTCTTGTTATGTTGGTCTGAAAGACATCTAAAACACAAATTGTGTTTATTTGCACGCTCAAAATCAGCAATGTTGAGAGACCCACGCGAAGTATCTCATGATTTCTTAGGCTTCTTAGCTTTTTGTGGGCGTGGAGAGGTAGATTGTCTCTTGTTCCTCTTGGAATGTGTGGGAGATCTACTTTGCCATTGGCTCTTAGCCACATTGCTCTTAGCAAAAGTATTCTTAGAGTAGGGAACATTTCCTTTCCTCTCTTGGTCATCAACATATCTTTGTGCATGACCAATGGATTCTTCCAAAGTTTTTGGATGTTGGGTCTTAACATGAAGACGATATTCTTTGTCAAGACCCCTATTAAAACCTCGTATCTTTTGGAATTCATCTAGACCTTCTATTTTTAATATGATTTCCCGATACTTTGAAAGGTACTGTGTAAGAAAGAGGCCAGACATGCGGCATACATCCCATGCTAACCAATGCTTATCTTCTTCATTGGAGTCCAAAAACTCTTTGGAGAAAGGAGCTTGAAACGCAGCCTCTTACCCTCATGGGGTGGGTTCAACCCTCCTCTTAGGAAATAAGACGTAGCTAAATAGATATTTGAGTAGATTACTTAATGGAGAGAGATAGATTTCACACACAAGAGATTATAGAGTAGAGAGAGAGAGAGAGTACACACGATATACGTGGTTCACCCAATGTGGGCTACGTCCACGGGAAAGCAGCCACTCAATGGCTTTACTACTTCAAAACAAGAAGTAGTTTACAAAGGGATTATACCCTTAATGGAGCTCCCACCTTGCTTCACTCTCACCACCTAAAACTCACCTTGTTGCATCAACTTCACACTATGAAATGTGTGTAGAAATGGCCTCCTTTTATAGGCCAAAAGGGCTACCCTCTCTTATGAGAGGCAGCCATGTGTAGCCGCCCTTGTGCGAATAAGTCCAAATCGGACCCTCCAATCCGCCCATGTGTGGCCGCCCTTGAGAAGACAAGTCCACTTTTGAATTCGGCCACCGGCCATTGACTACCGGCCAACCGACCGGTTGTTTTCCGACCACTTTCCGGCCGCCGTCTGGCCATAATATTCCGACGAGGAAAAAAAAAGTCTCGAAGGCGGAGCCCTAAAGTTGCCCTTGATTCTTGTCCGTGAAAATTTTGGTTTCTGGTGAGTGATTTTCCTTCACGCACGATGGCTTCTCCTCATAATGGGGGCCTTACAAATGTGCGCTTTTACCACAGAAAATTACAAGGGTAAATCCGGCTCCATACTTAACACCTCCTTCATGCAAGGATTAAGTAGGCCTTCCTATGCGCACAGCCAACGGCGCCAACGAAAGCCTTCAGAGCCTCGGTGCCGTTGAGTTGTCGGTCGAGCGGCACCGAGTTGCCGGTCGAGTTTGCCTTGGTTGCCCACCTTGGTCGCCCGCTGTGGAGGGCGTAGATGGGGCGGCCGTGGTCGGCGGTTGTCGTTGTTTGTCCACGCGTTGCTCGCACAGAAAACTGCACTTCTCTTCTTTTTGTTGCACAACGGAGACGTCGCTGTCTGCGGAACGTGGGGGAGAAGCAGGGCATCGTACGCACATGCAAGCCGCTTTTAGCCTCCTTCAAAAAATAGCTCGGATACTAGTGAAAGGGCGGTGGTAACTCGTGTGCTAGTCTCCACCCAACCGTGCTATCTTATAGCCTCCCCCTAGCGTACACAATGTCCGGTCGTGCCGGTGGCCTTGCCCATAGGACCCATGTCCTTACATGAGTGAACATGTATCAATTTGGATCGGATTGAAGCCAAAATTACCCGATGGATTTGTATTATGCTAGTCTAACACTGTACAAGTTCAAAAGTCAAAAATGGTGGTTCTGTGTAGCAGTAGTAAATAATCGCGATTATTTACTTTTGTCAATTTTTTGCACTTTTTGGCTTGGTTTGCCAAGTATACAACCTATTAGGGTTCTTGGACAAGTTTCAACAAGTTTGGACAAAATCTGTTTAAGTTTATCAACTATTTCGTGTCCGCAGACTCTGATTCCAAGAATCTGGCTTAAATCTCACTTTTGTGATCCAAATTTTACTAAAATTGATTTGTGTGATCTACTTGATATGCTTAACCTTGTGGTATGCTCAAATATGCTAGATTGTCAATTTTTGAAGCAGATGCAAATAATCACGATTATTTACTCTATCTGCAAGTTTTTGTCCCAATTTTGACACAAATCTGTTAAGCACCTCAACTTAAGGTCTCTAGCCAAGTTTCATCAAGATTGGACAATTTTTGCTTAGATGGTCATTAGTTTTGTGTCCGCAGACTAACTTTGCAAATTTGGTCACAATTTTCAATCCAATGATCCAAATCTTACCAAATTTTGTTTGTGAGCTTATTACAACATGGTAAAACTAGTGATATGCTAACTTGGTCAAAAAAGTTGAAAAATGGGATAGATGTAAATAATCGTGATTATTTACTTCTAGCAATTTTTTGCATCTTTTTGGTCAATTGAGCATATACACATGTTTATCACATCAATATAAGCCTATGAATCAATTTCCATTGAGTCTGGACAATTTTTTTCCAAATTTACACTCAAGTTTTCGAAAGTCAATATAAACTTTAGTTTTTACCGATTTTTTTGTCATTTTGGTGATCCAAATTTAATGTGCATTTACAAATTTTTTTTGTACACATGCAATGAGTCACTGATATCAACCTTGGTCTATTTTGAGCTTAAAGTAAATAATCGTGATTATTTATTTCAGGCTTAAAATGAACATTTTTTGCACTTTTTAATAGACAGTATTTTCATGAGTTATTTTAAGCCTATGAATCAAGCCAAAACTTAATTTGGCCTAAATGGCAAGAAAAAGTAAATAATGTGAGTTTTTACAAACTCTTGAAATTTTTACCTCAATGTGTCCTTGAGCTTACCCACTGGTTCATAGAACTTTTAAGCATACTCTCCAGTCGGATTGAGTGGTTTGGAGTCTTTTTGTGCTATTTCTAGCCGTAGACCTGAAATTCTGCAACTTCAAATAACAACTCCCAGTGATTCTTTTGGAGAGAGCAATGTTTTGAAATCCACCTCGGATCCTGCTTACCCTACTCCTAGGTTCTCATGCAATGGGGTTGTGGAAAGTGTCCACAAACACTAGGTTTCTTGTTTTTTATGGTTTCCTAAGCATTGATCTTAAGACTTGTCTTGTCTATCAATCATCCTCAAAATCCTAATCTAATTCTACAACCCTACAATCGTAAAGGCACTCAGTAAGTACAACTTACCTCCAAGCTACCTCTACACAGCAAAAGACGACAATCTTAAGCTATGTGGTTATTAAAAGAAAGTTTTGACTCTAGGAGATCCTAGAGAAATTAAGAGGATAACTTCAGAAGAAGCTCGTGTTTTTCCCTAGTTTAGGTCTCTTTGATCCTCGGCATCAGTGCAAAATGTGATACGGGTGTCTAACCTCACTCCTATCTTATTGCAGATTTAGCGAGAACCACGATTAGATTGTCAATCCATGGGACGAAGCTGACTCAACTAGTGCATAGAGGCTACAAGAGGTTGTCAATCTCTTGAAAAACAACAAACAACTCGCATCTAACTCAAGCTACACTCAAGTGACTGAAATCACCAAAAGCCAATGGCTGATCGGCAAACAAATCACATCTGTTACAACATCAACTGACATCCAAACGTAGCAAAACTTCTAGGACATGTTTATAAGACCTAAGCACATATGATTATGGTCTTAAATCCCACTTTACGTTAAGTAAAAAAATCACAATTATTAACAGGAGTGGATTTTTGACACATACTATGCGCCCCCTCAAGGCTCGCAATTGAGTGTCCTGACTCTTCTAAGAAAGTGCTATAAACTGTAGCCTGCCCCCAAAAGGTATGCGTTGGACCCTGTGCCATGGGGCCCCAAGAAACATGAGGCTTGTTACCAACCATGTGGTCTCATTGTGTGATGACCATAGGGTTCAAAACAAGTGGCTGCCTCAAACACTTCTCAAGGTATGTGGGTTGATTCTTCTCAAGGCCACCCCCGCATTTGTTCTCAAGATCGAAGAAAGCTTGTATCAAAGCGATCCTCCCATATTCCACTAAGACTGCCCGTCCATGGGACCCATACCCAAATCTGGTGAAGCAGCAGTATTTTCAAGAGCTCCTCTCCTGGAAGAAGTCCTCTGACCACAATATTCCCAAGAAGTGTTATACTCTACCTTGCTAGGTTGATAGTCCCCAAACCTCCCTAAGAGCAAGGTAAAGTGATGACCTTCTAGGAGACCTTAGTTTGAGTTGATTGTGAGTCTTGCCTTGACCACAAGAAGTTCGTGATCAATCGGTCAAGATGGCTGATGTAGAGCTCAAGAAAATCTTGCAACATGTGATTTACCACGTAGTTGATGTGCTCATGAAAATCTTGCAACATGTGATTTACCACGTAGTTGATGTGCTCAAGAAAATCTTGCAAGATGTGATGTACCACCTAGTTGATGGGCTCAATTCCAATGTCGCAATTTCCGCTTAATGAAAGGAGGAGAGGAGCAATTTGCTTCTCTAGTAATAGATCCAACCTAGTCTAAAAGACTAAGTAATGTACAGGAGTCCCTAGAGGAATCTACCTAAAGCCCTCTCAAGGCGACCAATCTGGTATGGGAGCACTATCAATCCAGAAAGCCACTATCTTCAGTAATTGATCACTGCTTCCGCAGAACATTGAAGAGCCAACTCAGACTTGTGCAAGTTAGCCTCCTTGCCCTCCAGGAACATGTTGGAATCATCAGCAAACTTAGCCTTCAGGATCTCCTTGCTCCAAATAGGCAGTTGTAGCCTACGCAAACCAACCAAAGGTGAGGTCAAGACCATGCTTATTACCTCATCACAAAAATGGGGTGAGAGGGCACATCATAGAAATGGGGTGCGAGGGAAATTGTGTCAAATTCATTGTGTGAGCATTAAGCAATCCTCTCTTAGCCTTGCTAACACCACTTGAGTGTATGCATGCATGTAGAGAGTTGACACTCCCCTAATCCACGTATCTGAAAAGCCCATCAGATGCATAGTGTCCTCAAGGAAGCCTTAATCAACTCTGTCATATGCCTTCTCAAAATCAAGAAGGAGTAGCACTAAATCCTCTTCTCAGCGTGCAAGGGTAGTCACGGTTCACCTCCCAAAAGGTAAAAATGTTGCCAAGGATACTACGCTCCTTAACAAAAGCCATTTGCATCTCATGTATAATGCTCTCAGGTAGCAACTCAATTCTCAAATTAAGAGCCTTTGCTAAGATTTTGTAGGCTGAGTTGAGAATGGTGATAGGTTGCCATCCTCCTTGGAGATAAGGTAGATCAATCCCTCATTCGTGCTATCAGGTATCTCCCTAGTGTGAAAAATGTGTTGGTAAGCACTACAAATGTCTCCACTGAGCACCTCCCAGTACTGTAAGAAGAAGCTAGGAGCCAATCATCTTTCCTTGGGAAACTACCCTTGGGAATTGCCCTAAGGGCCTCTTGCAGCTCTTCAGACTGAAATGATCCCTCTAGTCTCTAGTGCATATTCTCAGTGACTAAACAAGGCATCTATTCCCACACGTGCTTTCTATGCCATGCAACACAGGAAGAATAGTGAATTGGTTCATCATTCTTCTAGAATCTGATTTCATTGTAGTTGTTGTGAAAAAATGGCACCACTCATCAAAGAGCATATCATTTCTCTAGGATTGTTTCAGGAGAACCATCTAAAGGAGTAGACAATGATCTACCCTGGTGTCTATGTATTCTCCGTGGAAATGGTACCTCGATGGTCGGAAAATATGGTATCATTGATGACCATAGCTTAAGTGGATTTGCAAATACCACTTCCTATTACAATCGGATTGATTGAGCAATTGGCTATGTATGAGTTACTAGCTGGTAGGCTATACAAAAGAAATCGAGATGGCATATTGCTCTTATGCATTAATCCTGAAGACAAAAATATGCAAAGAATCTTGATCCTTGGAGTATTTTGCGGAAGACCAAACTATGCAAAGAATCTTGAGACTTGGTGTATTTTGGCCAAATATGAGCAGTGATGTTCGCTCTTTTGTAAAGGATTGTCCTTAATGTCAAAAACAAACACCCATAACTCATGTAACATTGTTCCAAATATCACCTGTTTCTAAGTGGAATAACTATCTAGTTACTTGTCGAGCCGAACATTTCCTGAGGATATGAGTAAACGCCGTCAAAGAGCAATTGAAACAGAAGCAAGAGACTATGCTCTTATTGGAAAGCAACTGTATCAGAGAGGTAAGGATCAACATTTGCATCTTTGTGCAAATGAAGACGAATATATTCTGATTATAGAACAAGCACATGTTGGATTAGCTGGAGGTCACTTTTCTAGTGAGACCACCGCAAGAGAAATCTTAATGGCGGGCATATGGTGGCCAACACTTTTTGCAGATTCCAAAGAATATGTTCAAAGATGTGATGCTTGTCAATGAGCAAAAATGCCAACAAGAGTAGATAGCATGCCCTTAAGACCAATGATGGGAGCTAGAGCTTTTGCAAAATGGGGTATAGACTTTGTTTGGCCAATACAACCACCTGCTTATAGAACTTAAGCTCAATATATCATTGTAGCTACGGACTATTTGATTAAACGAATTGAGGTTAAAGCAACTCAAAAAATGATGCCAGAACCACTGCCGCATTCTTATATGAGTATGTATTCACAAGATATGGACTGCCAATAGAAATTGTCAGTCACTAGGGAAACTCATTTTCTTAATGAGGTAATCGAGTATCTGCTAAATGAATTTATGGTCATCCTAACAAATCAGCCCCCTATCACCCACAAGAAAATAGACAAGCCGAGCATACGAATAAAATTCTTAGTTCAAAAGGAAAGCTACTCTCAAGAATCAGCAAATACCTATTCCCATCAACATGCTGTAAATAGATGACCGACAATGGGAATTGCATAAAGATGTAGTCTCAAAACAACAGATGATGAATGGTTAGATGGAATGGACCTTCGCATCAAATTATAGCTCAACAACCATAACACAAATGCATTGATCGATCCAGGAGCTAGAGTAAATGCAGTCAGTTATTCCACATACAAGAAGGAAACAAGTCAGTCTTTGACAACATGAATAGTGACTATCAAAGGATGCAATAAGAACCCAACACCAACATTGGGAGTAGTCAACTTGAATGTGATAGTACATGGATGTTCATGTCCTTATCGGTTTGTTATGCTTACTAGAGGAACACATGAATGAGACAATGATTCTTGGAATTCCATGGATGCGGACATACAAGGCAGTACCAGATTGGGATACCAACCAGCTCAAGCTATCACCTAAAGGCAGACAACACATTGTTCCAATTGCACCAAGCAAGGAGGAATGGAAAGGCAATTACCAGTAAAGCAAACCACAAAGTAATCAATCTTCTCCATACTATCAACAAGTAAATGCCACAAGTAGCATGCAAGGAGTCAGGAAAATTTGGGTACCGAAAGCATAGCTTAATGACAAGCCGATTCAAATCTGGGTGCCCAGAACATCATCGACAATACCAAAGACAGTTCCAAAGGTCAAAACACAGAGACGAGCATCTCTAAGAAAAGAACCTAACACAAAATGGATTTAAAAGAAAATGGAGCACTTATCTTCTCTGAAAACTACACAACCAATCAAGCAATGGAGAGTTAAGTCTCATAAACCTCAACCACACCATTCTGACCAAGACAAACCAAGATATCAATGGCGGGTCAAAGCTCAATAACAATCATTATTGATAACAAAATCTCAAGAAATCAGCGTGCTAAAGCATCCTGATGGTACAATCAAGCAAGAGCACACAAGGTACAAGATTTTCTCTTTGGAAGACAGCATCAGAAATCCTCGACATCAGAAACCCTTGAGTTAATTACTAAGGACCCAACTCTTTCACAACATAATGGTTTGAACTACATTGGTCTTCAAATCATGGTAGATCCAACCAAGTCTATGCATAGACATGATTGTTCAACCCATGCACACAATCGTCCCGGAATACGCCATTTAGGAGGGGTGGAAGAGTATTAAGCAATTAAGGGCAATGTTTGAAGAGGGAGAAAAAAGTTTGATGTTAAGGTGTTTTACCAAATTACCTGATAATGTCCTTATAAATCATCAACAGGGAAAATTTAATTGATGATATCTCCTCGATGAGGGTAAAGAGTGTGTATACTATCAAAAAGTCATAGAAAATAGTCCTTTTTGCTTATTTTTCATCATTTTTGTTGATATTGAGACTTAAAAATGAAGAAATCCAACAAAAAAAAATAAAGATGTGTTTTTCAATGGATTTTCTTAATTATCAAATTTTTACTTTGTCTTTTTAGTGTATTTTGTTATTTTCTTTAATTTTTTCAATAAACAAGTCAAAAATTAATAATAAATAGCAAAGGAGCTCAGATGGAAAAACTAAAGACATGGTGATCACAAAGACAAGGCAAACAAGCACAAAAATTTCAATCAAATTGGCATATGGAATCGGGAAGCCTAAATTAGGCAGCCATATCTACTTTTGCAGAATTCTTGCAGAATGAGCTACAGGAATCCGATTAAGGAAATTTCTGAGTCTAACATAGATTTCACGGCCTAGTAGGAATAACACGGGAATTTGGGGAAAAATGGTTCGGAAAGTCCGAGCATAGATACCTAAGGTAGGCTAAAATCACCTCATTTCCACTTGTTGCCTTTGGAGAGAGAGCCTTTCGACCCTCTTCGGAGTCCACAGTCACTTGTTTTCAGCATCGTCTCACACGAGACATGCAGGATAAGTTCTATACTTATTAGTGATCCATTTTGTACGGCCGGTAGCTAGTCTAAACCCCTGGAAAAAAACCGTAGTATCCGAGTAGTGCACGATGACTTACGACTAAAAATTGACCATAGCGGCCTGTCAGCTCAACCAAATAGGCTGAGATTTGAAATGTAGCATGCCCCAACATAACAAAATACTTCTATAGTAGCAGTTGACCATTCGACAAGGGTCGAGGGGGGTCCAAGTAGAAAGGCAACGTTTTTTTCACATGCCATAATTGGATTCTGACTCCACAGATAGCTTACATACGGGGTCTATATACAATGTATATGATTGGTTTCATAAAATCAATCAGGCCAAGCCCTCAAAAAGCAAAATATGGCTCAAAGACTACAAAGCGTCAAATTCAACATACGAGGTCATACTGACTCTGAATGGGCCAAAAATGGATGAGTTGCTTCAGACTATGTTGCGTACAAGTCCATAGCCTCAAAAGTGACTAACCAACTCTACACGCCATGTAGTCACAAAAATCAGTGATTTCAGAGTCGACAAAGCATGAAGTGATGCCGGCAAGACCAAAGTTTACCAAATTCAATTTAGGACTTGTTTTAGGTGTATGGAATGTGTTTAGGTCAGAATTTTCAAGTTTTGCAAGAAAAAGTTGATGCTATAAATAATTGCGATTATTTACGTTTGCAATATTTTGGCTTGAAAATTGTATCATCACCCCACCTATCACTTGTACACATCTAATACATGCCAAATTTCAAGTGTGAGCCAAAATGATCAATTACAAGCTTCCAGATTGTATCAACCTGTCATTGCCCATCTTTAGTTAGAGCTCCCAAATTATTAGTTTTGACCACCAAAAACCTTGGCTAAGGTATAAAAGCCAATTTTTGTAAGTTAATTTGAAGTATCGAATAATGAAATATACAACGTGAGCTAACGGCGCTCACTTCTCTTCTTCTCGTGCTTCCTACTCCCTCGCCGTTTGTCACACTGCAGTCGCGTTTGTTGCATTGCAACCGTAGATAAGAGCTGTACACATTGACGTAAACACTTCAGAGTATTTCGTAGCTTTTTAGCGTCGCCGACCCGGAGCCTAAAGTTAAGAATAAGTAGGAATTTACACTTCAAAATAAAAAATGAAGCATAGGCGGGGTATTGGGACATCATTGCTAAGCATTTAGGTGCATTCTGGGTCGAGAACGACTAAGTCAAAAATCCACTGTTGTTAATAATCACGATTTTTGCACTTGACCTAAAGTGGGATTTGAGACCATAAGCATGTGTGCTTAGGTCTAATAAACATGTCCTATAAGTTTCATTATGTTTGGATGTCATTTGATGCTGTAAGGGATGTGATTTGTTTGTCGATGAGCGATTGGCTTTTGGTGATTTCAGTCACTTGAGTATAGCTTGAGTTGAATGCGAGTTATTTGTTATTTTTTGAGATATTGACAACCTCTTGTAGCCTCTATGCACTAGTCGAGTAAGCTTTGTCCCATGGATTGACAATTTAATCATGGTTCTCGCTAAATCTGCAAAGATAGGAGTGAGGTTAGACACACATCCCATAGAGGACTTGTGTCGTAGACCCAAATCCAGTAGATCTTGAGTCAAGGCACTAGAGGCTCTAGGCTTGGAAAAGCCACCCCTTAGTGCACGTACATCTGAACTGAGAGAGAGTGCACGACACATGAGGTGGGAAGTGGCAAAGAGTTCCACTACAAGAGAGCACTGGCCCAAAACCCTAAGGCCCCTTTCAATATTTCTCTATATTGCTTCAACTCAGTACAAGTTTGGGCACTTGTTTTCTACCTCTATTCTTGCAAGAATGCCAGATAAGAGATCTACCAATTGTATTTAAAGGCTCTTGGACTCTAAAAGTAGTTCCAATAAAAAACATCTGGTCTAAAAGCACCTGCTCCAAAAAGCATTGTTGTCCAAATATGCTAGCAGGTAAAACACAATAAATTTGGAGCACAATGCTTTTTGGAGCAGGTGCCACATGGTAGTGTGTCAACAAAAAACACAATATCTGTATGGCTTGTCAGTAAGATTTACGAGCAATTCATATAATTGTTGCCACATCAACAATTTGCTATGCATGGGTTGTTTGTGTATGTGTGTGTGTGTGTGGGTGGGTGGATGGGTGTGGGACCTACTTTATTTTAATGGACTAAGGTTATGAGGGCCCCATCCGCGAATGAGGTCCCATAAGTTGGTAAATGGACTAAGTTTATGAGGTCCCCATCCGCGAACGAGGTCCCATAAGTTGGTTAATGACTTATTTTCAAGGTTTGCCTCTACTCGGAGAGGATTTATTTTAATGGACTAAGGTTATGAGGGCCCCATCCTTGAACGAGGTCCCATAAGTTGGTAAATGACTTCTTTTCAAGGTTTGCCTTTACTCGGAGAGGATTTATAAGTTGGTAAGACTTCCTTTGCTACTTCTCTTAGGGTTGGGTAAAATTAACCATCACACTCAAATCACACTGATCCTATAAGGCATATCTTGATGCACTAAAATCACATGCTCAAACAATCTCACCCAATTAGGAATGTTCAATGGTTGGCACATCATAATGCAACATAAATGCTCACATATGCATGTTACTAGAAACAACAAAGATCACCATTAAGTAGTCCCTCGAGACATACGGTCTATGGTATGAAGCTACTCAAGAACTACCTCATCCCTCCCCCTCCAAATACCCTAAAAAATCTCCGAGACATAAGCTTAGAGGACAGGTACAACCAAACACTCCCAAGATCACAACTTACGTCGCTTGTAGGTTTCAAGCATACAGTTAAACGCTTTGTAGAGTGCGCAGGTGATGGAGAAGGTAGGAAAGAAGACTACACACACACACCAACACACATCAAGACACACACACACACAATCGTTACCCTGCAGCAGCCATTCAACGAGCCGCTCTTCTCTTCTTATTCTCTTTGAACTATTATCCAAAGTATATTTACAACATAGTATAGTCAGTGTCCAGCCGCCCATAGCACAATGGACATATTCTTTAACATCATATTCTTTAACACTCCCCCTCAAGCTCAGAGTGAGCTTGCATATGATGGATTCCCAATGCTTCACGAAAGTAGCAAAACTTCTCCTTTCCAAGAGCTTTTGTGAATATATCCGCAAATTGATCATTTGTCTTCACATACACCAAATCAATCTCACCTGCCGAAACTTTTTCTCTAATGAAGTGATAATGTATCTCAATGTGTTTAGTGCGAGCATGGTAGACTGGATTCTTTGCCAACATGATGCTGCTAATATTGTCACAATATATAATGACACTGTCAATATAGTCAAAACCAAATTCTACCATAAGCACTCTCAACGATGACTCTTCACATGTTGCCAAAGCTGCTCCACGATATTCAGCTTTTGTACTTGATAATGCTACAGTTGATTGCTTCTTTCTACTCCAACTTATCATGCCATTGCCAATGGAAAATGCATAACCACTTGTAGATCTTCTATCCATAAAATCTCCTGCCCAATCTGCATCTGTGTAACCATAAAGACAAAGCTTCCCATTCTTTTCATAAAACATTCCATAACTGACAGTGGCTTTCACATATCTCATAATCCGTCTCACTGCATCAAGATGACTTTTACATGGATTTTGCATGAATTGACTCACAACACCCACTGCATAACTCAAATCTGGCCTTGTTATTGTCAAGTAAATAAGGCTTCCAACCATCTTGCGATACATAGTGACATCCTCAATGTAATGTCCATCATCAAATAACTTCACATTTTGATCAAGAGGTGTATCAACCGG
The DNA here is from genome assembly GCF_014529385.1 of Adiantum capillus-veneris. Classification (NCBI taxonomy): domain Eukaryota; kingdom Viridiplantae; phylum Streptophyta; class Polypodiopsida; order Polypodiales; family Pteridaceae; genus Adiantum; species Adiantum capillus-veneris. The sequence goes on from NC_140939.1 coordinate 46,511,621, forward strand.
TTTTCACGTTGTCATTCCATACTTCTCAAGCATATCCAACGCGTATTGTCTTTGTATCATCCAAATTCCTGATAAAGTATTGACAATTTCAATTCCCAAGAAATATCTAAGCTCACCAAGGTCCTTCATGTTGAATTCTCTCAACAAACTCTTCTTGACATGCAAAATTTGCTCAGCATGACTTCCAGTGAGAATCAAGTCATCAACATAGATAACAATAACGACGATCTCTCCATCAACATGCTTCAAAAATAATGAGTGATCAGCAGTAGATTGTTTAAATCCAATCTTCTTCAAGAATCTGGTTATCTTTTCACACCAAGCTCTAGATGCTTGCTTCAAACCATACAATGCTTTCTTCAACTTACACACATAATATGGAAACTCTGGATGTTGATAACCCTCTGGCTGTATCATATAAACTTCTTCTTCCAAGTCACCATTCAAGAATGCATTATCCACATCCATTTGCCGTAACTTCCAACCGAACATACTTGCCATTGCTATCACCAATCTGACTGTTGTCATCTTTGCAATTGGACTAAATGTCTCATCATAATCAAGACCTTTTGTTTGTGCATAACCTTTAGCAACAAGCCTCACTTTGTATCTTTCCACACTACCATCTGACTTGCACTTGACTTTGTATACCCATTTTGAACCAATTGCTTTCTTTCCACTTGGCAAGCGAACCAAATTTCAAGTGTCATTCTTCACAAGAGCATCCATCTCATCATCCATAGCTGACTCCCATTCTGATTTTCCAATTGCCTCTTGAAAACATGTAGGCTCTTTATGTTGCACACGTGAAACCATGTATGCATAATGTGTACGCATGTAACCATTGTATGTCAATCTATCAACTGGATAACGCACCCTCTCTGATCTTCTCAATTGTGGTGCACTCTTCTCTTCAAATCTTGCATATGGGGGTACATATTTCTCAATATGCTTACTGCCAGGTGTCCTCAAATGTGGTAAACCATGCTCTTCATCGATGCTTTCATCTCCATAACTCTCTTCAACCACTTTCTTCTTGCCTTTCTCGTCTTGCTTCTTATCTCGCAAACGACCGCTCCATGGGTTGACACTTCCTGTACTCTCCTCTGCCATATGTGGTCCTAAAATAGTTCTTGTTGATGGTCCTGGCTTATCAACAACATGACGCACATTCTCTTGCTCTTCATACTCATCTTCTATCATCACTGGCTTTGGTTTATACCATGGTTCATGCTCACAAAATCTGACATCTCTACTGACATAAACTTTTCTTGTCGTAGGATCATAGCACTTGTAACCTTTCTTTTCAACTGGGTAGCCCAAGAATATACACTTCACTGCCTTTGGCTCCATCTTCTTTCTTGCTTCATTTGGCACATGAACATAGCAAACACATCCAAAAACTTTCATGTAGGAAACTGTTGGCTTGATCCCATAAAGTCTCTCATAAGGTAAAATTTCATGAATGGCAGCTGTTGGTGTTCGATTCATAATGTGTACTGCTGTAAGAACTGCTTCAGCCCAATATGTTAATGGCATATTCATCTCATTCATCATGGCTCTTGAAATCTCTGCTATGACTCTATTCTTTCTCTCAGCAACTCCATTTTGTTGTGGTGTGTATCTGCAAGTAATCTGTCTTCTTATGCCTTGTTCACGTAAGTAATCATCAAAACTGTGTGACATGTACTCTCCCCCTCCATCTGTACGTAGGCATTTAATTTGACAACCATTCTCTTTCTCAACCATAACTTTGAACTCCAAAAATACTTCAAATGCCTTTGACTTTGTCTTTAGAAAGTAAACCCATGTCATTCTGCTGTAATCATCCGTAAATGTGATAAAATATCGACAACCATTTGGCGTAGCATGATCACAAGGTCCCCAAATATCTGAATGAACAATTACCAAAGGACTTTGGATAATTCTCCCCCTCTTTGGAAATGGTAAACGAGATTGCTTTCCAAATTGACAAGCTTCACAAACATGATCAAAATTCAATCTGCCAAACTTTGGTAATCCACGTACAATTTGATTTGATTGCATATGCTTTAGTCTTCTAAAATTGACATGACCAATTCTCTTATGCCATAAATTTGCCCAATCATCTTGAGTGCCTGATTTGTTTGCATACATACCACTGTGTAAACATGGATCTCCAGCTTCCAATGAGAACAAGCGACCTTTCTTTCTTCCACGTGCCAATATCTTGCGTGGTCTGCCTTTGTGAAACTCCTCTATGAAGCATCCATAATGATTAAAACGGACTTGCAACCCTTGATCTGTCATTTGTCCAACTGATGCTAAATTCTTTGTGATTGAAGGCACATATAGAACATCTCCCAATGTGTTGTATGTCCCGTATTTTTCTAGCAATGGAACTGAACCAACGTGTGTAATCCGATGCATAGTATCATCACCTGTAGCGACAAACTCATCCTCTTCTAACTTCTCTTTTCTGTCAAACCATTCACCATGATATGTCATATGATTTGTGGCACCACTATCTAAATACCAATCATCTGTATGATGTGGCTCCACCATGCTTCCAACAACATGCTCCATAGGAAATAAATGTCCACTCGATCTATTGTCATATATATTTTGATCATGAGGATTGTATCCAACAAGGTTTCCTCCATGTCTGCCATAACCTCGGCCTCTTCCACCACGATCACGATTTTGATTTAGCCTTGTGTAACATTCTCTTTCAAAGTGACCATAAATGCCACATCTGTTACAATATCCATCTCTTTGAGGATGTACAAATCGTCCACCTCCACGTCCACAAGTTCGGGCTCTCCCCCTGCCTCTTTGGCTATAATCATTGTAACTTTGACTTTGTTGGTTTTGCCATTGACCTCTTCCAGCATTGTTTCCAAGACCATAGTTTCCTCTTCCACCTCTATTGTTTCCACGACCTCTAGAGTAAAAAACCTGATCTCTGGAATTGTTATTTGATGTAGAAGGACCTGACTTGCCTAGCTTTACCTCGTCTTGCAAACAAAAGTTTACTAACTCTTCAAAATCAGGCATGTGTCCTCGAACAGATATAGATGTATCCAATGACTTGTATTCCGGTCCCAAACCATTCAATGTCACTGAAACTAAGTCATCATCTGGAACTTCAACATTAATGCTTGCAAGATCTTCCTGTATTTGCTTTATCTCTGTCACATAATCTGATATGGATCTATTTCCTCGCCATACACAATGTAACCTTTGCTTCAAGTGAACTTTTCGTGGTTCTGTATTGGAGCTGTTCATTCTTGCTAGTATCTCCCATGCTTCCTTTGGAGATCGAGCCTTCTTCACATGTGGCATAAAGAAGTCACTAATGCATAGTGAAATCCAATGCATCACTTTCCTTGAATTCTAGATCCACTTCTTGTAAGCTTCTACTCCTGCTTGCCATGTTTTATGTGCTTCAACATTCTCTCTATTTGGTTCCAAACCAACCTCGGGACACTCTTGTTCACCTGTAATGTAATCCCATAAACCTTTGCCCATGATAAAGTTCTCCATCCTGTAAGACCATATGCTGTAGTTCTCTCTGGTCAGCTTCTCTCCAACAATCTGTGTGACTTGAGTTGAACTTTTTGCCATCTTCACTCTCTCAATTTCCTCCAAAGGATTTTGACAAAATTTTGGGAGAGTTTTGTTTGTATTTGGACAATATCTCAAGTGACAATCTTAACCAAAGTGCTCATAAACACTGACAGAAAATCTCTCATTGCCAAGGGAAAATCCACTGACTCACTTTGCCACAGACTGACTCAGTACTATGCATAAATACTCTAAAACAATGTCCACATGGACCTGTATGAAAATGCAATCCATACGCTGTCCTGTACCACATATCCATACATCCACCTTCTTCCCATAGTCGTAAACGACATATGAGGTCTTTCGCGGGGCTAGTCGGGGGTTCGCTCTAGTACCTAATCCACCTTGCCAAGGTACCAAAGCTCCCAAGGCAAGTCTTCAAAAAACCTCACTCGACCCTCACAAAGGCTGCAGTTTTCCAAAATACATTGACCGCATATCCATACATAACCACAAAGTACTCAATCTGACAATATAACCGCCTCAACTTCTTCCCACAACCTTTCTTACATAGGCGGTTGTCCATAGCGGACCCACAACAACCAAACATAATCTTCCATAACACAATATCATGATGCGAAAGCTCTATGTTGCTCTCCAAAACCTGTGTAAATGCTGAATTCTTCACCTGTAACCTGTAAATCTACTGTCGAGTGCAAAACTAGACATCTCCTATGCTTGTGTGAGTTGGCTGTTTGCTGCAAAAAATTGCAAATTTTGGCAAATCTGATTACGCCAATGCGTTTAGAACGCCCAAAAACATAAAGATAGACTCCTGGATCACTGTATTCTGAGTTCGGGTGAGGGAGTTATGACCAAAAAACCTCTCTTTTTTGCTATTTTCCAGAGCTGCGGAAACCTGTGTATTGACTGTAGCTCCTCAAACTGAGCTCTGATACCACTTTGTAGAGTGCGCAGGTGATGGAGAAGGTAGGAAAGAAGACTACACACACACACCAACACACATCGAGACACACACACACAATCGTTACCCTGCAGCAGCCATTCAACGAGCTGCTCTTCTCTTCTTCTTCTCTTTGAACTATTATCCAAAGTATATTTACAACATAGTATAGTCAGTGTCCAGCCGCCCATAGCACAATGGACATATTATTTAATATCATATTCTTTAACACGCTTCCCAGACATCCCCTTTGCGTTGTTAAACGTTTTCTAACTTACAACAAAATGTTCCCAAGACAACCCGTCTGTGTCGTTTTGAGATTGTCAAGCATACAATGAAACGCTCCTCAAACATCCCGTCTATATCGTTCCGAGGTTGAGTATTATCAAACAACATTTTCACTTCTCCACCCAAGAGTAAATCACCAATCATTAAAACTTGTATTAAAATCAGAGTCAAACAATTCAAATCAATATCGAGATAGATACCATCCATTTCAAACATTACTTTATCACACAAAGATAAATTGTATCTAAATACAAAACATCTAGAATACTGAGAGCTTGCTGCTGCTCGCCCTCCATGCAACTGCCCCCCCCCCCCCCTTCCCCCCCCCAACCCCACCCTCTCCTCCCCCCCTCCTCTGATGTGCTGCACGAGAGTCCCAGCTGTTGTGAGCTTCCCAAGCCTGTGCGCCTACCCATGCTACGTGTTACTTAGCGTATACGCTTGTGCATTGTCCCTTATCCACCTACCCCCCCCCCCCCCCCGCTCTTTTTTTTTTCTTGTAAGATGTTCTCAGAATTCTAGCATTCGCGTCAACACCTCTAGCTTCTGTCTTCACCCCTTGTTGATGGTAGGACACAGAAGAAGTTTCCCAATACATTATACTACTATTCTTTTTGAAGTGAAACGATACCTTGTAATATTTGAGCTGCAAATAGACCTTGTGGGTGTAAGGTCCCCAAACCCGAGAAGATTGAGGCGACTTGATAGATGGACTTCCCTTATTCTCCTTTTCCATTGACGACACCCTACTTTGTTTCCACAAAGTAGAGATACGAGCAACAAAAGAGAGGAAGTCCTCTATCCATCGTTTACGTCGTTATACGAGTCATACGCCACACGCCAGGTCGATAAAACTAGGATTCGAATGAAGCTGTTTCCTAGGATAAAGATGAAATCACATTGACATATTTAGAATCCATAAACAACGTCTTTTTATCCACATTTAAGAGGCACGGCCGCCATCCATAAACCATAAATATGATATGAGACTTAGTCTAAACTAAATAGTAATCTTGTGTCACGTAGATTTGGGTCATCTCGACTCTTGGCACAATGAGTCTTTAATTTCACTTCTCTTAATAAGAGGGAGTGGAGTGTTTCTCGACTAATCGAGACCACCCATCCTTAACTGACAACCTGAGCCAGCCCCCACTTTCCACCCCACACACACACTTTTCACCACACTGTTTTACATATACAAATAATATTACTTAATTAATTTCAAACACAGGTTCTTTTATACAACCCTTCAAACAATACCAAAACATTTCAAACAAGGCCTAATGAAGAGATCACTATATTTCAATAAAAACAACTTTTCCAATTGCTCATGAGTTTGCCGCTACTTGTAGACTTCCTCTGTCTAACCAATAGAGCCTTTGCAAAGGATTTATTCACTAACCGTGAATTGTGCAACCTTCCCATCTCGCCATCCGCGAGGCATCTTGCTAACCGCCAGGCATCCCGCTACCCTGGAGAACAAAATATATTCTTTCAACAATTCTTCTCTTTAAATGATTCTTCAAACATGATCAACCAATTCTTCATATCAATCAGAATCCACTTATCAAACAATAACAAATTATTAAGCAATAACAATTCAACAAATAGTGACAATTTATCAAATAGTTCTTTCACTAATCTATGAAAACATATGCTAGTTTCTTGTGATAGAATCACGTTTCTCGGACAGTTTAAGGGGCTCCCTATGATTATCTTCCCAAGTCAAACATGAATAGAAATGCAGAATTATAAGTTTATCTTACCGAATTTGGAGCACGGGCGGCTATCTCCTGTGCTGGAGGTTGGACGTCTTCGACTTCTTCTTCGGTTGATGCTTCCACATGAGATACGTTCGGAGTAGACACCTTTCTTCCCACCTTCCTTGGTGGTGCAACGGCATGGGCATCCTTAGAACTTCACAATACAGACTTCAGAGCCATAGCTTTGGAATAGAGAAAAGAAAAGTGCGTTGAGAGAGAGAGAGAGAGAGAGAGAGAGAGAGAGAGTTCATACACCGGGAGACGAACATCGATGATTGGAGATGGAGATGGATTGAAGGTGAGAGGTTAAGGGAGAGAGCCTCCCTCCGGCGCGTCGTTGCAAGAGAGCTTCCACTTCCGTAGATGTGTGTGTTCAAAGTGAGAGAAGAAGGGTCCTTTATATAGGCCCTAGGGGGGTGCTAAAAATATTGAGAGTGTTTCAAGAATAGGAGAAGGAAACGCTCGTGCTTCCTCGCGGCTCTATTTTTATTTTTTTTTACGTTCGTGAATCTTATGCACGAGTTTTGAAAAGCTCTATACTTACAAGTTCCCATTCTATCTTGAGAAAGAGAAAGAAATAAATATCCTAATTTTGACTCACCTCTCTTTCTTTGTAGAAAAACAACTCAATCATCAAAATGTCAGGGTCTACAAAAGATCTCTCCATGGAAAGAGGTTTCAACCAGAACTATGGTACACATCAATCGACATAGCGTAATATCTCTACGAGTCAGATATGGTATAGTAAGCATACACATGAGAAAGCTTGAAGTAGCCAACTAAATCTTTTTAACTTAGGCTCTGATACCAATTGTGAGGTCCCCAACCCTGAGAAGATTGGGATGACTTGATAGATGGCCTTCCCTTATTCTTATTTTCCATTGACGACACCCTAATCTGTTTCCACAAAGTAGAGATACAAGCAATAGAAGAGAGGAAGTCCTCTATCCATCGTTTACGTGGTTATAAGAGTCATACGCCACAAGCCAGGTCGATAAACCTAGGACTCTAATGAAGCTGTTTCCTAACATAAAGATGAAATCCTATTGACATATTTAGAATCCATAAACAACGCCTTTTTCTCCACGTTTAAGAGGCACGGTCGCCATCCATAAACAATAAATATGATATGAGACTTTTGTACTACATATGAAGCAGCTGAAAATTTTCAAGGAAGGAGAGATCCTCCATGTGTCACATTCTGTTGCATTTCAAAGAGAACCTTCAAAAAACATCTAATTGAAAATGCAAAAGTGAAGGGTAAGTACTAGGATGGTAGAAAATGAAAAGACTTATGAGGGAGTCTTGAAAGCCTTGGGGAAAGTGAAAAAGACTTTAGTACTTTATCGAAATTTATAATTCTTAAGCCTATAGTTTTTGAGAGGCCATTTCACTCCAGCCCTCAATTTCAAGGTTGACCACACCGACTACTCTTATTTTTAAAAATCATTTGAAGGGTGTCTTTCCTTTACATTTTGAGTGCCATAGAAAATTTTTCCCCATGTGTTTCAGAGGTTTGCACAGATCTTCCATGTCATAAATGATCTTTGACCTCGATGCTCAAATTTCAAAAGCTAGATGCATGTATTTGTGTGTGTGTGTGTGTGTGTGTGTGTGTGTGAGAGAGAGAGAGAGAGAGAGAGAGAGAGAGAGAGAGAGAGAGAGAGAGAGAGAGACCCATTTCTTTAACGTGTGTGAATATAAGAAACAAAGTCGACGTGCAATTCCCCGAGGTGTTGGCGCATTGCATGAAGGCTTTCCACATTTGCATTGCAATAATGAAGTACATTGAGCTCGCCAATTTAGTGATAGGAGTCCAATAATTTGTCATGGATGTTCTGCACGCATTATGTGTGTGTGTGTGTGTGTCCGTGTGTGTGTGTGTGTGTGTGTGTGTGTGAGAGAGAGAGAGAGAGAGAGAGAGAGAGAGAGAGAGAGAGAGAGAGAGGGTGTGAGGTCCCCACCCCGTCGTATCAAACAACGGATCTGATGGTAAACCTGGTGGCCACTAGATCTATAGCGGAAGCAAACAAAAAGGTTCAGGGTTCGACTAGCGGACGATCTCTCATCACAAAGTGAGTCGAGTTCGAGCCTACTAGCAAAGAGATTTAGCTCCACCTCGCAGGGGAAGCGTACTTAAACTATCTAGCGATCCTATGACCCACCTTCCAAGAGGAGAGAAGCCTCGAGTGCCTTTTTCCCCATGTTTCAGAGGCACGTACTCTCGAGAATTCCCCGCTCTAGGGACAATGAGCGTTACTAATATCGAGTAAGCAATATGGGGACATAGAGTTTCCGACCAATCGGGACCACCCATCTCGTAGGCATTGGCAACCTGAGCCAAGGCCCCACTTTCCACCCCCACACTCACACTTCCTCGTGTGACCTAATTACTACCACAAAGGTTGTTCAACATAAATATTCCTTGTTTAATTCCGAATCACATGGTTCGTTAAAACAGCCCTTCAACCAATATTGCAAACAACACCAAGACAGAATTCTAGTAAAAATTCTACTCAAACTTATTCATAAAAATTCCAATGTTCTGGAGGTACAACATCCCCCCTCCAGCGAGAGTTCACTCCTCCCGTTGTCGCCTAGCTGCCCATACAACTAGGTATGTCCACCGCATAGAAAGCACGTCATGGACACTCCCACCGCATAGAAAGCAAGACGTGGGTTCCCACCGCATAGAAAGAAAGTCGTGGGTATCCACCACATAAAAAGCAAGTCGTGGATTCAAGAGCCCTTAACGAGGAACTCTACCCCCTGTGATCAGTACGGGGGTCAGGACTAATTCAACATTGGAAATAAAATGAACATGTCGAGCTAAATTTTCCCTAGCAAACATTCTTTCCTCTTGCAAACAGCATACCCATCAGACATTACCTTCCTACTTTAGAACTTAATGTACAATGATTTCAATGCCGAGGTTTCCGTCGGATTTCTCCAACATGTTTGGGGATATGAGCATTCCTAACTAGCGTATGCAATGTTAATTTAAACAACTTGAATAAAAATATGATCTACCTCTTCCACTTCTTCATCGATGGCCCGTGAGATGGCCGGTATTTGCTCGTCCATGGGAGCCTTCCCCTTTCCGTTGACATTGCTCGTTCCTGCTTCGCGATCATGGGCACCCCCGAAGCGCGTCCTCTTAACCGGGGCCATTTCTCACTACTTTAAATGATTAGCTTGGAGAAAGAGCTAAGGTTCACAAGCATCATAACAGTCCAATGGGTAGATTAGTGACATCAATTAATCCCTCCTATATGAGAGTCTAGATTTCTTTCATAAGCAATCATTAAGGATGGCACATAATCCTATGGGAACCGGCTCTAAGATAATTATTCGGCTTGCATGATCAAGAATAATTAAGATTTCACGATTAGAATTACCAGAGAATTGGATTAAGTATGATTAAACTATTTCCTAGCAATTAGATGATGCAGATTTACCCTATGCATATGTGTGAGGAAAAACCAATTCTTAGAGACTTAATGACGGATTAATTTCTCCTTAATTACGTTTTAATGCATAAGAAAAAATGAATTCAATTAAGCTGCAATATTAATGAGTGATTACAATAGTGATTCTCTTCAATCTGCACAAATACTAGCTTACCGATTAATTGCTATGCTATCTAGAGAGAGAAGATTCTGATAATTATGCTCTAATCATTAATTCGAGAGTGAAGAATGGCTGATAATTCAGCTATGGAATGATGATTACATAATAGAGTACGAATAAGGAGAATTTAGAGAGTAGTCATAGAGATTTTCGACTAGGAATAGGCATAATAGTCAAGGAATTTAGATGGTAGAGAAAAAGATTCACAGATGGCATTAATTAAACTGTTATTACCGTGATTAAGAGCTGGTAATCTTCTCGATTTTCTGATCTAATCGAGCTTCTTGAGATGAAAATTCGGCAGCACCTTCCTCCTTGCTTCTTCTTCAATAGGTGTGTGATCCTGCAGCACCTCCCCAATGTATGTGGGTGTGTGTGTATGCACTGTGTGTGTGTGTGTGTGTGTGTGATCATAAGTGTGTGTGTGTGTGTGTATGCAGGTCTTTAAATAGGCTCCTACAGGCTGAAAATCGATCTGGGTTGCTAAATGCATCTGGGAGCTTCTCCAGTTAAGCATGGTAAGTCCAGTTCTCTGTCCACCAAGTGTCAAGTTGGCTTGGTTAACTGGTTCTGAGACTGAGTTGCAGGCTTGGCAACCTTCCCAAGACTCCCACAAAGCAAGATGGCGCCCCCTAGCTGCTAAAGCTGATCTGGAGTGGCCTGGGACCTGTTCCCACACAGTCCCGGGCCCCCGGTGCCTTCCCGGATAATTTTTAGGAAATTTGGTTCTAGGCTAAAACGGGTCATACGAATCGGATTTTGATGCCGTAAATTGCCATACGAAGCTCTAACTAAGGCGTACTGGCCCGAGTACCTGCCATATTTAGTAGCCCTCGGGGTCCGAAAATGCATTTTTTTCAAATTTGGGATACGGGTGCATATTTTCGAGACGGTCAAGACTGGGCGGGTCGGGTGACCAAAAACTTACTATTTTTGGAAACTTTTCACAAAAATTATTTTAATTTACATTTTGAAGCTTTATAACATTCTAAATATTATGACACTGACAGAATCTGGAAAACTGCTAAAAATAGTAACTTATTCCATTGTATTCATTTCGTGGTACAAGGGTGCTCTTGTGATCGGGTCAGAGACCTTACACACACACACACACACACAGAGAGAGAGAGAGAGAGAGAGAGAGAGAGAGAGAGAGAGCACCATTCACTATAGCCTGTGTGAGTGAGTGTGTGTGTGTGTCTATGAGAGAGAGAGAGAGAGAGAGAGAGAGAGAGAGAGAGAGAGAGAGAGAGAGAGAGAGAGAGAGAGAGAGAGAGAGAGAGAGAGAGAGAGAGAGAGAGAGAACACTAAGCTATCCTTGGCTAGAGAGAGAAAGAGAGAGAGAGAGAGAGAGAGAGAGAGGATAAGAGGGATCTCACACCGGCACTAGAGAGAGGGCAGGGAGAATAAGCATTGTTTTTACAGCCCGTAATCGACAAAGCGACAATCAACGAAATCCATAATCGGGAATCAAAAATAAAAAATCAACATCGACATCTACAAAATTGAGCATTGACAAAATTGAGAATTGATGCAATTTGGAAAGTTCAATCCGACAAATCCAAGGCAGAAGATGTGCAAGCCCAGACTAGGAGCAGACCTCAACAAACGGTAAGGTGGATGACTAGAGGGAATTCCGACAATTCTCACCTATTTTTGAAGGTTTTTACGCTAGATTTCTTTGAGCTTTGCTAGTGCTCTCGCCTTTGGGTTGACTTGGAATTCAAAGGTGAATCTAAAAATTTGTAAGTGGAAGTGCACTAAATCTAGGTTTTCTTGAGTGTATAAAGGCAAATTAATTTTTTTGAGAAATCTTAGAATTTTGTGAGGGAGGTTACACTAAATCGAGTTGAGGCATAGTGATTTCTCCTAAAAACTTAGAAAACTTGCATATGAGAAATTTTAGGGACAACTTGATTATATTTGAAGGCTTTTACACCGAATTTCTCTATACTTTGTAGGTTTCCTCACCTTCAAATCTATAATTTAGAGATAAATTTCAAAATCTGCAGGTGGGATTACACTAAATTGAGGAGTTTTTAAGCATTTGGCTATACCATACCTTTTTTCAAAATTTTAGAGGCAAATTTACTATATTTGAAGGTTTTTGCACTAAACTTCTCTGCACTTTGTAGATTCTCTAAACATTAATTTATGTTCTCTAATCTTTGTGGTTTTTTTTTTAATGCTCTTAAGAGCTTGATTTGAATTAACTGTTAAAGAATACATGTAGACCTTGGCCTATCCTTTGCACAAGTGTCTCCAACCAGGTGTCTCCAATCAATACAACATATGCGCATTGTGACCCAAAACATACCCGAACATTTTCGCAAGTACACTATATTTCTATCAAGGACCTATCTTGTTCTTCTCGGCAAGCATCTTCCTCCTGCTTGATAAAAGTCATTTGCAATTAGAGATAAATCTCAAAAAAATTAAATGAGATTATCCTACACCTAAGTTTTTTCCTCCAATTGTTGTGGGTGTCCTAACATTCAAATTAAATCTGACGAGTGTGTGGCTCTTCATATGGAGAGAGAGAGAGAGAGAGAGAGAGAGAGAGATCCTTTTCTTGGCACCCAATCCACTCTCTTTCTTTCTTTGCCTTGGTATCTCCCCCACCCCACCCCCCCAAAGCCCTCTCCTTATGTCACATGGCAAGGGCCTCCAAGGTACATTAGATATAGGTGGGGTTATACTAAACCTAGGTTTTTCTTAAGCATCATGGCACACAATAGATTTTTTCTATTATTCAACAGTCCATTATCTATACTCTTTATGATGGAGTTTAAAAAAGTAGAGGAAGGAGAGGGCCTCCAAGAGTTGTTTTTTGATTGATTTGCATGGCCTATTAGATCAACACCGAAATTGAATTGTTGAGAGTCCCTGCGGGTCATCCTCCTTACCATAAACACATTAAAGAGACTTTAAGAATTGAGTGAAGTAGTTCAGATGCTATGCGATTCCATCCTTTTTCAATGACCTGCAATAATCAAAATTGTACGCCTGACAACCTATTGTCAGCATGTGTGTGTGTGTGTGTGAGAGAGAGAGAGAGAGAGACTATGCAAATGACCTTTTTTCAACATTTGCAAACTATAGCAGTCAAAATTGTGTGTGTGTATGTGTGTGTGTGTGTGTGTGATAGAGAGAGAGAGAGAGAGAGAGAGAGAGAGAGAGAGAGAGAGAGAGAGAGAGAGAGAGAGAGCTCTGCCACTAGCAAGTAGACAAAGAAAGAGAAAGAGTGAGGTGGGTCATTGGGACCAAGACCAAGACCTTGATCAGGATAGCTACTAATGATCATGTAGAGGTGAACAGGGGACAAGCATTGTCCATTCATGGGGAGTGCTTGGTAGTAGAAGATGGGAGCTCAACGCAATAGGTGTGCATGGGTTTGCTTGAGCCACTAAGAGTTTGATCTGGTAGTAAGGGAGTAAAGAGATAATGGCTTAGGAGGGAGCAACTGTAGCCACAACTCAGACAGACTATGTGTGTGTGTGTGTGTGTGTGTGTGTGTGTGTGTGTGTGTGAGAGAGAGAGAGAGAGAGAGAGAGAGAGAGAGAGAGGAACTCATTCCATTGTCCAAACTAGGAGACACATTCTTCTCCATGCTCTCTCTCACCCCCTTATCAGTAGCGATGGAACTTCCCTCTACATTAGAGCACTGTGGGAGCTGACGTATTGAGAGATATTTATCTGCAAGTTATGATGGTGATGTAGTAATTGAAGCAGAAAGTTAAAATGGGTCCTTTCTTGCAATGGTGAATACAAAAAGACCTTCATTGGGGATGCAAGGATGAAGAGCATCTTAGCATTGGATGCATTTGGGCTTCTTTTATGGCTAACAATGTTGTTTTAGCTTCTAGGATCCATTACAACCGATTACTTTAGCTTCACATATTTGGAGAAGTTTTAGATTTTTTACATCTATTGTTCCACATGAAGAAAGATTATAAATAAATAGATTCTGAACCCGATTTCAATCCGATTGCTTTGATAGTTAGACAAAGGAAGTCCGCTACCCGTGGAATTCCTTTGACTAACTATCTCTAAGCTTTTTCTTCACACATAGAATAGGTTCCCACATAAACCTATTGTTCCACATGAAGAAAGATTATAAATAAATATATTTTGAACCCGATTTCAATCCGATTGCTTTGATAAACTCACGATGACTCACAAAATCGATAATCTCAATTACTTTGTAATATAACTGAAATGACTTATATGGATAAATGTTCAGTACATTACAGTGGGAACGAGCCACTATGGAGGAATGTATATAATTCAACTTTTATAGCTTAAATCCAACTTTTTTGAATTAATCAAATCGGTTTTATCTCTATGCATGGAGTCGGAGAGAGAGAGAGAGAGAGAGAGAGAGAGAGAGAGAGAGAGAGAGAGAGAGAGAGAGAGAGAGAGAGAGAGAGAGAGAGAGAGAGAGAGTTGATCTCTCCCCTACACGCGCTAGGGAAGGCCCATTGCTGAAGAGACACTACCATCGCATTAGCAACTGCAAGGGCTTCCTTACGACGCCAACAGTGAGTGATTTCAACTATGACAAGAAGAGAGCACTTACAAGCTTCCGGGTGAGTTTTCTTGCAAACTGGGTGTCCGTTTGGTGACTTATTTGTACCTATGTGTTCACGGCGAGTAGGAATATATGTTAGGAGCATACGCCATGAAAAATGATAACTTTTATTTTGTTGTATGTCTTTATACGCGATTGTTGCAAGGGGTAGTAGGAGGTGGGTTATCTACTCACAGTCCATAGGATATTGATCTCAAGGCAAGGGGAGTATACCTTATGAGTTTTGTGACGTTTCAAGTGCGTTTGTCCTAGATTAGGTGAGCATTAGCATTGTAGTTAGGATTGTCTTCACTAGTGCGACCTTTGACCCGATTTTCTTATTAGTGATTGTCTTACTAGGTCAAGAAGTAGGTTCACAACCCTCTTCTTGTTTCCATGCGCCTACGGGTTAACACTAGTTTGGTACCAAAAATGACACTTTAGTGCCCTTTTTTCACGAATTTAAATAAAATGGTATATGAATTGTAGAGCACATCTCAAGAAATGCTTTTGCAAACTTATAAAATGTTATTCAAAGTACTCATGGAAATTATACTCACTTTTGATCATAACCTTAATAGTAACTACACTCATGAAAAGAACCTACGCAAAACAGCATTCAATGTTTCATTAAAACTCGTAATCTAACGTAAGAAAAAAATGAGCAGGTTGCATGCAATAATCCCTGGTAACTACTTATATACCCCTTATATATGTGTTTGATATTTTTGCAATTATCATGTGAGAAAAAATTCCTTTGTGGTTAGAATTAAATATAGAAAGTCCTGTGGGCCAAATATGCAACGTTTACAAATTCAACTAATGATCACAAAAAAAACATTTAGTTCATCTAAATTTACAATGTCTTATGATGTATATATACTAGATCTATGACTCCATTACATAACGTGATAATTTTTAATGGTTATGAAATCCACATTTGGTGATTTATGGCATATCCAGAAAACTGCGCATGTTGTAATTATGATTTTTTATTTATCAAAGATAAGCCTTAAACTAAAGTCCACTTTTGGATTTTTCCATTCATCTCACTTATTTGTATACGAATACCTCATATGTACACAATTGGGCGATTTATATACACACTTTCATTAGTTTTTCATAGCAATGTTTTTTTTGCAAGAAATTATGCACTACAATTTTGTTTTAATGAGCTTAAATTAAAAGATTCCTATGAGTTTGAACCTTTGAAAAATTCTTAGTTGATGGTTATTGAACTATAGATACATTGTACACCTTAGGTTTTGTCCCATAACCTCATCATGTTAACGAAAGAGGCCTTGAAAGACCAAAATTTTCCTTTTTGTCAGCATTTTCAAGATTTTGGTTGTTTGATTATAACAAAACTCTAGTCCTATAACTAGGTTATGAAGCTCAATTCTTGCTATAATAAGTTTTTTCCTATCCATACGCCTTGAAATCTATGCAAAATCTTATTTTGATAAGAAGTTATATTCAATTTATGAAAATTTTGTTAAAACTGCACTAAATTTCTATGATTTTTTCATCTAAAAACTTATCATTATAATCTTAATTTGGTATTAATTTTGGCAAAAGTAAAATTTGGCTATGTCCTTCACCTCATAGTTGACCTAAGATATGAACATGCTCTATGAATGTTTTTTCTAGATTCACCAAATAATTATGACAAGTTGCTAGAAAAACAGGACACTTTAGTGTCTCAGGACATTTGAGTGTCCGATTACAGAACTAGTGTTAAGCTTCATCCTCTGTCGACATAGAATTGTTGGTTTTGTTCTTGCTATGCTAGCGTCTGCTCGCGGCATACCCGCCAACATTGGCACCGTTGCGGGGGATTGAAGCCTTAGGTAGATGACCTTAGACTAATCCTATAGGCGAGAGTTCCTCTGGTTTACCAGAGTAGTCCTTCTATCTTAGTTTCATTAGGACCAATAGAGAGGTGCTAGGAAGCATGTGTCTTGCCTTGGTCACCCGTGTTGATGGTTTTAATTTAAAAATGTGCTAGTTTGGGAGCTTGAGTGGTTAAGGAGGTGGTAATGCATGGCTAGGCTGTTTGTGTCAGTTAAATGCTTTTCTCCTCACAATTACAACAGACATTTTTTTTTTCTTAGGAGTAGCTTTAGGTAGGTGAATTGATCTTGATCTAGAGATGTCCATCAATGGAAATTCTCTTGAGTTAATTGGTTGAATTGAAATCTTGAAAAAAGAGTGATTCGGAGTTGAAACAGTGGAAAACAAGGATCATAAGATGTTTTGCATGGCTGAGGATCTCTGAGGACTAAAGGGGGAATCAGAAAGGACCCTGCACATCAAAATTTGAATTCTGTACGGTTAGACTTCATACGTGTATGAAGTCTCCAGAGCCAAAAGAGACCAAATTTGGAAAAAACTTACTGTACTAGATTGTGCAAATGAGGAGTAATACCCTAGGAACACCTTAAGTTGGGAGTCTTGGCAAAGATTTGGGGACCAAACACCAAAAGACGGAGTGGTTGTAAAAAGAAAAAAATCAGAAACTTGTGTTTAGAAACACTTTAAGCTCTAAAATTTTTCTTAGAACACATGTACATGATGTTGATAAGTAGGGAAACTTAAGGTAGAAACAATTCTGAGACAAAATCTTCATACGTGTGTGAAGTCTTCGGGGTAGATTTGGAAAATAATTTGCATGTGGTCAGCACTGAGCCATTTAGGAGGGTTATCTAAGCCTGACTACAAGAATTCATATCATTTGGTTAGCTTACTTCCTTCTTTAGCAAGTTCTAACCAAAAACAAGGAAAAGGTGGGAATTGGTGAATCTTTGGCATTAAAACTTGTTTTGAGCACATAGGCTTGGAATACACACAAAAGAGAACCTTGGGCTGAGGTTTAAGTTCATTCTGATAAAAAAGTCTTTATACGTGTATGAAGACTAGCAACCTAGAATAGAGCCAAACTGGACTAAGAGAGATGCTCAAAGTTTCCTAAAGCCTTGGGGAGGCCCTTGATTCATATTTCATAGAAATTGGATCAAAACAAAGCTTAAGAAGAAATGGAAACAATGAAAACACTCTACATACCCATGTTTTGGTCACAATATGAACAAACTTGATTCCTAACTTAAGTTAGAGAATATCTGTGGTCCCTCAGTGCCAGACTACCTCTGGAGAAATATCATTGCATTCTAAGAGACTTTAGATGCCACTAGCCAAGATTACACTCAAGTTGGAAAGAATCTGAGTATGTAAGGGCCAACAATTGGAAACAAGATCCCAAATCAATCTGCATCACCTTGTCGTTCACACTAAAGTGGTCCAATTTTTATTTTGAAAATCCCTATGAGTGGCATGAGGGGTAAAGGACCTCTGGTGAAGAAAGATTACCATTCTGATAAAAAAGTCTTTATACACGTATAAAGGTTGAGAGCCAAATTTTAGAGCAGAAAGCATCATTGGAGACTGCCAAGGAATCCACTTAGCTTTGACAACACCTTTTGCTAGTCCATTCTTTGAAAATACCTTTTGCTAGTCCATTCTGTGAAAATAACAGATAAAGGGGATCAACCCTTTCAAAGGAAAATTTGTATAGGGAAAATCTTTCATGTTCTTCCTAATCAATACTGAATGTTACTAACATAGAACCATCATTGACAAGGAATTGCAGAGTCTAAAGTTTTGTACAGATAGCTAGTAACAAAGTCCATCAAGTCTATACCAATCTAAAGTGCAAGTAATCAACCATTTGAAGAGCTGAAAAAGTCAGAGTAAGACACGACAGAGTGAACTCAAAAGGTAAAAGGTTTGGATTTGTAGTGGTGTATTAACGGATTTAAGTATTCGAGATCATGAAGAAACCTTCAAAGAGACAAAAAACCACTAGGAGATCAGGTCAGCATAGTGTCTACGGAAGAAAGTGTGACCCAATCAAGGGTAGATCCACTAGCACCAATCATAGAGGATGAAAGTGTGACCAACACCTCTTCTGAGCAATAATTTTATCTCATGGAGGACAGAAACACGGTGATGAACCAGGCAATCCAATGAGAGGGAGGGAGAACCTCTAAAAACCCTCCTTGGACATTAAGGTTTACAACCCTTTACTTAGAAGGACCAAATACCCATGGGGCTTTCATCTATGCTGATGAAAGGGGATGCAAAAGTATATGTATTGAGGAAAAACCAGCTGAAGGAGTGGATGCCCTTCTAGCGTACGCTGATGGGTATAGATTCCGTGATGAGGAGGGATCATATTACCTTATAGTTAAGGATCCAAATAACTACAACAAGTACGCACATAATGTGGTAAAAGGGAAGATGATTTCAGAAATCACCGAAATACCTCCTTTTGTTAGGAAATAGGACGTAGCTAAATAGATATTTGAGTAGATTACTTAATGGAGAGAGATAGATTTCACACACAAGAGATTATAGAGAAGAGAGAGAGAGAGAGAGTACACGATATACGTGGTTCACCTAATGTGGGCTATGTCCACGGGAAAGCAGCCACTCAATGGCTTTAGTACTTCAAAACAAGAAGTATTTTATAGAGGGATTATACCCTAAATAGAGCTCCCGCCTTGCTTCACTCTCACCACCTCACACCCACCTTTTTGCATGAACTTCACACTATGAAATGTGTGTAGAAATGGCCTCCTTTTATAGGCCAAAAGGGCTGCCCTCTCTCATGAGAAGCAGCCATGTGTAGCCGCCCTTGTGTACGCCCATGTGTGGCCGCCCTTGAGAAGACAAGTCCACTTTTGAATTCAGCCACCGGCTATTGACTTCCGATCACCGACCACCGGCCATTGACTACCGGCCACCGGCCAACCGACCGGTCATTTTTCTACCACTTTCCAGCCGGCGTCCGACCATAATATTCCGACGAAAAAGAATATTCTGGTGAAAGAAAAAAAAAGTATCGGGGGCTTCCTCTCCCGCGGCCCCTAACGTTGCCCCTGAATTTTGGCCGTGAAAATTTTGGTTTCCGGTGAGTGATTTTCCTTCACGCACAATGGCTTCGCCTCATAATGGGGGCCTTACAAATGTGCGCTTTTAGCACAAAAAATTACAAGGGGTAAATCAGGATCCACACTTAACACCTTTAATATACCTTCTTAATGCCACCCTACTGTTTGACAAGAAGGTTACTAAAGTTGCGACTAGTCATGGAGCAGTAGGAATCTATGAATACCTGAATGGAAGAGTGAAAACATATTTTTGATGCCTAGCAACATTTGCTGTTGAGCTAGGCATAGAAAGGACTCTATACTTGTTCTCTTATGAATCAGGTGAAGGAAGCCTCATAATATATGTTGAAAAATATGGACGTGAGTATAGGCCAATAGAAAAGGTAGAGGTAACGAGAATGATAGCCACTAGGGTGATCCCAACAGACTACACCCTACCTCTAGTTAATCTACTAATCCCTTTGAAGAAATGGAGGATGAGATGAGCATCTTAGCCAGGCAAGCTGGAACGATAGAAATACCAACCTTTCCTTCATACCTTTCCTTTGTTTGAAGCATGTAGATTTCCTCCTCTAAGTCACCATGAGGGAATGCCGTATTTACATCCATTTGCTCGAGATTTAAATCATGAGCAGCCACAAGGCTTAAGACAAGCCTAATTGAGTTCATTTTTACCTTTCTTTTGAGAAAACCCTTTTACCACACAATCCTAGACTTGTACCTTTTCTTTCTACCATCTTCTTCCTTCAGCTTGTACACCCATTTGTTTTGAAGTGCCCGCTTATCTTTAGGAAACTCAACCAACTCCCATGTTTGGTTGCGATGTAGTGAGTCCATCTCCACTTGCATGCTCTTCGTCCATTCTTCTTTGGATTCATGTTGCATAGCTTCTTCATATGATTCGGGCTCTCCAGAATCTGAGATCAAGAGATGGAAAAAGGAAGGAACAAACCTTTCTGGAGGTCTACTTGCTCTTGTGGATCTTCGGGGAATAGGTTGAGGCTCCTCATTTGGTTGACGTTGTTGCACATTGTCACCGTTTGCAGTCCTTGAGTCTTCACCGTCCTCAAGCTCCATGTACTCATCACCTGTTTCTTTTGTTTGTTTTCTTTCCAAGTAATCTTTGTACATATTTTGTTCGTTAAAAATTACATCCCTACTCCTTAAGATTTTACCATCTTCAGGATTCCATAGGCGATACCCAAAGTCTCCTTCTCCATAGCCAATGAAGAAACACTTTTTGGACTTTGCATCTAACTTTGATCTTAGGCTTCTATCTATGTGCATGAAAGCCTCACACCCAAACACTTTGAGAAATGCATAATTCACCGGTTTACCTGTCCATGCCTCTTCTAGAACTCCCCCATCCAATGCCGTTGAGGGTGACCGATTGATTAAGTACACAGACGTACTTACAGCTTCTGCCCAAGGCTCAAGCGGTAGGCCTGCATGTAGCCGCATGCTTCGTGCTCGTTCCATGATTGTCCTGTTCATCCTTTTCGAAATCCCATTTTGTTGAGGTGTCCTTGGGGTTGTCCTTTGCCTCCGAATGCCATTGCTAGCACAAAATCTTTTAAAAGCTTGGCTGCAATATTCGCCTCCATTGTCGGATTTTAGGCATTTAACCTTGGTACCTGTTTCATTCTCCACAAAGGCTTTCCACCTTTGAAATATGAAAAATACATTGGACTTATTCTTCATGACATAAACCCATGTTTTTCTAGTCGCATCGTCTATAAATGTTACATAGTACAATGAGCCATCAAGTGATCGTGTACTTGCAGGACCCCAAACATCAGAATGAACCAACTCAAGTTTTTTATTTTTTCTTTCATTTCTTGATTTTTGAAAATTTACCCTCTTTTGTTTACCATAAATACAATCTTCACAAAACTATAAGTCCACTTCTTTCAAACCTGGTAAAAGCTTCTTTGTTTGAAGGATTTGCATTCCTTTGGCACTCATATGCCCAAGCCGGTAGTGTCACACCGCACTGTCAACTTCTGTAGTTGTTGCACAAGCTGAAGGTTGCGTGCTAACAGTACACAAGTAAAGTGTACCGACCTTTTCTCCCTTGGCAACCACCAAAGATCCCTTTGAGATATTCCACCGTTTGTTTCCAAATGCAATGTTGTGACCTTCATCGTCCAATTGTCCTATAGAGATCAAATTTTCCCAAAGAGAAGGAACATGCCTAACATCTTTAAGCTTTCTGTTAGGAATTGGATCGTGCTAGCTATGGTGGATGAAAGAGAAACATGGTGCAAGTGTGTGAGTGTGTGTAAGCAAGGTTATCACTCAAGTGAATTAGGTTCCAAGATAGAATTAGCTTGGACTCATAAACACAATCTTGAGTATTGAGTGTGTGTAAGCAAGGTTATCACTCAAGTGAATTAGGTTCCAAGAGAAACATGGTGCAAGTGTGTGAGTGTGTGTAAGCAAGGTTATCACTCAAGTGAATTAGGTTCCAAGATAGAATTAGCTTGGACTCATAAACACAATCTTGAGTATTGACTTAGCTTAGCACAAGCTCACCATAAACAAGCATGTAGTGCAAAATGAAGTTGTTGTTTATTAATTCATGAAATGAGCTTTAAGTAGCTCTACAGCCTTGCTCCATAGTATGTGGGATAAATCCACTCTCCTCTCCTTGACTCACACTTTGCAATCCTCCCCTTGAGGTTTGGACTAAGACAAGATACTGAAGATGCATGATCCACACAGGCTAACAAAGTCCACATGGGATGGTGATATCCACACAGGAAAATAAAAATCCACAAAGGATGGTGATGTCCACACAGAATGATAAGATGGTAGCCACACACGAAAAAGTCCTCCCCTACAAGTAGAGAGTCTGCATCTTCAAAATGGGTCTTCATAAAAGACAACGCTGCTCTCGTCTTCATCCTTTTTGTCTTGAGCTGGTCCTCTGTCAGGTCTCTTGCCTTTGTTGCTTTTGTTGTTGCTTTCAACTGCTTCATGGTCTGACTTCGTATCCTCCCCTCAAACGAGTACTTCTGTCCCCCTTTTTGTGGTACAATCAGGCTTTATTCCATGCGTCATAATGACATGCAACAATATGCTAAAATATCCTATGAAAAGGTTTATGCAAAAATTAGTGCTCTCTTCCATCTTGGTCATACTCCAAGAGCCCAAGCATGCGGAGTTTCCCATACAATTTGTCACAAAGTCTTCACACATGGAGAGATTTTAGCAATTTGGAGACTCTCCAATGCCAATGTCTATCCCATTACAAAAGCACATAATGTCATCCATGTAGACAAATATAATTACATACATTGCAATAAATTGTTGTGCTTGGCTGCAAGATTAATGTGTACTTTGGATTTTCCCTTCAATGTGAAGCTCCTCTTCACAAATAAATAATGCTTCTTTTGCTTTGCTTTGATATTTAGCCAAGCCAGCGAGGAGTGATCCCCTTTTGAATGCTTGGTGCAGAAGCTTTCAGATGCTTGTTTGATGGCCGCTCTTGAAATCCTTTGTTGAATCGTTTCTTTATGTCCTCGAAGCTTCTTTTATTTTGTGTTGATGTACTTTTCCTCGTTACAACTGAGTGGGAGCATGCCCTATGAAATACCTGGCTGCGGGTCGGGGTGCCACGGGAAGAGGTCTTGAGTGGGCCGTGGGAATGGGGGAGCTCTTGAGTTGGAGCTCTTGAGGCCCGGATGCAGTAAGGCAGGACTGCCCGCTTAGAGCTTTTGGGGGCTTTTCATAAGGCGACAAATTCCAGGCAGTCGCGCGGGAAGGGGGGCCCCATAGGGGCGGACCCAAAATTTTCTTAAAAGCAGTTGAGCGTGCGTGGACGGACGTTGTGGAGGCAGGCGCGGGGTCAGACCGGTTGGGCAGGCGACGCAGGCGCGGGCAGGCGGCCGTCTGCAGTCACCACATGGCACAATCAAGCAGCACTACAGGTCGGGCCAGTTGGCGGACCCGCCTCATGCATTGTGATGCAATTTATTGATTGTTTGGCGTCCACCCAGTGGGCACCTTTGTTATTGGCCCTTTTGTGGTATGGCCCTTCAAAAGTCAACACCCTATAATAGGGATGCTTCACGTGGGTCCAGCACAAGGTGTGAGCCTTTAATGGATTAACTTGACATACGCACACACACACACACACACACACACACACACACACACACACACACACACACACACACACTAAACAAAGCTGATGAGAGTTTTTCTGCAGAAAATCCAGAGGGTGAGAGTGTTCAAGAGGAAATTAATCAAGCTCTAGAACGTGCATATGAAGTGCAATTTGGGCATGGAAATAGTCGGTAGAGAGCTCTTGAGATAGGCTACGCACACACACCAATCGTAAATGCCAATTGCTAAAATGAGGAGCAGATTTTGAATGCAAAATGCAAATTTCTAACAGAAAATTAATGAAATCTTATGCTAATTAATCTTCCAATTAGCCAATGAGTAGTGGCTCAAGAGTCTTTAGCTCAAGAACATGCTCATGCTAGCCAATGGAATACTAATTAGGTATGCATTATGCAATAAAAGAGCAAATCAATGGATTTATCTAATGATGATAGAGTAATGCTAATTGTACTAACACACAAATGCATAACAACAATCCTAGCTAGCACACCATGGCTCTGATACCAAATGTTAGGAATTGGATTGTGCTAGCTATGGTGGATGAAAGAGAAACATGGTGCAAGTGTGTGAGTGTGTGTAAGCAAGGTTATCACTCAAGTAAATTAGGTTCCAAGATAGAATTAGCTTAGACTCATAAACACAATCTTGAGTATTGACTTAGCTTAGCACAAGCTCACCATAGACAAGCATGTAGTGCAAAATGAAGTTGTTGTTTATTCATTCATGAAATGAGATTTAAGTAGCTCTACAACCTTGCTCCACAGTATGTGGGATAAATCCACTCTCCTCTCCTTGACTCATACTTTAGGACAAAGCTCACACTTTACACTTCCATTCATTTCTGTTAGCAGTTTTGACAGAATCTGTACATTTGCCGACAATCTCACAAGCTTCATTATCTCCCAAGTATACATACCCAAAATTACCTTTGGTGTAATCTTGAAAATGTTGCTTGTGTGGTGTCGCATGGAATGAAGCCCCGGAATCTACTATCTAGAAATTCGACACATTCTCTAATGAGAGAATTAGAGCATCTTGCTCTACTTTACCTGCCACATTGGCCTCCAATGTTGGCTTGTTGTCTTGAGACTCCGTCTCCTTCTTCTTCTTGGACCAGCAATCCTTCTTGACGTGGCCCTTCTTGCTGCAGTTCCAACATTCAAGAACTGACTTCGTGACTTGCTCCATCTTGAGCGATCACGACCCTTTTGGTTTTTGAACCTCTCCTTAGGCCTTCCTCTTGTTTCCACTGATAGTGCAGCACTTGATGATTCTCATGTGCTTCTCCTTTGTATTTCCTCCCTTAGGAGAACACCCACAATATCATCAAACTTAAGAGTATTTGTGCCTGAAATAGAACTACTTATAGACATCACAAGGCTGTCCCAACTATATGGTAGAGATGATAGTATAAGGAGAGCTCGCACTTCGTCATCGAAATTGATTTTCACCCATGGAAGTTGATTTATGTTTGTGTTAAAGTCACTTAGGTGTTCTGTAACTGAACCATTCTCTGCCATCTTTAGATTGAACAAGCATTTCATAAGAAATACCTTATTCAATGCCGATGGTTTCTCGTAGAAGTCGTCAAGTGACTTCATCAAGTCCTACGTGGTCTTCATCCCCGAAACATTGAAGGCAACGGTTGATGCCAAGCTTAACCGGATTGTTCTCAGTGCCTTTTGATCAAGGACAATCCATGCTTCCTTTGCCATCATTGCGGGCTTCTTTGCAAGACTACCTAGTGGCAAATAGAGGTCCTTCTGGTAGAGATAGTCTTCAATCTGCATCTTCCAATGTTGGTAGTTTTTTCCGTTGAACTTCTCAATCTTGAGCTTCCCTTCCTCCGCCATAACTCCCACTTAATTCAAGGAATCCTTTCCTTGAGATAATTTAGCTACGAGCAAACCTTGCTTTGATACCAGTTGTTAGGAAATATGACGTAGCTAAATAGATATTTGAGTAGATTACTTCATGGAGAGAGATAGATTTCACACACAAGAGATTATAGAGTAGAGCGAGAGAGAGTACACACGATATACGTGGTTCACCCAATGTGGGCTACGTCCACGAGAAAGCGGCCACTCAATGGCTTTACTACTTTAAAACAAGAAGTATTTTACAGAGGGATTATACCATTAATAGAGCTCCTGCCTTGATTTACTCTCACCATCTCACACCCACCTTGTTGCATCAACTTCACACTATGAAATGTGTGTAGAAATGGCCTCCTTTTATAGGCCAAAAGGGCTGCCCTCTCTCATGAGAGGCGACCATGAGTAGCCGCCCTTGTGTAGATAAGTCCAAATCAGACCCTCAAATCCGCCCATGTGTGGCCGCCCTTGAGAAGACAAGTCCGCTTTTGAATTCGGCCACCGGCTGCCGGCTATTGAATTCTGACCACCGGCCACCGTCCATTGACTACCGGCCACAGGCCAACCAACCGATCGTTTTCCGACCACTTTTAGACCGCCGTCCGGCCATAATATTCCGATGAAAAGGAATATTCTGGCGGGAAAAAAAAGTCTCGGGGGCTTCCGACCCCGAGGACCCTAAAGTTGCCCCTAACTTTTGGCCGTGAAAATTTTGGTTTCCGACGAGTGATTTTTATTTTTGGCGAGTGATTTTCCTTCACGCACAATGGCTTCTCCTCATAATGGGGGCCTTACAAATGTGCGCTTTTACCACATAGAATTACAAGGGGTAAATTAGGCTCCATACTTAACACCTTTAATAGACCTTCCTAATGCCACCCTAGTGTTTGACAAGAAGGTTACTAAAGTTGCGACTAGTCATGGAGCAGTAGGAATCTATGAATACCTGAATGGAAGAGTCAAGATATATTTTTGATGCCTAGCACCATTTGCTGTTGAGCTAGGCATAGAAAGGACTCTGTACTTGTTCTCTTATGAATCAGGTGAAGGAAGCCTCATAATATATGTTGACAAATATGGACGTGAGTATAAGCCAACAGAAAAAGCAGAGGTAACGAGAATGATGGCCACTAGGGTGATCCCAACAGACTAAACCCTACCTCTAGTAAATCTACTAATCCCTTTGAAGAAATGGAGGATGAGATCAAAATCTTAGCCAGACAAGTTGGAACGGTAGAAATACCAACCTTTCCTTCATATGCCAACACAAATCCAGAAACGCTACAATCATGGTTGCGACCTACCGTGACGAGAGAACAAGAGTTCTATAGAGGTGAAGCCCCTGTTACAAATAGTTCATGCGTAACTCCCATAGTGTCACCAATGCCCACGTACTCTTATTCTTATCCCAAGGAAAGCAAGGGACCAACCACAATCCCAATCACAATAGGATTTTCCTACCCTGAGAGAATCAAGACAGAAAGAGGGTTTGTAAGGGAACCGCCAGTTGAAAGTTCATACAGAGGAATTGGGATGGGAGACGTAGTTGACGTAAGATTGAGACATGAACCAAACCCTGTGAGGAGAGAGGGACATGGAGATTCTATGGTTTGACTGGTAGAACAAAGACGTGTAAGACCATCTCAAGTCCAAACATGGGTACACAAGAGGTGTTTCGGAGAAGCAGATCCTAGAGATAATGTGGCAACATTTTTGCAAGTGATCCGATCAAAGGAGGTTAGAGACTTGGATACACAATTTGCCGGATTTGGACTCACCTTAGAGGCAAAAACTGCCACATGGTTTGACTCTATGGAAGACGAGATTTTGGGACCATTCAAGAAGTCTTTGATGAGTTCGTGGAAGAATTATCTCAAAGAGGGATAGCTCACAATACTGTCTCTCAAATCCACAAGTTTAAACAGAAAGATGGAGAACCGATTAGGAAGGCAGCCCTACGACTAAAATGATACGTGAAGTTCTATCTAATGGAAGAACTACCTACTCAATACAACTCGGGTTGATATTTATCCAAGGATTGAGAAATCGAGATCTTTAGAAAGATTTGCATATGAAGAAAATCCCTACTCTGAATGAGTTAACCAAAGAAGCTTTGTTCCTTGTAGATAATTGTGAAATCTACAGAGTCAAAGATCTAAGGGGGTGAAACAAAGGCTGGCCCAGCATACTACTCACCAGAAGAGCCGAGAACACCAGGACCATGGAGTATGATTGGCAATGTTAGACCACCAACCGCGGCACAGGCTGCAGGAGAGAGTAGATATAGTTTGGATGAAAGTACATTGTTATTCATAGCCAATGGGGGTTTCAATGGACCTAGGCCAGCTTACCAATAGAGGGGTGCTCAAGGAGCTTCACGACAACCACTAAAACCTTGCTATAAATGTGGGGGAGACCATCTTATGAGAGATTGTCCTCATTCGGAAATTGTACAAGTGAATGTGTATTGTCAAAATTGCGGTATCACTCATTTGATTACTGATTTCCCAGAAAATCCAAACAAAAGAGTGAAAGAAACCATAAACCTTTTGGCGGCTATCCCTTCAAGTAGTGGTTCCGAGAATGAAACAATTATACCAATACAGGTCATTACACAAGCTCAAGCTCAAAAAGAAAAAGATGAACTTGGAAATGAAGAAACACGAGGTAAAACACCTAGCATCAAACGAAAAAGTCAACGAAACACGTGGAAAGCTACAAAAGCACAGGTAGAAGTTAGGAAAGAACCATAACAAAATGTCATAACAGAAGAGTTACAGCGAACCAAAGATAGGCTAGAAAAACTTGAAAAATGATCACTGCACAAGCCACAAACACCAACAGAGATTGAGCTTGAGAAAAAATCAAAATCCAAAAGTGCAAGATCGGGCGGGTCGCTAGTAGTGGAAAAGGTAAACGAACAGCTAGAGTACACACTCTTAAAAGCATACGACTCAAGGCTTAAAATCAACCAAACTCGGGAGCATAGATGGATGACATATCCCTATGTTGAGTTGGAAAAACAAAGATTGGAAATGTGCCAAAAAATG
This sequence comes from Adiantum capillus-veneris, assembly GCF_014529385.1. Taxonomy (NCBI): domain Eukaryota; kingdom Viridiplantae; phylum Streptophyta; class Polypodiopsida; order Polypodiales; family Pteridaceae; genus Adiantum; species Adiantum capillus-veneris. Next base: position 46,540,386 of record NC_140939.1, read on the forward strand.
ATCAAAACTGCACAAAATTTATTGGAAACAACTCCAAGGAAACCGGTGGAGGAGGTAGAACTTCCAGGGCCAATAACAAGGAACCCTCCAAAAAATGGGTTGGACAGACTAATTGTTAGTCCAGAAATTAAATTAAAACCTGAACATTCAATTGGAAAACCTGGCATAGTGTCAAACACAACAGACTCAACCTCAAAAGGGTTTCAACCTACCCCACCTAAATTGTATAAAAGAGACGAGGGTTTAAACGATCTCTGGAGACAGATAAGGGAAGCTAATGAAGCTAACCAACTCAGGCAACGGGTTAACAAAACTACTATGGGAGAAGATGACTTCCTTCCTCCTATTGAAGAATTTGAGACAGGACTTCAAGTAGATCTAAAGATGCACTCTTATAGGGGAGACAAGGGATACTGAAATCTTGGGATAGCCAACCTGGATCTTTGAAGACATTGCCATCTTTTATGGAAGAGTATGAAGCAAAGTCGGATGTGAAAGTTGTACCATCCCAACAACTCGCTACAAACAAGGGCATGGACTCCCAGTGGTTGATAACACTCTTATCGACTCCAGTAACTTGTACCATTACTCTAGTACAGGTTCTCAGATTGAGACATAACATGTGGAATACGGTAGGAAAATTTCTCAAAAAAATTGGAGCAAGAGATCCGAATCCACGAATGCAGGAAGGAATCAAGGAATCAGAAAAACTTCAGGTAAACATGCAACCAATGCCTTTAAACAAGGTAGGAGAATACTACGAAGGAGAAGATGGAAATACCATGCTCCCAGTGACGTTAGAGGGTGTTACCACCATGGCTATTCTTGACAGTGGAGCAGGTGTAGCCATCGCGACGAAGGATGTATGGAAAACCACCAGAATGAAACTGCAACTAGCTAAACGATATATGGAGAGACCCATTGGACTTTTAGAGAAAATAGTTGCTAAGTTGTGTGGAATCGAGTACGAGCATACCTTTGCCATAGTGGATTTGGCAAGAAAAATAACTAGGACATAATACTTGGAAGACCCTTCATGAGAGAATTGAAGATGGTTCAAGATTGGGGCTACAATCACATATACCTTAGACACATAGAAACTACGACATGAATAGACCTTAAAGACCATAGTTACAAATATGTTGACAGAACCCCGATAGAAGAGTTTGAATCTGCCACTATAGTAGGATCAGAACTTCATGAATGGTTAGGAAACCCAAACGAGTTGTGGATGTGTGGGGAATCCAATTGTGGAAGCCTAAAACAAGAAGAGTGTTTTTTCGATAGAGCGATCAAAGATACGAAATACATTCCAGAACCTTTTCTAGAGGAGTCCTTAGAACCATTAGAATGGACATATATTCTAGCAACCCTAGATCTGTGTGCTACAATGGAAGGACCGACAACAAAGTTTTGTGACTAGGATGGGTATGATATAGTTCCATATTACATGGTTGCACTAATAAAAGAGGATGATTACAAAATCTTGGATCAATCAAGAAAAAACGGAGATAGGAATGAAATAAGTGAAGAGTTGTTCCATGATTCTAAAAACCATCTTGAACGGAATGATGATGCAAATAATAAATGTTCGGACAACCTTAGTGAGCTAGAGGAAAGCCTACCTGATGTAAGGTTTTACGAATTTCCAAATCAAAAACCGAGACGTCAAGAACATTACAAAAAATGGAGAGAAACTCACAAGGTCAGAAAGAGCCCAATGCCAATAATTAAAAACAGAATAGAATTCTTATCTTTGGTAAAGGCAAAAGACTGCATAAAAAATAAAATATTAGCTCAGTTTTGCCAAGATTTAGACCCAAAGACAAAAGACAGGCCTAGATATGTGAAAGAAACAAAGGAAAGGTTGAAAGCAGAAACTAAATAAAAAAAAGAGGAAACAAAATCAAAAATGAAAGAACCAAAATTAACAAAATTTGAACATAAGAAAAGGTACCAAGAGCTCAAGTAACCTCTAAGGGAAGTCTAGACAACCGACACAGACAACAGAGAGGAAGAGAAAGACAATAGCGATAACAATAGGAGTGTACCATCCCATTACAAAATGTTCACAATTCAAGATCGAAAAATAGTGCTGACACAGCCCATAAGAGAGCGACGGGAGAAAGAGTCTTATGATGGGCCGATATGCGTATCGATGTTCATGATAATGTCACTAGTTGTGTGAAATGCAGATCAAGCCTGCCAATTGAACATGCCACATTGTTTTAAATAACCCTTACGCCAGCCTGGAGTCAATACATTGTTAACTATCTGGCAACAAAAACATTTCCTGAAAATATCACCAAAACATGACAAAAAAGGATAGAAACAGAAGCTCGCGATCTCATTCTTATTGAAAATCAGCGGGGAAAGGATAACCAGCTTTTCTGTGCAACGGACAACATGTATGTTCCAATCTTGGAACAAGCACATGGAAGGATTAGTGGAGGCTATTTCCTTGGAAAAAAGACAACAAAAATTGTACTGACATCGGGATTAGGGAGGCGAACATTACATATGGATGCCAATGAGTATACAAAATGATGTGAGTCTTGTCAAAGAACCAATGTACTGCTAAAATGGGATGAGATGCCCTTACGACCAATGATGGGAGCCAGACCCTTTGCCAAATGGGGAATAGACTTTGTAGGACCAATATCACCACCTGTATACAAAACACATGCCCAATATATCATTGTAGCCATAGACTATCTAACGAAATCAATAGAAGATAAAGATACACCAAAGGCTGATGCAAGGACTACTGCAAAATTTCTGTACGAAAACATCTTTGTGAGATATGGTCTACCGATAGAAATTGTGAGTGAACGACACACATTTCATAAATCTATTGAAAATATTCTTGAATACTTCATGATAGTTCATAAGAATTCAGAACTCTACCACCCACAGGCTAATGGTCAAGCCGAGGCCACAAATAAGACTCTATGCACAATCCTAACAAAGATAGTATCAGAGTCTAGAACTGATTGGGATCAAAAGCTACATTCAACTTTATGGACGTATAGAATAGCTTACGAAACCTCGATAGGCACAACACCGTACAACATGGTGTTTGGCCTTAATGCTATACTACCTATGTAATTTCCAATACCAACCCTAAGAACAACAAAATGTCTAGAGTGGACTGGTCATGAAATGTCCTCACGTGTAGATGACCTTGAATAGCTAGATGAGCTTCGCTTAAAGGCAGTAGCTTCTATCTATGCACAAAAACAAAGGCAAAAAGAATTTTTTGATAAGCATGTACTTTCCAAAAAATTCAAAACAGGCCATTATGTCTTGGTTTATACATTGAAACAACATGCAAAGAAACTGAAAAAGCGAGGGATGGAACCCTTTGTGATTTTAGATTTATCACCAAGTGGTGCTATCAAGCTTGCTACATGGATGGGGAGGAAATGCTTAATTGAATAAGTGGTTGCCAACTAAAACGATTTCATTCACCACTAGTCCCAAACATGCTCGAGCAAATCCATCAAGCAAAGAAAAAGACACAAGAAAAACAACACATTATTGCAGAAGCTGAAGCAGAGGCTAAAGAAAGGGTAGCAAAAAAGAAGCTTCTTCGACAACAACAACATGGACCGCCTCTAAAGATAAATGCAATTTGGGTCATAGCATTCGACAACAAGACCATACAGGAGCCTGAAATTGATATCGAAATCGAAAACAATCAAGCGATGGCAACAACGATACTTGATTCTGGAGCGCAGTGAAACTTGATCTCCTACAACCTTTACAAGCAACTTCAACTTGATGACCAATTATAGAGGACAACGAATGAGCTCCAAAGTTATTCAGAACATCTAATTTAAGTTCAGAGATGGATGATGATCAGAGTACATATCAATCAACATGACTATCCGCATAAATTTTATGTGGTAGAAGATATGAGCACACAACATGCAGTTTTGCTAGGGCAACCTTGGCAGCAAAGTTATAAGATACAACTTGACTGGCATCACAACACTCTCAATATACAATCTGATTCGGCAAAACAGCAAGTTCCTTTTGCTAAAAGGGCAGCAAAAGAACAATCAATCCTCCAATTGCCAGACGAAGGTCAGTAGACCTTACCAAAAACAATGGACCAAAAAGATTTTCGAAGATCACATCAAGGCAGCAAGATCAAGTTCCAAAGGCAAATACTCCTGATACAAAGAATAGCAGATATCAAAGTGTATACCAACACAAACAACAGGGTCAATACAACAGAGCTGTCATGCACATTTGGGTCTCGAAAGATCAATTGACCAAGGAGGAGAAACCAGATTTAAATTTCAAACCTCCAAAACCAATCTCTTGCCACAGAAAGATATGGATATCAAAGAAACTACTCAACACTCACAAACACGATACAAAAATTTGGATTCAAAAGAAACAAACCCCAGAGCTTCCAAAACACAACTTCAACAACCGCAATCAACTGATATCGAAGGTTTGGTGGTGGCGACCTAAGCAAAAGGCAAACAGATACCAAAAGACTGAGCAGCCTGACAATCAAAGAAAGTGCAAGAATACTTGAGAGCTTACTATTCAAACAACTTCCTCAGAAGCACACAAACATCGGCATGGTCATACAGGAGGACTTTCACTAGGAAGGGGGGAGGAACCTACACGCTACAAGTGTAAAAAGGGCACTATTTTTCTTGAGTTCTTGATTTTTGATGTTTGATTGCAATTATTTTGATAAAAATTGAACAGATATACCCTAAAATATGGAGCAATAACAAGACACAGAGGATAAACACCAGATGAACATCTAGGTGTGTGTATATATTTAAAATCAGACGTTTTCAAGAAGAACAAGCGAGAAAACGGAGCAATCCGATCAAAAAAATCAAGGATTGATGTATATAGTGGGTTGTTATGATATTACCTAATTATCTTGATATTTTTTGGGTCAATTTAGATATTTTTCTTTATTTTTAATTGTTTTTTCAGCCAAAAACAAAGAAAAATAGAAAAAGCAGGTGAAACGACACTTTGGTGACAAAAGAAAAATACAAGAGTGGTCAATAAACAATTGAAAACTTATGGTAAAGACAAGGTGTAAATATGACAAAAAGTTGCAAAAAGCCAAACTAACAACTTTTGGGCCAATTGTCATTTTTTTCAAAAACAAAGCAATTGGAGTCCAAATGAAGAAATTTATGAGCCTAAAGTACATTTCACAACAAGAGAGGAGCACATGTCAAATTTGGTAAAAAGTGGTCCTCGAACCCCGATATAAGTTCTTTTGCGTCCACTTAATAGCTCATTTTTACTATTCACAACTAAAGAGAGCTTGAGAGACCTAAAGCAATCGGATCTTCTGCGGCTCCGTACGACACACACGACACATCGATCGACACTAGATATGAGAGGTAGGCTCGTTACCATGAGCTTTTCTTGTCCTATCCTCTCTTTGTCACGAGAAACTTCGAAAAATGGCAATGTAGCTTCACGGAAAAGAAACCAAAAACAGCCCGAAATGCATCATCCACTCAACAGTTTGCTACGAGACTTGGTGGGGGGTTAACCCTGAGCTAAAAGAACACATATATAACCTTCAATGTGGGTTTAGGTCAACCGAAAAAACCCTACTTTCTTCGCGCGCAATAAAGACTGATCTGGAAAGAATGGTCGAAACGATGCAAGACTTCAGGAGAAGATACATATCAAGCATGTCTTTAAGTAAAGTAAGTCTCCACTTGAATCCATCATCAAAAGTGGGTCAAAACAAGGGGCAAAGATTTGGGACCGCAAAGTGTCATTTTGGCCTCACGGCCGAGATAGATATTCGTTTGCCGCCAAACTTCACAGGCTTCATCAACATATCACCAACAACCAATACGTAAAGTCAAACATCAAGAAAAACAAGCACCGACTGTCTCCCCAACAAAAGATGTTATTTGAGCGACAAATCGCCAAAGGAGGTATTTATGAGTCCAAAGGACTCATTATAGCCACAAGAAGGTGCCTAAGGACATCCGCATGCAAATGAAATAGAGAGAAAGAAGAATATCTAAGTTGATGCGGCCACAATGCAGAAATCACTTTTGACGGACTGAGATACCAAGCATGGAGTTTCAAAATTGATCATTTGACTTGTTAAAATGAAAAATAGCTGACAGGGATTAAGGCACAATCACAGGCCACCTCAAAGCATCAAAATCTGTTTTTATCACAGGAGACTTCTTATGCGTATGAAGTCTCACAAGCAATTTTTGCACAAGAAACACTCATAGGAAATCACATCATCATTGTGCATGCCCTCTAGAAGCAATACGCAAAACTTCATGAGAATTGGAGCTTTTACAGGCACCCAAGTACCAAAGAATGCAAAGTCTCAGTCTAAACTCAATATTTGGCTTTAGACTTATAAAAAATGCTCCAAATCAAGTGAAATTTTGTGCACAGCATATACTTAGCCCAAATATTTGGTGACTATGCTCAAAATTTCATTCTGTGAAAATAGACTTTATACACGTATAAAGACTAACTCTACTATCAAGAGGTACTGCTCACAAACTGATCATCTAGGCTTGTAAAATATATCATGCCAGACCAAATTGAGAACGTGTTGGTCATCCATCACTTCAGTTTCAAAAACAAAGTGTCTTAACCTGATATTTTGCATTTAGCTCAAAAACTCTTACCCAATTTCATGTGTGCACCTATCACAACCTTACAAACATCATGGACTAGGTCTGCAATAAATCTGGACCAAAAATTCTCAAGTAGACTTTATACGCGTATAAAGTCTACAAGCCTTGGTATAGCGGGCTAGTTGGTATTTTAGGATTTTAGCACATGCAAAACATCATCATGAGCACTCTAACACACATCAAGCACAATTGGAAGTGATTTGGTCTTCATTCATTCATATAAGCCAAACATGTATCATGAAATCTTTTGAAGCCTTTCTATCACAATTCACAAGCCCAAAGTCATATCAGAGTTTATGAATGCTTTACACAAGCCATAAAGTACTAGCCTGGAGAATTTATCAGTGTTTTACATCAATAGTCTTTATACATGTATAAATGTTAGGAAATAAGACGTAGCTAAATAGATAATTGAGTAGATTGCTTAATGGAGAGAGATAGATTTACATACACGAGATTATAGAGTAGAGAGAGAGAGAGTACACACGATATACGTGGTTCACCCAATGTGGGCTACGTCCACGGGAAAGCAGCCACTCAATGGCTTTAGTACTTCAAAACAAGAAGTAATTTACAAAGGGATTATACCCTTAATGGAGCTCCCGCCTTGCTTCATCTCACCACCTCACACTCACCTTGTTGCATCAACTTCACACTATGAAATGTGTGTAGAAATGGTCTCCTTTTATAGGCCAAAAGGGCTGCCCTCTCTTATGAGAGATAGCCATGTGTAGCCGCCCTTGTGCGAATAAGTCCAAATCGGACCCTCCAATCCGCCCATGTGTGGCCGCCCTTGAGAAGACAAGTCCGCTTTTGAATTCGGCCACCGGCCATTGACTTCCGACCATCGGCCATCGGCCATTGACTACCGGCCACCGGCCAACCGACCGGTTGTTTCCCGACCACTTTTCGGCCGCCGTCCGACCATAATATTCCGGCGAAAAAAAAAAGTCTCGGGGGCCTCCGCCCCCGAGGCCTCTAAAGTTGCCCCTGATTCTTGTCCGTGAAAATTTTGGTTTCCGGTGAGTGATTTTCCTTCACGCACAATGGCTTCTCCTCATAATGGGGGCCTTACAAATGTGCGCTTTTACCATAGAAAATTACAAGGGTAAATCAGGCTCCATACTTAACAATCTCCCACTTGTAGACTGATCTCCAAATCAAACCTGTGACTGCTTTCCATTCTGGCTTCTTATCCTTGAATGCCAATTGAAGATGAGCAAAAGATCAACTTCTCCTTCTTGACCACCTTTGTAAACATGTCTGCAGGATTTTCACTTGTATGCACCTTTCCTAGCTTTACCTATCCCTCTTCCAAAAGAGTGCGTATGAAGTGATATCTCACCTCAATGTGCTTTGTCCTTGAATAAAAGGCTGAGTTCTTCGCAAGATGGATAGCGCTTTGGCTATCACTGTACAAGACACAATTGTCTTGTTTGAATCCAAGCTCTTCTAAGAATCTGTGAAGCCACAGAATTTCTTTGCTTGCCTCCGTCATTGCTACATACTCTGCTTCCGCCGTAGAAAGTGAAACCACTTTCTGCAGCTTTGAAGCCCAGCTTACTGCTGTGCCTCCAACCGTGAACACATAGCCAGTAGTGCTCCTTCGAGTATCTTTGTCACCTGCCATATCTGCATCAGCATACCCTTCTAGAAAAATATCAGTTGCTCCAAAATACAAAGCATTTGTTGTTGTCCCTTTTAGATACCTAAGTATCCACTTCACAGCTTGCCAATGCTCTTTACCTGGGTTGTCCATGAACCTACTCACAACTCCCACTGCATGTGCAATGTCCGGCCTTGTCCAGACCATAGCATACATTAGAGAACCTACCGCTGCAGCATATGGAACTTTATACATATAGGCTATCTCCTCTTGTGTCTTTGGACACATATCCTTCGTTAGTTTAAAGTGACCAGCCAAAGGTGTAGAAACTGGTTTTGCATTTTGCATTGGAAACCTTTCTAGTACCTTCTTGATGTAATCTTCTTGAGATAGCTTTATTGTCTTCTTCGTCCTGTCCCTTGATATTTTCATACCAAGTATCCTCTTTGCAGCACCTAAATCTTTCATTGAAAAAGATCTAGATAGATCCTCTTTTAGGTATTTGATGTCCTGCATGTTAGCACTTGCAATCAACATGTCATCAACATACAACATTAGGATGATGAATTTCCCATCTCCCAAATTCTTCGTGTAGACGCAGTGATCCGAGTTGCATCTTGTGAATCCATGATCCAACATCCATCGATCAAACTTCAAGTACCATTGTCTTGATGCTTGCTTTAAACCATACAAGCTCTTCTTTAATCTGCAAATCATTTTCTCCTTACCTTTTACTTCATACCCCTTTGGTTGAAGCATGTAGATTTCCTCCTCTAAGTCACCCTGAGGGAATTCCGTATATACATCCATTTGCTCGAGATTTAGATCATGAGCAGCCACAAGGCTTAAGACAAGCCTAATTGAGTTCATTTTTACAACATGAGAAAATATTTCATTGAAGTCAATACCTTTCTTTTGAGAAAAACATTTTACCACAAGCCTAGACTTGTACCTTTTCTTCCCACCTTCTTCTTCCTTTAGCTTGTACACCCATTTGTTTTGAAGTGCCCGCTTACCTTTAGGCAACTCAACCAACTCCCATGTTTGGTTGCGATGTAGTGAGTCCATCTCCACTTGCATGCTCTTCGTCCATTCTTCTTTGGATTCATGTTGCATAGCTTCTTCATATGATTCGGGCTCTCCAGAATCTGAGATCAAGAGATGGTTGAAGGAAGGAACAAACCTTTCTAGAGGTCTACTTGCTCTTGTAGATCTTCGGGGAATAGGTTGAGGCTCCTCATTTGGTTGACGTTGTTGCATATTGTCACCGTTTGCAGTCCTTGAGTCTTCACCGTCCTCAAGCTCCATGTACTCATCACTTGTTTCTTTTGTTTGTTTTCTTTACAAGTAATCTTTGTACATATTTTGTTCGTTAAAAATTACATCCCTACTCCTTAAGATTTTACCATCTTCAGGATTCCATAGGCGATACCCAAAGTCTCCTTCTCCATAGCCAATGAAGAAACACTTTTTGGACTTTGCATCTAACTTTGATCTTAGGCTTCTATCTATGTGCATGAAAGCCTCACACCCAAACACTTTGAGAAATGCATAATTCACCGGTTTACCTGCCCATGCCTCTTCTAGAACTCCCCCATCCAATGCCGTTGAGGGTGACCGATTGATTAAGTACACAGACGTACTTACAGCTTCTGCCCAAAGCTCAAGCGGTAGGCCTACATGTAGCCGAATGCTTCGTGCTCGTTCCATGATTGTCCTGTTCATCCTTTCCGAAATCCCATTTTGTTGAGGTGTCCTTGGGGTTGTCCTTTGCCTCCGAATGCCATTGCTAGCACAAAAGCTTTCAAAATCTTGGCTGCAATATTCGCCTCCATTGTCGGATCTGAGGCATTTAACCTTGGTACCTGTTTCATTCTCCACAAAGGCTTTCCACCTTTGAAATATGGAAAATACATCGGATTTATTCTTCATGACATAAACCCATGTTTTTCTAGTCGCATCGTCTATGAATGTTACATAGTGCAATGAGCCACCAAGTGATGGTGTACTTGCAGGACCCCAAACATCAGAATGAACCAACTCAAGTTTTTTATTTTTTCTTTCATTTCTTGATTTTTGAAATTTTACCCTCTTTTGTTTACCATAAACACAATCTTCACAGAACTCTAAGTCCACTTCTTTTAAACCTGGTAGAAGCTTCTTTGTTTGAAGGATTTGCATTCTTTTGGCACTCATATGCCCAAGCCGGTAGTGTCACACCGCACTGTCAACTTCTGTAGTTGCTGCACAAGCTGAAGGTTGCGTGCTAATAGTACACAAGTAAAGTGTACCGACTTTTTCACCCTTGGCAACCACCAAAGATCCCTTTGAGATCTTCCACCATTTGTTTCCGAATGCAATGTTGTGACCTTCATCGTCCAATTGTCCTGTAGAGATCAAATTTTTGCGAAGAGAAGGAACATGCCTAACATCTTTAAGCTTCCATTCATTTCCGTTAGCAGTTTTGACAGAAACTGTACCTTTGCCGACAATCTCACAAGCTTCATCATCTCCCAAGTATACATACCCAAAATTACCTTTGGTGTACTCTTGGAAATGTTGCTTGTGTGGTGTCGCATGGAATGAAGCCCCGGAATCTACTATCCAAGAATTAGACACATTGTCTAATGAGAGAATTAGAGCATTGATAGCCGTTCTTCGGCTCTTTGTAATTGCCACAGTGAGTTACCTCACCCTACCAAAATCACCCAAACACTGTGGCTATCCCTACCATTTCACTGTACATAGGCGTGCATGAGTCACGGGACTTTTCCCATATCTTCTTAAAGAACCCTCAATTAGCTAGTCATTGGGCTAGTTGAGCCAAAAAATATATATATATATAAAAAATATAAGTATATTATGGCCCATGCGTATGTAAATATTTCTTTGTATATAGGGCCTAAATAAAAGATTTTTTCATAATTATTTTGGTATTTATTTAAATATTTCTACCTAGGTGTGTGTTATTTATGCTCTGTACATTGCCTCACCATTACCACAATTTTTCTTACCATTTTTCATACTCTTTATTCCATATAGAAATATTTTCATGTAAGCTTCTCTTATATTTGGTGTAACTCCACCCCAACAAAAATCCAAAAAAACTAGTTTTATTTATGTGTATATTTTCTCACTATTGTGATTTTTCCCTTCTTACATCTATTTTGTCTTTTTTTCTAAAAAATTAGAACACCAAAAATATTTATCTTTTTATGGTAGCCTCATAATGAGAGAGATTTCTTTTGACCCCTTTATATTTTTTCCACTTATATTATTTATATTTGACATGTACATATTTTTTAGACCCCTTAATATTTGATTTCCTTAGTTGTACTATTCACTTATATCATAATCTCAACAATATCTTCAATTATAGACCTACCAAATAAGGTCAAGGGTAGGTGGCATGCATACATGCACTATGGAGGGCTCACTCTTGGAGGTATTCAAAAGAATCATCCAAAGAAGGACCCCACAAGGACCTTGTGCAGTGGAAAAAAACGGTCGGTTTTGCTGAATTTTTAAAGTTCACTTGCTCTCCGAATTGGAAAAGGTGATACAAACAAAAGTTGTAGCTCGTGGGCTGAACTTTAGCCTCAAATTCTTTCATATTTTTTTGAGCTACGAGCTGTGAGCTATGATTTTATTAGTGGACCCCAGTTTTCCCATGCTATGCAGCCACACTCTCTCTTCCACTTTATCATTTTCCTCTTTCACACACACTTCTCCACTCATCATCCCCACCTCTCTCACCACTCCTCTCTGCACCCTACTCACCTTCTCATCAACCTTGAAGAATAAGAGAAACCATGGTGAACTCATACCTCCCACACACAATTCCATTCCAAAATTGACCACCTAGTCTCATTTTTCCTCCTCCAATATACCCATATCTATCAAAAAAACCACAAAATTCAGCCTCTTCTCTTAAAAGACAGCATCATGGTGGTTGATTACTCAGCTTCAATTACCTTGTCTCTCAAGGAAGGTCAAGAGTGGAGAAAAAATGTACCGTCAAAGCTAGTGGACCGTCAACAAGCGTCAAAATTGGCCCTACTCAAGACACTTGGAGCATCAACCTTGTAAGAAATCCACCTTTTCTTACCTCTTAAGAGTTTTTCTTCCTTATTTGTATCCTACATGGATACTCCCATTGTAAATATCCAATTCCATTTGTAAATTAATACTAACTCTACTAACACTAACCCACTATGAAAAGTCCTATCACCTCCATTTCTCTCCTCTCTCTTTCCCCACCAACTTCTTGATAATTCCAAGCAAAAGAAATTAGATAAATTGCTGAAAATCTAACCCAACCATGGTTAGAGGAGTAACCCTAGCCTTCAAAATTGCTATAAAAGGAGGGTGTAGCTAGCACAAAAGGGGGAGCCATAAGCAAGAGCACTATGCTATAGCTTGAGAAGCCAAGCTGAACCTCTCTAGAAGGAGCTCTTGAGTGGAAGCTCATTGTCTTATGCATGTGCATGTGTTGTAATAGGAGATTAGCAAGGGAACTCTATGCCATTGTAAGAGAGAGAGTGATCACTCAATTGAGAGTAGGAAATCTATCATTTCTCCTACTAGTGTAAGCCCAACATTTGCTGAATCAAGGAGGGTGGATTTGGACTAAGCTTGGATACTTTGTCTCTCTTCCCACGTGAAGTAATGGACAACAATGATGTGTAAGTGTCTTGGTGTTTTTTTGGTTAAGTTCTTGATAGCTTGTATCTAGTGTTGTCATCAATTTAGCCATAAATCCCACATACTGTAAGAGGGTGACAGGGTGGAGAGGACTCCCCTGGCCTTAAGAAAGTGAGTGGGGTGGCTTTTCTTGTGATATGTTGTGGTGTAATTTACTCAAGCTATGTTGAACAAATACTAATATCACCTTGATTGATCATGACAGATTTGTAAGAAGGTATTAGTGCAACAAACACCCCCTCCCCCTTCTCTCTCTTTCTTACATATATAATTGTGTTTGCTTGATCATTGCCGATACGTTTCAAAGCAGCCCGAGCACTCTCTCTCTCTCTCTCTCTCTCTCTCTCTCTCTCTCTCTCTCTCTCTCTCTCTCTCTCTCTCTCTCTCTCTACGCGTCCTAGTTCGCATCCAAAACTAGGTGGTGCCCCAAATTTGTGTAGGGTTAGGTTGCGGGTTTGTGTGTGTGTTTGTTGTTTTTCCAACCCCAACCCAATTGAGTAGCACGGGAGCCTTGAAGGGTGTCTAGAGGTTGCTCTTCTTGTTGCCCGCCCTGGACCGCTTCAAATTGGTGCCCCCACTGAGGACGGCTTGTGTATTTTTGTGTAGAATCAACCTTTAGCATAGTCAAGTAGTTTGCATGAATCAAGAAAATTTGTATGATCCCTTCATTCCCATTGCAAGGCAAAAGGTACACATAATTGTTAGTACTAAGTTGCAATTTCAACGTGTCATTCGTAGAATTTTAGGTCCTCTTAGGTTGGCCGAGATAAACGCTTCAGTAAATCCTTTTATTTTGCCTCTCATTAGGTACAACCTTAGTTTGGACGTCTATATTTTTTTTTTGTTTTAAGCATTAGGTCATGCATAGACCATGGATAATGGCCCAGGAATAGAGGTTTTCCCCTTCCATTTCACTCCACACATTAGAATAAACATTGCAATTAGTAGGAAAATCCATTTTCAACAACGTATGGTGTTCATGTTTGGTGCCCAAAGAGTAGGAGAAATTCTTGCATCACCAAACCCTGTCATTCTACCTCTCATCAACTACCACACTTCTTTTGATGTACATGTGTTCATTTTTTTAAAAATGAAGTGCAGCCTGGCAAAATAGTGTGTATGTTTGTTTTTTCTTTGTCCAAGTTGTTACAAGAAACAAAACGATCATTTGTTCTAACTGGGAATGTGTGTGCAGTGAAAGTTCAATCCTTAGAGATCTAGCTCTATTACCAATTGAGTTGCAGGAGCAAGTAGTAAGGCATCTCCCTCATAACAAGAGGGTGGTGAAGTTAATACGGAAGGTCCTACGCGTGGATTCCATTTTCCTCTTGTTGTTGGGCACTAAGGAAGACCGCGCATTCATCCAACTAGTGTGTGCCCTAAGATTGGTAAATAGAGTGAAATTTGGCGTTTGACGAGTGCATTTCACCATTGAGGAAGACTCTTCAGGAAACTTGCGGCCAGAGTTCATGCTTCATAGACTCACATTTGGTGAATTTTTCCCTCATTTGCGTCTTATTAATAGTCTTCCTTTCACTTTCAACAAAGGAGATAGGGAGCTATTCAGAGCTTGTCTTAATAAAGAGAGCATAGAGAAGATTGCAAATTTGTATAAATTCTCATCCTTCTCTACTTTCTATGACACTTTGTTCATAGAGACATTGTAAATCTCTTTATGCTTTTGAATGATTTAACCATAATCCTAAGGAGTTTTTGTCCAGGAATTTTGTAGCACAAGTGGAGTCTTTAAATCTTGCAAACTTGATTGGACTTGATGAGGATGTTCTTTATGAAATTGTGAGAAGGTTGCCTCACTCCGACTGTGTGGAACTCGAAGGAAAGGAGCTCCTAGTCAATTGCTACTTTCTCACGGCCTTCGACGAGCATGAAGATCTAGTTTTTATACAAACCGCTTGTGCGTTGGGAATTGTAGAGCAAGTGTAATTTATCACTTGGGACGTGGTTGCTCTTTTGGATCCAGAAAATGAAGTTCTAGAGATTTCTGTTTATCGCTTAGCTTTGAAGAATTTCAACCCTTCTTAGAGCTCATCAATAGTCTACCTTTTTGTTTTGATCAAACAAATCGAGACCTCATTGAAGCTTGGATAGCTGAAGAAGAAAACCTAGAGTGGTATTTTCTTACTTCTTCATTTGCAGGCGAGTGGTTCTAAATCTTTATTGTATCCCTTATTGTAACTCGTGTTGTAATCTTTCATAATAATGGAGAGCCAACGCCAAATGTCTGGATATCCTCTTTTCTTTGGAGAGCCTGGAGAGGATGCAGAATTATTTTTAGCAAATTTCAAGATGTCTTGCCGTATCAAGAGGATAGTAACCGATCAAGAAAGTGTAGAAATGTTTGAGGTGGTCCTTAGGAAAGATGCTAGTACTTGGTTTGACTCTTTGCCTGAGGAAGTTAAGGGGAATTACACAGAAGTTTTGAATCGTTTTAAGAGATACTTCTTTGATCCCCAAAACACTCAAAAACTATGGCAAGACATTGTTTCTCATAAGCAAAAAGACTTAGATGACTACTACTTGTACAAGCAAGAGTTTCTACGTCTTTGGGCTCTATGGATACGAAATGTTGCTAACCCTGGTGATGGTGCAGAACTTTTAAAGAAGGAGAGGTTCATAGCCGGACTCTTTCCTGACCTTAAGGTAAAAGTTGAGGCGGGTGCACCTACTACTTTTGATGCAGCTGAAACTAGGGCTGCTGAGAAGTATAGGAAACTCAAGTGCTTAAGGGGAGAGGTTCCAATAGAAGGTCTTAGACCCAAAGGTAAGTCACAAGCATCAACATCTAGGGAGCTTCCTGAGGTAACGGCTGAAGTGATTGAGAAGTTAAATGAATCTTTAAGCAGCCTGTCAATTCACCTTGCACAAGCTGTAGGTCCAAAGGGACAAGCAAAGAAGTCTGAAGAGCGAGATCCACGACCTAGGAGAGTCTTGCAATGTTGGAATTGCGGAGAGTCTGGACATGGGATGTATAATTGTCCTTGGCCCCGTGGGGAGCCAGGGAGACCTAACTTGAATTACCCAATGATAAATGCAGGTGAAGGAACTGGTCAACAACCAAGGCTTCTACAAAGACCAAATGGACCAAGACCACCTCCACAAGGGGTAGAAGGAGTTCCACCTTTGCCAGATCCAAATGTGCATGTGGTAGAGGTGACAAACTCAAATGAGGTTGACATGGAAGCAAATGGCATTAAGCATGGCCGAGGAAAAGGTAAAGAGAAAGAGGGTGTCCCATCACAGAGTGACCATGGACAAGGCAATAAGGCAAAGGAGACCAAGGAAGCTAAGAGGACTCGACGTCGTATCAATCTCCAAGACTTCCCTCTTGGACATGGTATGGCTCCATACAACCTGTTGGAAGACATGCGAGGTAAGGGTCCTGATATCTCATGGCCTCAGTTTCTTGCATTATGCCCACAAGTTAGGAGGGATTTAACAAAGGCAGTTAGCACTAGGAGAAAGTTAAAAGAGAGTTTTCCTGTTGTAAAAATTGCACATGCTGAAATGAACGAGGATATTACACCTGTGCTAGAATGTTACATAAAAGGAAGATTGGTTAGGAAAGGTCTAGTGGATGGGGGTGCACAAATTTGCATCATGACAGAAGGGCTCATGCAAAGACTAGGCATGCACATCCATGAGACACCTGAAATCAAAGTGAAAATGGCAAACAATAGCAAGGCTAGGTGCGTAGGCATTTGTAAAAATGTTTTTGTGGAGGCCTTTGGCATTAAGAAGGCAATGGATTTCTATGTCATGTCTACCAAGGGAAATGGTTACCCATTTATCCTAGGAAGACCATGGCTAATGAAAATGCGAGCTTTGCAGGATTGGGAGAGTGGAAAGCTAATTTGCAGGAATGACAATCACAAGAAGGTTGTCTTTGACATGAAGGAGCAACGCCAAGAGCAGCTCCATGAAGAATCATCTCGAAGTGAGACGGAAGAAGATTGGACTGAAAACACTTCAAAAGAAGAAAGTAGCGGCAGCATTACTGAAGAGGAGTCCTCCATTGAAGTCATGGGGGTAAGGTTTAAGCCAAACAACCAGGAGACCTCTTCTCGAGGTTTGGAAGAGGTAGGTTCCCAAGAGAACCAAGAGGTGGAAGATGAAGGAATGTTAGAAGGTATGTTGTCTACAACACTTACAAAGGATGAAAGAGAGGAGTTCAAATGTGTGCTAAGGAAATTTTCGAGGCTTTTTGCTAAAGACTACACCGATGTGCGTGGAGTAGATGTTGTTCAACACAAGATTGAGTTGAAGCCAGAGGCCACACCTAAGGCTCAAAAGCTACGAAGGCTAGGAGTTGTTAAGGAGCAGGCTCTACTCAAGGAGGTAAGAAAGCTTCTAGCAGCAGGTTTCATTTATCCAGTGGAGAATTCAGAGTGGGTCTCTCCCGTTGTTGTCACTCCTAAGAAAAACGGCAAGTGGAGGGTGTGTGTGGATTATCGTCCACTTAATGAGGCAACAAAAAGAGATCACTTTCCCCTCCCATTTCAGGATGAGATACTAAATGAAGTAGCTGGTCATGAGAAGTACACTGTGTGTGATGGCTACTCGGGTTACTTTCAAATAGGTATCGCATTGGAGGATCAATTGAAAACAACCTTTATCACTCCTTGGGGTTGTTATGCTTTTAGAGTCATGCCATTTGGCCTGACAAATGCTCCTGCAACTTTCCAACGCTTCATGAACATGGTGCTTCAAGCATTCTTTGGAAAGTCCATTAGGGTTTTTATTGATGATTTTTGCATTTATAGCTCAAAATCATTGCATCTACAAAGGGTAGAAGAAGGTTTAAAGAATCTCTATGACATGGGAGGTCAACTCAACCCCGACAAGTGTCACATAGCTGAGGATGAAGTGATCTTGCTTGGTCACAAAGTTTCCTATAAAGGCATTGAGGTGGATCCTTCAAAGGCAAAGGCTCTTATTGAGCTCCCCTCACCCAAGAATCTCAAAGAGGTTATATCATTCATTCAAAAAGTGAAGTATATGTCACGCTTTATTCACTTAGCTTTGGAGTTGCTTCATCCTTTGCAAAAGTTGACACAACAAGTAGAATTTGCATGGTCTGATGAGCTTGAAGAGTATTTTTGTAACATTAAAGTCATTTTTTCAGAGCTACCAACACTCATGCCTCCTTGTTGGGAGTACACATTCTTTGTTATCTCTAGTGTTGGAAGGGAAACAATTGGTGCTGTGTTGCTACAACAAGATCCCCACAGTACAAGGATGCGACCCATCTACTTTGCTAGTAGGGTCATGAATGCTTTGGAGAGAGACTACACAGAAGCAGAACTCATGATGCTTTCTCTCATGTTTGCGGTGAGAAAGTTTAGATCCTACCTGCTACCAAAACCTTTTGTAATTCTCACTGCAGAGAATTTGTTCCCTTGGGTGTCATCTCAAATGAATCTTAGTACTAGGATCTCAAAGTGGATTATGGAGTTTCAAGAGTTTCAATACTCTTTCAAGGTAGAAGATAGTGTGCGTGCACAATTGGCAGGGATTCTGACTTATAGGGTGCATGAAAAGGAGATTAAGGTGCCTGAAGTAAAGACCCTACCATTACCACCACCAAAAAGTATTCCTAATGCTTTTACCTTGTTCTTTGATGGAGCTTTTCGTCGAGCCACAGGAAAAGCAGGGGGAGGGCTAGTGTTGCTCAACCCAAGTGGAGAGGTGGTCATGAAAGAGAAGTTCAATCTACCAAGTTCAGCTAGCAACAATGAATCAGAATACGACACACTAATTCATGGTTTGAAGATGTGCATTGGCCAAGGGATACAATGCCTCATGGTAAAGGGAGATGCACTTCTCATTGTTAAACAGATTTTAGGCATTTGGACATGCAAGAATGAAAGCTTACGGACAAAAGTTCATGCCATTCGTAGATTGTTTAATCAATTTGAAGAAGTGCAACTATATCATATTCCTAGGAAACAGAATGAAGATGCCGATTTACTTGCACAGCAAGTGGTTACATGTGTTGAGAAAGAAGTGCAGGTCATCATGGTGGCAACAACTGTCAAGCAACCGAGATACCATGGATTGGAGTCATTGACTCCCATTATTAGCTACATTTTGGAGGGCGAGTTTCCACAAGACTTCACGAAGGCTCAGAAGAGGAGACTCATGAAGAAGGCAAGCGCATATCTCTTCCTAGAAGGCTCCCTCTATCAAAGAGGGAGGGATCAAGTATGCAGAAGAGTACCAACTATTGAGGAAATTCCAGCCATTCTAAAAGGTTTGCATGAAGAAGCATGTGGTGGTCATTTTGCCCAAGAATTAACTGTGAAGAAGATTTTGCTTGCGGGGTATGTTTGGCCAAGTCTGCATGTGGATGTCCAACATTGGTGTAAAAGTTGTCACAATTGTCAGGTAAATGGGAATAGAAGATTGGTTTATGGTCCAAGGCAAATCGTGCTTGCAAATGGACCCTTTGAAAAGTGGGGCATTGATGTTATGGGTCCTCTGCCTAGGACAAAAAATGGTAAACTCTACATTCTAGTGGCTGTAGACTATATGACTAGGTGGGTGGAAGCACAAAGTGTGGCAAAGGTAAATGAGAGGACAGTGAGCAAATTCGTCTACACTCACATTTGTTGTAGATTTGGCACACCTTTGGAGATTGTTTCTGATAATGGTCCAGGGTTTAGAAAAGGATTGTTCACAGAAGTCTGTGAAGAACTTCACATTCTACATCGTCACAGTACACCCTACTATCCCCAATCAAATGGTTTGGTAGAAAAAGCTAATGGTGTCATTGCAGGCATCATTAGAAAGATGGTGAAAAACAAAACAAAGTTGTGGAATGACTTCTTGGATGGTGCCTTGTGGGCGTATTGAACCACATATAGGGAAGCCACGGAGTTCACACCATTTCACTTGGTCTATGGTCAAGAGGCTTTACAGCCAATTGAGCTAAACATTCCAACAATGCGACTTCATGGCAAATCAGCACAAGATGATCAAGAAGCATGGATGGATCGACTTCTTACCTTAGCTGAGCTTGAATGGAAAAGATAAGCAGCATACGAGTGCTATAAGAGGAAAGCCACATAGACAAAGGAGAAGCTTGACAAGAAACTGAAGGACAAAGGCATCAATGAAGGAGATCTTGTGCTAAGGTATGACAATCGACTCGATAATCGTTTTGATGCCAAATTTGAAACAAGATGGCAAGGGCCATACATAGTCAAGAAGGCTTTCAATTCAAGTTACTATCAGCTTATGGACTTGAATGGTAAAGAGCACTCCAGGAAAGTAAACGGGTATCGCTTGAAGCCCTATTTGAGTCGCCTTCTACCAAAGGATCTACCAAAGATCTGTCAAAAGGCCACTGTCTCATGTAAGTATTGTTACATGAAGCATGAGTGTAACTCTAGCCAAAATTCTGAGGGGCCAAACAAGAAAGATCTCGTCAAGGACTCTGAAGCACTCTCTTTGGAAAAGATGCTCTATGATGGTACATGAATATACCATCATCTAGGGGGAGGGCTAATGATAGCCGTTCTTCGGCTCTTTGTAATTGCCACAGTGAGTTACCTCACCCTACCAAAATCACCCAAACACTGTGGCTATCCCTACCATTTCACTGTACATAAGCGTGCGTGAGTCACGGGACTTTTCCCATATCTTCTTAAAAAATCCTCAATTAGCTAGTCATTGGGCTAGTTGAGCCAAAAAATATATATATATATATAAAATATAAGTATATTATGGCCCATGCGTATGTAAATATTTCTTTGTATATAGGGCCTAAATAAAAGATTTTTTCATAATTATTTTGGTATTTATTTAAATATTTCTACCTAGGTGTGTGTTATTTATGCTCTGTACATTGCCTCACCATTACCACAATTTTTCTTACCATTTTTCATACTCTTTATTCCATATAGAAATATTTTCATGTAAGCTTCTCTTATATTTGGTGTAACT
Organism: Adiantum capillus-veneris; assembly: GCF_014529385.1. NCBI lineage: Eukaryota > Viridiplantae > Streptophyta > Polypodiopsida > Polypodiales > Pteridaceae > Adiantum > Adiantum capillus-veneris. The sequence goes on from NC_140939.1 coordinate 46,561,338, forward strand.
CCACCCCAACAAAAATCCAAAAAAACTAGTTTTATTTATGTGTATATTTTTTCACTATTGTGATTTTTCCCTTCTTACATCTATTTTGTCTTTTTTTCTAAGAAATTAGAACACCAAAAATATTTATCTTTTTATGGTAGCCTCATAATGAGAGAGATTTCTTTTAACCCCTTTATATTTTTTCCACTTATATTATTTATATTTGACATGTACATATTTTTTAGACCCCTCAATATTTGATTTTCTTAGTTGTACTATTCACTTATACCATAATCTCAACAATATCTTCAATTATAGACCTACCAAATAAGGTCAAGGGTAGGTGGCATGCATACATGCACTATGGAGGGCTCACTCTTGGAGGTATTCAAAAGAATCATCCAAAGAAGAACCCCACAAGGACCTTGTGTAGTGGAAAAAATCGGTCGGTTTTGCTGAATTTTTAAAGTTCACTTGCTCTCCGAATTGGAAAAGGTGATACAAACAAAAGTTGTAGCTCGTGGGCTGAACTTTAGCCTCAAATTCTTTCATATTTTTTTGAGCTACGAGCTGTGAGCTATGATTTTATTAGTGGACCCCAGTTTTCCCATGCTATGCAGCCACACTCTCTCTTCCACTTTATCATTTTCCTCTTTCACACACACTTCTCCACTCATCATTCCCACCTCTCTCACCACTCCTCTCTGCACCCTACTCACCTTCTCCTCAACCTTGAAGAATAAGAGAAACCATGGTGAACTCATACCTCCCACACATAATTCCATTCCAAAATTGACCACCTAGTCTCATTTTTCCTCCTCCAATTTACCCATATCTATCAAAAAAACCACAAAATTCAGCCTCTTCTCTTAAAAGACAGCATCATGGTGGTTGATTACTCATCTTCAATTACCTTGTCTCTCAAGGAAGGTCAAGAGTGGAAAAAAAATGTACCGTCAAAGCTAGTGGACCGTCAACAAGCGTCAAAATTGACCCTACTCAAGACACTTGGAGCATCAACCTTGTAAGAAATCCACCTTTTCTTACCTCTTAAGAGTTTTTCTTCCTTATTTGTATCCTACATGGATACTCCCATTGTAAATATCCAATTCCATTTGTAAATTAATACTAACTCTACTAACACTAACCCACTATGAAAAGTCCTATCACCTCCATTTCTCTCCTCTCTCTTTCCCCACCAACTTCTTGATAATTCCAAGCAAAAGAAATTAGATAAATTGCTGAAAATCTAACCCAACCATGGTTAGAGGAGTAACCCTAGCCTTCAAAATTGCTATAAAAGGAGGGTGTAGCTAGCACAAAAGGGGGAGCCATAAGCAAGAGTACTATGCTATAGCTTGAGAAGCCAAGCTGAACCTCTCTAGAAGGAGCTCTTGAGTGGAAGCTCATTGTCTTATGCATGTGCATGTGTTGTAATAGGAGATTAGCAAGGGAACTCTATGCCATTGTAAGAGAGAGAGTGATCACTCAATTGAGAGTAGGAAATCTATCATTTCTCCTACTAGTGTAAGCCCAACATTTGCTGAATCAAGGAGGGTGGATTTGGACTAAGCTTGGATACTTTGTCTCTCTTCCCACGTGAAGTAATGGACAACAATGATGTGTAAGTGTCTTGGTGTTTTTTTGGTTAAGTTCTTGATAGCTTGTATCTAGTGTTGTCATCAATTTAGCCATAAATCCCACATACTGTAAGAGGGTGACAGGGTGGAGAGGACTCCCCTGGCCTTAAGAAAGTGAGTGGGGTGGCTTTTCTTGTGATATGTTGTGGTGTAATTTACTCAAGCTATGTTGAACAAATACTAATATCACCTTGATTGATCATGACAGATTTGTAAGAAGGTATTAGTGCAACAAACACCCCCTCCCCCTTCTCTCTCTTTCTTACATATATAATTGTGTTTGCTTGATCATTGCCGATACGTTTCAAAGCAGCCCGAGCACTATCTCTCTCTCTCTCTCTCTCTCTCTCTCTCTCTCTCTCTACGCGTCCTAGTTCGCATCCAAAACTAAGTGGTGCCCCAAATTTGTGTAGGGTTAGGTTGCGGGTTTGTGTGTGTGTTTGTTGTTTTTCCAACCCCAACCCAATTGAGCAGCACGGGAGCCTTGAAGGGTGTCTAGAGGTTGCTCTTCTTGTTGCCCGCCCCGGACCGCTTCAGCATCTTGCTCTACTTAACCTGCCACATTGGCCTCCGATGTTGGCTTGTTGTCTTGAGAGTCTGTCTCCTTCTTCTTCTTGGACTAGCAATCCTTATTGACGTGGCCTTTCTTGCCGCAATTCCAACATTCAAAAACTGACTTTGTGCTTGACTTGCTCCGCCTTGAGCGATCACGACCCTTTTGGTTTTTGAACCTCTCCTTAGGCCTTCCTTTTGTTTCCACTAATAGTGCAGCACTTGATGATTCTCCTGTGCTTCTCCTTCGCATTTCCTTGCTTAGGAGAACACCCACAACATCATCAAACTTAAGAGTATTTGTGCTAGAGATAGAATTACTTACAGCCATCACAAGGCTGTTCCAACTATCCGGTAGAGATGATAGTATAAGGAGAGCTCACACTTCGTCATCGAAATTGATTTTCACTGATTGAAGTTGACTTATGTTTGTGTTAAAGTCATTTAGGTGTTCTACAACTGAACCATTCTCTGCCATCTTTAGATTGAACAAGCGCTTCATAAGAAATACCTTATTGGATGCCGATGGTTTCTCGTAGAAGTCGTCAAGTGACTTCATCAAGTCCTCCGTGGTCTTCATCTCCGAAACATTGAAGGCCACCGTTGACGCCAAGCTTAACCGGATTGCTCCCAGTGCCTTTCGATCAAGGACAATCCATGCTTCATCTGCCATTGTTGCGGGCTTCTTCGCAAGACCGCTTAGTGGCAAATAGAGGTCCTTCTGGTAGAGATAGTCTTCAATCTGCATCTTCCAATGTTGGTAGTTTTTGCCGTTGAACTTCTCAATCTTGAGCTTCCCTTCCTCCGCCATAACTCCCACTCAATTCAAGGAATTCTTTCCTTGAGATAATTTAGCTACGAGCAAACCTTACTCTGATACCAGTTGTTAGGAAATAAGACGTAGCTAAATAGATAATTGAGTAGATTACTTAATGGAGAGAGACAGATTTACATACACGAGATTATAGAGTAGAGAGAGAGAGAGAGAGAGAGAGTACACACGATATACGTGGTTCACCTAATGTGGGCTACATCCACGGGAAAGCAGCCACTCAATGGCTTTAGTACTTCAAAACAAGAAGTAATTTACAAAGGGATTATACCCTTAATGGAGCTCCCGCCTTGCTTCACTCTCACCACCTCACACTCACCTTGTTGCATCAATTTCACACTATGAAATGTGAGTAGAAATTGTCTCGATTTATAAGCCAAAAGGGTTGCCCTCTCTTATGAGAGACAGCCATGTGTAGCCGCCCTTGTGCGAATAAGTCCAAATCGGACCCTCCAATCCGCCCATGTGTGGCCGCCCTTGAGAAGACAAGTCCGCTTTTGAATTCGGCCACCGGCCACCGGCCATTGACTTCCGACCACCGGCCATCGGCCATTGACTACCGGCCAACGGACCGGTTGTTTTCCAACCACTTTCCGGCCGCCGTCCGGCCATAATATTCCGGCGAAAAAAAAAGTCTCGCCTCTAAAGTTGCCCCTGATTCTTGTCCGTGAAAATTTTGGTTTCCGGTGAGTGATTTTCCTTCACGCACGATGGCTTCTCCTCATAATGGGGGCCTTACAAATGTGCGCTTTTACCACAGAAAATTACAAGGGTAAATCAGTCTCCATACTTAACAATAAAGTCTAAAATATTATTAGAGAGCCTAACCAACAATTTCTCAGCACAGGTTTGTGCACCAGGTTACAAACAATGCACGACTTCAATTTGGACTAGTTTGGGCTAGCTAATGACCACTGGTAGTACAAAAGATAAAATTCCCTCCTGTGGAGTATTCTAGATCCTATACAAATAGTCCATATCCAAATCAGAATCAGAGTTGATGTTGGGTGTTCCAACCACTAAAGGAAGCTCCAGAAGAAGCCCATTCCAAAAAACTCAATAAAGACTTCATATGCGTATGAAGTCTCATAATGGTTTAAGTATGGATTAGGGCAAAACTCTACACTCACATGATTTTTATCCTGACAAAAGTAACCCAAAGCTCAAACCCCATCAAATTATGTAGCCATTTACCCATCTTAACCCCAATATCGGAAACCCAATCCCCATAGGTGAAATCCAAGCCCCATCCAAACTCAAAGGAGAATCCAAAATCAAATTTCACCATCACAGATGTGAATAACATGCTAATGACTACTTACACCCAAGCTCTAAGTCATATCTAGCACAGGAGACTTCATACGCATATAAAGTCTCTCTGATGTGAAGATGAACCTAGAGATCAACATTGACCAATCTAAGCCTCAACAACAGGATTATGAGTACACTTACCCAATTTCATCCCATTTAAGACTCAAATACTTAGAAGTGAGTCCAAATCTAGTTTCAAGCCGGCAAAGGGTCAAGTGGTCATAGTTGGTCCAAACAACATCCAAATTGAAATTCAGACACATATTCATAAAGCACATGACAAGTGTTTTGCTTATATAAACTATCACTCTGTTTTGAGCACTTAGACTTCATACGCGTATGAAGTCTCACAACATAAATCTGCACCTGAAAGCAATCATTATCTCATGCATTGCACCCTTAGGTCCTAGATAGCATGTTTTTAAATTTAAGAGTCATTTGAACAGATAGAAACCGAGAAAATGCAATATTAGCTAATCACTTGGAGTGTCCCCGCAGGATCAATGGATTCCACTAAATCAGTAAGCAAAGAAGAAAAGGATGTTTGTAAAGGACATCATTGTGGCCAATGAACCATATACACTGCCAGAGGAGACACTAAAGCCAGCCAAGGCTTGGGTAGACAAGGCAACATTAGAATAGGAAGCAGTTGCAGTGTATCAAGGCACCTTCAGAGACACACAAGGCACCACAATGGATATCCCAAGGAATCCACAAGAAATGTTAGAAATGGAAAACAAATAATATACCCTTACCCATCTGGAAAGAGCGGATCTTCATAACTTCTACACGGCTCCACCAGCAGGTGTGGATGTTGAGAGAGTGTATGAGCTAGTCAGCTCTATTCAAAAAGATGGCAAGGTGGTGATAACATTTTTAGATGGCTAGAAGATAGAAACTCTAATCACACCTCAAACCATTGTAGATGCACTTGGGCTCTACAACAAGGGAAGCTCAGTTAGAGAAAGAAGGGACAAGCTGAAATTTTATGCACAAACGAATTTCAATCAGACATTCAATGAGCTGATGAACCCATGAGCTGCAAAGATATGCAAACTATACAACTAGTACTTCCACGTTTGTAGCCAGTGACCACAGAAATACATAACTCCTCCTCATGTAGTGGCAGCCACTATAACCTGGGCTTTGAAGAGCAGTGTACCAAAAGATGTAAACTACGCTCAATATATGCATGAGCAGGTGGTTGGCATAGGCATGGAAAAGCCCAAGTACATAGGAGGAGGAGAAACCTTGGCAAAGATAGCATATGAGGAAATCAAAGCAAGAGGACAATGGCCAGAGCCACCAACACAGCATGAGTGGTTCAAGGTAAAACCTGATGTCGAAGATGAACCGGTAAAAGCAACAACTCCACCCATCACTACCCAACAGTACTAATCAGTATGGGTTGTCGGGTTCCACTAGCTGGTCCAATTAATAGACCAAGAACTTGAAACCTGGTCGCAGCAACAGAGGACGATATAAGAGTCGCTTATCAGATATTAGATAGAATCAGGACGCGGTCTCTTGCCATTGCTTAAGAGAATAGCATGCTGCATACGAGGGACGACAACATGCAAATGGAACATGCAAACCTATCAAATCTGGTACAAGATACCCACCTGAAGGTTGAAGAATAAAAAAAAGAGCTTGACACCCTTACTACAACACTAAGAGAAGCCGAAGGAAAAAGATACACTCTCCTGCTAGAGATCACTGAAGTAACAAGATCAATTAAGACTGTCCAAGAGCAAAAGGACTAGGCTTTAGATGACTTGGAAGCAGCAAAGGATGAAATCCTAGAGCTAAAGAAAAAGTTAGAGCTCCAAGAAAAAACAATCAAGAGACTAAGGGCTACACCTCGGATCAAAAGAGTAGGTGTAGGTGCAGACGTCCAAGTCATACAGGCACTGGAGGCACAAATCACTACTCTATAAAAGGAACTATGGCTAGAGCAAATACAAAGGATGCATATGGCAGAAGGATCCTTAGCCGCCGAGGAAAGAATGAGAGCAGAACGCACAGTTCTTCAGAAAGAGCATGAATAACTTCAATACAACCTGAAAACATTGCAAAATCAAATGGTTGACATGGCTGAGAAAGCAACTCAACAAGACACGTTGGCACAAAGACAGATTGTTGACTTGCAACAAGGAATAATGGCTTAAAGAACACAGGAATTAGAGACAGGGCATAGTGAGATAGAAACAAATGCTAGAGATGAGCCCATGGAAATCCCTGAAGGGGCCGATGATATCTAGCACAAGGAAGAACAAGAAGAAACAAGGGAAGACCAACCACACACACTAATAGAAGAGGAGGAAATACGACTGTAGCTTCTGATAGAGCACACTACGATAGAAGACCACATGGAAGCCTTGGAATGGGAATCAAGAATGCTCCATCCAGTAGGAGTTCAAGGGCTGGCCACAAATGTACTTAGGGAGGAATGGATGCAATGCACATTCCCATATCCTCTCCTACAATATGAGGTAATACTAATCAAGAAAAGAGTCGAAGAGGAAGCAACGGAGCCAGTCTATGAAGGAGATGCCAAGAAGACGGAGGATACAGGGAGAATAATGTACTCACAACCAAGATGGAGAAAATCTTGGCTCTTGAAGTACCCAGTGTTGGGAGATTTCTATGTCCACGAGTTGAGCCGCGGGCTGCTTGCTGTGGGAAACAGTGAGAGAAAGATGCACATCTCAAAGAATATAGCACAAAAGAACACCTTCTACACCTTGAATTGAATTATTTAAATGAACTAAAATATGAATAAAAAAATAACTTGGCAAATATAGTCAACAAGTGCTCTTTGAACTCGCCGAGACTATGAGCGAAAGTGCAAATGCCAAATCTGTATGGCCTCAATGCCCTTCCCTTGCTCTTTCCGACCACCTTCACATGCACTCACTTTGTCGTCGCTTGCTTTGGTCTTCTTTTCACTCAAACAAACCTCTAAAAACTGCTAAAAACTACTTCTCCTTTGATATAGCTTTGTGAACTTCAACACCCCGTCTCTGCTTTATGTTTGTAAATTGCCCTCCAACTCAATCAACTTCACATCCCTTGTAGATTGCCTTGCCAACTCCACGCTAGCCTCGTTCTTGTTCTCCTTGCTCGACGGCTTTTTCTCATGCCCGTCAAACAGAGTTTTAGCAACCACATGGCCTACAAACTTGAAGTAGGAATAGAAGTCTGGATCTACAGCCTCAATATCATGTTAAGTCACTTTCACTCCCAGTATGTGCTTACAGAAAGATCAAGTAAAATACACATCAAGAAGTTGCCCGACAAACAGAGCAGCTCAGGTACCCTGCTTGCTTCTTCACTGCACTGCGGCCATGCTTATCTCTGTCAGAAGTTCTACATTCTGTTGCTCGACGACCTGGTGCTCGTAGCGCTCTTCTGAAACCAAATCCCCTCAGGCCCGCCTTTGCTCGTCCGACTTGATCACCTCCCATTACAGCTCAAGCGGCTCTGCATCTTGACTCCACAGCCTTCTTGGCACGCTCTCACCGGCTCGACGGCTGCCTTGTTATTTTCTCCCTGCTCCCCTGCTATAGTTGACACCACCGTCCTTGCACACTCGTCAGCTCCTGCCTGCGGCCCTCTGTACTTCACGTGCTTTTTGAATGCCTCCATCTGGTCACACTGCCTGGTTTTTTATTTCTTGCATAATTCCTATTAATAATGTGCTTTCTCCAAGTGACCATTCACACTAAGTGGCCCTTAGGGAGTGTTATAAAGCTCAACAATGCAATTGACAATACAATCAAAGTGATAGCAGAAGTAATAACCACACTTAACTTATCGTTCATGCGTGCTTCAACTGCTCTTGCATCGACATGAGTGATACCGTCAGTCGAGGTCAAAGCCCATAGCATAATCTTCACTCCAGAAACTTATGACATTAATGACTTTAGATTCCAAGTTATGATATAAGAAATCTTCCCCACGCCACATGACGGCCATTGCAAGATTTCCATCGTGCGAAAATGCTATGCTCCCAACCATATTCCGAGCACTCATAAAAAACATTGAATATGTGACTCCTGCATGAATTTTTCATTAAGACGTACGACAGCACGACATCCACCCCCTTTGAACCTACACATCCTTTGGTATGTGCCAACCATCCTCAAAAACTGTAAGTAGAAAACGAGTTGGCATGCAAGCAGTGGTCCATTGTAAGCATGCTACCAATAACCCTAAAATTTTTGACTTTAGGCAATCATAAGCCTCCACAATTGAAGGGAAAACTCAAAAAATTTCCATCAATCAAGTAGATCCATCCAATAAAGCATAAGCATGGCCCACTTCAAAGTCTGTAAATATCTTGCCATAACTTGTAAGTATGATGAACACCACGAGGGTCATATGGTCTATATATCAACTGCCATAAGCCGTTCTCATAAACCTGTTCTTCGGATCAAATGTCTTAAGAAGATATTGCCCAAGCACTAGAGCTGCATAAAATACACATGAGCATACATTATCGATCTCAATCGACATCAAACAACCTTGGTGTACACTTGTTCTTCTTGGTTCAATTAGCAACCGATAACATTGTGCACCCAAAAGAACCCAACCATATTCAACGTGCTTCTTAAGGACCTCAAAATCTCTTGGTTCAAATACCATATCAAGCACATAGAATCTATGAGCCTCACAGTAAAGTAAAACTTCCCTTGAATCATTATGCAACACCCAGCTCTCGTAAACATTTGACAACTTTTTCTCAGCAAGCATAAAGAAACACTGCATACCTTTTACCGGTAACCATAATAGAACCGACATAAGCATAAGTAGAAAGAGTATATGGACCCAACCATAGCCAATACCTCGTCAAAGAAATTGAAAAAGGATGTGCACCCTTTGCTTTATCCATAGTGATTCACCCCATCTGACTTAATAGTTATCACAAACTTCTGAAAATCTTGCATCGGTGTCAGAGTCATTATTACTTGGAACTCCAGCATGACCATGAAAAAGAGTTGTAACTTGTAAATTTGCATCCACTTTTGGATGAATAGCGTAGTGAATACTCTCATCATTTGTCAAAGAATTGTGGGTTGCTTCTTCTTGTAGCTCATGAGAAATATCAAAAGAAGAAACTTCGTGTCCAGTATCCTGTACTTCAGTCATGTCAGAAATGTGAGGCACACAAAGAACATCATCCAAGAAATCTTCATAAATCTCTCCATCCTGTTCCACTTCACACATTTCTACAGTAGCTAGCCAAAGATCCTTGGATACTCTGTGAAGACTCTTCATGCACCTCCTCTGATTAGGTACTAGCAATAGAGAAATCATCCATAATATGTTTCTCATCAATAATGAAATTCTCTTCTCTCAACCCTGACAAGGAAGCTTCACTATTTGTATCCTCATCTTGCTCTGTGATATCAGCACATGTAAATATATCGTTAACAACAATTGTAGACTCACTAGAAGAGGTTGTGTGCACTTGTGACGTTGTTAGCGATGAAACTACATTGGATTTTTACACTCCCCGGTGTCGCTAAGACCGTCGCTAACAGTGTCAATATGGGAACGTCGCTATGAGCGTCACTATATGCATCGCTATAGATGTTTCTATATAGCGACACCTATAGCGATGTTCATAGCGACGCTGCAGAGCCTTATATAGCAACGCTCATAGCCACGTCCGAGAGAACTTTTTTTTTGGTGGCAGGGCATTCACCCATCAACCATATTGAATGTTTCAATAATTGAGTAAACCTAAATGAATCCAAGATAAGCCCAAATTCACCTTTGAAAGAAAGAACAAGCTTAGATATAGACCCAAAGTAGTCACCCACAAGACAATATAACCATTAACTCCATCATCCATAAAGACCATATTAGGTATTTTGGTAAAAATCTCACATTATGGGAATCTCCAAATCGACTAAATTCATGTAATTTGGGAATTTTCCACTTAAAGTGGGAAAAATTGAGGTGTATGGTTAGTAAATAAAGTGAAAATCTCATAGGATTGTGGTGTTGATAAACACCAAAAGTCAAGAGGATGTACAACACATGGATTTGAATAATAACTACGAATTACATAAAACAAAGAAAGATACAAAAACAATGTTGTTTACAAATTGACTAGTATAGTCACAATAGAAGCTCCACATAATTCTACTCCACATTTGATACCATATCTGAACTTTGATCCAAGTGTGGTTGATGTGCACGAGTGAGGCCTTCTTTGGCTTTTAGAGCATGCCTTTCTGGAATCTTTATTCTAGAAAATGGTCCTTCTTTGTTGGGTTTCCAGGACCAAACAATTGCATCTACAGTTTCCCACACTTGTGGGTCCTTATAGTTGACAGTCCAATAACCCTTCCAACAATTACTGTAAGCTTGAGTATCTGTCATCCCACTTTTTCTCGCGCAAGGTGCCCAATATTGAATCAAGAGTTTTCTGTAGTTTGGTGATGTAGGCTCATTATCAATGTCAGATAAAGCCATTGCAAGCCACACTGGATAGATTTCTGTGTCACTCGGAACAAGCATAAGAAAGTCACCTTGGTGCACATCAGACATAGGGTCAAACTCTTCCCTTGGCCTACCTCGTTGAGGCCCACAAAAATGATCGTTCAACTCTTCAAGGCCTAGGAATCTTTCTGCTCCTTGTTGCAAATTCATTGTAGTGCTTTGTAGGTGAGAATATTCTTGAGTTTTTGGCCAAAACATTTCATACAAGACTCCCTTTGATATGATTGCTTTTCCAATCTCTTCAATTACCTTACTCCAATAATCTATCACGGGTCTATAATATCGCGGAATACTTGAACCATTCCCTAAATTTTTCCAAAATTTTATATAGTTCTTTAGCCCCAAAATGACTTCTTCGTGGGCCTTGACATACTCCGCCATTTGTACTAGAGGTGGATCTCCATGTGGTAACATTGGCTTGCCTTTTGTGTCTGTTTTCCAAAGGCAAATACTTCCACTCCAACTTGATACACCTACATGTTCCTTATATTGCATCATTGGTATCTCATCCTGCATAAAGAACCTGACCTGAAGCGGTTTGGAATGTCCAACAAGTATGTCTTGTCCATCACAAAGATAGCCATCACAATATTGCTTGAAATCGGGGATCTTTGTGAGAAAAAATGGAGCTGGAGATAAAGATGAGCTGTTTCGTAATGTATCCATCAAATGTGGCAAAGTATAGGTTTGTGTAACTCTCAACTTCTCTGAAAACCTACTAAACATGGCGTCTATGTCCTCATGTGTATGCCCAACCATTAAGAATCCCAGCCGGATGGTTTTGAAAACACCCCTTGCAACAAGCATTGACAAAAGGCAAATAAGTATCGATTTTTGTTTTCCCCTGCACAATTATCCAATTGTAGCAACAAGTTCTCTAGAAATCTGCAAAATGTTGACCCCAATTCCTCTTCTGCAATTTCTGACGACTGCACAATGGGCTCTTTTCCATCACTCAAGTTATGGTAGTCCAAAGAATCCCTTGAGTTCAAAGCATGTAGTAGTGAAATATTGCTCCTTGGAAGTCCATTTGTTACTAGATCACCAAGAGGATTCTTATCTATCCTCTCTAGGTTATGTAAACAATTAGCAATTGAGCCAATTGTAAGATTTGGATCAGCTGGCCACAAACCATTCAAGACAAAGTGTCCGTAATGACCTTCTTCATGTCCATGAGTGATCATGCCAATCAATGCCACCTGCAGATTATATCCTGAATCCACACCCTTAGGAACAATGCGTAATATAGGAATGGAAATCTTCTTTTGATCCATCTTATCATGGATTATGCATACATATTTTTGTGGTTGAGTTTCTGAATACGTGCGCCATGCATAATATAGGCTTCTGCAACTCTTTTGTTGTGCCATGTGAACTTCTCTCTCCCTCAAGAGAAGAGCTCTCTCTTCAAGAGAAGGTTTAGCTTCTAACCTTGCCTTGATTGAGCTACAAATATTGCACTTAGAGAACTCACTCGTCTTTGTTAAAGTGACATGTGGGTACTCTTTGTTCCAAATTCTACCAAAAGAAGATTGGGATAGCTTCTTCTCATAGCCCATTTGGTCAAGTGTCATGTTGATTTCACATAAAATATCCACTTGTTTGTATGTTGATGGAATCACCAATTGAGTCTCTCTTGAGCCATCTAGCAGTGTTCTACTTCTATGTGGCATCTTCTCAGAGTTGTTTTCCACAAACTCATTTAGTAGTGCTCTTGCTAAACTAGTATGTTGAAGTCCCCTTCTCAATGTACTTGTGTTCCCATGTACATATTGGCGCACACCATTTTCAAAGTTCTCTTTGTATCGATAAAATGATGTCTTTGGTATTACATGTAGCTCATACCATGCTCTACAACAAACAATAGAGCCATTTAGCCTGAATTGGTATCGTGACTTCTCATCTTTCTGATAACATATAGAAAGAACATCATAAACATAATTAGTGCATGATTTTTGAGACTATCCCCACCATTTTCAAAGTTCTCCTTGTATCGATAAAATGATGTCTTTGGTATTCCATGTAGCTCATACCATGCTCTACAACAAACAATAGAGACATTTAGCCTGAATTGGTATCGTGACTTCTCATCTTTTTGATAACATATAGAAAGAACATCATAAACATAATTAGTGCATGATTTTTGAGACTATCCCCAAAACTGTTGTCGTAACCTTGTCACCATATCACGATCTGCAAACTGGAAACATTTTTGTGCACAACAATCAATGCATGATACCCTTTGAATTGATTTTTTTGAAAGGTAAAAAGTCGAAGCTGCTGCTGCTTTTGATTTTTGAGTCCTGTTCATGAAAGTTTATCGTCTCTTCCTTGAAAACTGGACAACATTACTCCCATCAAGTTTTTTTTCAACATTGTCATTATTGGATACATCCTCATATGTAGCATGCATTCCATCAATAGGAACAAAGCGTTGTAATGGGCTCCCATTCAACATTGTTGTCTGCTTGATGGGCCACTTTAGCAAAGTGATGCTACCCACTTCAACCACATCATCAATGCTTGCATTTTCTCTTTCAATACACACACCCACACAATCAGGACCAAGTTCCTGAAAGTTGACATAATCATGTGGAAATACATATAAGATGGTCCCTTCATTCATGTTTTGCATCATTATGTCATCTTTTAAAAGGACCCTCTGATTTCTCTAAGACTCTCGAATCACTGCTTCAAATTCTGGGCTTGTCATAGGTATTGCATCTGTAACTAGAGGATCAGAATGATCATGTTCTTCATCACCATTGTAGCTTTCCTGTGGATCAATTAAGTTCCCATTTAATACAAAAGATTGCAAAAGAAGCTTTGACCATCGAACAACACTCCATAATGAGCCTTGGAGAGATGAAGCATCCATTGTAGGAAAAGGTAGGACCACATCATTCAAGCATTCCTCCACTAGTATGGAGACATTTCCTTGCCCTATCTTTGTACCACCACAAGTGGAATCTGGATCTATTCTACACACACAACCAATACCAACAATTTCATTGTCAAGTATCATATGTACATTCTCCCCAGATTCGAAGTCCATCTTGTAAGTGAAAAAGATTACATTGTTAAATCCATAGTTATAGAAAAATACTCTTCAAACAAAAAATCATGCTACAACATGAAAAAGGTTTGCATAGGTTGGACAAGTGGTGAACCTTGAGACCAAATCCTCCTCGCTATATTAATGGAAGCAAGGTTGGAAATTATGGTGGATCCTGAAACCAAAGTATCCTTGCTATATTAGAGCATAGGTTGGACAAGTGGTGGACCTAGTTGTAATACCCACTACCACCTATCAACTACTATAGGACTATGCTTTCCAATGTCCAAGTATCCCTTGAGTCTTGCAAGGTTGAACACGTGGTGAACCTTGAAACGAAAATCCCCTTTCTATATCAGAGCATAGCTTGGACAAGTGGTGGACCTAGTTATAATGCCCAATATCCAAGGTGAAACACCTTAGGACCTTGCTACCTTGCTTGACAATGTTTACGTAGCACCTCATTTCTTTAATGGAAGCAAGGTTGGACAAGTGGTGGACCTTGAAACCACAGCCTCTTTGCTATATGAGAGCATAGGTTGGACCTAGTTGCAATACCCACTGCCACCTATCAACTACTATAGGACTATGCTTTCCAATGTCCACGTATCCCTTGAGTCTTGCAAGGTTGAACACGTGGTGGACCTTGAAACCAAAATCCCCTTTCTATACCAGAGCATATCTTGGACAAGTGGTGGACCTAGTTATAACGCCCAATATCCAAGGTGAAACACCTTAGGACCTTGCTACCTTGCTTGCCAATGTTTACGTAGCCCCTCATTTCTTTAATGGAAGCAAGGTTGGACAAGTGGTGGACCTTGAAACCAAAGCCTCTTTGCTATATGAGAGCATAGGTTGGACCTAGTTGTAATACCCACTGCCACCTATCAACTACTATAGGACTATGCTTTCCAATGTCCAAGTATCCCTTAAGTCTTGCAAGGTTGAACACGTGGTGGACCTTGAAACGAAAATCCCCTTTCTATATCAGAGCATAGCTTGGACAAGTGGTGGACCTAGTTATAACGCCCAATATCCAAGGTGAAACACCTTAGGACCTTGCTACCTTGCTTGCCAATGTTTATGTAGCCCCTCATTTCTTTAAAGGAACCAAGGTTGGACAAGTGATGGACCTTGAAACCAAAGCCTCTTTGCCATATGAGAGCATAGGTTGTACCTAGTTGTAATATCCACTGCCACCTATCAACTACTATAGGACTATGCTTTCCAATGTCCAAGTATCCCTTGAGTCTTGCAAGGTTGAACACGTGGTGGACCTTGAAACCAAAATCCCCTTTCTATATCAGAGCATAGCTTGGACAAGTGGTGGACCTAGTTATAATGCCCAATATCCAAGGTGAAACACCTTAGGACCTTGCTACCTTGCTTGCCAATGTTTACGTAGCCCCTCATTTCTCTAATGGAAGCAAGGTTGGACAAGTGGTGGACCTTGAAACCAAAGCCTCTTTGCTATATGAGAGCATAGGTTGGACCTAGTTGTAATACCCACTTCCACCTATCAACTACTATAGGACTATGCTTTCCAATGTCCAGGTATCCCTTGAGTCTTGCAAGGTTGAACACGTGGTGGACCTTGAAACCAAAATCCCCTTTCTATATCAGAGCATATCTTGGACAAGTGGCAGACCTAGTTATAATGCCCAATATCCAAGGTGAAACACCTTAGGACCTTGCTACCTTGCTTGCCAATGTTTACGTAGCTCCTCATTTCTTTAATGGAAGCAAGGTTGGACAAGTGGTGGACCTTGAAATCCTCTTTGCTATATGAGAGCATAGGTTGGACCTAGTTGTAATACCCACTGCCACCTATCAACTAATATAGGACTATGCTTTCCAATGTCCAACTATACCTTGAGTCTTGCAAGGTTGAACACGTGGTGGACCTTGAAACCAAAATCCCCTTTCTATATGAGAAGCATAGCTTGGACAAGTAGTGGACCTAGTTATAATGCCCAATATCCAAGGTGAAACACCTTAGTACCTTGCTACCTTGCTTGCCAATGTTTACGTAGGCCCTTATCTCTTTAATGGAAGCAAGGTTGGACAAGTGGTGGACCTTGAAACCAAAGCCTCTTTGCTATATGAGAGCATAGATTGGACCTAGTTGTAATACCCACTGCCACCTATAAACTACTTTAGGACTATGCTTTCCAATGTCCAAGTATCCCTTGAGTCTTGCAAGGTTGAACACGTAGTGGACCTTGAAACCAAAATCCCCTTTTTATATCAGAGCATAGCTTGGACAAGTGGTGGACCTAGTTATAATGCCCAATTGCCAAGGTGAAACACCTTAGGACCTTGCTACCTTGATTGCCAATGTTTACGTAGCACCTCATTTCTTTAATGGAAGCAAGGTTGGACAAGTGGTGGACCTTGAAACCAAAGCCTCCTTGCTATATGAGAGCATAGGTTGGACCTAGTTGTAATACCCACTGCCACCTATCAACTACTTTAGGACTATGCTTTCCAATGTCCAAGTATCCCTTGAGTCTTGCAAGGTTGAACACGTGGTGGACCTTGAAACCAAAATCCCCTTTCTATACCAGAGCATATCTTGGACAAGTGGTGGACCTAGTTATAACTCCCAATATCCAAGGTGAAACACCTTAGGACCTTGCTACCTTGCTTGCCAATGTTTACGTAGCCCCTCATTTCTTTAATGGAAGCAAGGTTGGACAAGTGGTGGACCTTGAAACCAAAGCCTCTTTGCTATATGAGAGCATAGGTTGTACCTAGTTGTAATACCCACTGCCACCTATCAACTACTATAGGACTTTGCTTTCCAATGTCCAAGTATCCCTTGAGTCTTGCAAGGTTGAACACGTGGTGGACCTTGAAACGAAAATCCCCTTTCTATATCAGAGCATAGCTTGGACAAGTGGTGGACCTAGTTATAACGCACAATATCCAAGGTGAAACACCTTAGGACCTTGCTACCTTGCTTGCCAATGTTTATGTAGCCCCTCATTTCTTTAAAGGAACCAAGGTTGGACAAGTGATGGACCTTGAAACCAAAGCCTCTTTGCTATATGAGAGCATAGGTTGTACCTAGTTGTAATATCCACTGCCACCTATCAACTACTATAGGACTATGCTTTCCAATGTCCGAGTATCCCTTGAGTCTTGCAAGGTTGAACACGTGGTGGACCTTGAAACCAAAATCCCCTTTCTATATCAGAGCATAGCTTGGACAAGTGGTGGACCTAGTTATAATGCCCAATATCCAAGGTGAAACACCTTAGGACCTTGCTACCTTGCTTGCCAATGTTTACGTAGCCCCTCATTTCTCTAATGGAAGCAAGGTTGGACAAGTGGTGGACCTTGAAATCAAAGCCTCTTTGCTATATGAGAGCATAGGTTGGACCTAGTTGTAATACCCACTTCCACCTATCAACTACTATAGGACTATGCTTTCCAATGTCCAGGTATCCCTTGAGTCTTGCAAGGTTGAACACGTGGTGGACCTTGAAACGAAAATCCCCTTTCTATATCAGAGCATATCTTGGACAAGTGGCGGACCTAGTTATAATGCCCAATATCCAAGGTGAAACACCTTAGGACCTTGCTACCTTTCTTGCCAATGTTTACGTAGCTCCTCATTTCTTTAATGGAAGCAAGGTTGGACAAGTGGTGGACCTGGAAATCCTCTTTGCTATATGAGAGCATAGGTTGGACCTAGTTGTAATACCCACTGCCACCTATCAACTAATATAGGACTATGCTTTCCAATGTCCAACTATACCTTGAGTCTTGCAAGGTTGAACACGTGGTGGACCTTGAAACCAAAATCCCCTTTCTATATGAGAAGCATAGCTTGGACAAGTGGTGGACCTAGTTATAATGCCCAATATCCAAGGTGAAACACCTTAGTACCTTGCTACCTTGCTTGCCAATGTTTACGTAGCCCCTCATCTCTTTAATGGAAGCAAGGTTGGACAAGTGGTGGACCTTGAAACCAAAGCCTCTTTGCTATATGAGAGCATAGGTTGGACCTAGTTGTAATACCCACTGCCACCTATCAACTACTTTAGGACTATGCTTTCCAATGTCCAAGTATCCCTTGAGTCTTGCAAGGTTGAACACGTGGTGGACCTTGAAACCAAAATCCCCTTTTTATATCAGAGCATAGCTTGGACAAGTGGTGGACCTAGTTATAATGCCCAATTGCCAAGGTGAAACACCTTAGGACCTTGCTACCTTGATTGCCAATGTTTACGTAGCACCTCATTTCTTTAATGGAAGCAAGGTTGGACAAGTGGTGGACCTTGAAACCAAAGCCTCTTTGCTATATGAGAGCATAGGTTGGACCTAGTTGTAATACCCACTGCCACCTATCAACTACTTTAGGACTATGCTTTTCAATGTCCAAGTATCCCTTGAGTCTTGCAAGGTTGAACACGTGGTGGACCTTGAAACCAAAATCCCCTTTCTATACCAGAGCATATCTTGGACAAGTGGTGGACCTAGTTATAACTCCCAATATCCAAGGTGAAACACCTTAGGACCTTGCTACCTTGCTTGCCAATGTTTACGTAGCCCCTCATTTCTTTAATGGAAGCAAGGTTGGACAAGTGGTGGACCTTGAAACCAAAGTCTCTTTGCTATATGAGAGCATAGGTTGGACCTAGTTGTAATACCCACTGCCACCTATCAACTACTATAGGACTATGCTTTCCAATTTCCAAGTATCCCTTGAGTCTTGCAAGGTTGAACACGTGGTGGACCTTGAAACCAAAATCCCCTTTCTATATCAGAGCATATCTTGGACAAGTGGTGGACCTAGTTATAATGCCCCTCCTTTCTTTATTGGAAGAAAGGTTGGAAAAGTGGTGAATCTTGAAACCCAAACCCTTTGGCTATATATAGAGGATAGCTTGGACAAGTGGTGGGCTTAGTTGTAGTATCCAATGTCCAAGGTCCAAGGTGAACTATGTAAAGACCTTACTTCCAAAAACAAAGTCGTACAAGTGGTTCTCCTTGAAACCAAAACCTCCTTAGTGTATTAGAACATAGCTTGGAGAAGTGGTGGACTTAGTTGTAATGGTGAATGTCCAAAGCAAACTATTATAGGACCTTGATTCCCAAATCTAGTTTGGACAAGTGGTGGATCTTGAAACCAAAACCCCCTTACTCTATTAGAGCATAGCTTAGATAAGTGGTGGACGTAGCTGTCATGGAAAATGTTCAATGTGAACTGCTACAGGAACTTGCTATTAAATGTCTAAGTAGAGCTAGCTTCTTTAATGGAATCAAGGTTGGGAAAGTGGTGCATCTTGAAACCAAAATCCCTTTATTGTATTAGAGCATAGCTTGGACAAGTGAGGGACCTAGTTTTATTGTGTGATGTCCAAAGAAAAGTATTACAAGACCTTGCTTTCCAATATTTGAATTGGTCAAGTGGTTAAAACTAAGTATAAAACTTTGACCATTTTCTTCTCGAATTGCCAAAAAGCTAGTTTTAGACACCCCTAAATGAAAATGGTTTAGGTGGCCTTAAACAACGTTTTTTCAAAGACTTGAACAAAAGAGTTGCCGAAGAGTAATGAAAATTTATTATGGCTTGAAGTGCCTGAGTATGTGAAAACAAGCCTAGGTTTTCCACGAGGCAAAAGGTGACATAATAAGAACATTGGAAACTTAGGATTGACCATGTGGCCTAAACTTTGGCAAGTGAAGTGGTGGCCAAGTTTTGTGGCACAGTGTGCACTTGGTCCTATATGTGTTGACCACTTGGCTAAATCTAGGACCATAAGGCCAAACCTTTGGCACCTTAAATATAGTATGGGACATAATCTAGAACTGTTATAGTAAATTAGTAGTATAGTTAATATGTTAATATTTGTATTATATTTAATATATGCTAAATATAATTTATGGTCAAAATTTCACTAATGAAGAATGTTCCCATTTAGCACTCCAGATGTGGGGTCTTAGGGCAATGCCACAATGGGGTGACAAGGCAGTGCTTCCACGTGAGGTTTGGGGGTAGCGCTCTTGATGGGGATGTGGAATATAGCGCTCTTGATGGCGGGGCTTGGGAGGCTGATATTGGGATATTGTTCCGGGCGGGGTCTGAGGCAGCGCCCATAGATTATTATTATTTTTAAAGTGAATTCCTAGTATAGAGTTATGCATGTTTTGCATATTTTCAACCATGATTTCTTTAATTTTGGCCGTGTAAATTGGTTAATGTTTTATACTGCTTTGGTTTTTTTTAATCCTATGATAAAAAATGGACTTGTAGCATACGTGGCATTCTAATAAACCCTATCAAGATTAGGCACAGAGAGAGCGCACGAGCAACACACACAGAGAAAGCAGGCGAGTAGCAAACAAACAGAAAGCGCACACGGATCGCACACAGTTGGAGTATACGCACGCGTAGAGGAACAAACCCGGCATCGTACACAACACATAGGTGGAGCGCACAGGATTGAAAGTTCACGCACAAGATAAAGAAACAGCAGCGTACGCAACGCTTTCTAGAAGGGCAGGATCGGGCATAGCTTCTTCTCAGGAGACATTGCACACCTCACGAATAGAGAAAAAACAGGTATTTCTCTCTCTCTCACTCTCTGTCTTTCTCCATATAGAGAAGATGGTTCTCTGTAGCTCTTTCTTGCACACACACTCTCTCATCAAAAGACAGAGATACATAGTTTCAAAGTATCCCCGCACACATACACATATTCCCACACATCGTCTTCCTCTCTTCCACATACATAACCACAGTGAAATCTGTTATCTTGTTGTCTTTCTCTTGAAAATACATGCACATATTCCCACACATCGTCTTCCTCTCTTCCACATACATAACCACAGTGAAATATGTTATCTTGTTGTCTCTCTCTTGAAAATACGTGCACATATTCCCATACATCGTCTTCCTCTCTTCCACATACATAAACACAGTGAAATCTATTATCTTTCTCTCTCTCTCTCTCTATCTATCTATCTCTGTATCTTGCTATCTCTCTCTTGAAAATACATGCTCATGTATGTGTGCGTCTGTGTTATCTATGTGTATGTATGTATATTTGTGTTATTTCATTGTAATACTCATACATAATGCAGATACACAATTACACTTAATTACGATATGCACACATAGTATATATACATACATAAATATCACAAATAACTAACACAGTGTAATACTAGTAAACTTGAATGGAAGACTTACGTGCGTGATCTGTTAAAGTCGATTCTTGTAGCGATTTCTGGATGTATGTTGAGCTGATTTTCCTCTAATCCATTTGTAGATATGATTGTAACTTCTGTTTCTCAAAAAAAGTAGTGTTGTTTAGTGATACACCTAATGGACATAAATGGTTGAAACTAGGACATGTAGACCAAAAATACGTGTATTTCTTTGGATGAATATATACACTTTTTGGTGACCCTTACCACAAGTGGTGGACCTTGAGACCAGTGGACTATAAGGACCTCCAAACAATACCTTGTACACTCAATCCTTCTTGGTATCTAGGTTGGACAAGTGGTGGACCTTGTTCAAATTCTCTAACCACTCTCTCTAACATGGTGACATAATTTAGGTGTGATAAATTCATATCTATGCAAACTAATATTAGTTTAGGCTTGTTAATTTGAATTTGTTTGAATTTATGTACAATATAATGATTTGAGGTTTGCATATTTGAATTTAGGTGGTATAATGATATCTTTTTGTGGTAAACTTGAATTTGAAATCAATTTCGCGTGGAATATTTTAAATTTAAGTGGTAAAATTTAAATTTTATAAAAAAATTTGAATTTTAAAATTTGGGCAGGATACTTTGAAATTTAGGCGGGATATTTAAAATTTGGGAGGGATATTTTAAATTTAGGCGATAAGATTTTGAATTTTAAATTTAGGCGGGAAGGTTTTGGATTTATAGCGAGATCTCCCTTACATAGGAGAGTATAGGTTGGACAAGTGGTGGACCTTAAAGACAAAGCATCCATGCTACTGGACATGATAGGTAGGGAATCTAGTTGAATATTGTGTGTATAATATATATGTAATAGATCTAGCTTGGACAAGTGGTGGACCTTGGAACAAAACCCCATGTAAAACCTTTCATGTGCATTCCAAGTGGTGAGAAAAAATATCATTTAAGATATAGCCTTATAGGTTGGACGAGTGGTGGACCTTAACACCCAGATATTCTTAATATAATGACATTGAGTGGAAAACTGGTGAATCTTGAGACCAAACCACTCATGCTACTAGCGATAATAGCTTGGACAAGTGGTGGACCTTGAAATTAAACCCCCCATTTACGAAATATTGTGGGTTTAAGGTATTTCGATGGAGCCTAGCATCTTGGAGACATAGTGCAGCTTGCTTCTCTTCATGTTTCAATGGAGCCTATCTTGTACAAATGGTGGAGCATCCTTCTCTCCATGTTTCAATGGACCCTAGCTTGGACAAGTGGTGGAACTTTGCTTCTCTCTATGTTTCAATAGAGTTAGCTTGGACAAGTGGTGGACCTTGGAACCAAACCCCCATGTAAAACCTATCATGGTCACTCCAAGTGGTAAGAAAGAATAACCTTTAAGATATAGCCTTATAGGTTGGACAAGTGGTGGCCACACCTTAACACCCACATATTCTTAATATAATGACATAGAGTGGAAAACTAGTGAATCTTGAGACAAAACCACTCATGCTACTAGCGATAATAGGTTGGACAAGTGGTGGACCTTGAATGTAAACCCCCCATCTAAGAAATATCGTGGGTTTAAGGTATTTCGATGAACCCTAGCATCTTGGAGACAGGGTACAGCTTGCTTCTCTTCATGTTTCAATGGATCCTATCTTGGACAAATGGTGGAGCATCCTTCTCTCCATGTTTCAATGGACCCTAGCTTGGACAAGTGGTGAACCTTTGCTTCTCTCTATGATTCAATAAAATTACCTTGGACAAGTGGTGGACCTTGGAACCAAACCTCCATGTAAAACCTATCATGGTCACTCCAAGTGGTGAGAAAGAATAACCTTTAAGATATAACCTTATAGGTTGGACAAGTGGTGGACCTTAACACCCAAATATTCTTAATATAATGACATAGAGTGAAAAAGTGGTGAATCTTGAGACAAAACCACTCATATTTCTAGCGATAATAGCTTGGACAAGTGGTGGACCTTGTTCACGTAAACCCCCCATGTTTCAATAGACTTAATGAAATAGAGTGAAAAAGTGGTGAATATTGAGACAAAACCACTCATGCTACTAGCGATAATAGCTTGGACAAGTGGTGGACCTTGAACGTAAACCGCCCGTGTTTCAATAGAGTTAGCTTCCACAAATGGTGGAGCATCCTTCTCTCCATGTTTCAATGGAGCCTAGCTTGGACAAGTGGTGGACCTTTGTTTCTCTCTATGTTTCAATAGAGTTAGCTTGGACAAGTGGTGGGCCTTGGAACCAAACCCCCATGTAAAACCTATCATGGTCACTCCAAGTGGTAAGAAACAATAACCTTTAAGATGTAGCCTTATAGGTTGGACAAGTGGTGGACCTTAACACCCACATATTCTTAATAAAAGTGGTGAATCTTCAGACCAAACCACTCAGGCTACTAGCAATAATAGCTTGGACAAGTGGTGGACCTTGAATGTAAACCCCTCATCTATGAAATATCGTGGGTTTAATGTATTTAGATGGAGCCTAGCATCTTGGAGACATGGTGCATCTTGCTTCTTGTCATGTTTCAATGGAGTCTATCTTGGACAAATGGTGCAACATCCTTCTCTCCATGTTTCAATGGAGCCTAGCTTGGACAAGTGGTGGACCTTTGCTTCTCTCTCTGTTTCAATAGAGTTAGCTTGGACAAGTGGTGGAGCTTTGAACCAAACCCCCATGTAAAACATATCATGGTCACTCCAAGTGGTAAGAAAGAATAACCTTTAAGATATAGCTTTATAGGTTGGACAAGTGGTGGACCTTAACACCCACATATTCTTAATATAATGACATAGAGTGGAAAAGTGGTGAATCTTGAGACAACACTACTCATGCTACTAGCGATAATAGCTTGGATAAGTGGTCGATCTTGAATGTAAACCGCCCATCTACAAAATATCATGGGTTTAAGGTATTTCGATGGAGCCTTTTATCTTGGAGACATGGTGCATCTTTCTTCTCTTCATTTTCCCATGAGGCCTATCTTGGACAAATGGTGGAGCATCCTCCTCTCCATGTTTCAATGGACCCTAGCTTGGACAAGTGGTGAACCTTTGCTTCTCTCTATGATTCAATAGAGTTAGCTAGGACAAGTGGTGGACCTTGGAACCAAACCCCCATGTAAAACCTATCATGGTCACTCTAAGTGGTGAGAAAGAATAACCTTTAAGATATAGCCTTATAGGTTGGACAAGTGGTGGACCTTAACACCCAAATATTCTTAATATAATGACATAGAGTGAAAAAGTGGTGAATCTTGAGAAAACCACTCATGCTTCTAGCGATAATAGCTTGGACAAGTGGTGGACCTTGTTAACGTAAACCCTCCATGTTTCAATAGAGTTAATGACATAAAGTGAAAAAGTGGTGAATCTTGAGACAAAACCACTCATGCTACTAGCGATAATAGCTTGGACAAGTGGTGGACCTTGAACGTAAATCCCCCATGTTTCAATAGAGTTAGCTTCGACAAATGGGGGAGCATCCTTCTCTCCATGTTTCAATGGAGCCTAGCTTGGACAAGTGGTGGACCTTTGTTTCTCTCTATGTTTCAATAGAGTTAGCTTGGACAAGTGGTGGGCCTTGGAACCAAACCCCCATGTAAAACCTATCATGGTCACTCCAAGTGGTAAGAAACAATAACCTTTAAGATGTAGCCTTATAGGTTGGACAAGTGGTGGACCTTAACACCCACATATTCTAAATAAAAGTGGTGAATCTTGAGACCAAACCACTTAGGCTACTAGCAATAATAGCTTGGACAAGTGGTGGACCTTGAATGTAACCCCTCATCTATGAAATATCGTGGGTTTAATGTACTTCGATGGAGCCTAGCATCTTGGAGACATGGTGCAGCTTGCTTCTTGTCATGTTTCAATAGAGTCTATCTTGGACAAATGGTGAAGCATCCTTCTCTCCATGTTTCAATGGAGCCTAGCTTGGAACACTGGTGAACCTTTGCTTCTCTCTATGTTTATAAAGAGTTAGCTTGGACAAGTGGTGGACCTTGGAACCAAACCCCCATGTAAAACCTATCATGGTCACTCCAAGTGGTAAGAAAGAATAACCTTTAAGATATAGCCTTATAGGTTGGACAAGTGGTTGACCTTAACACCCAGATATTCTTAATATAGTGACATAGAGTGAAAAAGTGGTGAATCTTGAGAGAAAACCACTCATGCTACTAGCGTTTTTAGGTTGGACAAGTGGTGGACCTTGAATGTAAACCCCCCATGTACGAAATATTGTGGGTTTAAGGTATTTCAATGGATCTTAGTATCTTGGAGACAGGTGCAGCTTGCTTCTCTTCATGTTTCAATAGAGCCTATCATGGAAAAATGGTGGATCATCCTTCTCTCCATGTTTCAATTGGACCCTAGCTTGGACGAGTGGTGGACCTTTTCTTCTCTCTAATTGCAATAGAATTTACTTAGACAAGTGGTGGACCGTGAGCAAACCCCCAATGTAAAACCCTATCATGGTCACTCCCAGTGTGAAATGAAACACCTTTAAGATAAGCTTATAGGTTGGACAAGTGGTGACCTTAAACACCCAGATATTCTTAATATAATGACATAGCGTGAAAAAGTGGTGATCTTGAGACAAAACCACTCTGCTATTGACGATAATAGCTTGGACAAGTGGTGGACCTTGAACGTAAACCCCCCATGTTTCAATAGTGTTAGCTGTAACAAATGGTGGAGCATCGTTCTCTCCCATGTTTCAATTTACCTTAGCTTGGACAAGTGGTGCACCTTTGTTCTCTATATGTTTCAATAGAGTTAGCTTGACAAGTGGTGGACCTTGAACCAAACCCCTCATGTAAAACCTATCATGGTCACTCCCAAGTTGTAAGAAAGAATAACCTTTAAGATTAGCCTTATAGGTTGGACAAGTGGTGAACCTCACATGTTCTTATATAATGACATAGAAATGAAAAGTGTGAATCTTGAGACCGTATCTTGAGACCAAACCACTCAGTCTACTACCAATAATAGCATGGACAAGTGTGGACCTTGAATTAAAACCCCACATCTATGAAATATCGTGGTTTAATGTTTTTCGATAGAGCCGAGCATCTTGGAGACATGGTGCAGCTTGCTTCTCTCATGTTTCAATGGAGCCTATCTTGACAAATGGTGAAGCATCTTTCTCTCCATGTTTGAATGGAGCCTAGCTTGGACAAGTGGTGAACCTTTGCTTCTCTCTATGTTTCAATAGATTAGCTTGGACAAGTGGTGGACCTTGGAACCAAACCCCCATGTTAAAACCTATCATGGTCACTCCAAGTGGTGAGAAAGAATAACTTTAACATATAGCCTTATAGGTTGGACAAGTGTGGACCTTAACAGCCAGATATTCTTAATATGACATAGATGGAAAAGGTGATGAATCTTGAGAGCAAACCACTCATGCTACTAGCGATAATAGGTTGGACAAGTGGTGGACCTTTAATGTAAACCCCCCATCTAAAAAATATTGTGGGTTTAAGGTATTTAGATGGAGCCTAGCATCTTGGAGACATGGTGCACCTTGCTTCTCTTCATGTTTCAATGGAGCCTATCTTGGACAAATGGTGGAGCATCCTTCTCTCTATGTTTCAATGGACCCTATCTTGGACAAGTGGTGGACCTTAGAACCAAAACCCAATGTAAAACCTATCATGGTCACTCCAAGTGGTGAGAAAGAACAACCTTTAAGATATAGCCTTATAGGTTGGACAAGTGGTGGACCTTAATACCCAGATACTCTTAATATAATAAAATAGAGTGAAAAAGTGGTGAATCTTGAGACAAAACCACTCATGCTACTAGTGATAATAGCTTGGACAAGTGATGGACTATGAACGTAAACCCCCCATGTTTCAATAGAGTTAGCTTCGAAAAATGGTGGAGCATCCTTCTCTCCATGTTTCAATGGAGCCTAGATTGTACAACTCGTGGACCTTTGCTTCTCTCTATGAGAAGAATAGAGTTAGCTTAAATAAGTGGTGGACCTTGGAACCAAACCCCCATGTACAATATATCATGGTCATTCCAAGTGGTGACAAAGAATACCCTTTAAGATATACCCTTATAGTTGGACAAGTGGTCACCTTAACACCTGATCTTCTTAATATAATGACATAGAGTGGAAAAGTGGTGAATCTTGAGACCAAACCACTCATGCTACTAGGATAATAGCTTGGGTAAGTGTTGGACCTTGAATTTAAAGCCCCATGTAAAAAATATGGTCAAGGTATTCAATTTGAGCCTAGCATCTTGGAGACATGGTGCAGCTTGCTTCTCTTCATGTTTCAATGAAGCCTATCTTATCTTCGACAAATAGTGACTCATCAACTTTCCATGTTTCAATGGAGCTTAGCTTGGACAAGTGGTCACCTTTTCTTCTCTCTATGTTTCCATAGAGTTGCTTGTGGACCTTGTAACCAAACCCCCATGTAAAACATATCATGGTCATTCCAAGTGGTGAGAAAGAATACCCTTTAAGATATAGCGTTATAGTTGGACAAGTGGTCGACCTTAAAACCCAGATCTTCTTAATATAATGACATAGAGTGGAAAAGGGGGAATCTTCATACCAAACCACTCATGCTACTAAGATAATAGGTTGGACAAGTGTGACCGTGAATGTAAACCCCCATGTAAGTAATATCGTGGTTTAAGGTATTTCAATAGAGCCTAGCATCTTGGAGAAATGGTGACATCTTGCTTTTCTTCATGTTTTCAATGAGCCTATCTTGGACAAATGGTGGAGCATCCTTCTCTTACTGTTTCAATGGAGCCTAGCTTGGACAAGTGGCGACCTTTTGCTTCTCTCTATCTTTCAATAGAGTTAGCTTGGACAAGTGGTGGACCTGGAACCAAACACCCATGTAAAACCTATCATGGTCAGTCCAAGTGTGAAAAGAATAACCATTAAGATATAGTCTTATAGGTTGACAAGTGGTGGACCTTAACACCCAGATATTCTTAATCTAATGACATAGACTTGAAAAGTGTGAGATCTTGAGAAAAACCACTCACGCTACTAGCGATAATAGCTTGACAAGTGGTTGATATTGAATGTAAACTTCCATCTACAAAAATACGTGGGTTTAAGGTATTTCGATGGAGTCTAGCATCTTGAGACATGGTGCAGCTTGCTTCTCTTCATGTTTCAATGGAGCCTATCTTGGACAAATGGTGGAGCATCCTTCTCTCCATGTTTCAATGGACCCTAGCTTGGAAAAGTGGTGGACCTTTGCTTCTCTCTATGTTTCAATAGATTTAGCTTGGACAAGTGGTGGACCTTGGAACCAAACCCCCATGTAAAACCTATCATGGTCACTCCAAGTGGTGAGAAAGAATAACCCTTAAGATATAGCCTTATAGGTTGGACAAGTGGGTGGACCTTAACACCCAATATTCTTAATATAATGACATAGAGTGAAAAAGGTGAATCTTGAGACCAAACCACTCATGCTACTAGCTTAATAGCTTGGACAAGTGTGGACCTTGAATGTAAACCTCCCATGTTTCAATAGAGTTATCTCGGACAAATGGTGGAGCATCCTTCTCTCCATGTTTCAATGGAGCCTAGCTTGACAAGTGGTGGACCTTTGCTTCTCTCTATGAGAAGAATAGAGCTAGCTTGGACAAGTGGTGGACCTTGGAACAAACCCCCATGTAAAAACTTATCATGGCCTTTCCAAACTGGTGAGAAAAGAACACCTTTAAGATATAGCCTTATAGGTTGGACAAGTGGTCGACCTAGCACCCCGATATTCTTAATAGAATAACATAGAGTGGAAAAGTGGTTGAATCTTGAGATAAACCACTCATGCTACTAGGAAAAATAGCTTGGACAAGTGTTGACCTTGACGTAAAACCCCCATGTAAAATATCGTGGGTTTAAGGTATTTCGATGGAGCCTAGCATCTTCAGACATGGTGTGCATTGCTTCTTTCATGTTTCAATGGAGCCTATCTTCCACAAATGGGGGAGCATCCTTCTCTCCATGTTTCAATGGACCCTAGCTTGACAAGTGGTGGACCTTTGTTTCTCTCTATGTTTCAATAGAGTTAGCTTGGACAAGTGGTGGACCTTGGAACCAAACCCCCATGTAAAACCTATCATGGTCATCCCAAGTGGTAAGAAAGAATAACCTTTAAGATGTAGCCTTATAGGTTGGACAAGTGGTGGACCTTAACACCTAGATATTCTTAATATAATGACATAGAGTGGAAAAGTGATGAATCTTGAGACGAAACCACTCATGCTACTAATGATAATAGTGTTGGACAAGTGGTGGACCTTGAATGAAACCCCCCATCTACAATAATATCATGGGTTTAAGGTATTTCAATGGAGCCTAGCATCGTGGAGACATGGTGCAGCTTGCTTCTCTCATGTTTCAATGGAGCCTATCTTGGACAAATGGTGGAGCATCCTTCTCTCCATGTTTCAATGGAGACTAGCTTGACAAGTGGTGGACCTTTGCTTTTCTCTATGTTTCAATAGAGTTAGCTTGGACAAGTGTGGACCTTGGAACCAAACCCCCATGTAAAACCTATCATGGTCACTCCAAGTGTAAGAAAGAATAACCTTTAAGATATAGCCTTATAGGTTGGACAAGTGGTGGACCTTAACACCCCATATTCTTATATAATGACATAGAGTGGAAAAGTGGTGAATCTTGAGACCAAACCACTCATGCTACTAGAATAATAGTTGGACAAGTGGTGGACCTTGAATGTAAACCCCTCATGTACAAAATATCGTGGTTTAAAGTATTTCGATGGATCTTAGCATCTTGGAGACATGGTGCAGCTTGCTTCTCTTCATGTTTGAATGGAGCCTATCTTGTACAAATGGTGGAGCATCCTTCTCTTTATGTTTCAATGGACCCTAGCTTGGACAAGTGGTGGACCTTTGCTTCTCTCTATGTTTCAATAGAGTTACCTTGGACAAGTGGTGGACCTTGGAACCAAACCCCCATGTAAAACCTATCATGGTCACTTCAAGTGGTGAGAAAGAATAACCCTTAAGATATAGCCTTATAGGTTGGACAAGTGGTGGACCTTAACACCCAGATATTGTTAATATAGTGACATAGAGTGAAAACGTGGTGAATCTTAAGACCAAACCACTCATGCTACTAGAGTTAATAGGTTGGACAAGTAGTGACCTTAGATGTAAACCCCCCATGTTGCAATAGAGTTAGCTTCGACAAATGGTAGGGCATCCTTCTCTCCATGTTTCAATGGAGCCTAGCTTGGACAAGTGGTGGACCTTTGTTTCTCTCTATGTTTCAATAGAGTTAGCTTGGACAAGTGGTGGACCTTGGAACAAAACCCCCATGTAAAACATATCATGGTCATTCAAGTGGTGAGAAAGAATAACCTTTAAGATATAGCCTTATAGGTTGGACAAGTGGTGGACCTTAACACCCAATATTCTTAATAAAACATAGAGTGGAAAAGTGGTGAATCTTGAGACAAACCACTCATGCTACTAGCGATAATAGGTTGGACAAGTGGTGGACCTTGAATGTAAACCCCCCATGTACAAAATATCGTGGGTTTAAGGTATTTCATGGATCTAGCATCTTGGAGACATGGTGCAGCTTGCTTCTCTTCATGTTTCAATGGAGCCTATCTTGGACAAATGGTGGAGCATCCTTCTCTCCATGTTTCAATGACCCTAGCTTGACAAGTGGTGGACCTTGCTTCCTCCATGTAAAACCTATCATGGCTTGGAAAGTGGTGAGAAAGAATACCCTTTAAGATAAGCCTTATAGGTTGGACAAGTGGTGGACCTTAACACCAAATCTTTTAATATAATGACATAGAGTGGAAAGTGGTGAATCTTGAGACCAAACCACTCATGCTACTAGTGATAATAGGTTGGACAAGTGGTGGACCTTGAATGTAAACCCCCATGTACAAATATCATGGGTTTAAGGTATTTCAATGGAACTACATCT
This sequence comes from Adiantum capillus-veneris, assembly GCF_014529385.1. NCBI lineage: Eukaryota > Viridiplantae > Streptophyta > Polypodiopsida > Polypodiales > Pteridaceae > Adiantum > Adiantum capillus-veneris. The sequence continues at coordinate 46,592,394 of NC_140939.1, forward strand.
GGAGGACATTGAGCTTGCTTCTCTTCATGTTTCAATAGAGCTTCTTGGACAAATGGTGGAGCATCCTTCTCTCCATGTTTCAATGGAGCCTAGCTTGGACAAGTGGTGGACCTTTGCTTCTCTCTATGTTTCAATAGAGTTAGCTTGGACAAGTGGTGGACCTTGGAACCAAACCCCTATGTAAAACCTATCATGGACATTCCAAGTGGTGAGAAAGAATACCCTTTAAGATATAGCCTTATAGGTTGGACAAGTGGTCGACCTTAACACCTAGATCTTCTTTAATATAATGACATAGAGTGGAAAAGTGGTGAATCTTGAGACCAAACCACTCATGCTACTAGGGATAATAGCTTGGAAAAGTGACTGACCTTGACGTTAAACCCCACATGTAAAAATATCGTGGGTTTAAGGTATTTCAATGGATCCTAGAATCTTGGAGACATGGTGCAACTTGCTTCTTTTCATGTTTCAATGAAGCCTATCTTCCACCAATGGGGGATCATCCTTCTCTAAATGTCTCAATGGAGCCTAGCTTGGACAAGTGGTGGACCTTTGCTTCTCTCTATGTTTCCATAGAGTTAGCTTGGACAAGTGGTGGACCTTGAACCAAACCCCCATGTAAAACATATCATGGTCATTCCAAGTGGTGAGAAATAATACCCTTTAAGATCTAGCCTTATAGGTTGGACAAGTGGTCGACCTTAAAACCTAGATCTTCATAATATAACGACATAGAGTGGAAAAGTGGTGAATCTTGAGACCAAACCACTCATGCTACTAAGGATAATAGGTTGGACAAGTGGTGGACCTTGAATGTAAACCCCCCATGTACGAAATATCATGGGTTTAAGGTATTTCAATGGAGCCTAGCATCTTGGAGACATGGTGCAGATTGCTTCTCTTCATGTTTCAATGGATCCTATCTTGACAAATGGTGGAGCATCCTTCTCTCCATGTTTCAATGGAGCCTAGCTTGGACAAGTGGTGGACCTTTGCTTCTCTCTATGTTTCAATAGAGTTAGCTTGGACAAGTGGTGGGCTTGGAACCAAACCCCATGTAAAACCTATCATGGTAACTCCAAGTGGTGAGAAAGAAAAAGTTTAAGATATAGCCTTATAGGTTGAACAAGTGGTGGACCTTAACACCCAGATATTCTTAATATAATTACATAGAGTGGAAAAGTGGTGAATCTTAAGACCAAACCACTCATGCTACTAGAGATAATCGGTTGGACAAGTGGTGGACCTTGAATGTAAACCCCCCATGTACAAAATATCATGGGTTTAAGGTATTTCAATGGAGCCTAGCATCTTGAAGACATGGTGTGCTTGCTTCTCTTCAAGTTTCAATGGAGAGTATCTTGGACAAATGGTGGAGCATCCTTCTCTCCATGTTTCAATGGACCCTGGCTTGGACAAGTGGTGGACCTTTGCTTCTCTCTATGTTTCAATAGAGTTAGCTTGGACAAGTGGTGGACCTTGAAACCAAACCCCCATGTTAAACCTATCATGGTCACTCCAAGTGGTGAGAAAGAATAACCCTTAAGATATAGCCTTATAGGTTGGACAAGTGGTAGACCTTAACACCCTAATATTCTTAATATAATGACATAGAGTGAAAAAGTGGTGAATCTTGAGACCAAACCACTCATGCTACTAGCGTTAATATGTTGGACAAGTGGTGGACCTTGAATGTAAAACCCCCATGTTTCAATAGAGTTAGCTTCGACAAATGGTGGAGCATCCTTCTCTCCATGTTTCAATGGAGCTCAGCTTGGACAAGTGGTGGACCTTTGTTTCTCTCTATGTTTCAATAGAGTTAGCTTGGACAAGTGGTGGACCTTAGAACCAAACCCCCATGTAAAACATATTATGAACATTTCAAGTGGTGAGAAAGAATACCCTTTAAGATATACCCTTATAGGTTGGACAAGTGGTCGACCTTAACACCCAGATCTTCTTAACGTAATGACATAGAGTGGAAAAGTGGTGAATCTTGAGACCAAACCACTCATGCTACTAGAGATAATAGGTTGGACAAGTGGTGGACCTTGAATGTTAACCCCCCATGTACGAAATATCGTGGGTTTAAGGTATTTCAATGGATCTTAGTATCTTGGAGACATGGTGCAGCTTGGTTCTCTTCATGTTTCAATAGAGCCTATCATGGACAAATGGTGGAGCATCCTTCTCTCCATGTTTCAATGGACCCTATCTTGGACAAGTGGTAGACCTTTGCTTCTCTCTATGTTTCAATAGAGTTAGATTAGACAAGTGGTGGACCTTGGAACCAAACCCCCATGTAAAACCTATCATGGTCATTCCAAGTGGTGAGAAAGAATACCCTTTAAGATATAGCCTTATAGGTTGGACAAGTGGTGGACCTTAACACCAAGATCTTCTTTATATAATGACATAGAGTGGAAAAGTGGTGAATGTTGAGACCAAACCACTCATGCTACTAGTGATAATAGGTTGGACAAGTGGCTGACCTTGAATGTAAACCCCCCATGTACGAAATATCATGGGTTTAAGATATTTCAATGGAGCCTAGCATTTTGGAGACATGGTGCAACTTTCTTCTCTTCATGTTTCAATCAAACCTGGCTTGGACAAATGGTGGAGCATCCTTCTCTCCATGTTTCAATGGAGCCTAACTTGGACAAATGGTGGACCTTTGCTTCTCTCTATGTTTCAATAGAGTTAGCTTGGACAAGTGGTTGACCTTGGAACCAGACCCCTATGTAAAACCTATCATGTGCATTCCAAGTGGTGGTAAATAATACCATCTAAGATATAGCCTTATAGGTTGGACAAGTGGTGGACCTTAACACCCAGATCTTCTTAATAAAATGACATAGAGTGGAAAAGTGGTGAATCTTGAGACCAAACCACTCATGCTACTAGGGATAATAGGTTGGAAAAGTGGTGGACCTTGAATTTAAACCCCCATATACAAAATATCGTGGGTTTAAGGTATTTCAATGGAGCCTAGCATCTCGAAGACATGGTGCATCTTGCTTCTCTTCATGTTTCAATGGAGCCTATTTTGGACAAATGGTGGAGCATCCTTCTCTCCATGTTTCAATGGACCCTAGATTGGACAAGTGGTGGACCTTTGCTTCTCTCTATGTTTCAATATAGTTAGCCTATATTAGACAATTAGTAGACCTCGAATCTCTCCATGTTGTCTAGAGCTGAGCTTGGACAAATGGTGAACCTTACTTCTCCCTTCCCTTAGTTTACTAGCTTAAAAGGTCACTATGTATACTTGCTTAGATCTAGCTTGAACAAGTGGTGGACCTTGTATTCACACAAACTTAATCCATTACAAAAAAGTATATGTTAAAATAACATTTGGTTTTTTTTGTTTCAGGAAAGATGGCTCCCAAAAAACAGGTTGCAAGGGTTGCTGTCTCAGTTGACTATACTTGCAATGATCTTAGGAAATGGTATTTGGACATACATGGTATAGAGGGTGCACAATTTCATAAGGTGCATCTATTTATTGCCAAAAAGGAGAATGACAGCTTGTTTGAAGATGTTGGACAAGTTGTGGAAGCATCTGTCTCTGTAGTTGATAGTCATCCGAGGTGGAATGCATTGACATTCTAGTTCCAATGAATCTAGAATTTCAACTATCTCCAGGAGCATATGCATTGGAGCGCATGTCTAGAAACAAAGAAGAGACAATGTTTTCTCGAGGATGGAAGTTTGCAGAATCAAATCCAAATATCACAGCAGATCAACTTCAAAGCTCCATCATTGCCACACTACAACGAAAAAAGGTGAAAGCTTCACGACCACCATCCACAAAGAAGCAAGCAAAAGTGCAGAAAGTAGAAGCTAAGCGAACTAGTTCCATTTTGGATGTAGACAAGGCATCTTTGGCATCCTCATCAACAGAGGGTTCAATGTCAAAGATGAGAATTGTGGATCCAGATGTTTTAGAAGCTGAGGCCATGAAAGGACAAGAAAAAGATACAGGTGGAATGAATAAGTACATAAACATTTTCCTTTCCAATATAGGGAATTTGATATCCCTATTCAAAATTGTTGGCTTGCTCCTGATCACTATAATGCACGTATTATGGATAAAAAACACGCTGAAAGTGTGTTATTTGGATTTTCACGGAGTACGACCAAGCCTGCAGCATGTGCATATTTGATGCCTGTTCGAAATGCAAAATCAAAGAAGGGGACTCCTTTGGCAGTAGAAGAGGTAGAGGAGCAAAAAATTAAAGATTATCATTATTGGATTCTTGATGGGCAGCATTCAATCTATGCTGCAAAAGTTTTGCTTCACAATGAACAAAACAACAAAGAGATCTTTGAAAGACTGATTAGCGTGTATAAATTTAGAAAGGCTCGCATTGTTGTGAATGCTCCTCCATTTGTTGCAACTGCTATATCTGCCATTGCAAATGAGGAGGCTCAGGCATTGTATGTCAAGCAACCTTACAGCCAAATATTGAGACATTTACGGAGTCAATGGATCTTCTCAGGACGACCACCAAAGGCAGCAAGTGGAATTGCAGAGGGACATGCATCTCGTGCCGGATGGGATGTAAGTTATTTTCTTTGTCTTTTTGATAGTGTTTAATTAACAAATCTTGCTCAATAGTTTAATTATTTCTCTATTTCTTTTTAGGCTTTTCTTCGATTGGCAAGAATGAGTGCAGCAGCAAGTTGGATTGCTAAACAGGCACACATGGTCACGTACTCTGATTTAGTTTATGATTGCTGGATAGAAATCATTGAAAATCTAGAAGAGGAGAATAAGAAACCCCCAACAACTGTATTTAGATACCTTTGTGGCCTTGAGGAATCAGAGGTAAAGACTATTCAAGAAGAGATTAGAGATGAGAAGATTTTACTGTCAAAGAGTGCAAAGGATGGTGATGCAACTGACATGTATGATCGAATCAAGCAGTTGAAGCAAGACAAATTGATTCAAGATGCACTTCTTGAAGGCTTCAACAATTTGAATGAGTCTTCACCATGTAAAGACTGGGAGGAGGTGGTCAAAATGTATAACATCAATGATGTTGTTTATAAAACAATTTTAATGCTATGCGAGGAATGGATCAGATCTAGTTTGACGCGTGGAACAAAGAAAATGGCTTTTCCAGATGGAGCAATAAAATACATGCAATGGGCAATTCACCTTCAAAAGGAGAAAACTGAGCCTAGAGATTTGCCATGGTCAATCTATGTGGTGAGCCTACAAATGGAAGGCAATCTCTACTTGATGCGCCACTTCAATAATAAAGTGCCTATTGGCTTATGTGTTTTAGATATGACAAAAAACGTTGGAGGCAATTTGAAGTGGAGTGAGGAGACATTTAACAATGCTTTGGATGGGATCTTGGCTATTGCTGGAGGGTCAACAGATCCTGGATTTGTCTTTCTTGCATTTGTGGATTTCACTAACTTCACAAAATTGCAATGTGCCTTTCACGCCATGGGAGATAATCTGAGCTACCATTGTTGTGGTGCATTGCATCACTTTCCATCAGCTCCTTGCAAAGGAGCAATTCAATTCCTAACAGTTATTGCCTTCTTGGGACAAGGCAATGCATTTGAAGACCTGAGAAGAAGATCAGAGGAACATCCCATGCCAATTGATTGTTCTCTTCTTCAAGTAGCAGATAACGATATGTCAGATTTGCAATATTTGGAGGCCAAAAAAAGAGCTTTGGTCAAGCACTACATTCGTACATATTGTTTTGAAGACCGCAAGCTTGTTGATGTTTTTGGTGATGGCTCCTTGGTTGCACAAGAAGGAATAAAACAGAAAAAAGAATCTATATGCTTAATTGATAGTGTGGAGGAGGCAAAAAACACGGAGACCATGCTGCTAGACTTTGTTAAGTCTCATGAAGATATAGAAAAATGGGCTGGACTTAAACAATCCACTTCGCAATCAGAAAACACTGTGCCTGTTACAGAGGAGTGCTTTCCACGAAGAGATGAAGAACAACAACAACAACATCCTCTGTCAATGGAGGACTTTTTGGAAATGGAGACGCGTATGTTTTGAGTTTCTTGTGCATGTTAGTGTTTCTTGTTACTGATTTGATACTCTTAATGTTAGATTTTGCTTTATATAGTATTGATTGAGTTTGTATTTTTTATCTCAAGCATTCAAGGTTTGAATGTAAATAGTAAATTACTTGAGTTTTTGAATGGTGGATCTTTAGACTAAAGCTATAACATTTAATACTCACAAAGACTTAATTACTTAAGAGCTTGAACTGAATAAGTTTTGGACCTTTTATCAATACCCCCTTGATATGATACATTAGATTGTAGCATGGTTAAATGGTGATGCTTCATAAATTGAACCTAGCTTAGACAGGTGCTGGAGCCTAAATTTAAACTAACCTTGCTAGAAGGGAGCTTATGTTTGGACTTTGAGAACTAGCATAAGTAATCAATTAGAGCATAGATTAGACATGTGGTGGTGGCCTTAGAGACCAAAATCTTAATGAGCTTGGAAAGGTATTTAAGTACTGCAATTTACTTAGTTTTAGTACTCACTAAAGGCATAGCTTGACAAAAGGTGGACCTTACATGGATCCTAATTTCAAGAGGTGTGGTAGACCTTCAAACCAAGCTCATATAGCTTGGACATGTGGTGGACCTTGCATGGAGACTAGTTTAGACAAGTGTGGTACACCTTGTAACCAACACCCATTTGTTATATTAGCTTGGACAAGTGGTGGACCTTGCTTTTATGTTTCAATGGAGCATATTTTGGACAGGTGGTAGACCTTGTTTCTCTCCATGCTTCAATGGAGAGAAACATTAGCTTGGACAAGTGGTGGACCTTGCTTTTTATGTTTTAAAGGAGCATATTTCGGACAAGTGGTAGACATTGTTTCTCTCCATGGTTCAATGGAACCCACCTTAGACAAGTGAAGTACCTTGAAACCAAACCCCCATAATACAACCTACTAAATAGGTTGGAAAATTGGTGGGATATGAAACCATCCATGATAGAGCATAGTATAGGTGAAAACGTAGTGGTCCTTATATCAATTACCCATGCATAGCTTGGACAGGTGGTGGACCTTGATTCTCTCTATGTTTCAATGGATCCTATCTTGGACTAGAGATATATCTTACTTATTTCCATGCTTCAATGGATTGTAGCTTGAATAAGGAGTGGACCTTCAAAAAAAACTCCACAGCATAGAATATATTAACAATTCATGGGTTTTATAGAGATTTTCTTGCCTATTTTGGAGAGTTGGTAGACCTTTATTCTCCATGATTCAATGGATCTAAGGTTGGACAAGCGGAGCTGGAGAAGTGGTCAACCTTAAAATGAAACCTCCCCATGCTACAACCCATCATAGATCGTATATGTAGTGGACCTTGAAACTCTTTTATGTCCTGAGCTTAGAGAAGCATTGCACTCTTGATTATCTCCATACATGAAGGCAAGGTTGGACAAGTGGTGGACCTTCAAACCAGAATCTCTATGCAATAATAGGCAAGTGGTGGAGCTTGTTTTCTCCATGTTCCAATGGACCCTAGCTTAGACAAACAATGGAGCTTGCTTCTCTCCATGTTTCAATGGATCCTAGCTTAGAAAAGTGGTGGAGCTTTGCTTCTCTCCATGTTCCAATGGACCATATAATCAATCATATAAAACACCCCCCGTGGAATCAATCATATGTTGTACACATGGTGGACCTTGCAATTGTTTTATATGCCTAACTTGGACAAGTGGAGGACCCTTGATTACCTCCAGATATCAACAACAAGCCAAGTTTGGACAAGTGTAGTACCACCAAACCAGAATCTCTATGCTACAATAGAGTATAGGTAGGACACACGGTGAACCTTGATATCAAACCATCCATGCTACTAGAGATGATAGGTTTCACATGTGGTGGAACCTTGTATCAATGTTCTCTGTGTAGTTTTTGACCAGTGATAGACCTTGAAACTAATCCCTCTAGGCTACAAGAAAAAAGAGATGGATGAGGAGGCTAGACTACTTTTGTTGCATCAATGCATCCCATGTTACCACATATACTATAGGGTTCTTGGATAAGTGCTGGATCTTGTGTCAATGCTCCATGTCTAGCTTGGACAAGTGGTGGACCTTGGTTCTCTCTATGCTTCAAATGGGCAATAGATTGGAGACACAGTGGCCTTTTTTTTCCAATGATTTTATTTTTTGGAAACCTTGGAGGCACCATGTAAGAGGCACTCTAAGTCTTCCATACAATGGACCTATTGGACTATAAAATAATGATATCTTTCTTTGATATTGTCATTATTTTATGCATAATATTTTCTTCTTTTTGCAGACACAAAGGAGTTAAGTGATATAAAAACTAGATGTATTTCACACTATGATTGGCATGAAGATCCTTTTGGGACACCAACTTTTCCTATTCCCAAAGATGTAATTCTTCATATTAACGGTGTGGATTTTGAAGTGCGACTTTCATGTATTGAAGGAGCTGGTTATGGGCTATTTGTGCATAGTACCCTGGAAAGTGGTTTGACTATTCTAAACTATGGAGGGCATAAGTATAGATTTCAAGACTGGAAAAAGATATGCAAAATATTTCCAAGAGCTTATAAATATTCTCTTCTAGAGGATCCAAACATAGAAGAAGAGGAAGATCAATCATACATTATTGGTTGTGTAGAAGAAGGAAACGTGGGGCTATATAAATAGTTCTCACAGTACAAATGTATGTCCCAACGTACGCTATACATTTGATCCAAATTTGCCACCTTGGCATAAATGCACCTCTTCACACGTGAAGTCAGAAGAATATGGCCATGTATGCATTGAGACTATTTGTCAAGTTGAAGCAGGAGAAGAGTTGTTTGCTGACTATAACTTTACTTGACATTGTAAAGTATTGTACATGGATGGAAATCTCAAGTACATGCATCATTTTCATTTTTCATGGATGAAATCTCAAGTGAATATAACATTGTTTAGTTTATGCTCAATGAGAATCTAAAGTGCTCTTATGCTTTGTGTGTTGTCTAACTTATTTGACTACCTTGGCCATAGAATCTTGATTCTACTCTAGATTTGTTATAAATCTTACCAAAATGTAATCAATGTCTAGGTTGGACAAGTGGTGGGGCTTCAAAAATTACTGTCTTAAACAAGTGGAGTTATCTTACTTGAATAAGTGGTGGCCTTTGAATCCAAATCTAAGCCAAATATCTAGTTGTTTGCTTGTAGTCTAGGTTGGACATTTGGTGGACCTTGTATCCATGTTTCCTCAACAAGTGGTGGCTTTTAGTTTTCACTTTAAGTACTCATCTTTAATAAAGTGTAGGATGGAAAATGTTGAGTTAGTAGATTGTATTTTAGACAAGTGGTGTTTGGTGTACGAATGCTGAAAATGGTTGCAAGGATTCTAACAACGACTTTACCTTAAATAAATTTCTTACTAGGAGTTCTACATATAAATATGGTGAATAAAATTCTAGTGGTTTTGAGATACCATTTGTGTGTGTGTTTTCTTAGATTCACAAACTGGGATGGATAATGCTCCTATGGTTCAGTCAACAACTATAGAATCCATAGATTCTATGGTTTCTAAAGTGCCCAAGATGGATGATATTTCTATACTAGAGTCTAGTGTTGTGCAACTTGAGCAAGCTTCCAATAATGAGAACCAAGAAATCGATGCTTCAAAAATGCAACATACATCAAAAGAGACTGAAAAGTCCACTCACGAGCTATTGCCAATTGGTACTACGTCATGTAGCGTAGATGTTGAGAAATCCATGCTTACAATTATATTGGATTTAAATGGTCTATTGTTGAAACGTTCCCCTCAACCATCCTCACACCACAACTCAGTGCAAATGGATTCAAAAAGATATATTATACTCAGCCAGGTTGCATCCAATTCTTGAAGACTATTTTACAGAGGTTTAATGTTGCAATTTGGTCGACAGCTACTAGGAATAATGTGTATCAAATCCTTGCAGCACTAAACAACTTAGCTGAGGATACATTGCCTTTCTTTGCAATTTGGTCGCAAGATGTCTGCTACACCGCTCAAACTCAAAAAAAATTTAGACCCGACAATCCAAACGTTGAGGCAATGTTCAAGCCTCTAGCCAAAATTGCCATGGGGTTTGAATGTGATCCACAAAGAACAGTGCTTATTGATGACTCTCCTTACAAGGGATGTATTTCACCAACAAACAATTGCATTTTTCCACCACAATTTGATGCTGAGAAGATGGTTGACAATATGCTCTTGGAGGAGCTACTGCCATACTTGATTCAGCTTGATGATAGAAGGGATTTGCGTGATTTAATTGCTTCTAATCGTTATGGACAACCTATAGTGACAAATGATAGTGAATACAAACAAATCATGGAGTATTGGAAGCAGAAAAAAGGTGTTCTTTACAAGAAGAATACCACCTGCCAAAGGTGACAGAGATGAAACTATCATTGAAGATGCAAGTGACACAAGCCACCACAATGAAATGAGAATAGCCCAAATACAAGAGATCTTGGCAAAGGAGTGTACACCCATTGAAAGCATGAAGGCGTCACAATTGACCACTTTAGCTAGGCAATTGGGTTGTAACACAAAAGGAGTTTTGAAGGCAACCACAGCAAAGGCTTAAATAAATAAGGTGAAAGCTGAGAACAATCTTCTAAGGCTGGATAGAAACCAACCCTAAGGTACTAGTGACATGTCATATATTCTTGATACACATGCTTGAACACTCATGTGCATGGTATCTAGCAAATATTTCTTTTTATTCCTTCCTATAGGATCTTACAAAGGATACTACTAGATGGAGCTCAATCAATAGAGATTTTGAGCTCAATCAATTTCTTGAGAGACTTTCTTTTAGTTTATAATCATCAAATGAAATGAAAAGTATCCTTCTTATTAAGATTGTTGATCTTTTTCTTGTTCAAAACTTTCAATTGTGATTTATAGTTTTGTTAGCATGAGATTGTGCTTTTTTAGTTTGAAAAAAACTGTCAAAGATCCATGTCTTTTTGGCTTTACTTAAGTTATTAATTGTGAAAGATCCAAGTCTTTTTGCTTTACTTAAGTTATTGATTGTCTATGTAATAGTCCTTAAAACAATATTGGATGGCTTTTTTGCTCCCATGTCTCGCATTGGTATTTAAGTAAGACAAGTGGTGACCTTGAAAGTATGGTCTCATATCTCGATCAAGTGAAGAGACATGAAGCTTAAATATCACTACTATGTATCTAGTGTTAAACTCTATCGAGACAAAGATACTAGAGTGCCAAATTGCAGTCTAGTTTAAGTGAAAATCCATTTGAGCTAGGGTAAAACTTATAGTGCCTCATTTTTCTCGGATTCTACCCCATCAAGGAAGTTAGAATCTAGCACAAACCAATTAAGACTCTTTTGGAGCCTAGATAGGATAATTTGTGGAACTTAAGAAACTTATTATTAAGTTACAGTCTAGTTTAGATAAGCAAAAGATCTTCAAACCATCACTTAACTTTCTTACTATTCAATATTCAAAGTCCCTTGAGGCTAACAAGTTACATACCTACTTGTAACCTAACTAATGAGTAATTATATAGATCTAAGCAAGTATATATAATGAGTCTTCAAACTAATAAACCAAGGGAAGAGAGTAGCAAGGTCCACTACTTGTCCAAGCTAAGCTCTAGACAACATAGAAAGATGCTAGTTCTACTAATTTTCTAATTATAGGCATGGAGAAATGATAGAAGGTTGACCACTTGTCCAACCTATCATCTCTAGTAAGATGGGAGGTTTGGCCTTAAGATTCACCATGTAACCAACCTATACATCATTGTATTATGAAGAGTAGAAAAGCAAAGCTCCACCACTTGTCCAAGCTAGTTCTAAAATCCACATGGAGATAAGCAAGCTCCACCATTTGTCGAATCTCTCTTCCATTAAAACATGAAAAAACTCGGCTATGTTGTACAGGGGGGACTTTTTTCCAAGTTCCACCACTTGTCCAAGCTAGGATCCATTAAAACATAGAAATAAACAAAGATCCACCACTCATCCAACCTTTAGAGTTGCAAAGTGTATGGGCTGTCTAAACTAGGTATGGGAAAATAATTGAAGGTCCACCACTTGAAACATGGAGCGAAGCAAGCTCCACCATGTCTCCAATATGCTAGACTCCATTGAAACACCCTAAACCCATGATATTTTGTACATAGGGGATGTACAGTCAAGATCCACCACTTGTCCAAACTAGTATCTCTAGTAGCTTGATAGGTTTGGTCTAAGACTCACCACTTGTCCACTCTATGTCATTGTATTAAAAAGGATTGGGTGTTAAGGTCCACCACTTGTCCAACCTATAAGGTTATATTTTAAATGGTTTTTTTTCTCACAACTTGAACTACCCATGATATGTTTTACATGGGAGTTTTGTTTCAATGTCCTCCACTTGTCCAAGCTAACTCTATTGAAATAGAACCAAAGGTCCACCACTTGTCCAAGCTAGGCTATATTGAAACATGGAGAGAAGGATGCTCCACCATTTCTCCAAGATAGGCTTCATTGAAACATGGAGAGAAGCAAGCTCCACCATGTCTCCAAGCTAGGATCCATTTAAATACCCTAAACCCATTTTATTTTGTACATGGGGGGTTTTATTTCAAGGCCCACCACTTGTCTAACCTATTATCCCTAGTAGCACGAGTGGTTTGGTCTCAAGATACACCACTTGGACACTCTATGTCATTATATTAAGAAGAACTATGTAACAAGGTCCACCACTTGTCCAACCTATAAGGTTATATCTTAAATGGTATCCTTTCTCACCACTTGTAATGCCCATGATATGTTTAACATGGGGGTTTCATTCCAAGGTCCACCACTTTTCCAAGCTAACTCTATTCAAACATAGAGAGAAGCAAAGGTCCACCACTTGTCCAAGCTAACTCTATTCAAACATAGAGAGAAGAAAAGGTTCACCACTTGTCAAAGCTAGGCTCCGTTGAAGCATGGAGAGAAGTAACTTCCATCATTTTTCCAAGATAGGTGCCATTCAAACATGGGAAGAATCAAGATCTACCATGTCTCCAAGATGCTAGGCTCCATTGAAACACCCTAAAACCATGATATTTTATACATGGGGTGTTTACATTCAAGGTCTACCACTTCTCTAACGTATTATACCTAGTAGCATGAGTGGTTTGGTCTTAAGATTCACCACTTATCCACTCTATGTCATTATATTAAGAATAACTCGGTGTTAAGGTCCACCACTTGTCCAACCTATAAGGGTATATCTTAAATGGTATCCTTCACCACTTGTCAAGGTCCATCACCACTTTTCCAACCTATAAGGTTATATCTTGAATGATATTTTTCCTCATCACTTGTAATTTCCATGCTATGTTTTACAAAGGGGTTTTGTTCCAAGACCCACCACTTGTCCAAGCTAACTCTATTGAAACATAGAGAGAAGCAAAGGTCCACCACTTGTCCAAGATAGGCTCCATTGAAACATGGAGAGAAGGATGCTCCACCATTTCTCCAAGATAGGTTGCATTGAAACATTGAGAGAAGCAATCTCCACCACGTCTCCAAGCTAGGCTCCATTGAAATACCCTAAACCCATAATTTTGTACATGAGGGGTTTACATTCAAGGTCCACCACTTGTCCAACCTATTATCCCTAGTAGCATGAGTGGTTTGGTCTCAAGATTCACCACTTGTACATTCTATGTCATTATATTAAGAAGAACTATGTGTTAAGGTCCACCACTTGTCCAACCTATAAGGTTATATTTTAAATGGTATCCTTTCTCACCACTTGAAATGTACATGATATGTTTTACATGGGGGTTTCATTCCAAGGTCCACCACTTGTCCAATCTAACTCTATTAAAACATATAGAGAAAGAAAGGTCCACCACTTGTCCAAGATAGGCTCATTGAAACATGGAGAGAAGGAACCTCCACTGTTTCTCCTAGATAGGCTCCATTGAAACATGGAGAGAAATAAGCTCCACCATGTCTCCAAGTTGCTAGGCTCCATTGAAATACCGAATACCCATAATATTTTGTACATGGGGGGTTTACATTCAAGGTTCACCACTTGTCCAACCTATTATCCCTAGTAGGTTTGGTCTCATGATTCACCACTTGTCCACTCTATTTCATTATATTAAGAGGAATTGGGTGTTAAGGTCCACCACTTGTCCAACCTATAATGTTATAGATTGAATGGTATTTTTTCTCACCACTTGTAATTCCCATGACATGATTTACATGGGGGTTTTGTTCCAAGGTCCACCACTTGTCCAAGCTAAATCTATTGAAACATAGAGAGAAACAAAGGTCCACCACTTTTCCAAGCTAGGCTGCATTGAAACATGGACCGTAATACAAAATTATTTCTAGTAGCATGAGTGATATTTTGTACATGGGGGGTTTACATTCAAGGTCCACCACTTGTCCAACCTATTTTCCCTAGTAGGTTTGGTCCCAAGTTCACCACTTATCCACTCTATGTCATTATATTAAGAATAATTGGGTGTTAAGGTCCACCACTTGTCCAACCTATAAGGTTATATATTGAATGGTATTGTTTCTCACCACTTGTAATGCTCATGATATGTTTTACATGGGGGTTTTGTTCCAAGGTCCACCACTTTTCCAAGATAACTCTATTCAAACATAGAGAGAAATAAAGGTCCACCACTTGTCCAAGCTAGGCTCCATTGAAACATGGAGAGAATGATGCTCCACCATTTATCCAAGATAGGATGCATTGAAACATGGAGAGAAGCAAGCTTTACCATGTTTCCAAGCTAGGCTCCATTGAAACACTCTAGGGGGTTTTATTTCAAGGCCCACCACTTGTTTAACCAATTATCCCTAGTAGCATGAGTGGTTTGGTTTCAAGATTCACCACTTGTACACTCTATGTCATTATATTAATAAGAACAATGTGTTAAGGTCCACCACTTGTCCAACCTATAAGGTTATATCTTAAATGGTATCCTTTCTCGCCACTTGAAAAACCCATGATATGTTTTACATGGGAGTTTCATTCCAAGATCCACCACTTGTCCAAGCTAACCATATTCAAACATAGAGAGAAACAAAGGTCCACGACTTGTCCAAGCTAGGCTCCATTGAAACATGGAGAGAAGGAACCTCCACCATTTCTCCTAGATAGGCTCCATTAAAACATAGAAAGAAGTAAGTTCCACCATGTCTCCAAGATGCTAGGCTCCATTGAAATACGCAAAACCCATGATATTTTGTACATGGGGGATTTACATGCAAGGTCAACCATTTGTTCAACCTATTATCCCTAGTAGGTTTGGTCTCACGATTCACCACTTTTCCACTCTATGTCATTATAATAAGAGGAATTGGGTGCTAAGGTCCACCACTTGTCCAGCCTATAAGGTTATACCTTGAATGGTATTTTTTCTCACCACTTGTAATGCCCATGACATGCTTTACATGGGGGTTTTGTTCCAAGGTTCACCACTTGTCCAAGCTAATTCTATTGAAACATAGAGAGAAACAAAGGTCCACCTCTTGTCCAAGCTAGGCTCCATTGAAACATAGACCTTAATACCAAATTACTCCTAGTAGCATGAGTGATATTTTGTACATGGGGGGTTTGCATTCAAGGTCCACCACTTGTCCAACCTACTTTTCCTAGTAGGTTTGGTCGCAAGATTCACCACTTGTCCACTCTATGTCATTATATTAATAATAATTGGGTGTTAAGGTCCACCACTTGTCCAACCTATAAGGTTATATATTGAATGGTATTTTTTCTCACCACTTGCAATGTCCATGATATGTTTTACATGGGGATTTTGTTCCAAGGTCCACCACTTGTCCAAGCTAAATCTGTTCAAACATAGAGAGAAACAAACGTCCACCACTTGTCCAAGCTAGGCTCCATTGAAACATGGAGAGAAGTAAGCTCCACCATGGGTCCAAGATGCTAGAGTCCATTGAAATACCCAAAACCCCTGATACTTTGTACATGGGGGGTTTACATTCAAGGTCTACCACTTGTCCAACCTATTATCCCTAGTAGCATGAGTGGTTTGGTCTTAGGATCACACTCTATATCATTATATTAATAAAAATTGGGTTTCCATATCTAAATGGATCTTTGCTTGGATAAGTGGTAGACCTTGAGACCTAAATACCCATTCTACACTAGAGCATTGGTTAAGCCTTATGCACTTCAAGCATACCTTTTGCAACAAGTAGTAGTTATTAGTTCACTTAAGTCTAGTTGAACTCCATGGTATTGAGACTAAGAGAGAGTGTAGCATAAAAAAGAGTCAGGATTTTAATTTGACTTTCTTTCTATTAATGAGTAGATCATAGATGGATTTTGGTATCTAATAAACCTTAGGGTAGACAATGTAAAACTCATGTCTATTGTT
This sequence comes from Adiantum capillus-veneris, assembly GCF_014529385.1. Lineage (NCBI taxonomy): Eukaryota > Viridiplantae > Streptophyta > Polypodiopsida > Polypodiales > Pteridaceae > Adiantum > Adiantum capillus-veneris. The sequence continues at coordinate 46,608,827 of NC_140939.1, forward strand.
GTGTTTGCATTAAGTGTTCTTGTTCTTTAATTTCAGAATCATTACAGAAAAATGGATTGGCTATATGCTGGCATAAATTGAAGAAAACTATTGAATTACCCATCCAACCTCCTCCAAGACCTTGTCCAAAGAATGAATCACCTCCTTATCACCTACCACTTTCTTTCAAGGACATCAAAAGAGTACTTATCTTAGATCTAGAGGGGTTACTTCTCAAGACAATTGAAATGAGACATGGAGATTCTATGCCATCTTGGGCTCAACACATGCGACTTGTGGAGGATAAAGATGAAGTTTATCATGTGGTGCGACCAGACACACAAAGTTTTTTGGATTTTTGTGTTGAATACTTTGAGCTATGGATATGGAGTTGCTATAACTTAACAAGGGTGCAACGCATCACACAAAAATGTTTTCCCGAGCAGTATACCAAGTTCAAGGTGTTTATGAGTAACAAAAATTGCCAAAATCCAAATATCATGTTAGGATTTACAAGGGTTTATCACAAAAATTTGAGTGATATTTGGAAGATATTTGAGGATTTGGATGCAAACAATACCCTAATTTTTGATGACACTCCATATAGGGTGATGTGAAACATGCCAGGGACATATCTTATATTTCCAAAGATGTGGAGGCAATTTTTCGAGCAACTTCAAAACTTCTTGCAAAGAACCATAATTCCATGGTTGGTAGGATGGTTGTATGCAAGAGATAAGAGAGTCTATACATACAACACAATTGTAAATCAGTATAGTGATTATGAGACAAATTATGTCCTTGCTGTGTACTTGTCAACACTAAAGCATTGAATAAATATGGCCATAAGATGCTTTTTTTATTCTAGTGTGTATCTTTCAACATTTGTATAATTTGATATAGTCTTTTTTTTAAAAAAACAAAGATGTGTCAATTTTATGAACACTTGAATGGAGTGCACCCTACTCTAAGGGGACTTCAATGTACTATTGGAGTGCATCCTATTGTATGGGGACTCTGATGTATTGCTAGAGTGCACCCAAATTTTTGGGGACTCATTTTTTATTTGATTGGGGCCTATGTTGGGTCATACAGTAAAAGAAATTCATTTTTTGTCAATTCATATCGAGGTTGCATTTATTTGTAACTATGAGAGAATTGATGTTTGATGTCAAAATAAAACTTGTAAGCGTGGATCAGAGAATTCATGGACTTTAAATATGTGAGAGGGATCTTTTTCTTGGGCACAAATGTTTGCTTCAAGAATTTTGTCATTACATACTTTATGTGAAAGAGTTTTAGAACCTAAAAGACTTTGAAAACAAAACTATGGAATCTAAGTGCATGTATTCTTGAATGGCTTGAAAGTTGATGTACACATGCATGTCGCCTTGATGAAGATTTAGATCTTGCAAGATGCAAAGCTAGAATTCTTGGACGTTACCTTTGTCAATTGGTAATAACATATTTAACTTTATTTTCTTCTGGGTGGAAAATATATTATTATGTGCATTTGGAACCTAATTGCTTGACCTTCAAACCAAGATTCCTATGTTATTTTTTCATATACTTTTTTGTAATGAATTAAGATTGTGGATACAAGGTCCACCACTTGTTCAAGCTAGATCTAGAAAGTATATATACTGAGTCTTCAAACTAGTAAACCAAGGGAAGAGAGAAGCAGGGTCCATCACTTGTCCAAGCTCATCTCTAGACAACATAGAGAGATGTTAGGTCTACTAATTGTCCAATATAGTCATGGAGAAATGATAGAAGGTTGATCCACTTGTCCAACCTATCATCTCTAGTAAAATGGGAGATTTGGCCTTAAGATTCACCATGTAACCAACCTATACTTCATTGTATTATGAAGAGTAGAAAACCAAAGCTCCATCACTTGACTAAGGTAGTTCCAAAATCAACATGGAGAGAAGCAAGCTTCACCATTTGTCCAAGACAGGTTCCATTAAAACATGGAAAACCTCATATATGTTGTACATGGAAGCTTTTTTCCAAGGTCCACCACTTGTCCAAGCTAGGATCCATTAAAACATGGATAGAAACAAGGCTCCACCATGCGTCCAACCATTATAGCTGCAAAGTGTACCGGTTGTCTAAACTAGGCATGGGAAAATAATAGAAGGTCCACCACTTATCCAATATATTATCTCTAATAGCATGGGAGGTTTGGTCTCAAGATTTAGTAATTGGCTGATCTGTATTTCATTGTACTATGATGAATTTGGTTTTAAAGTCAACTACTTATCCAAGCTATAAGTTTATATCTTGAATGGTATTCCTTCCCATCACTTAGAAAACCAATGATATGTTGTACATTGGGGGGTTTGTTACAAGGTCCACCACTTGTCCAAGCTAGTTTCATTGAAACATGGATGAAGGCAAGCTCCACCATTTGTTAAAGCTAGACTCCATTTAAATCTAGAAAATCCATGCTATGTTGTACATGGGGTTTTTGTTTTAAGGTCCAACACTTGTCCAAGCTAAGCTCCATTGAAACATGGAGTAGAGAAACACTCCACCACTTATCCAAGCTAGGAAACATTGATAGTAGTTGGTTTAGTTTGAAGATCCACCAAGTGTAATCTAACTCTATTGAAACATAGAGAAAAGCAAAGGTCCACCAATTGTTCAAGCTAGGCTCCATTGAAACATGGACAAAAGCAAGCTCCACCATTTCTCCAAGATAGTCTCCATTGAAACATGGAGAGAATCAAAGGTCCACCATTTCTCCAAGCCAAGCTCTAGTTGTCCAACCTATAAGGTTATATCTTAAATGGTAATCTTTCTAATCACTTGCAATACCCATGATATGTTTTACATGGGGGTTTTGTTCCAAGATCACCACTTGTCCAAGCTAACTCTATTGAAACATAGAGAGAAGCAAAGGTCCACCACTTGTCTAAGCTAGTCTCCATTGAAACAAGGAGAGAAGCAAGCTCCATAATTTCTCCAAGATAGGCTAGCGTGGATAAGTGCACCTTGAAACCAACCTTCCTATGAGGCAATAGAGCATATGCTACATATTTTATGTTTTCCCCATGCCTCAAATTAAGAAGTTATAGATTAGAAGTGGACCTTGCTTGAATGTCACATGAAATAAATTAAGGAAAAATAGCCAAGTGGATTGTATTCCTCAATGGATCCTTGCTTTCACAAGTTGTGAACCTTGAGTCACTTTTACATTAACTTGGACAAGTGGTGGACCTAGAAACCAAGCTCTCCATGTTGAGATAAGTTGTAGGTAGGATAGTAGAACATAGACAACGATAATGGATGCAATATACTCGTCTCCTAATAATCCAATTGATTGAAACCATGGTATTTTAGTTGTTTTCATTGTGTATTGTATGTGCATAAAGTGGAATGAGACCTTAAGAAAACTCAAATTTTTGACAAAATCTCTATATTTTGTACATGATATATTGAAAGTTGTCCAACCTGGGAATTGGGATTTTCCCACTTTACCTAATATGGTCTTAATAGTATTTATTGTTTGCAGAATAAAGATACAAAACTGACAAAAGTAAATTGATGAAAGTAAATCAATGACAATTGTACACATCATAGACAAAATCACTTGATTGTTAAACTTTGAAAATGTAATAGTTACAACACCATTGTCATTATTAAAAAAATATACATGGTTTTCCAATAGTTACAAAAAGACGTGTAAATGTCGTCTCATGATACATATGCTATGATGAAAGGAAACTAATTCTATCTAGCTACAGCTAGACTGACGTCGTCTAATCAGACATCTCATCGCACCCTGGTGGCGTATCTGTCGGATTCTGCAAAAAAAAAAAACAATAAGACAGCTTTCTGTAAGTATAAACATATAATTTATAAAACAATACAACAAATAGAAAAGAGTAAACCCCAATACTAGCCATGCCGCCGCGAGAACTCAAAATGTCTATCCGGGTGTTTAAGCCCTTCCTGCCTGCGTACTTGCGCTCGTACGGTGTGGGGTTACGTCCTGTCATCAACCACTGTCAAAACATACAAAGAATCCATTATGTTAGAGTTTAAAAATCTCTAAACCCTAAACCATCAAACCTAAAGAGCAATGCGGAAACACTTACAAAATTGACCTCAAATGATGCCCACCCACCGCTCCCCAAGTGGTGCGAGCTCCCTGCTTCTACTCGGGCTCTGGCTACCTCCTTTTGTTGCTTCCACTTGTTGGGATTCTCACGCGCTGCTTTCTTTGCATTCTTTCAATATTCTTTGGCCAGCCCATCTAGTCTGTTCCACCCATGCTTTATTGCTTTTTGCACTTCGAAACGCTTGTGCTTGCAGTATTCGCGCATTCAAATCTTCCTCAGGTCTTCATTAAAGCGGTCATTCCGTGTTGAAATGGGAAACTCATCATGCAGCATGCTGATGACTTTATATTTTAAATCACTTGGTACTTCACTCGAGGTGTTTAATATATAGTGTCTAAACACCTACGAGCAAAGACCACGCATACGCAAGATCACCTTCTTGCCGTCGTCATCCAAGATGGTGTCGCCACTAAAGTCGGTGGAGTAAGGCAAGCCCTCCTGCCGTTGACGTGTGAACCTCGGTGTCCTGGCAGGGGTCCCTAGCAGCCTATCGATGGGGGTATGGACGTTGGAGAGAGGGAATGGGGGAACACGCCCTGCACAAACAAAAGGGCCTCTCTATAGCTCAGGATATTCACAACACCCCTATCCTCTCAGAAAACACCTTCAAAGAAACACTTTACACTAGCAGACCACCGCCTGCTCAATTGCCACTGCTCACACACTCTACAAACCACCACACAAGGTACAACTACTACCAGTGCATGACTCCACCCTTACACACGCACACAACCACTCAATCTCACTCTCTCAGTCAAAACACCATCGGTCTAGGGAGGCACACACTTCCACACAGTCGGCACCAAGGAGAAACATGAAAGCAGGAGAAAGAGAAGGGGGGAAGGAGAAACAACAGCACGGGAGGCAACTGTGGCTTGATTGCACTTCAGAAAAAATATACACAGACTTGCACTACCATCACCATGGCCATTTTCAAGCAAAAGTTACAAAGGGACTAGCTTGCTAGAGAACTCCACTTTGCAGGCTTCAAACGGCACTCCAAAAGGCCAAGAAAAAGCCCTTTTTGTAATCCGATTTTGACTTTTAAAGGGGGGTCTTTAATTTGGGAATTTACAATTTAATTGGTCCACTTGGCACCTTGAATTGGCATTTTTGGGAAAAGGGGCACCGCCTTGCTCTATCTCTCTCTTCTTAACTCTTTGCACTTGGGGGGGGGGGGGGGGGGGGGGCATTAGCGATGTCGCTATTGCCCCCTAGCCTTTTTATATTTTACTTTCTCCACCTTAATTTTTACCCTTTTGGATGGACTATTTGGCATTGCACCATTAACCCATCTTTGGCTCTCTCTCTCTCTCTCTCTCTCTCTCTCTCTCTCTCTCTCTCTCTCTCTCTCTCTCTCTCTCTCTCTCTCTCTCTCTCTCCGACTCCTCTTGCTCCCTTTTGGCCTTGGCCTACTTGGCCTTGCTTTTTCCGGGACACTCTATGGAGTGGTCTCATTTGCCCGCCCTTGGGATCTATGTCCTTCTCTCACGGTTATTGTCCCGCTGTCAAGAAGTTGGCGGTCCTGCCAGGAAGGCACCGGGCCTCTTGCTGTGAGAGTTTGTGAGAAAGCTCAAGGGTTATAAAAAGGAGCTAAGATGTAGATAACATAGCTTCTAGAGCTAAAGAAGAAATGTAGCCAAAGAAGCCGCTCACTTTCCCTTATAAACACACACGTGATGGAGAGAACTCATGAAAGATAGTCAGAACAAAACAAAAATGAAAACATCGAGATTACAATCATATCGTATCATGGGTAGGATAAAAGTGTTAATGGATGAGTAAATGATATTTAATCTTTGTTGTCAAAATAAGCTACGGATTGCTCTTTGGAACTGTAGCTTTGTGCTTACTACAATGTATATGTTTTGTCTAGCGATTGGGATTAGTTGTCAGTACAAATCCTCTTGATTCATAATAAAATAACCACATTCACATCAAAAGAGAATTCATAGTCAATAATAGGTAATTTGATGGTATCCGGTAAGAGAAGTAACTCGGATCAAGACATGCTTCAAAAGGAAAAATTGGCCTACTAAAAGAGCTTGACTTGGTTTTGGTCTTTTCTCCACGCCCTTAGGTCAATATTTTCAAATTGGGATGATCCAAGAAGCTTTGGATCTTCCTTTTCATAAAGTCTTCTAGTAGGCCCTTCCCTCTTGTATGTATCCAAGAAAGTATCATTATTGAAGGGTTATATTATTAAATAAATGTGAAAAGAAGAAAAAAATTTATATATGGTAGGGTATAGCTGAGATATTAGAAGAAATATACAAATGCTTTTCCCCCAGACAAAAAGAGGCACAATCATTGATACTTCTCTTGCAGTACTTTCTAATAGTAATGTACATTTATATTACTTCAAAGGTAATACTAAGGTATGGCAGAAAGCTTTTATTTATGTATATGAGTTATTATATGAAGTATACTTATGCGTCAAAAGTCACAAGATAAATCGTTTAATGCCCGTTCCCACTATGTACGTGTCACAACACGACATCCACCCCCTCTAAACCTGTACATCCTCCGGTATGTGCCACATTGTCTCTTTGTAAGATCAGACCTCTTGTACATCTTCCTTGCTTTCTTCTTCACTGGATGATTCCAGAGCTTCATGTTCACTTTGATCTTCACCTGTGTTTTGCTCTTCTTCCTCATCAACATCTTCTAGATCATTGTCTCCTCTTCTCTTAAACATTTTGATCCTTTTTCCCGCAATGGGAATCTTTAGTTCTGTACCATCTAGTTCAGACAAGCTGTAAGTAGCATTTTCATGTACATGCTTTACAACATACGGTCCAAACCATCTTTTTGAGAACTTACGCATGACTGTGTGGTGGTTATCAAGGCTACTATCATACACTAAAACCGAGTCACCTTTGTCAATTGTTTTGCTCCTGATTCGATGTCGCTTATCAAAGTACTTCTTGTTTTTCAAACTTGCATTTTTGAGTCGTCCTTTTGCAGCTTCAATGTGTCTAGGTCTTCTCTCTAGTTGCCTTATAAGCAATGCAAGGAGATGTTCCCTGCTAAGCCCCTCTTGCCAAGGTAGTACATTCCATGTGGGAATTGTATCTTCAATCGGCATCACTGGCTTTTGACCATACATTAGCTCCGCAAGCGTGTAGCCAATTACTGAGCTATGTGTTGTACGATCAGCCCACAAAGCATATGGTAACAATTTTGGCCACTCAATAACTCTTCCTTCGCAAGCCTTAGCCAAAGCTTTGATGATAGGAGGATGCCCTCTTTCACTCTTTCCATTGCCTTCAGGGTTGTAAGCTGTGGTAAGAGAAATCTTCATTCCTAATCTGGTAAAGAACTCCCTTGCTTCGTCAGCATCCAGCTCACCTCTATCTGCAGTGATCTTTCCCACACAGCCATAACGGCAAATCACCTCATCAAGAAGGAATTTTCACACAGCTTCTGTGGTTTTAGCTCTTAATGCTCTTCCTTCAACCTGGTTAGTTAGGTCCTCTCGTGCAAGAACCAAGCATCTCATCTGCCAGAGTCCTAAAGGCATTGTGACTAGATCCACAACCCATTTATAGTGCATGGCTAATGGATATGTAGGGTGCAATCCATCACGATGTCGGACATTTGAATACATTTGACAAGTTACACATGACTCTACAAATTGAGATACATCTTTATACATACCCTTCCACAAGTATTTTTCTTTCAACTTGGAGAAGGTTGCCCACACACCCCTGTGTCCAGCCCATAGACTCTCATGAAACTCTTGCATGAGCTTTACTTGAGTCTCTTTTTTACATATAACCCGTTGTGGTGTAGCACCCTTTTGTTTAGGATGCTTCCACAAGTAACCATCCCTCAAAAAGTATCCATATGCTTTCCTATGTATCCTCTTGAATTCTTGTTCAAACCAATCATCCTGTTTTGTTAGAGTACTCAAGTAGCTTCCAATAAGAAGCCAATCACCTTCATAAATCTCTTTCAAGAATGATTCAAGTAGATTAGTCATGCAGACATTGTTACCTTTGACATGAGAGATAGAATAGAACTTTGTGCCTACATCATCTCCCTCATCAATCATTTGTGACTCATCTTCATACCTTGCCCTTGATAGCATATCTGCCACTGTATTGTCTTTACCTGCAATGTGCTTAAACTCGGGATTTAAGGACTTAATGTAGGCAATCCACCGCAACATAGCAATGTGTGGCGTTGAGCAGCTTGTAATCATCCCAAGAAGTGGTAGACAATCTGTTTCTACAACCACACATGCACCAATTAGGTACTCTTTCCCACTTTTCAAGGCTGTAACCATACCCCATAACTCTCTCTTTATCTGTGGATAGTTTCTTTCGCGAGCACTTAGTACCTTTGCTCCAAATCTTACCACATACCTGTGTCCTTCTTTGTCATCTTGCCCTATTTCCCATCCAATCCCTGTAGGACCGGTGTCTATTGTCACAATTATTGGCCTTTGACACTCATAGTATACCATTCTCAAAGTTGTTGCTGACTGGAGCAACTCCTTTAGCTTTTTCATCCATTTTACATGTGCTTCTGTCCATTTAAACTTCTGATTCTTTCTAAGCAACTGATAAAGAGGATCAGCTACATGTGCATAATGTGGAATCCAAATAACATAGAAAACACATGCTCCCAGAAACCTTCTAACCTCAGTGATGCTAGTGCATGTTTCTTTCATTCTTTGGATGGCATCTACCTTTGATGGACAAGGTTTCCTACCATATGGCCCGCACATATGCCCCACAATGAGCACTTCATTGACACCAAACATAGACTTTTTCCCTGACAATGTAAGATTCACTTCTTCCAACTTAGACAAAATTTTATCACAATCATTTATGTGATTTACCACAAACCTGCGACATCCCTTGAGATCCAAATCTTCATCTTTGTCACTTTCTTCACATCCTTTGATAGGCAAATCATAAATGAAAGGCATTGTGATTTGAGGAATAAAGTCACGTAAGACCTTATTCATCCCATTCATCATATGTTCAACCGAGTTGGTTTCTCCCTGTGGCAAGGTACACATCCTTACCAAACCCAAAAGTGTCCTCATGGTTGTCAAGTCTCTGCTTTTGATTGCAAGCAAGTTGAAATTGATCATACCCTGAGTAGAGATCCCCCATTGAGTAGATTGCCCTCCTTGCAAACGCCTCTACAAATTCATCCACAATTGGACCTGTACCTACATTTCTAATCGTCACCTTGTTTACTGGTTGCATATCTTGGATGAAGCGTAGAGAACCATTCTTCTTTGGAACAGTGAACCACCTGTTTGAGTATGGAGCACAAGAAGGCTCCAAGATTCCCATTTTGATTTTCTCATTCAATAGCTCTACTAACTTTGGCAAATGAGCCTTTGGAACTGGAATAGGCCGCAGATTCCAAGGCACATGAGGTATTGTGAAATTTACCATAGGAGCTACAATAGAAGGATCAACACATCCTATCTCATGTGGCTCAAATGCAAAAGCCTTACCATGCTTTGAAAGCATTTCTTTGAAGCACTTTGTCTCCTCCTGTGTTAGAAACTCCTCACGACCAATTTGCAATTCTTGGAAAGACTCCTTTGTGAAGGTATGCCCAATATTCTTAGGATTCCTCAAACTTGGTTGTAAAGAAGCCTGGTCAATTTTTTCCCTATTGTTGGGTGGTAAGGGTGAAGCTACTGGTTTCACCTTCTTTGCTACACTCTTGTACTTAGTTTCAACATGGACTTATGGGCCAACTATTTGGTTTTCTTTAAATGCTTCTATTACTTGATACATTTCCATAGAGCAAACTTCCACAACTTCATTTTCAAGATGCAAACTAGACCCCATTATAGCATCAAGCTCACCCATAGTATCTACAAAAGAAACTTGTTCACACAAACCCAAAACATTTTCAGTAGACTCTAGCAACCCACTTTCTTTCATGCCCATTTGTACATTATGTACATATTGCCTCTCACATCTCTTCAAATCTTCAAGTTTCGTAAAACATACTGATCCATTCCTTGTTACCAAGGAGCCCGTTGAGAAAGTTTCACCTATTTTTGGATCAGGCGAGACCCTTTTTCTTTCTGTACCACTCCAATCCCGCTTTACAATGGTACTTGGCCAAAACCCATCATTTCCCTATGGTCATGAAACTCTTTGCTCACCTTTGGTAGAGGATGTTCTCTGCGGTTGTCACGATTTCTTTCATGGTTCACACAAACTGGGAGAAATTGGACAGCACGTTTACCATCTTTGCTACGTATCCTAGCATATGCAGAACCATTGTCCATTACCTTTGTTTCCACTCGAACTCCCACAATGTAAGGCTATCCAAGGATGAGATGATATGAAGATGTATCCTGTACAAAGAAGTTTTGGTCAATCTTTACATCACCTATTGTCACCTTCACACCTGGACATGCTGCATACAATTCACCCGATGAATTTTTTGCCACTTTTACCATCCAGCCATGATCTGTGTCCATTGGCCATTTTCACTTGTTGTAGAGACTCTTTAACATTATGTTTATTTCTGAACCATGGTCAATCAAGGCAACAAATGGTTCTTCAAGATCACCTACCTTGACCAAAGTTTCTGTAGTAGCCCTTGCCCAGTGACTTCGTGAATAGTAGCTCCTAGGAATATCTTCAACTTCTTCATCATCATTTGAAAAATGCACTTGCTTCACTCTCCCACTAGATTGGTAGCATCCTACCATAGCTCCATCATCCTCCTTATTTTGCAGCTGCATCCCTTGTGTCTTTGAGGTTTCCCCTTCAACCTGTGGACGAGAAACTTCAGCAAGGGTTTGCCTCTTCCTCTTGATGATGTCAATGATCTCCTCATGGAATTCACACTTTGCAATGCCAAGAACTTCTCCCATAGTAGACTCAATTTTTCTATTTAAGATCCTTTCCTCCAAGACTTTCTTTAGATCTGTAGCAACCTCAATATCAGATTGTAGTTTATAAGTTGGGTCTTTTGTCTTACCTTTTGCTGGCTCTTTCTTCTTTCCTGTTGTAGACTCCTCCATGAGTACTTCAAGTGGAGATGCTCCTTGTGTTGAGGGTGTTTGAGAAGGCATTGAGTCACTTCTTCCCCCACTTCTAGAAGCTCTTTTTGATGGTCCTTCATCAGCATTCTCACGTCTGCGCTTCTCTTCTACAATAGCCTCATTTTGTTGGCATTTTTTAATGTAGGCATGCACTGACAATGAGTCCAATGGATCATTCCCTCCTGTTTCTAGTCGAATGCAATCACCTGCTTCATGTAGAATCTCTTTTGTAAGCTTTCCCTTTTTAGCTAATTGCATGACATTTGGCCAAATTTGACCATGATGGTCATTCACCTCTTCATCACTAAGATGCTCAATTTTTACTCCATAAGTAGTTGCCTCAATTGAAGAGGTGGCATGGTTAGTTGCCATATCTTCAACTAAGGTTTGCATCCCGCCCTTCCCAAAGTTAGTTCTCAAGGGTAGACCCGTCTCTCTTAAGTGGATTTTACCATCCTTAAAAAAGACAACATCTTTTGATAAAGCGTCACTAAAATCATCACAATCCCCTCTTACATGGTCTGTACTATCACACTAAATACATCTATTAACAAACCCTTATTTGGGTTGTTGCCTTTGCCTAGGAAGTGGCCCTGATGATTGGCCTTTTTCTTCAAGTTTTGCAAGCTTCACCTTCAAGTCACGCATTCCCTTCACAAGCTCATCTAGCATGGACTCATCAAACTTAGGAGCGATAAAAGTAGGCTTTACCATTTTGTCAGAAGTTGAGTTTGAAGGACTTGTAGTGTTTACTACCATCTTGTCCCTTCTTCTTTGTCGTTTGTCAAGCAATGAGACAGCACCTTCAACTTCATTCCAGTCGGTCTTTAGTCCTTGCTTAGCATCTTTATCTTCAAGAAGAAGCTCCAAATTTTCTTGAAACTCTTTACCTGCAGATTGTAAGAAAAGATATGTCTTCTCTGCATCTAGTGTGGCCCTTTCTGTCCTAGTGAGTTGTGCATAGCACCACTCAAATTCCCTAAGTATCTCTGTTATTGATAGTCCTTGCTTTGGCTTGACTACCCATTCTAAGAACGTCCTTTTTGTCACTCTCTCCGAGTCCTCCATAAAATATTCCTCCTTTAAAGCTACTTTGAGTTCTTCCCAATTTCTCCCATGCCCATCTTTAATTCCCCTAACATGCTCCCTAATTTCTGGAGCAACAACTAGCTCAAAGCTTTTAATCATCTCACCTTCTGACACGCGATGCACCTCCATCTCCTTCACATACTCGCGTAAGTACTTGGTTACATCTTTGCCATTGAACTGATCCATTCTGTTGACGACCGCTTGTATGGCCTTCGTTGCTGAAATCTCCCTTCTTTCAGTAGCATGTTGTTGTTGCATGAACATTGCAAATGCTTGAAACATTTGCATTGTTGCTGGGTCAAAATGCATACCCTGTGGCTCAACATGATCACCCATGGTTACCCAAAAACTCTCACCCTGGCAGTTTCGCGTCAGGTTCAACAAAAATATGTCAAGAAGTTGGCGGTCTTGCCAGGAAGGCACCGGGCCTCTTGCTGTGAGAGTTTGTGAGGAAGCTCAAGGGTTATGAGAAGGAGCTAAGATGTAGATAACATAGCTTCTAGAGCTAAAGAAGAAATGTAGCCAAATAAGCCGCTCACTTTCCCTTATAAACACACACGTGATGGAGAGAAATCATGAAAGATAGTCAGAACAAAACAAAAATGAAAACATCGAGATTGCGATCATATCGTATCATGGGTAGGATAAAAGGGTTAATAGATGAGTTAATGATATTTAATCTTTGTTGTCTAAATAAGCTACGGATTTCTCTTTGGAACTGTAGCTTTGTGCTTACTATAATGTATATGTTTTGTATAGCGATTGGGATTAGTTGTGAGTACAAATCCTCTTGATTCATAATAAAATAACCACATTCACATCAAAAGAGAAGTCATAGTCAATAATAGGTAGTATGATGGGATCCGGTGAGAGAAGTACTTTGTTGAGCCTTTCAGGACCAAATAGAAACACTATGCGTTGCTGAAAGTGAATCTTCCGGCTAATCCAAATGTTGACCCTAATAGATTGCACTGAATGGAATTGAAAGAAAGTACCTCTATGTGGATTATGGTTATTCATCAATGATATACTTAGTATGTTCAAAGATAAAGGTGTGAAAGAAGTGAAAGGAGAAGAAGAAGAGAGTTTCTCTCCCAAGCCCTATTGTTACCCTTAGGCAATAAGGATATTGTGGGAAGAGAAGTACCTGTAGCAAGGAGATTCTAGAGTTTGAGGAAGAGAATGAGAACCTTAAGAGAGAGAGATGCTTGTGGAAGATGAAGATATGGTTACTAACCTTGTGCACATAATTGTTTCCCGCAAGAAGGTTGTACCCATTACATTGACAAGGTTGCTGCTTGAATACCTTCCAATGAAACAATTAGGACACAACAAGAGAGATCAAAGAAGTAGTAAAGATAGAATTAGGGATAGATATAAGTGTGGTGGTGGTATTAAAGATAGATAATGAGGGATAGAGTTAGAGTTAGAGACAAGTATTGTACTAGATATGCAAATGAAAGGAAAACTAGCAACATATATCTTACATGAGAGCAATCGCCACCACCTTAATGGAGAGAGAAGATGAGGCAAGACTTCAATCTTTCATCAAGAGAAAGTGTTGCACTAAGATGAGTGTGTCACAATGGAATTGAGATATTCTCACTCACTCATAACTTGCCTCAATGAAGAGAAGGTTGCCCTTTTTATAGGTGAGGGACCATGTTTTACATAATCACTTGATTAGGCTAAAGAGTTAGCCCAAATCAAATGTTCTTTGGATATTTCCTAAAATGGGCAATATCAGGACTCAAAATATCATAAAATTCAGCATTTTTGGTCGTTGAGGCTCCATGTGGGTGCATGATGTATGTGGGCCCCACCTAGGCATCTTCTGTGTGGCTCCAGCAGGGGATCCCAACTTGTGTGTCTTGTCCTTCAAGGCATCTTTGAGGTGTCACATTCACATGCTTATGTCTTTTACCCTCCAAATATCTTATTTTATGGAAAAGACCAAGATTATCTCTTTTCACTTGATTCACCTGTTTACCATCTCTTCTTGCAGTGTAGTTGTGAGAGGATTTTTCACTCTTTTCCCTCTAAATTTTGACCTGTAACTCGGATCAAGACATGCTTCAAAAGGAAAAATTGGCCTACTAAAAGAGCTTGACATGGTTTTGGGCCTTTTCTCCACGTCCTTAGGTCGGTATTTTCAAATTGGGATGGTCCAAGAAGCTTTGGATCTTTCTTTTCATAAAGTCTTCTAGTAGGCCCTTCCCTCTTGTATGTATCCAAGAAGGTATGCATTATTGAAGGGTTATATTATTAAATAAATGTGAAAAGAAGAAAATAATTTATATATGGTAGGGTATAGCTGAGATATTAGAAGAAATATACAAATGCTTTTCCCCCAGACAAAAAGAGGCACAATCATTGATACTTCTCTTGCAGTACTTTCTAATAGTAATGTACATTTATATTACTTCAAAGGTAATACTAAGGTATGGTAGAAAGCTTTTATTTATGCATATGAGTTATTATATGAAGTATACTTATGCGTCAAAAGTCACAAGATAAATCGTTTAATGGCCGTTCCCACTATATACATGCCACAACAGGACATCCACCCCCTCTAAACCTGCACATCCTCCGGTATGTGCCACATTGTCTCTTTGTAAGATCAGACCTCTTGTACATCTTCCTTGCTTTCTTCTTCACTGGATGATTCCAGAGCTTCATGTTCACTTTGATCTTCACCTGTGTTTTTCTCTTCTTCCTCATCAACATCTTCTAGATCATTGTCTCCTCTTCTCTTAAACATTTTGATCCTTTTTCCCGCAATGGGAATCTTTAGTTCTGTACCATCTAGTTCAGACAAGCTGTAAGTAGCATTTTCATGCACATGCTTTACAACATACGGTCCAAATCATCTTTTTGAGAACTTACGCATGACTATGTGCTGGTTATCAAGGCTACTATCATACACTAAAACCCAGTCACCTTTGTTAATTGCTTTGCTCCTCTCGGGCTCGCCTCCCCACTGCAGGAACCTCCACTTAACAGGCGTCGGGGAGGGGGGACATTAGCGATGTCGCTAATGCCTCGTCCCTCTTTTTCACATCAAAAATTTGGGCCCTTGGCCCGTGGGAACTGCCCCGTGTCGGGCGCGACACGTTATAAATTTCGGCTCTCTAATGTCTCACCTGCGGGCACGCCACCACGCCGCCACTCCTCTCAACAAAACAGGCCCTTTTTTCCCAGGGCAGTGCCTACGGCTCCGACACAGCGCTGCCAACCGCACGCCATAGCCACAGAGCTCCTACTCCTCTTCGATATGTTCTATGGGCGCCCACTCATGGCCTTTATATCCCAACTCTGTTAGCAGCGTGTCCGCATGTGGGGCAATGGGGATGCCACATGGCACCCCCTAGGTTCTGGCCTTCAATCTTTCTAAATTTCAAAAAAATTCCCATGCGAGACCCGCTTTGAATGCCAACTTTGATCTCCTTCAGTCCTTTTCCCGGTGACCGGATCTTGGGGTTGTAAAGCCCAATCAATAGAGCCGGTTCCCGACTTCAAAATCCCCCATGCTCGCCACACTCCAACTTTCCTAGGCCCACAATCCAAGGGGACCAAGATTGAAAAATCATATGCACCCCTTTTGCTGCCCACGGCTCCCAACTCCATCTTTCTGTATCCTGCTCACCAAGCATCCGATTGACGCACCGTTGATTTGTGTTGGCTCCACATGACGCACACTATCACCGAGAACCTTGGCCAGGCTAAAACAATGCCAGATGGCACATCTTCCAATGCAACCAAGTGGGCTCAGACCCGGCCCCCCAAAAATCTTCAACTAACCATATATTTCTAACCTGAGCTCTGATTCGCAATCCGAGAAGATAGGCATGCTCCACAACTCAAGCATTACACATGTATATATTGACACGAGCATGGGCCACCTGTCCCCACCTGCCCTGTTCGTCGAAGATCTGCTACATACTCTTCCTTTAAACTGCAATATCTTGAGCACCGGGGCTCTGTTTGACGAGCCGTCTGGACCGGCTTCTAGAGTACATTGAAGAATACATTCTAGGATGTAGACTTAGAATTTTGGACACATTGACCCGCCATCCCATCTGGACCATTGCATAGAACTCTTGGCCTAAAAAGCCGCTTTAAGCATACATTCCCGCTACCCTTTGGCTGCCAAGGGCCTTGGCGCCTGCCCTAGCCTTCTGCATTGCACTCAACTGCTGCCTCTGCCTGACATATACCATCTCTTAGCTTTGACCACCTTTGGCTGCACCATCATTGCCTTAGCCCCCTTGCCAAACATTTATGTTCAACCAGAAGCATATGTACATAACTTTGAAATTGGCACACCAAACTGACGATTAAAAGCACTCACAAAATCATAACTGTATGTACAGGCTATGTACAAAAGCTTCATCTCCTTCCTTTCACACCCTGCATGCTTTAGGTGGGTTGCCCACCCCCCTTGACTATAATTTGCTGCACTTCAGGCACTAGATCCCTCTCAAAATACAATTTGAGCCGCACACCATTCATCCTGTTCCTAAGAAGCTTGCCATTTGCTCTTACCAGCTGATAGGTCCCATTCGGAAAGGCCTTCCGCACTTTATACGGACCTGTCCACTTCTTCTTGAACTTCTTCTGGAATGTAAAATCCAGGTAGCTTTCGTACTTCATGAACAAGTTTCCTTCTTCTATCTTTTTTTCCGGCAAGTTTTGATTGAATATGGGAGCCCGCTTCTCCCTATGCTTCACATAGTAGTCTGCTGCTACCTCTCTGTCCATCTGTAAAGCCTCCAAGCTGGCTATCCAATCTCGTAGAACTCCTTGTTGGGTGGCATTGACACGCCACATACGCTTTAAAGCACCTAGCTGTGCATGCACTGGCAACACAACCTCCTTAACATAGACTAGCTCGAATGGAGTGAAGTTTGTAGCCTCTTTATAGGACGTCCTATACGCCCACAAACACTTCTCTAGATTTTCTTCCCACTCAGCTTCCTGCTTGTACACGTACTTTATTAACATCTTGATGATTTGACCATTAGCACTCTCGACTAAACCATTGCATTAGGGGTGATAGGGTGAGAAAAACCGATGTTGAATCTTTAACTTTTCCAATAATGCGCTCATGAGCTTGCAAACCCCTGACCCCTATCAGAAAATAACACCCATGGAACACCAAAACGAAAACAGATATTATCAACCACAAACTGAGCCACCACATTAGCATTTACTTCTTTTAGTGCTTTGGCCTTGACCCACCTTGTAAGGTAGTCAATGGCTACCACCATGTACTTCTTACCACTTGTAGTCTTTGGGAGAGGGCCTATGGCATCCAGACCCCACTTCTCGAAAGCACTTTTTGCGATGATGGTGCCCTGTGACTCCGCTACCAGTCTTATTTCACCTATAGTCTGACACTCGTGACATGTCTTGCACCAGTAATGCACGTCCCTCACAATGGAAGGCCACCAAAAGCCTGCTCTAAGCACTCGAAACAAAACTTGATCTTTTCCCTGATGTCCGCTCTCTTCATGGCATTGCTCCAGCACCATTCCTATCTCCTCTTTGTACAAAACCCTTCTAAGCACTCCGTCACGCCCATAGTTCATGAGAAATTCACCTACCAGTGTGAATTTGCGGGCCTTTTGCACCACTCTTCTCTTTTGAAGCTTGGAAAAACCTTTTGAGCATTGCCATGTATCCAAAAAATCTTCAATCTCTTTGAGAGTCTCCCTACCTGCATAAGTGGCTGGGGCCACATATAGACTTGCAACATGCACCTGTACTTTGCTGCTAGCTAGTTGATCATCCTCTTGGTTCTCCTCTCTCCTCACATGCTTGAATTGGACTTCTTCAAAATACTTCAACATCGTCTTGATGGAAAACAACCAATGCTTCAAAGAATTGCGTTTTACCTGCCATTGGCCTAACAGTTGCTTGATGACTAGCAGTGCATCTTCCTCCATCATCAACCTTGAAATGCCGAACTCTATGCACTTCTTTAAACCCAAATGCAGAGTGAGATACTCCGCCTCATTATTGGTGTGGACATCCTCTAGATCACATGACTTCGAGAATATAGCTTTGCTGTGTGGGTCGTGTATCACCACACCTCCTCCTGCCTTCTGCACTATCCTTCGATATGCTTTGTCGAACGACATTGTAAAAGCATCTTCCAAGTCGGGTTCCTCCTTAGATTCATCTCGTACCACTCTTGGATAGGCCGGCAAATTGATGGCCTTGCTGGCAAGAATGTCTGCCAGGTGAGACCGACTTGTGTGATCTACCTTGAACTCGAACTCGAACTCTTGTAGCTCTAACACCCACTTCATAATCCTCCTTCCTAGCTTCAAATGTAGCACTATCTCTAGCAATAGATTATTAGCCATCAACACAAAAAAATTACGCACAATTAAATGGACTTTGAACTTCCTGCAAGGGAAGACCAGATCCATCACCCATTGCTCTGTCTTAGTGTAGGTTGCCTCTCCTGGGCTAATCACCCTGCTCTCGAAGTATACCGGCTTGTACCTTCTCCCTACCTTTTGCAGCAGAACCGCTCCAATAGCAATTGTGCCCAT
This sequence comes from Adiantum capillus-veneris, assembly GCF_014529385.1. Taxonomy (NCBI): domain Eukaryota; kingdom Viridiplantae; phylum Streptophyta; class Polypodiopsida; order Polypodiales; family Pteridaceae; genus Adiantum; species Adiantum capillus-veneris. Next base: position 46,627,627 of record NC_140939.1, read on the forward strand.
TGTCATAGACACATAGAAGTCTCTCGATTGGGAGGACACACCGCTAGAAAACTGACACAAAATCTCCTTGACTCTATCAAAGGCCTCCTGAGCTTCCTCATACCACTCATAACCATGCACTTGCTGAGCCCTCTTCTGAAGAGGATACACATATTGCGACAGCATCCAAAAGAAACGTGATAAATACTTCAGCTTATCAACAGATGAAGCCAAACCTTGAGCATCTGATGGCAGCTTCATCAACACCAACGCCTTCACCTTCTTGGGATCAACCTCTATACCGTTTTGCGACACCACATGACCCAACAATTGTGCTCGAGGCTATGCTAGCTTGCACTTCTTGGGGTTTAACTTACCTCCTTCTTCATCAATCCTTGGAAATCATAACTAGAGCTTCGACAAGTGCTCTAATCTTGAACTGTAGCCCGGGGAGGTCACCTAATAAAAATGTAACCTATCACGTGCGTTCAACAAAAGGGTATTTAAATTTCTTGAAACTTACATAAATATATATACAGAAGGGCATTATTTTTTCAAATTTGAAAAAAAATTATAGATTTTAAAAGAAAAGGATACATTATATTCCTTAAAAAATTCACAGATAAGGGGTTTCACAAACATGTCTTGAACGCACGTGATATGGTGGTTTTACACATAGTGAACCCCCCGAGAACTGTAGCAGTCGATATCATCCATAAAGACCCTAATAAAACGGCCCAATTATGGACCAAATACCCTGTTCATCCAACCTTGAAGGTGGCGTATGCATTCACCAATCCAAATGGCATCCTGCGGCGGCGGTAAGCAAAACAACCCCATGGAGATATGAATGTGGTCTTCAACTGGTCTTCAAGCGCAATCCCTATATGAAAGTATCTCGAAAATCCATCCATAATCGAGTATCTTTCATGCCCAGCCACGTGGTTTAGGATTTCATCTTGAAACGGCAAGGGGTAGTGATTCCTCTTGGTTGCGTCATTCAATGGCTTGTAGTTGACACACACTCTCCATTTCCCATTCTTCTTGGGGGTTATGACCACTGGAAAGACCCACTCTGACTCTTTCATAGGATATATGATGCCTGCCTCCAACAACTTATTGATCTCCTACCAAAGGGCTTCCTTTTGGATTTCTCCTAGTCTTCTCAGCTTCTTTGCTTTAGGCTTATGTCCCTCCTTAAGAACAATCTTGTGCTCCACCCCTTTTGCACCCCACAAATGCGGATAGGACTCATACAGTTGAACATAGCCCTCCTTTTCACCCTTGGTTAAATCTTCACTCAACATGCTTGAAACCTCCTCTAGGCTTAAACCATGAGCTTGAGGTTGCATACCTTCTTCTTTAGGTGGAGATTCGTCTATGGTGACCCCAAATAGGTCTGCATGTATCTTCAACATGTCGTCATCGCTCTCCTCTTCCTCTGTGCTAGTATAGCCTTCATCATAGCATGTCTCTGTCTCGTACTCATAGCTCGTCATATCGCCCTCATCTTTAACTACCATAGGACGAGAACTGCTCTCCTTGGTCTTCAAATCAAGCACAACCTGTTTGCCTTTCTCTTTGTTAGGCAAACTGAACACTTTGCTCTCCCAATCCTGCTTTGCACCTATCGCCAAAAGCCATGGCCTACCCAAAATGATTGGATAAGCACTATCCCCTGCTTTTATCACAAAAAAGTCTATCAGGCACTCTATGCCCATCACCTTGACCTTCACATCCCAAAATGATTGGATAAGCACTATCCCCTGCTTTCATCACAAAAAAGTCTATCAGGCACTCTATGCCCATCACCTTGACCTTCACATCCTAAGCCACACCTAGACACCTGGCTTTGGTATGGTTAGCCATCCTCATCCTCACATTTGACCTGACTACTGCCTTGACTCCTGTCTCTTTCATGGCTACTTCCGTCATGACACAAACCTGTGCTCCACCGTCTATGTAGGCTTGTACCTACATCCTCTTCTCTATAATTGCATCTACCAATGGAAGAACATCAGTGGCGCTACCTACCCTCAAAGCCATGTTTTGCGCCGCTCGCACATTTCCCTTAGCTCTTGGTAGCATGGTGCTAACACTTGTGGACCACTACCTCCTTAACTTTGGATTTAAAGCTAACAGCTGACCAAAAGTAATATTTGCCTTTTGATTTTGAACGTCACTCACTAGATTGTACTCGGGATAGCCACGTCCTAGCTGGAAATCCGCTTGCTTGATCTTGCGACGCCTTCTTCTTTTGCTAGGCTCGGGCTGCTCTCTCCCTTCGTACACCTTCTCTTTGCCTTTGCGATCTCTAGTTTCCCGCTTTGTCTCTGTCTCCCTCTCATCTCTTGCTCTCTTATTGGACAAAACTTTGACATCCTATTTATCCACCCCTATGATGTTTACTCTTGGAACCTCACCTCCATTTTGTGGAGTTGGCTGCACAGGATTCTCCACCGCTTGCTCCCTTGGACCATTGTATTTTCCTTGCCCTTGACCTCTACCAAAAAGCGGGTACATGCGTCCTCTCTCTCTCTGTGGTTGAGGACAATCAGGTGCATAGTGCCCTTCTTCTCCACAATTATAACACCTACCTAGCAGTGGCCATGCCCTGCCCCTTGCTCCTCTTGGCTGCCCTCTATCCATGATACTGAGCCGCAACTCCTGCATCTGCTCGGATAAATCTTGCACCGTGCGCACCCAATTTTGCGGCACAACAGCTACACCTCGATTTCCGTGATTTTCTTTGTGTGCAACCACTCTCGGACTCTGCGGTTGAACATGGGCCATCGTTTCATAGCCTGACACGCCCTGCTCTATCTTCTTTTTTATCTTTCTGCTCTTTGACCGTGCAATGGCTACCACACCATTATAATGCTCTGGGCTCTCGAAATCAACTTTCTCTCTCACCTTGGGATGCAGACATGCCATGAACTTTTCCAGCTTGAAGTAGTCTCCATTAGCCAACTGCATGGCTGCCGCTAGTTCTACCCAACACTCTTCAAACTGACCCAAAAACAGATTGAATTCTTCACTTATATCTTGCTTAAGCGCCTTCCAATTTGCATCCATCTCGATTGGGGAAGTCTCCTTGCGGAAGTTGTGAAGAAACCTCGCCCATAGAGCTGGCCATGCTTGCTTCGGCTCACCTTCCAATACGTCGTACCATGCTTTAGCTATACCACGCATCACCAAAGGAAAAGTTTGCATTTTGCTATCCTCGTTCGGCATACGCAACGATAGCATGTACAGCTCAAAATCTGACTCTCTTCTCTTGTGAAAACGGTCCATAGCTTCTAGCTGCCATGACCTCCAACGCGAAAAAATGCTTCTTTTTTATTAAACTGGAGCAATCAGTGTGCTCCTCCATGGGGGCACCAGAAGATGGAGAGGGGGAATGGGGGAACATGCCCAGCACAAACAAAAGGGCCTCTCTATAGCTTAGGGTATTCACATCACCCCTATCCTCTCAGAAAACACCTTCAAAGAAACACTTTACACTAGCAGACCGTCGCCTGCTCAATTGCCACTGCTCACACACTCTACAAACCAGCACACAAGGTACACCTACTACCACTTCCTGTCTCTACCCTTACACACGCACACAACCACTCAATCTCACTCTCTCACTCAAAACACCATGGGTCCGGGGGGGCACACACTTCCACACAGTCAACACCGAGGAGAAACATGAAAGCAAGAGAAAGAGAAGGAAGGAAGGAGAAACAACAGCACGGGAGGCAACTGTGGCTTGATTGCACCTCAGAAAACATATACACGGGCTTGCACTGCCATCACCATGGCCATTTCTAAGCAAAAGTTACAAAGGGGCTAGCTTGCTAGAGAACTCCACTTTGCAGGCTTCAAACGGCACTCCAACAGGCCAAGAAAAAGCCCTTTTTTTAATCCAATTTTGACTTTTATAGGGGGGGGCTTTAATTTGGGAATTTACAATTTAATTGGTCCACTTGGCACCTTGAATTGGCATTTTTGGGAAAGGGGGCACCGCCTTGCTCTATCTCTCTCTTCTGAACACTCTTTGCACTTGGGGGGGGGGGGGGGGGGGGGTGGTTAGTGATGTTGCTATTGCCTCCTAGCCTTTTTATTTTTTATTTTCTCCACCTTGATTTTTACCCCTTTGGGTGGACTATTTGGCATTGCACCATTGACCCATCTTTGACTCTCTCTCTCTCTCTCTCTCTCTCTCTCTCTCTCTCTCTCTCTCTCTCTCTCTCTCTCTCTCTCTCTCTCTCTCTCTCTCTCTCTCTCTCTCTCTCTCTCTCTCTCTCTGACTCCTCTTGCTCCCTTTTGGCCTTGGCCTACTTGACCTTGCTTTTTCCCGGACACTCTCTGGAGTGGTCTCATTTGCCCGCCCTTGGGCTCTATCTCCTTCTCTCATGCTTATTGTCCGCGGGAAACCCCACTTGGTCCACTTGGCCGCTCGACAATTCTCCCTCTTGGGCTCGCTTCCCCGCTGCAGGAACCTCCACTTAGCAGGCGTCGGGGAGTGCCTCCTTCCTCTTCTTCACATCAAAAAGTTGGGCCCTTGGCCCATGGGAACTGCCCCGTGTCGGGCGCGACACGTCATCACTGTCGGCTCTCTACAGTCTCACCTGCGGGCACGCCGCCGCCCCGCTTGCCAAAACAGGCCCTTTTCCGCCCCGCGCAACGCCTACGATACCGACACTCCGCTGCCAACAGCACGCCATAGCCACGGAGCTCCTACTCCTCTTTGATACGCTCTATGGGCGTCCAATTGTGGAGTTTATACCCCAACTCTGTTAGCAGTGTGTCCGCATGTGGGGCAATGGGGATGCCACATGGCACCCCGTTGGTTCTGGCCTTCAAGCTTTAAAATTTCAATAAAAATCCCATGGGAGACCCGCTTTGAATGCCAACTTTGATCTGCTTCAGTCCTTTGCCCGGTCACCAGATCTTGGGGTTGTAAAGCCCAATCGATGGAGCCAGTTCCCGACTTCAAAATCCCCCATGCTCGTCGCACTCTTTCCTAGGCCCACAATCTAGGGCGACCAAGATTGAAAAATCATCTGCACCCCTTTTATTGTCTACGGCTCCCAACTCCATCTTTCTGTATCCTGCTGACCAAGTATCCGATTGACACACCATTGATTTGTGTTGGCTCCAAATGATGCACATTATCATCAAGAACCTTGGCCAGGCTAACACAACGCCAGATGGCACATCTTCCAATGGAACCAAGTGGGCTCAGACCCGGCCCCCCAAAAATCTTCAACTGACCATATATTGCTAACCAGAGCTCCGATTTGCAATCCAAGAAGACAGGCATGCTCCAAAACTCAAGCACTACACATGTATATACTGACACAAGCCCGGGCCAACTGTCCCCACCTGCATTGTCCGTCGGAGATTTGCTACATACTCTTCCTTTAAACAACAATATCTTGAGCATCGGGGCACCGTTTGATGAGCCGTCTGGACCGGCTTCTAGAGCACGGTGAACACTACATTCTAGGATGTTGACTTGGCATTTTGGACACCTTGACCCTCCAGCCCATCTGGACCATTGCATAGCACTTTTGGCCTAAAAATTCACTTTAAGCATACATTCCCGTTACCCTTTGGCTGCCAAGGGCCTTGGCGGCTACCATAGCCTTTTGCACTACACTCAACTGCTGCCTCTGCCTGGCATATACCATCTCTTAGCTTTGACCAACTTTGGATGCACCAACGGTCAGGTCTCTCAACTGGAGTCTGGGCCTCGAAGCGAGGAGTGTCTACTGGAGTGACCCCTGGAGGAGTAGCTAGTGGTGTGTGGCTACGAGGAACGGCCGTCAACCATGCAAAACCTAATGTAGATGGTGATTCCGTGGCTGGTGTGGGGGCGGGTAAAGAAGGGGAGGGTAAAGAGCCTTGTCGAACACGAGTCGGTATCGAGGCATCGATGGCAGCATCCCCATAACAATCGCCACCGCCACCACTAGAGCACCGGTGCCTAGACGAGTGTGAAGAATGTCTCGTCGATATCAAAGATTCAGAGCGTGCTAAATGCTCCGAAACAGAGGGAAATGCTAAAGGAGTAGGAATGCGTGATGGTGCTCCAGAGCGATGGTGCGCTACAGCGATGATGCTCCACGTACCATTGTCTGCTCGGGTGACAAAGAAGAAAGAAACTCATCATCATCCATACCTGCATTAAACACACGAACATTTAATCTTAATATTGAATGAATGGAGAAGAAAACATGGATAAGTAGAGAGAGAGAGAGAGAGGACTCATAAACAGAAAGGGATTCCTATGCAGAGAGACCTCGTTGAGTTTCTGTGAATTTGTAAAAGCACTGTGCTCTGGGTGCGATGGAGACTAAAGCTGCATGGCGAAGATCTGCTCATAGAAGTTGCTTGCCCCACCACTAAATCTAATTGATCGGGTGAAAGAGATGCTGAGAAGCAATAGTAGTGCTTCTTAGTGTCTCTTTCACCTGATCAACTAGATCTAGCCGTGGGACGAGCAACATCTATATTGAGTATACCTTCGTGATTGCAGCTTCAATCTCCATCGCACTTGGAGCACAGTGCTCGTCGTCCCTGCTTGTGAGAACATACCTTGAGCATAGGTACCTGGAGTGAACGCAAAGACCATTAAATACAATGACGCATATAGACAAAAATGGACAAAAAGCCACGTGAATACAATATATATTATAAAATTGAGAAAAATTATTCAAATACAATATTTATGGCTTTAAGAGATCTCTCTCTCATCCTCGCAAAGCTCATCATAAATTCCTATATCTATATAGAGCTCTTTGTTTAAACAGATGTCCTCCGTTTCATTTTGTAGATCCTCTACATGCACCCCATATAGAGTAGCAGCTTGATGCTTGTCTGGAAGCACCTCAGCGGCTTCTGACTGAGCATCTCCTTTGATCTCCTCCATTGATGCCGCTGTGATTGACACATGGTAGCCTTCATACGTCTGTGCACTACGAGTGGCTACATCTATGACATACCACCAGTTTGATGCAGACTTTGTAGGATGAAATATCACCTTCCAGAGCCACATAACTTACATGAGAGCTTCCAAGCACATAACTTCTAAAATTGGATGTTAACTATTTACAAACTTACTAGTTCACAATGCTCGGGTAGTACGAAAGTGTCTCTTAGGTCAGTCCATTTCTTAGTTGAATCCACCTCAAGAAAACAAGACTCTCCTCTACGCACATTAGCGTTGCAACCCTCCATGATTATCTTGAGACATTGCACATCGAACAAGTCGACAAAAAATCCTCTATAATCGATCCTCAAAATCTCTTGTAGCATACTGAAGTAAGTGACTTTCACCACCACAGGATCTGCATTAGAGGACCGTCGTTGACTAGGCTGTTCAAATTTTGCCATGATTCCACAATCTTGAGTAAAACTCTTTTTGTCGATCCGTTCCACCCTAAAATTTGTCTATTGGGTTGCAAGATTGTTGTCTGTTGGCCAGCAGAGTCCGACGAGTTATAGTTGGAAACAACTCGATCTATAATAGATGGATCCAACTCGCCAAATTTGCGAACATGCTGCAAAGAAACGCGTCTTGTTAGTCACACAGCATGCTTGCATTGATTACAAGGACAAAAGATCCTCATTAAGAGATAGGTGTTTCGGTTGGACAACCCCACATCCTCGTCACTACGCATAATGAGGGTAAAAGCCTTATAACCTGGATAAAAAATTTAATCTTATATTGGCATTCTCCATCTTTCATCTCTCTCTCTCTCTCTCTCTCTCTCTCTCTCTCTCTCTCTCTCTCTCTCTCTCTCTCTCTCTCTCTCTCTCTCTCTCTCTCTCTCTCTCTCTCTCTCTCTCTCTCTGTTCACAATGTAAACTACCTCACATTCTCTAGTCATCTCCAATCCCCGCACACTTCGGTCTAGAGGTTCACAGAGATCAGAACCAACGAGCTATAATCTTGTCTTTATTGGTCAATGCCTATATTTTTGGGTATAAGAAATCTACACACCCACGTCTACATTGTAGTGCAGGTAGTGGACAAAACCCCTTTGCCTCTTCTCTAGCTGTAGCATTTTACGGAATCTTTACATCTTTTTATAGTAGATCTTTGTTTGAGGGATTACTTAACACATTACATGTTGGCCTCCAATCTGAGTATCATGCCATTGAAATCTTTCCAGCTTAAGATCACATCCGTAGAGAGGAAGAGAGGGATCACTGTTCGTCTAACTCTAATCTCTTTACCGTAATCTCGAAGGTAGACTCTAATATAAAAACTCAATCCAAAATCTAATCTTAAATCTAACCTAGTTGAACATGTGGTGATTTGCTCCATTGAAGGGTAAAAGACATACCAATGGGGCTACTAGCTGCGTAGATGTGAATGGGCCTCACTTCATAATACGATTTTAAATTTCAAATTTGTCGTTTGCTCTCTCTCTCTCTCTCTCTCTCTCTCTCTCTCTCTCTCTCTCTCTCTCTCTCTCTCTCTGTTTGTTCACAACGTAAACTACCTCACATTCTCTAGTCACGTCCAATCCCCGCACACCTTGATCTAGAGGTGCACGAAGATCAGAACCACGGGGTTATAATCTCCTCTTTATTGGTCAATGCCTATATTTGTGGGTACAAAAAATCTACACACCCACGTCTACATGATAATGCATGTAGTGGACAAAACCCCTTTGCCGCTTCTCTAGCTGTAGCATTTCACAGCATCTTAACATCTTTTCACAATAGATATTTGTCTGTAGCATGCAGGTACGCCATTCTTGCAATGTAGTTGATGCCTGCTCAAAGCACTTAATTCTTACTCTAGATCTGGCGGGCTATGGTGTGTGTGTGTGTGTGTGTGTGTGTGTGTGTGTGTGTGTGTGTGTGTGTGTGTGTGTGTGTGTGTGTGTGTGTGTGTGTGTGTGTGTGTGACCCTTGGAATCATTATCTTGCATCACTAATTTCTGTGTAGGCTCAATTTTCTCTTCCATTGGCTGATCATGATGGCTTATTGTATGGCAGCAGCAGTCAAACATGCAGGTGGAATTGCTGGTCTGCATGGACTATCGATGTTGTGAGGGCATGAAATTTTCTCATGTAGGAAAATGAAGTCTTTTTCAGTGTTTTTCATATGAGCAAGTGTTTTTCATACAATGCTTAACATCATGAGCGTACCTTCATTGACATGCACTAAAATCTAACCTAAATCTAAAAAAAGCTACTCCATCAAACAGAAATCTAGACCTAATTTAATCTTAAACTCAAAATAAACCTAAATCTAATCTAATCTAACGTAAATCTAAATCTAACGTGAATAAACCTAAATCTAATCTAGCGTAAATCTAAATCTAACCTAATCTTAAACTCAACATAAACATAAATCTAAATGTAATCTAACCTAATCTAATTTAAATTTTAACATAATCTCTTTCTCTCTTTGTTTTCTCCCCTTACCTCTCTCTTTCCTCTTCTCACCCTCTCTCTCTCTCTCTCTTTGGTTTCTTATTCTCTCTCTCTTTCTCTTTGTTCAACAGGTCTTGAGTTCAGCTCCTCGTCGGCTAGATCTTTAAGGTCTCTTGGGATAGTTTCCTACGATATTAAAACTCTCTTCTTCTTGCGTGTGTGTATGTGTGTGTGCGCCAATAAAAAGAGAAAAATGGTATAACCTTTCTCACCCAAGTGTGGTAGATTGATTATGCCATTTCCCTCTTGAATAACAGGTCTTGAGTTCAACTCCTCGTCGGCTAGATCTTTAAGGTCTCTTGGGATAGTTTCCTACGACGTTAAAACTCTCTTCTTCCTGGGTGTATGTATGTGTGGATGTGTGTGTGTGCCAATAAAAAGAGAAAAATGGTATAACCTTTCTATCACCCCAGTGTGGTAGATTGGTTATGCCATTTCCCTCTGGAATAATAGGTCTTGAGTTCAACTTCTCGTCGGCTAGATCTTTAAAGACTCTTGGGATAGTTTCCTACGACGTTAAAACTCTCTTCTTCTTCTTCTTATTCTTCTTCTTCTTCTTCTCTCTTTTCTCTCTCTCTCTCTCTCTCTCTCTCTCTCTCTCTCTCTCTCTCTCTCTCTCTCTCTCTCTCTCTCTCTCTTTCTTTTCCTCTCTCAATGTGTGTGTGTATGCATTCTATGTTTATGCATGTGTTTGTGTGTGTGTTTCTCACTCTCTCTCTCTCTCTCTCTCTCTCTCTCTCTCTCTCTCTCTCTCTCTCTCTCTCTCAAAAACACAATGTGTGTGTGTGTGTGTGTGTGTGTGTGTGTGTGAGAGAGAGAGAGAGAGGGGAAGGGAACATGAGACAGAGGAGAGCGAAGGAGCATACCTGGCTCTCCTTCCTCTCCTCGTGTATGTGTGTCTGTTTCTGTGTGTGTGTGTGTGTGGAGAAGAAAGAGAGAGAGAAGGAGAGCGAGGGTTACCTCTTTGCTTGCTTGAGCGCCAAAAACGCAAATCTGACATGTGAGTTTTTGGGTGCTCTTGGTTTATTTTTTACCTGTGTCGGCGTCCCTATGGACGTCGCTATGTTACAAATGAACTAGCGACACTCATAGCGACGCCGTAAATTTTCACTTTTAAGCGTCGCACCGCGAGCGTCACTAATGTGAAGTACCTCTTGTAGTGACTCATGTATATCCTCATGCAAATCCTCTGCTGACTCCATGATTTCTTGCACTTCATTTGTTATAGTACAAATAATTTTATCTATGCATTAGTCTTCAAGAAACCTCTTGTTTTGCTTGACTTCACATGCTTCTATTGTGCTGAGAGGACCATCAACACCTTGTAAAGGATCATCTTGAACATCTTGAGAACAATCCATGCTGCAAAGACTACTAGTATGTGGAACACTGACAATAAAACTTTCACCTTTATCTAATTCTTCACAGGAACCAATGATAGAGGCAGCTACCATGTGAGCAAGCTCTGAAAAATTTTCATCAATGGATTTCGTCTGAAATTTGTTATTTACCTGTGCTAGATTGCTTGAAGCACGATCCTTTGGGACAAAATCTGGTACTTGCAAAGCTGCATCTGCTTTAGCCTTACTTCTTGCATGAATCTGCTCCCAAACTTCATCATAGCTGATTTTTTGCAATTGATCTCCATCACCTTCACTTAAGGTAACCTGCTTTTGTTGATTCATGTGCTCTATTTTCAAGGCTATATTCCGGTCACCCACTTGTATAATTGCTTCTTAAAATTTAGCCCAATTATCTGCATACTTATCGATAAGCTTATGTATCTGATCACCCAATTTTGAAGCTACTAACCGGTCAAGCTCCTTGATCATATGCTTAGTTGGAATACCCATAAGCTCCATCTCTGACCTGTATCATGGAAGATATACATCACTATCGTAGCCATCAAAAATACCTCTTTCAAAAGAGACTTTATCCAATGCTTCTTTCACTGCTTCATCTCATTGGGCTAATCCTCATAAAAACTATTCTCGGTCCAAACCAAATTGCTCATAAGTAACCTGCTACTACTGCTCCTGCAAGAAAGCATCAAATACCTTCATCATTTGCTGCATCATTTCTATTTGTGACATTGTCGTCATCCTCTCTGCCAAAATTTCCCACCCCGGCTCGCTTCGCGTCGGGTTCAACAAAGACGTCGGGGGATTTCTATGTTCACGAGTTGAGCCGAGTCAGCATGCGCTACTCGCTGTGGGAAACGGTGAGAGAAAGATGCACATCTCAAAGAATATAGCACAAAAGAACACCTTGTATACCTTGAGTTGAATTACTTAAATGAACTAAAATATGAATTTTAAAAAAAAATAACTTGATCGCAATAGGCAACAAGTGCTCTTTGAACTCGCCGAGGCTATGAGCGAAAGTGCAAATGCCACATTTGTATGGCCTCAATGCCCTTCCCTTCCTCTTCTCGACCACCTTCACATGCACTCACTTTGTCGTCGCTTGCTACGGTCTTCTTTTCACTCAAACAAACCTCTGAAATCTGCTAAAAACTACTTCTCCTTTGACATAGCTTTGTGAACTTCAACACCCCATCTTTGCTTTATGTTTGTAAAGTGCCCTGCAACTCAACCGACTTCACATCCTTTGCAGACTGCCTTGCCAACTCCTCTCTAGCCTCGTTCTCGTTCTCCTTGCTCGTCGGCTTTTTCTCATGCCCGTCAAACAGAGCCCTAGCAACCACACGTCCTTATACAAACTTTAAGTAGGAATAGAAGTCTGGATCTACAGCCTCAATATCATGTCAAGTCATTTTCACTCCTACTATGTGCTTATAGAAAGATCAAGTAAAATACCCATCAAGAAGTTGCCCAGCAAACAGAGCAGCTCCGGTACCCTTCTTCCTTATTCATTGCACCGCGGCCATGCTTATCTCTATCAAAAGCTCTATATTCTGTTGCTCAACTCCTCGTATCGCTCTTCTGCAATTGATGATCCTTCTCTTGCTCGTAGCACTCCTTGATGAGACGACCTCCGTAGTGCAGCTCTCCCCTCGCTCTTTGCTCGTTAACCTTCAACGATGTAATCGATGGTGGCTCTCCTCCCCTCAGGCCCGCCTTTGCTCGTCCAAATTGATCACCTCCCACTACAACTCACAAGGAGCTTTGGACGTGTTTCTAGATAGCAAGTTAGAGTACATGCTTAATAATTCCTAGTTACAAGTAGGAGTTTTCCTATTTAATCTAGCAAGTAAGCTAGCAATTTTCTAATTCATCTAGCAAATCACAAACTCCTATATAGTAACTTGCTCTTGGACGTGTTGATCTAGTAAGTTCATATAGTAAGTCATAAACTCCTATATAGAAACCTGTCCTTGGACATCTTTATCTAGTAAGTTCATCTAGTAAGTTATGAACTCCTATATAGTTGCTAGCTCTTTCTCATCCTCATCTGGTAGTTTATAAACTCCTATATAGCGAAGGGTGTTTCATCTAGTAATTTATCACTTACTATGGATCAAGTAATTGTAGTAAGTTTGTCTGCCCCTAATTTTATTTTAGTAAAAATTCATTAAGCATAGTTAAACAACTAATTATTGACAAATATCATGGTTACTCGCTCGATCATCAACTAAGTTTCTTAATTGATATATTTGTTGCTAATATAAATAAGAAAACAAAATAAAGTCTCATAGTTGTAGAGGAAGCTATAAAAGGGAAGGGATCAAAACATTTTATATCTCACACACTCTATCATTGATTTGCAAGTACCACAACTGCATACATTGTCCTTAGAGAGGAAAAGATATTACAGGATGATGGAGATTATTGTAAACTTTTTGAACAATTTATGTTATATTCATCCAAATAATATTAATGATGCAATTCTAAACACAAACTAGATCACAATCTATACGAAAAAAACATATTCCAATTCAAATGTAAATTGGATACCCTGCAAGTACAGCCCACATTGTCTTGATTATTCAAAAGTTTCATTAACTTCTCAAAATATGTCCATAAGCTTGGGCCACTAGCGTCAAGTTATAGCTTTATTAAATCAAAATACTTACATCTTCCAGATTGTGCTAGAATACAAGGTCAAAATATCAATGTGGAGGTGTATTTAAAACCTAGATTTCTTCAAAGTTTTCTACAAGGTTAGTTGATAACACCAATTTAGGAATTTTGGGACTTAACTAAGTCCTATTTTAAAAATGAGACTTTAGCTTTTATTGGTTACTTTGAACTATAAACCATACAATCATACCCTTTGGATAACACTAAATTGTTATTAGAACACCAATTTAGGTTTCATTTTCAAAAGGGTCCCTGCAAGGTTACTCTTATTTGACACTTTAAACTATCTAAACACACAAAAAAACACCATTAATCATAAAGAAAACGTCAAGATAATTTGCACCTTTTCAAGTACATATCTTAAAGAATTCATGCAAAAGAAAACAGTGGATTATTTTAATGCCATGACTCTAGAAGATCTTATCAAGTGCTTATTTTTTCTATTACAAAAACATGAACTGTCGTGTTTTCTATTCAAATGTCATTGCTAGTTATTTGAACCCTTTGTTAGGGATTCACAAAAGCATTTTATTCATTTACTAAATGCAAGATACCAGACATCCTTACTGATATTTGGAGTTACACTTTGCAAAATTTATCCCTTCTTTTATCACAAGTGTTGGAAATAGGGTTGCAGAGAAACAAACACAGCTTGGAGAAGACGAAGGAAGCTCAAGACACACAATAGAGAGTGTGTTACTTAGTGTGCAATGGAAAGATAGATAGCCCTAGAGTGATGGGCGTATATACAATGCTCGGGGGAAAAAACCTCCTAAAGAGGGAAAAAATGCCCCAGTGGTCCTAGTGTGTTCACACACATCACTACCACATGTAAATGGTAACAAATTCCCCTGGAGTGATGCGGTGAACAAGAGCTGGCACATGATTAAAGGGAAGTTCCATGCCCTGAGGACATGATCAGTCCACAAAGGGAAGTAAGCCCAAAGCTTTGTGAAAAGATTCAAGCATCTCACGAGACAATGCATTTGTGAAAATATCTGCAAGTTTTTCCTGTGTTGGCACATAAGCCAAGCTGATCTCTCATGCTGAGAGCCTCTCCCTGACAAATTGGTAATGCACCTCAATGTGCTTTGTGCGAGCATGAAAAATTGGGTTCCTCACAACTGCCAATGCGCTCTGACTGTCAGTGCAGATAGTGTTGGTAGTGTCATGTCCAACACCCAAATTAGCCATAAGGCGTCTGAGCCATACACACTCAACCGTAGCTGTGAAGAATGCCCTGTACTCAGCCTCACAACTCAAAGTGGCCACAGTAGGTTGCTTCTTGCTCAACCATGATATACATGAATTTCCAAGCATGAAACAAAAACCACTTGTGGTGAAGCAATACCACCATCACACTGCTTAAACTGTATACCCAAGTAATGATGCAACAGCCCCAAATCTTTCATCTTGAAAGTAGCATTCAAATCAGCCTTAAATTCAGCATCTGGTCCAATGATCAAAAATCATCAACATAAAGGACCACAATGAGAAGTGCATCACCCTCACGCTTTACATAAGATGTGCTTTCTGTTGGACTGTTAATGAGTGTCAACTTTCTCATACCAAGCAGGAGGAGATTGCTTCAACCCATACAAAGCCTTCTTACATCTGCACAATTTGTCCTCTTGTCCTTTTATGACAAAACCGCGAGGTTGCGTTACATAAACTTCCTCAAATATGTCACCATTTAAGAAAGCAGTAACAATGTCTGATTGATGTACATCCCAACCAAAATGAGCTGCCAATGCACAGAGAAAACGCACAGTAGTCATACGACAAGTGGGAGCAAAAGTCTCTTCATAATCTATGCCTTTTTGTTGTGCATAACCCTTTGCAACAAGTCGATCCTTATGGCGATCGATCTCACCATTTGGCTTGCATTTCAACTTCTAACCCACTTTGTATTAATGGCCTTTTTGCCAGGAGGAAAATCACATAAATTCCATGTGTCATTTTCTATAAGTGCATCATATTCTGATTGCATGGCAGCCATCCAATCTTCTGAATTCTGTGCTTCATCAAAAGACAGAGGCTCCTCAACATCATGTAAGCTAGACACAACCAAAGCATAACAATCTGATGCATAAGATGCATGGCAAGAGCCTGAATGAGTACGACTAGACAAAGGTGCGTCCAATTTACTGCCACGCAAAGTGTGCACCAGCCATTTTGGCATACCTCTAGCCTGCTCATTTTCAGCCCTTTCCTCATCAAGTACATCATGTACATCTGCATGAGTAATAGGCTGATCTGTAACATTTTTAGAAACCCTCATAGGCTGTACATTTGCCTCATTGGAACTTACATTCGTATTTCCACCACCCAAAAAGAGGCAACAAAGTGTCATAAATGTCCCGTGACCTTACATTACTGTCTCTAGTAGATGACAGCAAGGGCTGAACAAAATCTTCCACAAACACTACATCCCGTGAAACCAGAATACGTTCTGTTTGTGGATGATGCAACCTGTAACCTTTGCTTTCAGCACTATAACCAACAAAAATACATTTGACAGCCTTACCATCCAATTTTCGTATGCTCTTTTTTTATTAAGATCACCCAACAAAAATTTGTAGATATTCTGTGCGACAAGGTTTGCAACCACATATGATGTTCTTGCCACCTTGCAAGAAGTGAAGCCTGCATTGATTAAAACAGTAGCTAATAGATGTTGAGATACATGGCTCAGCAAGTATCCTAGCTACCAAGAGGCAGTTGCAAGGTGTGTACAACCAAATATCGTATGTATCTACATCCAAGACAACACCAAGCCATTTAGTGGTCAATGCAAAACCAAACCACAATATGAATACATCAAAATCTTTGTTGTGCATAACCCTTTGCAACAAGTCGAGCCTTGTGGCGATCGATCTCACCATCCGGCTTCCGTTTCAACTTGTAAACCCACTTCGTACTAATGGCCTTTTTGCCAGGAGACAAATCACATAAAGTCCATGTGTCATTTTCTATAAGTGCATCGTATTCTGATTGCATGGCAACCATCCAATTTTCTGAATTCTGTGCTTCATCAAAAGACAGAGGCTCCTCAACATCATGTAAGCTAGACACAGCCAAAGCATAACAATCTAATGCATGAGATGCATGGCAAGAGCCTGAATGAGTACGACTAGACAAAGGTGCTTGTATCCCATTGCCTTGCTACAAATCATTTTATTTACATAAATGACAGACACTATGCACCTTCCTTCTAGCCCCTTCAGAGGCTATCCTACAATGCATTTTGTCCAAAAGACGACATTCTAGATAGAAAACTTGTGAGCAAATCTTATGATTTCAATAGAGTCCTCATCTCCTCATATGTGAACATGGAAGGGAGGCTATAGTGCAATTGGTGGGCGGTGATGGGTTGATAGCAAAAAGCTTATATATATATATATACAAATGATTTCAATATCCAAGGAGGTTGGGTCCAATGGCACTCAATATGATAAGTTTGGGCCAATTGAACGTGATAAGTTTGGACATAGTGTGAGAAGCTACAATGTGAGGCAATTGATATACATCACTCCATCCATTTAGAGCCAATTGTGAGCAAGAAAATAAATCCATGATTTGAGATTCGAAGGGAAGGTTTGTTTCTTGAGCATTTCCATAGTAGATATGTATGCTGAATTTTGTGCTCTTTGATTGGGAGCAAGGTTCTAGGGAGGCTTCCTAGATGTATACATAGTTACATCACCTTTGTCATTGTCCGATATACTATGAGATACAAGGCCGCTTTCACTGCCTACTCAGAGAGGAATTGGAGCGCTGGCTAGAGTTATGAGATATCAGGATCAGAGATGCCTCGGGTTGTTTTTGCTAGACTTGTGTAGACTTTGGGAGAGTTGCTTGAGGAGACCAGACAGAGGGAGACATTCACAGAAGGAGATCACTCACTTATTTAGAGCAAGGATTCAACAGCCAGATGAGCATGCCTCATGGAGGCTCCATTAGAGGATCAATACTATTATAGCACGATATGGAAGACTTCTAGTACGACTATTTACAGAGGCTGAGATTCATGAAGCTCTTCAATGACCGATGCAATACTTCCTCCTCGGACAACGCCCGATGTGGGGCATCCTCGGACATTGACAAGGATGATGATGATTTTAGTGTGATAATTTTAGTCTTTCATTTTCCTTCATTTTATCTTTGTACCCAGACATTGGATTAATTCCACAAGGATTGAATCTCATAGGTCGTTTAATATAACATTTCATTTCATTTTGTTTCTCTCTCTATCCTATCTCCAGCTGTAATCAAGGCACAAAACGTGTTGCCAATTAACTCAGCCATGGCGCCCTCGCCTGCTCCTCGAAGTTGCTAGCCCTTGCTGAATATCGCACAGCTCTCTAGTGCATTCCTCCGCCTTGCGTCATTTCTTGCAGACAAAACCCTTTGAATCAGCTCTTTCTTGAGGGCGTGGCGCCATTGAAACTGTAGGCGAGGAGCAGAGGCCCCGCAGTTGCAAAGGTGGACACGATAACAAGGATAGTGGAGGCGGTAGAGAGAGGGGCGTCATTTATAAGCAGCATGAGAAGGCATCCGCGAGCCTGTGCCGGTGCTCCAGCTTATATAGGCGATGATCAGGCCAAGATCTAGGCTCACTTGGCGACTTGGACGCTAAATGCGATGGGTTTGAAACTGCTGTTAAATGTATTAGTTGCCGCGAGCTGTACTATGGGAACAACGTTGGCGGCACCTCCCCTCACCATCACCACCACCACCACCAATTCCTCCAGCTCTTAAGCATCAGCTTGCTCCATGCAAGTTCAAAGTCCAAAAGCCTAATGGAAAGTTTGTTAGAGAGCTAGAGATCGGTCTGAAGTTCTCCCCTAAGGTTTGGCAAAGCTTTCGTTACTATTACTGACTATCCTTTAAATACAAGTAGTAGAAGTAGGGGCTTTGCCACAAGCATGTGGGTACTTTGCAGGTTCATCATGGAGTCTTGGAGATCCATTTGATAGAAGCCCATGGTCTCATAGATTCAAATAGTTTTGGTAAGTGGTGTGTTCTGTCAATGTGGAAGATGCCATGTCTGGGGCTTAGAATTACTCCTAATCGAGCATTTTTCATTGTCACGGACCAAGCATGCTAGCTTCGACCCGCCGAGTGTGAGCGCATGAAGCTTTTTTCTCTTCCTTTCTCCTTCGCCAAGAACCTCCTCTGTCCCTTCTCTTGGCTTCCTTTTTCCAAAAGAAAAAAACTCCTGCAAAGCAGCCCCTTCCTCTCGTGCGGCTTCAATTCACCGAGCACGTGAAGTTCTTCCCTCTTCCTTAAGCCAAAATGGAACACCCACACCCCCCCCCCCAAAATGCTGCCTCCACTTCTCTTTTTCCTTTCTCTTAAACCCAAGAAAAAACAAAAGGAAGAAAAAACCCTCCCAGCAGAGGCGCCCAGCGATTGCCTTTGCCTTTACAACGGCGATTGTCTTTGCCTTTTGTAACTCCTCCTATTTTTTTTCTTCTTTTGTAACTTGGCACTTAGTTTTTGGCCTGCCCAAAGGGCTAAGGCCATAGTGGTGGCTTGCATTTTTTCTTAGGGAAAAATATGAGATGGGTTTTATACACAAGTGTGGAAAATAAAAATTAAAGTGTGTTGTTTTGAGTGGTTCTTGAGAAGATGGGTGCATTGGATTCCGAATGGTGGACGTTGGGTGCAAGCTGGAACTGCCAGTCTTAAAGTGGGGTTGGTGGGAGGGCCTTATAATGAGTGGCTTGCTTATCATTCCTCCCTCTTTTGGAGCGGAGCCTCGTGGAGGTCTCCTTAGGGTTAGGGCTCATGAGCCCCTTAGTAGGGTAGACGTGCCCTAAGGCGGGTCAATGGCGGCTCTTGGTTGTGGTTTTGCATTGCGCATGGGGTGTCTCTGTTGCTTGTCTTGGTGCTCTCTATTGACCTGTTCGCCGGCCTATGGCGCTTCTGGCCCTGCTCCTGCTCTGTCGCCCTGCTCCGCTCCCGTGGTGCTATGGTTCGCGCATGACAGCATGAGGGCCTGTCGCCCTGCTCGCCGACCTGTGGCGGTTCTGGGCCGTGCTCCTGCGCTGCTGTCCTACTCTGCTCCTATAGTGCTACCCTGCTTGCATGGGGTTGTTGAGAACATGCTGGCTTGTGTGGCGTGGTTCTTTTTGCTGGTCTATGGCGCTGTTGGGTGTGTTTCAGTGCCTTGCCTCTCCGCAGTCATGCGTTGCTGTGGTTTGTCATCCTGCTCGCCGATCTGTGGTGGATTTTGGCCGCGCTTGTGCTCTGTTGTGCTTCTCTGCGGGTGCCTCGTGTTCTTGGTTCACTGGTCTATGGTGGATTGGGTTCGTGCCTTGGTGTTGTGTTGCTCTGTGTCTCGGGGTTGTGCTACTCTTTTTTCTCGTCTCCTTCGCCGATCTGAAGTGGCACTTGAACATGTGGTGTCGTGTTGCTCTGTGGATTCGGGCCGTGCTGCTCTGTTTGGACGTCGCCTTTGCCGATCTATGGCGAATCTTGGATGCCGATCTGTGGTGCTTCTGTTGTTTTTTGTTATGTCGTGCTGCATTGCTGTCCTCTTCGTCGGTCTGTGGTGGGGTCGTTCTGTATTGTGCCGTGCTGCTCTATGCATCGGGGTTTTGCTGCTCTGTTAAGACGTCTCCTCCGTCGGCCTGTGATGGACTGGACGCCGATCTGTTCTGCTGCTGCTGTTTCCGGTGTTGTCGTGCTGCATTGTCGTCTTCTTCGTCGGTCTGTGGTGGATCGAGGCGTTCTGTTGTGTTAATTTTTGGTATTTTTTAAATAGATTTTTTGGGTTACTTTTGGATATGTTTTAAAGAGTTTTTTTTTGTTTGATCTTGCTCTATACCAGTTGATTGGTTGTTTGACAGTTTGCGTTTCTGCAGGGTCGTGCGGAATCGTTGACGGGATTGGATAGATTGGGTTGCTTAAGGTATGTCGAGGTTAAGCACACCATGTTATGTGCTAAATAACTTGAATACTATAATAGTAGCCAACTTTTTGGTGTCAATGAAGTTTGATGTTGTCTAATGTTCTGAAGTTAATTATATCCCGAACTTTGTTCGATTCTTGTTGATGGACTCCATGCTTTTTTTTGCTATAATTTTTAATGGGGTGTGGCGAGATGCTTTTAATTAAATAAGATTGGCTCCACACTCTATGATGCAATTTTGGTCTATGATTTAATCCTATTGATGGATTATTTGGACTGGCTGAGTATATGGTTAGGGTTTTGGGATTTGCCGTTGAAAATTTATGGTTGTGAGGTTATTATTTCAATGTAAAAAAATGATTTAACTCTCATCATCTCTCATTATTAAATATGATTGTCTCAAGGTTCATTGTTAATATTGTAAAGTGAGAAAATAAATCTGTTTTGATGTGATGATTTAAGATCATATTTGTGTTTATTTTTTAGATTTTTAAATTTAGTTAGTTGTAGTTTTCATTTCATTTGCAGCCTTGCACTTTTCTTCTCTCCTCTCTCTAATATTTAGGATACACCTATCTTTCCTTCTCTCTTCTCTCTAGTAATAGTTGAGTTATTTCTAGCTTTTAATCCTATTGCAAAAAACGGAGTGGAGTTAATTAAAAGAGCCCACTCTTCTCTCTCTCTCTCTCTCTCTCTCTCTCTCTCTCTCTCTCTCTCTCTCTCTCTCTTGATGGAGTGTATAGGTCGTGACCCACTATAATATAATGATAGATGGCAACAATTGTAAAAATCTGTATTTATTGCCAACCTTTGAGTGGAACTTCTAAACTATCTTTCTTGAAGTGCTCAAGATTATCCATCAAGTTTCACTCTTTGAGTTGTTAGTATATAAAAGCCAAAGGTATTTTGAAGAACTATCATGTTTTACAAGCCTCTTATTGTGAGATTGCTCTTGTTGAGAGTTTAACCTCCTCTATAGTACATATAGTACAGTCTTTTAATCCTTATAGCCACATCTATTATCAAAGCATAGCATCACTCTCTATACCAAGGCGCCATGGATTCGAATATGGATGGTAATACACCTATGCATTTCGATTCCTCTTTTGGTGCTTAAGAGTCTTGTTGTCTTGCTTATCTTGAAAACTGTCTTGAATTTGCTCTTGATTATAGATGCTTTCACTACAAACTCAAGCAATGATTACTTTGAGACTTTGAGCGCATCTCCTAGAACTGAAAACTTGCATGAAGTTGTGTCTGAAAGTGGGGGCCTTGGATCGTCAAGTAGCTTAGTAGGTTCTCCAAACTCAGCGTTTAAAAAGCTTAGTCCCAAGGCCAAGTTAAAGAAATCTCCAAAATCTGTTCAAAAAGCCCTTAGTATTGCAAGGGGAATGGCCACTGTGAGAGGTTATCTTTGTTTAAGTTTCTATGGCTTACCAATCTGTAATCGGTAATAATAGTATTGTGTGTCATGTGATGTAGGGCGAACATCGCTTAACATTTCCGGGATTGCTACTCCCTCTGTTGGTGTGAGTCGTTCGTTGGGCTTAGCATCTATTAAAGAAGAGCCAAAGCCTATTGTTGACTCTTTTGAATCTCAATTGGCATTGAGCCAATCTACGCCCGAGCTTCTTATTTCTGAGCTTGCTGATGTTATTAACTTCCGTTTTGTCTTCATTGGCAAGGTGCTTGCAAAATATGGCACATATAAAATCCAAAAAGCAAACTACAGCAGATTTTTGAAGGCTGATCTTGCGGACAAGGTTGCACATCATACTATCACTTTTGTTGTGGCAGAAAATTATATCGAACAGTTTGTCAACTCATTCGCAGTGGGTGATTTTATACGTATTGAGGGCACTGTTGTGAGGAAAAAGAATCTTAGCGATGGAGGCACTTGCCAACTTGCTCTCTATGCTGATGCAACTACATCTATTGTGAAGACTCCTTCATTCGACTTTGTGCTAACTCTCTTTCCTGAGCACAAGATTAAAGATCTTGTCTCATCATGGACTTCCTCAATTGAAGATGGTATGCCTACTGTAGCATTTACTGTTATCAAGGTGGAAAACATGGCGAAAAGTGATGGGAGTAGTGGCACTAGGCTTATTGTTGCTGATGGCCTTGTTGATGTTGATAGAGCAACGGTAAGCTTCTATACACAGCTCTAAGTGTTCTTGATTGTGTTTTGATTGTTTGTTATTGCTGCAGCTTTTGTTTGTACCTTCTCGAAAGGCTGATTTTTATATATCCAATGAAGTCAAAGAGAATGGATTTTATGATTGTGTGGCCCACAACATAACTATCTTCAAACAATTCTCTAACACATTGTCTGTCGTGGACTACACTATCTTGCTGCCATTGCCCTCTCAATTGAAGTTGGTTTTCAAAGATATCCATGATAAGCAGATTGCAAGTATGGGATTCGGAAAAACGGTGAGTTCCTCTTGGTAGGTTCATTGTATTCATTGTGCATTGTGTGATCCCTTTATGGTAATTTCAGGTGCTCGGTTCCCTTGAGGTTGTTAATGTCAACAGCGTTGGATTGGAGTATTTATGTGGAGTTTGCAAATCTGCCCAGGTCAACCGCCAAAGCTCTAATCCTCATTGTTTTGCTTGCAACAAAGTTGTTGAAATATGGAAAGTTCCTTCTCTTCAAGCAAAGCTGCTTCCTCGTGATGGCAAAGGCATTTCTGTCACCTTGCACGGAAAGATCGTTGACCAAGTCCTTCGCTTACCCTCTTCTTTTTTGCATTTGTATGAAACTGATCTAGTGAGTTTGAAAGCTTCCTTGGTGGGAATGAAAAGAGCTGGGCATTTCTCAATTGATGCACATGGGTATGTAACAAGCTTTAAGTATGAATAGGGAGATGCTATCTATCTAATGTGCCTTGCACTCGTGTAGTAAGCCTATTTCTGCTGAATATCCTTTTGTATCTAGGCATTATGGCGGGATTATCTCTTGATGATAAAACTATTTTTTGTATAGATGGTTTTCAATGTTCAATCGACTCAACATTTTGGACATCGTCTCCTTGTAATCAAGATGTTTTGAGGGCATTATTGTTTATATGTGGGGTAGATATCTCTGTCAATTCATTAGAGAATATTTTGTCCAAGCATATTGTTGCAAGATTTCGTTCTCACGACTTGGAGATCACAAGTGTGTGGCTGAAACTGTGG
The DNA here is from genome assembly GCF_014529385.1 of Adiantum capillus-veneris. Classification (NCBI taxonomy): domain Eukaryota; kingdom Viridiplantae; phylum Streptophyta; class Polypodiopsida; order Polypodiales; family Pteridaceae; genus Adiantum; species Adiantum capillus-veneris. Next base: position 46,651,195 of record NC_140939.1, read on the forward strand.
AATGATGAGCGTGTTGCTTGTAATGTCGACGACAAAACTCTTGAAACTCTACTTTGCCAACGTATGGGCACAAGAGAAAATTCTCCTTTGCTTTCAATCAATTTGATCAATCTAGCTTGCCATGTGTTGGAGTGGGAAATCAAAGTACTTAGCAGATGTACTTCATGTCCCAAACATTACAAAGAATCTTGTTTCTGTTGGACAAATGGTTGAGCAGGGTTTGCAGGTTCGCTTCAATCCAAATGGCTGTTATGTAGAAGATTTCCAGAATGGCTGTAAGTTGATCACAGAGGGAAAATGTGTGGGCAGAATGTTTACGCTGAATGTAGACATGCCTGAGGTAAAAGCTGCATTATTTGCACAGGGCACAGGTGTTGTGGCTGATGTTGACATTTGGCACAAACGCATTGGCCATGTCAATGACCAGAGATTGCACAGCATGCAATCAAAACAGATTGTAAAAGGTTTGCCCAAATTCAAGGTGGATGGTATGCATAAAGTGTGTGCAGCATGCCAGTTTGGAAAACAGTCAAAGGGCTCATTTCCACATGAGCGCAATGTATGTAAAAGGCCACTTGAGGTGGTGCACACAGATGTTTGGGGTCCAACCGATACTGCAAGTATACATGGTTGCAGGTATTATGTCTCTTTCATTGATGACCATACAAGGAAAGTATGGGTCTACTTCATGCGTAACAAAAGTGAAGTGTTTGGTCACTTTCAAGACTTCAAAGTCATGATTGAGAAGGAGACAGATATGCAAATCAAGACATTGAGGTCAGATGGAGGGGGAGAGTACTTCTCCAATGATTTTTCAGATTTTCTGTGAATGCATGGTATACACAGGCAGTTTACATGCAGATATACTCCACAGCAGAATGGGGTCGCAGAAAGGAAAAACAGGCACATTGCAGAGGTTGCACGTGCATTGATGAATGAGAAGAACATGCCTCATCATTTCTGTGCTGAAGCTATAAATACAGCTGTGTACATTATGAACAGGACACCTACAGCTGCGGTGCATGATGTAACACCTGAGGAAAAGTTTACAGGTACAAAGCCTGATTTGGCACACTTGAAAGTGTTTGGCTACATACCAGATGAGTTGCGTAGGAAATTGGATCCTAAAGCAGAGAAATGTATTCTTGTGGGATATTCCCTTGAACAAAAGGGGTACAGGTGCTACAATCCTACTACACGAGAATTACGAGTGAGCAGAGATGTAGTCTTTGATGAGATGAGCAGCTGGTACAGTAATGCACATGGCACTATTGGGGCTGATGTAAAAGATGATGTGGTTGTACAAAATGTGAGGCCACAGTCACAGGTTTTGAGTGGACCACAAGATTCCTCTTCTCGTGGCTCTGTTGAGAAACCATGGAATGGTAGACTACGTACGCAGGTTACTCCACCAACAGGTACAGGGAATGTATCACGAAAAGGAAAGGAAAAGGTTGATGAACCTCCCTTTATGGTTGATGCATCATCAGGTTTTTCACATGTAGACATGGATTCAAATGGTTCTGAACAAAGTCTTGATGAGGAATTTGGAATTCCGGCTGTCAGGACACCTGGTGTAAGGAAAGTACAAGAAGATGCTAGAGGGCAAAGGAGTGACCAAGGACCGCGCAGATCTAATAGAGTCAAAAATCCAGTTCAAAAATCGACTTATGATGGGTATCTAGCGCATCACCAAGCCTACATGGCTAAGGTGATACAGGATGTGGAGCCCACATGTTTTGAGGATGCAGTTGGAAATGTGCATTGGGATGATGCAATGAATGAAGAGATGGCTGCATTGGAAGCAAATGACACATGGGAGTTGGTGCCATTGCCAAGTGGCAAGAAAGCTATTGGATGTACATGGGTGTATAAAACCAAGCATAAGGCTGATGGTAACATTGAGCGTCACAAGGCAAGGCTGGTCGCAAAGGGTTATGCACAGACGTATGGCATAGACTATGAGGAGACCTTTGCTCCAGTGGCAAAGATGACGACTGTGAGAGCTGTCATAGCAGTGGCTGCATCTAGAGGATGGATTATGCATCAAATGGATGTAAAGAATGCCTTCTTGAATGGTGAGTTGCAAGAGGAAGTGTATATGGATCAGCCACCTGGTTATGTCGATCCAGGTTACCCAGATTATGTATGCAGACTTCTCAAAGCTTTGTATGGTTTGAAGCAGGGCTCTAGAGCATGGTATGACAGGATTGCCAAGTATCTTGTCAGTATTGGTTTTAGGAGAGCTCATGCTGATCATTCACTCTATGTACGTGAGAGTGATGTGGGGATTGTGGTCATTACCATATATGTAGATGACCTTATTATTGTTGGTGACAATGCTATGGAGATTGACCATGTGAAGGGTCTTCTCAACCAGGAGTTTGAAATGAAATATTTGGGCGAGTTGCGCTACTTTCTTGGCATTGAGGTGATCAGGACTCCAGAGCGTGTATGGCTGTCACAGAGACAATATGCTTTGGACATGTTGTCAAAGTATGGTATGGCTGATTGTAAGCCGATTTCCATTCCCTTGGATGTGAATGCAAAGTTGAGTGCAGAGAAGGGTGATGTTGTTGAGGATGTCAATATGTACAGGAAGATGGTGGGTAGTCTAATCTACTTGACTATCACAAGGCCAGACTTGAGCTACACAGTAGGCTTGGAGAGTCAATTCATGCAGCTTCCGAGGAAGCCACATTTGGATGGAGTACGACGCACACTTAGGTATGTGCAAGGGACTCTTGACTACGCATTGTTCTATGCAGCAGATGCACCATTAGCATTGTATGGGTATACAAATGCAGATTGGGCAGGTAGCATTGTTGATAGGAGATCTACGAGTGGCTTCATGTTCTCTTTTGGGAGTGCTGCTATTACTTGGAGCAGCAAAAATCAGCCTACGGTTGCTTTATCGAGCACAGAGGCCGAGTACAGAGGTGCAGCAGTTGCGGCGTGCGAGGTAGCTTGGCTACGCACATTACTTGAGGACTTGGGAGTGCAGGTGGACCAGCAGATTGTCATTCATTGTGACAACCTCAGCAGCATGCAGTTGGCTAGGAACCCAGTGTTCCATGCTAGGACCAAACACATAGAGGTCCATTACCACTACGTTCGAGAGCGAGTGTTGGCGGGCGACATCGACTTGGTCTACGTCAGCACAGCAGATAGCGGATATCTTTACCAAGGCCCTCGGAGCTGAGAAGCTTCGACGTTTTCGGACTATGCTTGGACTCTGCGACATGCAGAGCTCGAGGGGGAGTGTTGACATGTCGAGCTCTACACCTTGAGCTGGCATCCACTACGGGTCTTGGCCGCTTACGGCATTTACTCACTGGCGCGCTAGGTGACCGACACGGAGGATCTCTGCCAGTGATTCTACAGCTGGACTACACTTATAGTGCCAGCCTAGTACGCTTCTAGCGAGTTCACACTTAGTGACCGCATGTACATATGTGCTACTTTTCAGCTTTAGCACTAAGTCATTTTGTACTCTCTTTTCTGAGAAGAAGAAGAAGCTTTCCATCTCTGTGTGCTTTGTGCTTGTCTTGTGTAGCTCTCTTGCATCCTCATTCTTTACAGGAGTTTCAATGCGTTGTTCATGTCTTTCAAGAACAAATTCATCAACATTCTTTTAACGCTAATTCTTGTGTTGCATCTTTCTTCCTCTTCTCATGGCTTTGACGGGAGCAAAGCGAGCCCCGAACCCCGACGACCTCTAAAACACTGGGGACCGAATGGCGCGCCTCGAGCCTGTCATGGTAAAGCAAACAGGGGGCACCACCTAGCTTCAGCGGCTAGGACGCAAACAACACACCACCATAACAAATTTTTCATCCAAGAGAGATGGATGCTTGGGAGTAATGATGAAGAGGAAAGGGAATGAGATCAAGTGAGAGAGACAGAGAGAGAGAGAGAGAGAGAGAGAGAGTGAGGGAGGGGGTATAGCGGCTTCGTACTTAGGCACCACAAAAGGATGGCGAATCTGCACACCCTTCACACATACACAAGTTCACTCCAAAACACAAGACTAGGTGGCGATTCCGCACACCTCACATGGGCAAAACATTGCAAGAAAACATACTCACAAAACCTCAAGCTTTATTTAGAAAATTAGGCGATGAAATGGGGAGCATAGGGTAGGGGAATGAGAAGGGAGAGAGTGGTAGAGCACATGGCGGATAGGTGGGAGTTGATGGCGAAGAATCGCACGAGGGTTATGGCCATCATCCTTCATTTAGTTGCCCTTCATCTTCCATAGCCAAGGGTGTAGAGGTCATGCTCAAGACAAGCATGGTGATTGCGGTGATGGTGATGGTGTGGATGTGTGTGTGTGCACTAGGCACACACAGTGCATAGTGTGTTCTTTTGGTGATGTTGTGTGTGTGTTTAGTGTGATGGTGACCCCTCTTTATATAGGGGAAGAGGGGGGAGAAATTCTAGAATTTAGAAAAGAAGAAATCATTATCTACATAGGCCATGTGACTGTGGGCCCCACTTGTCTGGCTGTGTGTATATGTGCCAGAACAGCACTCTCATGAGAGAGAGACTAAGAGAGAGAGATGGGTTGACGAAAAAAAGTGAGAGGTGACATGGAGAATAAAGTAATTACAAGAGGGGAGAGAGGGGAGTGTGTTCAGAGGTGAATCTGTGTGCAGATGTGTGTGAACACAAGAAAAATGAGGTAACCACCGGATGGGGATGGGTCTGTGGGTACCTTTTTCAGTGAAACTGAGTGTGTGTGAGTGTGGGGGAGGCTATTTAGCTACAAGACAAGAGACATGGCGCCCTTTAGAGAGAGAGGGGGATATTTGGGTCATGGGATATGATAGGAGAGAGAAAAGGGGGGTGGGGTATACTATTTTTGGAAGATAGGAGAGGTGGCATGTGAGTTAGAATGTATTATTGGTGAGTTAGAATGCATTATTGGTGAGAGGTGGGGTAGCTTGAGGGGAGAGAGAAAGGAGAAAGGACAAGGGGAGGAGAGAGGGGGTTGACCTTTTGAGTGGAGGAGAGGAAAAGGGACACACGGCGGGGCAACAGTGAAGAAAAAGGAGGCAAGGTGGGGTTGGGCTGCCCCGCAGGCATGAGGTGGCCTATTTTACCTTTCTCATATATTTACATAATCATACTTTCTTTTTTTCTTACTTTTTCCAATTCCTTTTATCACTCCCTCCCTAAGAGGGGGTTTCCATGGGGTGGGGACGAGAGAAGAGGGGTATGGGAGCTTGGCTTGTGAAAAGCCCCCATAATTAGCCCTCCCCTTTTGGCTAGAGGCATTCATGTCTCGAGCTCATCTGTTTCTTCTTTCGCTTAGCTGTAGGATCCGATATCGAGTTGCCTTCTGAACTAGCCATTGCATTTGGCCATTGGTGAGATTTCTGGGATATTCATGAATCTGTAACAGGTCCGGGTGATAGCTTGTTCCTTGGAATAGTGTCGGTTGATTAAAGGGGAAGCCCATGGCTTCCAGAACTTTGTGCCAATGTCCTCCTGGATCCCAAGTGAAAAATAGGATCATTGTCTGCAGTGTCCGAACAATAAAATTTGCATGCCAAATTGGACCAAATTTGTAACCACCGGTAGCGAGAGGGGAAATGAGCATCTTGGCTTCTACAAAGACAGAACTGAAAATTATGATTCCCAAGAGTGTACCAAGAATCCACCATATATGGCCACCTTGTTGGTGTGGTGAGCTCAAGTTTTCTTCAGAATCCTGCTTACTGCCATGACTAGAAAAAACTGCAAGCATATCATGCTTCTTTTGGGTGTGCTGAAACATGTCAGCTTCCTTTACTGATGCTAATAGCAAGCCACCTACCTTGCGGCTTAAATTCAAGCGTAATCCACTTACCTTTCTCCAAAGAGAGGATGCACTATTTGTAAAAAATTGTACCAAATTGCGAATGAGGTCTTCATTCTTGCATTCTATTAGGCTTTTGTCTATCCATGGCTCCTTTGCTCTTATCTCCATGCTGATCTTCTCTCTATATATTAGAGCGTCTAGCCATAGCCATAGGTATGATGCATCCCATGCAAACACAATGCTGTGTTGTGGAGGATTTTGGAACATCCTTAAAAGGTTGGCAACATATTGATCATCAAACTTACTCTGAACACCCTCACATAAACTGGAGGCATTACCCATCTCCAAGTTTATAACACCCTTCAGTAGACTAGAGGCATTACCCATCTCTAAGTCTATAACACTACACAATAAAGTCTTGCTCGGCTGCCAAGCCTCTGGAGCAATATCCAACTCCAAACCTTCAGTCATACTTACCTCTTCGTTATGGTCCTCATGTGAAACTACCTTGATGTAAGATTCCTTTAGCTTGCTACACTGTCCTGGGTCCATGCTGGTGCACAGGCTTCCGTTTTCAAAGCCCTCCCCTTTGCTTGATATGTTGTCCACCTTCTGCAAAGACTTGCTAACAGGCTGGTTTTCCTCTTCTCTTGTATCTTTCATGACCTTTGCATTCCTCTTACTCTGACGAGGCCTAATCAACACTTTACACCTTCTTATCCTTACTGCCCAATGCTGTCGATTGATCGCTTTGGTGCCTATTTCATCCAAGTTTAAAGATGTAGTCACATTTGTAACACAATTTTCTTGACTTACCTCCCCCACCTGGGTAGCATCTTTTGATTCTTTAACCTCTTGTTCCACTGCTTGAGTTCTTTGAATAGTCTTCTTACTTGATCCTTCTTCTGTTACACTCATTTTGACCTCTTCTGTAAGACCAATGATACTTGGTGTGCGGGTACCAATTGATGGTGGGCGTAGGATGATTGTAAGTGGTGATTGTGGTGGTGGGTGCATTGGTGACTGGCGTCGAATTGGTGTGGCCAGTTGTGGTTGCACCACTGGTGGTGTGATTTGAACAGGTGGGATTGGTTGCCTGAGTGGCGGAGGTCTTGCTCTTGGTGGAGAGATCTGATTATTTCTCCCCCCTCTATTGAAATTATGCCTCCTCGGGTGTGGGCAGTAGTACATTTCATGGCCATCTTCCCCGTAGTTGTAACAGTGGTACTCTGGGTTCTGCCTTCGTTGTCCTCTTCCTTGTTCTGGGTTCCTGCCAGATGTATGCCCTTGCTGCACCAGATGCCCAGATAAACTCTCTAGTTGGGTGGTGATACGACTCAGCAGGTCTTTCTCTTCTGATGCCTCCTGCGGTTGGACTCTATGATTGGCTGTTGCAGTCACTGGGGTTGGTTGTATCAAGCTTGTTTCCTCTGACTCATTTACTCTTGCTTGCATGCGTAGCTTCTTGTCTTTAAGGCGGGCTACTTTGACTGCCAACTCATATGTTGCAGGAAACCTTCCCTTCACCTTCTCTCTAAGAGGAGACCATAGACCAGCAATGAAACGGTCCTTCTTTAGGAAATTAGGCGCTCCTTCACCTTCCTCCAGCGAGGCAACCCATCTCTCCCATAAGTCCACAAATTTGGACTCGTAGGTGGCATACTCCAGCAGGCCTCCCTGCTTTAATTCTGTCAGTAACTGCCATAGCCTCTCCGAGGTTGTGCCTCCACCAAACCTCTTTACAAAAGTAGCCATTAACACATCCCATGCATTCTTGGTGGCCTGGAGCAATGCATTATACCAGGACTTGGCCTCTACTCTCATCAGTAGAGGAAAAATTCTAAGTCGTGAAGCATCATCATCTTTGTTGGAGACGATACAAGCAATGTCGAAATCATCCAAAAAGTCGGTGGTGAGATCCTCTCCCTTCTTTCCACTGAACGTGGGGAAAGAAACACTTGCCATGGTAGTGACTCAGAAAATTACAAACCTTTTTTTTTTTTTTACATTACATTAACAATGCGGCTCATAGCAGCTTTTTACAAGGGTGGGTGGATAGGTTAAAACAAGATAAAGATAGAAACATTAAAGGAATGATGGTAATCTAATATGGGGAGAATGATAGGGTTCAGGGAATTGAGGATTTCTCCTAGTACCGCCGCACCGAATAGGTGTACGATCTTCTGTTGGTAGAAGACTTTCCTATCTACATAGATATTCACATGCATATGCTGCAAGAATCTGAACGAGAATGTCGTTGGCCCGTTTTCCATCATGCACAGAGGATGAAATACTTACTTATACTCTTATCGTGCCAGTGTTGATGAGTCGGCACATCGACAAGAGGTCGTCGCCTTTCATGGGCTCTACCTTTCCTTCGTTGCTCAGCACGTACGGGGTGATGGCGACGCATCTGACCACTCCCAGCCTCTTGGCTAACAACAATTGCAGGTAATTTCCGTAGTCGGCGTGTTGCATGAATTCTACTCCATTCACTTGCAACTCGTCCCCAGCCCACTGGGTTTCTCCCGTGGTAGAGAGCTTCTTCAAGATAAGTTGTACCGGGAGAGGAGGAAGATCCTCCACTCTCTTTCCAAAACAGCGAGAGCAGTAGCCGAACCACTCTTCTCTAGGACATGGGAATCTTCTTACCACTTCTTCTTCCGGATTGTCGAAGAGGATTGGTAGCACTCGCATGCGTCGTGCAAACCGGTAGGCGACCTTTCGCCGCTTAGCTTCGGATGACTTCCTCTTTGGCAAACTGGGTACAACCCGGCTTTCTGAGCTTGAATCACTTTCTTGGCCAGATGCTTCTCCCTTCGGGGTCATGTGTTTCCAGAATGGCTTATCTTCTCGTTGCCTTTGGCTCGAGCAACCCCTTTAGGCCACTTTGGAGTTATAACTTTGACTATAGTTTCTTTAGGGAAAAGAGGTCTCACCGTTTGCTTCCCTTCCTTGATGTGAATGACTTCTTTGCGATGAATGTCGATGTAGATGACTTCAGCCCTTTCGCTGCCTTCGTTGCTGGCACTCATTGACAGTGTGCCTTGGTTGACAACAGTGATGGCACTTCACCGACCTCCCACCTGATGCTCTCAATTTATAGTTAGAACGAGCGACACAAGATGGAGAATTTACCTCTTGAATGCTGACGACACTACAGCCTGGCAGTAGCACCTCAATGAAGGCGGCTAGTGCCTCCTTCGTCTCTTCTTCTTCCGTCCTCCAGTTAAAAAATTCCTTCAGCCATTCGTCCATGATTGATAGTGGGCATCACTTTCAGCATTGTAAACTGAAGGGTCTTAGAAAGCCCTCCTCAGTGGGGGCACCAAATGACGGGAGCAAAGCGAACCCCGAGCCCCGACGACCTCTAAAACACCGGGGACCGAATGGCGCGCCTCGAGCCTGTCATGGTAAAGCAAACAGGGGGCACCACCTAGCTTCAGCGGCTAGGACGCAAACTGTTGGGATTAAAGCCCAACTGGCCTCTTATGCGGATATGGCCGACCGCCCGCCTAACTCACTTACCTCTAACTCTTTGTATATACTAACTTATACTTTGTGAATACTAAGGAATTGGGAGATAACCCTTCTAACAGTTCTCTGCGTACTGTACTGTGTAAGCTCACTGTGTGTGTATGAGAGAGTCGACCCACGCTCCGCTCCGCGACTTCAATTGGTATCAGAGCCTTGGTTCAGTGCGGATTTGCGCAATTGCGCGCGCGCACTTTTCCGGCAGATTCTGGATCCGGAGTTCGAAAATTCACACTCGGCGTTCCGGGAGCGTTTCCAGCAGGTGACCTGATGTTTTACCCCCCTTTTGAAGCCGTTTATGCCCTCAGAATTTCATTCTGAGCACTACAGCAGAAGATAGATTTCAGCCGCAAAGAAATCCGTCTTGTGTAGATTGGCAAGCAGGAGGTGGTCGACATCA